>NW_026575052.1:24737500-25350357 GCF_905146905.1 Nyctereutes procyonoides | reverse complement strand
GCCATTAACTTGTCTTCTATGTCACTCACTCGTTCTTCCACCTCGTTAACCCTCGTCGTTAGGACTTCTAGTTTGGATTGCATCTCATTCAGTTGATTTTTAATTTCTGCCTGATTGGATCTAAATTCTGCAGTCATGAAGTCTCGTGAGTCCTTAATGCTTTTTTCTAGAGCCACCAGTAGCTGTATAATAGTGCTTCTGAATTGGCTTTCTGACATTGAATTGTAATCCAGATTTTGTAGCTCTGTGGGAGAGAGGGCTGTTTCTGATTCTTTCTTTTGAGGTGAGGTTTTCCTTCTAGTCATTTTGCTCAGTGCGGAGTGGCCAAAAACAAGTTGTATTGGGAGAATGAGAGAAAGAGAGAGAAGGAAAGAAAAGAGAAAAAGAAAAAAGAAAAAGAAAAGAAAAAGGAAAGAAGAGAAGAAAAAGGGAAAGAAAAAGAAAGAAAGGTGAAAAAAAAAGAGGGTGGGGGAAGCAATCAGAAATCAAAAAGAAAAGAAAAAAGAAAAGAAAAAAAAAACACGGGGGAGTATTTCTGTAGAGTTTAAGTCCCTTGACTTCCCCTGGAACTGGTCCGTCCAGCTGGTCTTCTGGGGGAGGGGCCTGTTGCGCTGATTTTCAGGTGTTAGCACTTGGGGGAGCTGCTCTGCCCCTGCCTGCTGCAGGGCTCAGCGGGGGTTGTTTACCCCGTGAGGTCTCAGGAGGATCAGCGGCAGTTGCTATGGCAACTCTGGAAGCCTGGATTCAGTCTCCGCAGGAACTACGGGGCTTGGGGCTCTCGGCTCTCCGTCCGCAGGGCCTGGAGGCTCCGGGGCGGGGCCGCTGATCTGCTCAGCTCGGGGCAGGAGCGTCCTTGCTGTCCTGGGCCCTCCCGGCCTCTGCCTGTCCCGGGGGGAGGCCGGATCCTGGGCTGTGTCCCGGCGCCCTGTGCTCCCGGGCCTGTGTTGTTGGATTTGCGCTCCCGCCCCGCAGCTCCCTCCCTGGAGCCGCTCCCGAGCCCCTCCGAACTGCTCCGGTGCGTGCTGCAGCCCTTAGGGAGCTCGGTGCACTCTCCTGCGCTTGCAGGTGCCTGTTAGTGTCCCCGGGAGCCCGAGGGCATCCCCGCCCTTCTGGGTCCTGCTCCAACTCCCTGCGAGCCCCTTTCCGCCCGCCCGGGAAGGTTGGTGCAGCTCCTGCTCCTCCGGGACGGGGCTCTCCTGTCCTGGGGACACTCGCCCCGGCCTCAGCCCGGCTCCTCCGGGGCCCCTCCCCCTCGGAGGCCTTTTGTTTCTTTATTTCTTTTCCCCGTCTTCCTACCTTGATAGAAGCGTGAACTCCTCTCACTGTAGCATTCCAGCTGGTCTCTCTTTAAATCTCAGGCCGAATTCGTAGATTTTCAGGATGGTTTGAAGGTTATCTAGGTAATTTGTTGGGGACAGGTGATTTGGGGACCCTACTCCTCCGCCATCTTGCCCCTCCTCTCAATCCCCAGTTTTCAACAAGGCATGCCAAGAGATGGGAAAGCATGGCCCGCAGACAGGAAAAGAAGAAATTAATAGAAACTGTCTCTGAAGAACCTCAGACATTGGATTTACTAATGACTTTAAATCGACTATTAAATATACTCAAATAGCTAAAGGAAACCACATATAAAAAATTAAAGGAAACCATAAGAATGATGTTTATAAAATTATAAAAAGGACCAAATAAACATTCTGATGTTGCAAAATACAACATCTGGAATGGAAAATTCACTAGAGGGACTCAATGGCAGATTTGAGCATAGAGAAGAAAGAAACAGAGAACTTGAACATAAATTCATGGAGATTACTCAGTGTGAGGATCAGAAAGAAAAAGGAATGTAGAAAAATAAACAGAACCCAAGAGACCTGTGGAACACCATCAGCATCCCAACATATGCATGATAGGACTTCTAGAAGGAGAGAAGAGAAAAAAAGAGGTAAAAATAATATTTAAATAAATAATGATCAAAATGTCTCAAATTTGATGAAAGATGTAAATATTCATGTCCATGAATTTCAGTGAATCCCAGGTAGGAGACATTCAAAGAGATCCACACAAAGACATATAATCAGTCAAACACCAAAAACAGAGAAATTCCTAAAAGCTGTAAAAGTGAATCAACTAATCATGTACAAAGTAGCTTCAATAAGATTAACAGCCAACCTCTCAACAGAAACCACAGAGGCCAGAGACAATAGAATGACATATTCAAAGCAGGGGGTGGGAGGGGATAAGGAAGAAAGCCTGCCAACCAGATTTCCATATATTTAAAAATGAAGGATTAATCACAACATTCCCAAATAAACAAAAGTTGAGAGAGTTTGTCACTAGTAAACCTATCTGACCAGAGATGCTAAAGGAAGTCCTTAAGGCTGAAGCAAAAGGACACTAGACAGTATCTCAAATCCACAAGAAGAAAAAAACTCCACTACAGGTACTCATATTACTTATGTTTACTTATAGAAGTCAATATTAATTTATTTTTGGTTCTCTAATGTTTTTTGTTTTTCTATATGATTTAAAAGACAACAAAATAATAATTATAAATCCATGTTTTCACATACAGTGCATCAAGATGCAATTTGTGACAATAACAACATAAAGGCCTCCTATAAAGGAGGAAAGTTTTTGCATACTATTGAAACAAAGTTGGTATTAATTTGAAATAGATTATTTTAAATTAGGATGTTAATTGTAATCCCCAGGGCAACCACTTGGAAAATAACTAAAAATATATGTAGTAAAAGAAACAAGAAGGGAATCAAAATGGTACACTAGAAAATGTTATCTAACACAAAAGAAGACAATAATGGAAGAACTGAAGAATAAAAAAGATATAAGACATATGGGGAACAAATAGTAAAATGACAGAAATAAGCGCTGCATAATCAATAATTACACTAAACATAAATGGATTCTCTCAAAAGGCAGCAATTACAGAATGAATGGATTGTAAAAACAGTCCAACTCTATGCTGTCAATAAGAGACTCACTTTATTTTTTTTAATTTAATTTTATTTTTTTAATAAATTAATTTTTTTGGTGTTCGATTTACCAACATACAGAATAACACCCAGTGCTCATCCCGTCAAGTGTCTCCTTCAGTGCCCGTCACCCATTCACCCCCACCCCCCCGCCCTCCTCCCCTTCCACCACCCCTAGTTCATTTCCCAGAGTTAGGAGTCTTTATGTTCTGAGAGACTCACTTTAGAACTAAAGATACAAATAGGTTGGAAGTGACAACAAATTCTTAGAATTACGAAAAAGAAAAAAAAAACAGATAAATTGGACTTCATTACAATGAAAAATCCCTTATATTGCATCAAAGGGCAATATAAAGAAAGTGAAAGACAACCCACAGAATAGGAGAAAATATTTGCAAATCATATATATGATAAGAGTCTATTATTTGGAATATGTAAAGGACCTTCTAACTCAACAAAAAGCTAAACAACTCAATTCAAAAATGGGCAAAGGATTGAGTGGATATACAAATGACTATTAAGCACAGGAAAAGGTGATTAACATTACTAGCCATCAGGAAAATGCAAATCAAAACTACGGTTACATACCACTTCATACCCACTAAAATGGCTATAATAAAAGAACAAACAACAAAAAATAACAATGTTATTGAAAATGTGGAGAAACTGGAAATCTCATATACTGCAGATGGGAATGCTAAATGGTACATTTAATGTGGAAAATGGTTTGGCTATTCCTCAAAAAATTAAAAATTGCCATGTAACCCAGCAATTCCACTCCTAGGAATATACCCAAGATAATTGAAAACCAGATGCTCAAGCAAAAATTATACATGAATGGTCATAGCAGCCTTATTTAGGGAGGCCAAAAAGTGGGAACAACTCAAAGGCCCATCAGCTGATGAATAGATAAACAAAATGTGGTGAATCCATACAATGAGTTATCATCTGACCATAGGAAGAAATAAAATACTGATGTGTGCTACAACACGATTGGACCATGAAAACGTTATGCTGAGTGAGAGAAGCCAGATACAAAAGGCTACATGTGTAATTCCATTTATATGAAATGTCCAGAAGAGGCAAATCTACAGTCAGAAAGCAGTCTCCAAAGGGCAGGAAGGAAGGGTAAATGGAGAATGACTGCATAAGTCATTCCCCACACAGTTTCTGTTTGGGGTGCTGAAAATGTTCTGGGTCTAGATAGATGGTTGTACAACATTCTGAATGTACTAAAAGCGACTGATTTACATACTTACAAATGGTTAAAGTGGTGAATTTTGTGTTATGTGTATTTTACCTAAAACAAACAAATAAAACCAATGCTGCTATGAAAATGAGAAGGCAGGCCACGGACTGGAAGCAAATATTCACAACATAAGTATCTGACAAAAAATACATATCCAGCCTGTGAGAACTCTTACAATTCAATAATGAAAATACAATCCAATTGCAAACGGATAAAAGACTTGAAAGGACACTTCACAAAACAGGATATATGAAAGCCTTTTGGCACATGAAAAGGTACTCAACATTGTTAGTCATCAGGGAAATGCAAAATAAACCCCAAATGAGGAAACCATTTACACCTACTGGGATGGCTAATATTGAAAACACAAACCAGAAGTACTGCCAAGGATGTGGAATATTCAGAATCATGTACTACTGGAGGGAATGTAAACTGGTGCAATGATTCTGGGAAACTCTTGGTTTCTTATAAAATTAAATGCACACCTCCCCTGTTACTTGACCATTCTACTTTTAGGTATTTACTGAAGAGAAGTGAAAGCATATGTCCTTACAAATGACTTATATATGGATATCCACAGTGGCTTTAATCATAATAGCACCAAATTAAAAAGAACCCAAAAGTCTATCACCAGGTTAGTGGATAAATAAATTGTGGTATATTCATACAATAGCATACTACTTGGTGATAAAGAGAAATCAGCAACTAATACATGAAATAACATGGATGAATCTCAAAAACATTACACAGAGGAAAAAGAAGCCAGACACACACAAAAAATATATATTGTGTTTCATTTATGGGGAGGTCAAGGACAGGCAAAATTAATCTGTGATGACAATCAATAAAAACACTCATGTCTCCTGGTAGAGTGACTACAAAGACACACCTTGGCATGGTGGTTACAGGAATGTGTATGCCTTTGTAAAAACTCACCAAACCGTAAAAATCTATACTTTTTTATTGTTCATAAATGATACTTCAATTAAGAAAGAAAGCGAGAGGGAGATGCCTGGGTGGCTTAGTCAGTTAAGCATCTGCCTTCTGCTCAGGTCATGATGCTCGAGTCCTGGGATGGAGCCCCGTGTCGGGTTCCCTGCTCAATAGGGAACCTGGTTCTCCCTCTCCCTCTGCCTCCCTGCTCTCCCTGCTTGTTATCTCCCTCTCTCTCTCTCAAATAAATAAAGAAAATCTTTAAAAGAGAGGAAGAGAGGGAGAGAATGAGGCGAGGGAGCAGAGATAATGAGCATTGTAGGGTCTTGTTAGAAGGGATTTAGAGAGATAAGCCAGTAAGCAGAGGGGAAGCTGAGACCAACAGTATGTGTGCCTGTGTGTGTGTGTGTGCGCGCGCGTGCACGTGCATTAACGGGAGACTTTGTAAGCATGTTGGCTACTGACAGCGGTGGTCCAGTAGAGAAAAATTGATGATGTAGGGAAGGTGGGCAGTGGGGGGAGGGGGGATTACAAAGCAAAGACCTTTAGCAGAAGACAGGTGAAGGGATGTTGGAAGCAGGGAATAACTTCATGTGGTTTGCCTCTGGACAACTGAACCAGAATCAATAAGAGGAAGGCACAGGGAGGTAGATCTTTGTTCAGCAAGAAAGGCTTTTAGAGAAGGAAAGAACTAGTGCCACCTTAGACTACCCTGAGGGTACCCGGGGTGCAAGGGCTGCTGTGCCAGGAAGTTCTAGCCTCCGATAAGGAAAAGGGAAGTTGGCACATTTCAAGTCACTGTTATCTCTGCGCCTTCCCACCCACGGGTATGGAGGGCCAGCTGGGTAGGGATGTGGGGCCAGCACCCCCCCCCCCCCGCTCCCTTGAATTTCGCACTGGCCACAGGCCCTCTCCTACCTCTGTGCAGATGCTGGCGCACCTGTCTACTTCTACGAGTTTCAACACCCACCCGAGTGCTTAAAGGACACGAGGCCAGCTTTTGTCAAAGCCGATCACTCTGATGAAATCCGCTTTGTCTTTGGAGGTGCCTTCCTGAAAGGCAACATTGTCATGTTCGGTAAGGAATGGGCTACGGGGACTTCTGCTGGTGCAGGGACTCGAGCTTGGGATGAGCTGGGGAGAAGATGCGACTCGCCTGTTGTCAGCACGAAGTCCCTCTCCCATCCCACAATATACAAGAGCCCAGACGTGGTTAGAATTTAATCTATGGTTTACAGACACAACCTTTCCTTGGAAAATGCCCCCACTCTTATTTTTATTTAGAAACCAAGGTGAAAAGGAGTTGCCAGCATCTGCTTGATGAGTGTTTCTCTTTGTACTAAAGCCTAAAGTGGTGGACAGTTGGGGGACACTCAGGCAATCTAATTTTTTAAATTAAATTAGAACCACTTTCTTGCTTCTCTCTCACCATTGGTCTCACCCTCCCTGCCCTTTCCAGAACTGTCGATGAGGCTACCACCCAGGACTTTGAAAAGAAAAACAAAACAAAACAAAACACGTTTTTCATAATTCCAGCCCAAAGGGCTCTAGACCCAGGTGATCTAATGTAGATGCTTGTGAACTGCTACTGGCGAGGTTAGCTCATTGATTCTTGAATTTACAACCTATTCAGAGCCTAAAATAAGAAGCCAATCAGATGAGGTTATCCACAGGGAAAAAAAATTATAGGAACTACACGCAATAGATAGCACTAACATAATTAAAGAATTGCACAATACCGGCTCTTGACCGCTTCATGCTGGCGCCTCGGCAAGGACAGAGCCTCTGAGTTTGTATGCTGAGGTTTATTTGTTATGTCACTTATAATTATTATAATTAATTATAATTCCCATCCTTATAATGCAGATAATAACACAACGACTACCTCTTAGGTTATCACAATGAGTAAGTGAAACAATTCTCCTAAGGCACACAATAAGTGCTTAATAATGTCACTGTTACTATTACGCAGCAGCCATCACTGAGCTCATACTGTGGGACGGGCACAGGACTCTCCAAACGGGAGAAAGTGAACTACGTGTGTGTCAAATGTTAAATTCCTTAACATCCAAAGAGCTCCTGAAATCAGTGGGAAAAGAACAATCCCGTCGAAAACTGGCTAACAGATACAAATAGGCAGTTTCTGGAAAAGGAGACATGAGTGATTTTTAAGCATGAAAGTCCACTTAACCTCACCCATAACAAGAAGATTGTACAGTAACTTTGAGTGAGCCTTTTTAATCTATCAATGTTGGGAAGAGCAATACATTTTACATAATGCATTTGTGTAGGTGTGGGGAGACAGACAACCTGATATATTAATGTAAAACTCTACCATATTTATTTTATTTTATTATAAATTTATTTTTTATCGGTGTTCAATTTGCCAACATATAGAATAACACCCAGTGCTCATCCCGTCAAGTGCCCCCCTCAGTGCCCGTCACCCAGTCATCCCCACCCCCCCACCTCCCCTTCCACCACCCCTAGTTCGTTTCCCAGAGTTAGAGGAGTCTCTCCTGTTCTGTTTCCCTTTCTGATATTTCCCACTCATTTTTTCTCCTTTCCCCTTTATTCCCTTTCACTATTTTTTATATTCCCCAAATGAATGAGACCATATAATGTTTGTCCTTCTCTGATTGACTTACTTCACTCAGCATAATACCCTCCAGTTCCATCCACGTTGAAGCAAATGGTGGGTATTTGTCGTTTCTAATGACTGAGTAATATTCCATTGTATACATAAACCACATCTTTATCCATTCATCTTTCGATGGACACCGAGGCTCCTTCCACAGTTTGGCTATTGTGGACATTGCTGCTAGAAACATCGGGGTGCAGGTGTCCCGGCGTTTCATTGCTTCTGTATCTTTGGACTCTACCATATTTAAAGTGCAGATAGTGTTTTCTCGAGCAATCCAACCAACTTCTAGAATCTTTTTCTGCAATTATACTTACACCCAGGCAAAAGTATAGGCACACACCGAAGCATTGCTTTTACCAGGAAGAGGTTGAAAACGATGTAAAGATCCAGCAAGAGCATACTGGATGCATGAATTATATATTCATATATAACAATAAATGGCAATAATGGAAGGTTAATGGGCGACAGGGTGGAACTATCCCCTGGATATGATTTCAGTAGAAAGAAAAAGATGCAGAACATGTGTTCATATGATACTGAATGTATAAAAAGGTGTCCACTTAAACCCTTGTACATGTCTAGCTGGCCTTTGGAGGACACTCAAGAAGCTGGTAACCATGGTTGCCTCTGAGGCTCGTAACTGGGTGTCTGGGGGAAAGAGATGGGAGAGAAACTCATTGTCATTAGATTATCCTTCCTGTATTTTGGATTTTGTACTTTGAGCAAATATTACTTTCTCAAAGAGAGAAATATAATAATTGTTTGATGGAGAAGTAGTGGAAAGGGAAGGGGGGGTGGTCTCTGTCCCCAGGGAACTTGCAGCTTCACAGCTTCAAGCTGGAAGAGCACAGCCTCCTCCGCCATTGGAAGCCATCATTCCTTGCGTGAGCCGTGGCTGCTCTGGGCCTCAGTATGTGCAGATGCAAAACGAATGCATTGATTGGTGGGCTGGTGAGAGGATCCAGTGGGGAGATGTGAAGGTGATTCAGCAGATCTGAGTCACCTTGGCCTTCTGGTGAATCCGTGTGAGAGCCAGAGTGTGCCATTGTCTCCTTCAGAAGGAGCCACAGAGGAGGAGAAATTGCTGAGCAGGAAGATGATGAGGTACTGGGCCAACTTTGCTCGGACGGGGTAAGTGAGCCCCCACCCCTACCCACCCCCACCCTCGCCCCACCGCCCCACCAGCCTCCTCCCCCACAGTCAGGTGTCTGAGGATGGAAATCTCACCCCCCCCCCCGCCCTCACTTCCAGGGACCCTAATGGGGAAGGCCTGCCACTGTGGCCGGCCTACAGTCAGAGCGAGCAGTACCTGAAGCTGGATTTGAACATAAGCGTGGGACAGAAACTGAAGGAGCAGGAGGTGGAGTTTTGGTCAGATACTCTCCCCCTGATAATGTCCATGTCCACAGCACCCCCTGGTCCTCCTGTCCCCTTACTCTCCCTTTCTGTGCTCCTGCCTTTCTTCTTCTCCTCTGCTCCTTGAGAAATTCTTGGTGATTTGGTTTTCCTTCTGCAGTTTCCCCTGCAATCATTAGCTCCCTCCATTTTTATGTTTAGCTACTTTGTGGATAAGCTGCTTTTTACTGATGTTTTATGGACGTGGGGATGATCCTTAGGGGACTTCTTTTCAATATCAAATAATGCTGCTTGCCTTGGAATGCCACCAGATTGCTTCAATAAACCTGCAGGAGAGCTGGCCTATTGGTTGGCATCATAATGATCTTGTTACTAGGAGGAAACAAAATCAGAATGTAAAATATGTACAGGGGAACAGAGTTTAATTCTGTGCTCAAAACTCTCCCCCAGCCCCCAGCATCCAAGACGAGGTGGACTTCCTATCACTGCCGGTGTGTGTTACCGGAAATATGAGTGCTCCAACTCCCAATCCAGGCAGGTTTCAGCCACAGTGAAGCATGGATGTCCTGAACATCATGGGTCAAACTGGGTCTTTTCTCCAGCTCAAGACGTATGTATGGGAGGAGGGGTGAGGAGGCCAGAGAGCCTCCTCCTCAGCAGTGGAAACCAGAGATCCCCCAAGGTCAAGACCCCTGGTGGCAAAGTCAGGTCAGGAGAACATCAAGGAGAAAAGGTTTGCCTGATGGGGTGGAGACCAATCCATCCTTCAGTAAACCACACTGGGTGCCTGGTGTTTATCAGGCATAACCCCACTGGGGCTACAGAGGTGAACAAGACACGCTGTCCACCAGTGGTAGGCAGAGACAGCAAGCAAACATTCACACAAGGGAATATTCACAAAAATTTGATAAGCTCCCTAAGGGAGAGCAAAGTGTTTCATGAAAGTGTAAAAGGGGGACCTAATTTAGGGGCGAGTCTTAGAAAGTTCTCTCTGAAGAAAGGACAAATTAAAGTCAACCAGATGATAGGGAGAATGCAGGACATACCAATATTCAAAAGATGCACTTTCACTTTTTGTATCATATTATAATTTAATATTTAATTTAATATTCAATATATTTACATATTGATTTATAATTTATATTTAATATGTTAATATATTTAATATAATTTAATATTTAATTTAATTCATAGTATAACTACATAATCCCTATTCTATCCATGTAATTTACCAGGGTAATTAATTTTTCTTTGTGATTGCCTCAGGATTACATGTGAGGTGCATAGAATAGGAGAGTTTCTGAAATGTCAGTGGTGTAGAGTTTCTCTGGGTCAGAGATCTCGGATTCCTAGGCTCAGTTTGGCCCCCAGAAATGTTTTGTTTAACCTATGATGTCAACAACATTTTGAAGTTAATTTTCAGTTAATATGAAATTAGGGGAATTTCACTTTAAAAGCCATATTTCCAGCCCCTCCAGAGAAGAAGGAAAAGGAAAAGAGGAGAAAGGGTGCGGGGGAGAAGAAACCTGGCAACATTGGTGCTTCATTCCCATATGGTATCCAGGGCTTCTGACAGTCCATACACACCTTTGTGCAAATTAGAAGGTATCCTTTCTTCAAAACCCAGCCATCTTCCAGGAAATCATCATCATCATTGATAAATATCTACATCTATGATATGAACAGTACATACTCTGAACTAGTGCCCTTGTGCAGTGCACAACCTACACAACTGTTCTCAGTGACCCCGATGGAACCACCTGCAGGAACTGAGTTGTGGCCACCCTTTACAAAGACATAAGCTCTCAACTTTTCACAGTCCTCACTATTCCCCTTTGTCTTGTGCTTGGTCCATTTCACTTATTGATATTACCCAACCCCTGAAGATGTTCAGGTTTGGACCCCGGCCTCTCATTTTATAGAAATCTATGGAGAGGTGAAGGAATTCACCCAAGATCACTCAGTGATTAGCAGTAAGTCAAAACCAGGCCTTGGGTCTCTTGTCTTTCCAGAGCAGGACTCTTTCTGCCATGCTGCCTGCCTCCCTCAGCATATGGTCCAAATCTGTTGGATTGTCTCTGGCTTAGGTGGTTGTGGAAGGGGTTGAATCAACAATACTTGGGGCATTTTCTAGTTCTAGGAAGAGGAACCAAGCCAGACACAAGCAAGCTGGAAATTCAGTTGCCTCTGCAGCTGCAGAAGGCTAATTTCTACATTGATATTTGGCTCTACTCACAGCTAGAAAACACCACTCAACTCATTTTTTAAAATACTATCATATTAAATGACATTACACTTATTTATATACTGTACACAGTCTCGGCATCTTCAAATATGGTTCTAATTTTGGTAGGTGTCTTGCAAGAGGGAGCATATTTCTAACTCATCCAGATACAGGGCCCTCTTTCCTCTTTATTCCTGTCCACATGCCACCAGATGTTGTACTGAGTTAAAGTTGAAATGTAAATGCCACTTGGCATCCTGGGTTTTTTCCCATTTAATTCAGGGTTTCCTATCAGAAGTGTAAGTAGAAAAATCACCCAGAAGCTTTTTCCAAAATTCCAATGCCCAAGCCACTCCCCAGTCCAGCCAAACCTGAAACTTCTTAGATGGAACCTGGAAACATATATTTTCACTTTTTAGGCATTAGATGCACACCCTTGATTAAGAACTGCTGAGTAGGGATCCCTGGGTGGCGCAGTGGTTTGGCGCCTGCCTTTGGCCTGGGGCGCGATCCTGGAGACCCGGGATCGAATCCCACATCGGGCTCACGGTGCATGGAGCCTGCTTCTTCCCCTGCCTGTGTCTCTGCCTCTCTCTCTCTCTCTCTCTCTCTGTGACTATCATAAATAAATAAAATAAAAAAAAGAACTGCTGAGTATTCACAGTGTGGTGGGTAGTATGTGTTTCAAGTTGCTAGAGGATCATCAAAGAATCAGCTTTCATATCTGTCTGATGTGGATATCACCATTTCTAGCCAGTGGCCTGCTCCTGGAACATTTATGGATATAATTTGATAAGCAGCTTTGAGAATGGAGTACTTTTACTTTTAAAAATTATTCCCGGCATTGGGATCTGCAGAAGATGGACCCATCACAGGCCATGCCCTTTTAAAATTTCTCTTCTTTTTGTTTTTTAAAAGATTTTGTTTATTTATTTGAGAGAGAAAGAGAGTGAGCAGATGAGAGAAAGAGAGAGCAGAGAAGGAGAGGGAGAAGCAGACTCCCCACTGACCAGAGAGCCCGACGTGGGGATCAATCCCAGGACTCTGAGATCATGACCTGAGCCGAAGGCAGGTGCTTCATTGAGCCACCCAGGTGCCCCTAAACTGCTCTTATGTTCTACAAATTCACTTCCCCAAAGAGTCTCTTCACTTCCTTCTCATCAGCAACACAGCCCACCACTATAGAAACAGAAAATAGTTAATTACTTTATTATTGTAAATTAAACAACTTATTTTTTTATAGAAAATCTCCCAACCCCCACCCCCGCGTACAATCTTGGACCTGAATCACTAAGTCAAATCAAATCGAACACAACTCTGGAGACAAACCAAATCTTTGCCTGTGAACTCCCTAACGTGCAGCAGAGGGCAGCATTATAAAAGGGGAAAAATCGCTTTCCTCCCTTCCGAGGCTCCTGAGGTGCTGGTGATGTGATATTGCACAACTTGGAAGGTAAAGAAGACCAAACAAAATAGTTACATTATAAACAATTCTATTTATCATTATTCCTTTTTTTCTGTGGCACTTGGAAAAGGGAAAATTCTAAATTATAACCTGAAAAGTCTGATTTCAATGAATACACTCAACAGGCAGAGCAGAGGTTGGAGCTAGCAGGTTTTTTCTTTCCTAACTTTTGTACTTTCTCATCAAGATCTGAGGAGCCCACCCGAAATGGGCAGGAAAGGGGTGGGGTCCCTTCCTGGTGCCTCCCTGTTCCTCTTCCATCAAGGTCCCTTTAGACTCCAGACCTTTCTGGCCAACCCCAAAGCCCAACTCCCTGCTCCGTGGTCCTGGCTGCAGGTAACAGATGGGCAGAGATGGGAGGGGGTGTATTCTCACATCGTGTATGACATTTATTCACATAGTATGTGGTTACAGGTTTTGTTTTGTTTTTTAAAAAATATTTATTTATTCATGAGAGATACAGAGAGAGGCAGAGACATAGGCAGAGACATGGAAGCAGGCTCCCCATGGAAAGCCTGAAGAGGGATTCAATCCCTGGACCCAGGATGACACCCTGAGCTAAAGGCAGAT
Source organism: Nyctereutes procyonoides (assembly GCF_905146905.1). Classification (NCBI taxonomy): domain Eukaryota; kingdom Metazoa; phylum Chordata; class Mammalia; order Carnivora; family Canidae; genus Nyctereutes; species Nyctereutes procyonoides. The sequence goes on along the minus strand of NW_026575052.1, from coordinate 25,336,929 downwards.
GCTCAACCACTGAGCCACCCAGGCATCCCTGTGGTTGTAGGTTTTTATTGCTGCTGTATAGTCATTATTTGTGTGACTATCCATTCTACTGGTATTGGGCATTTGGAGAATTTTCAGTGTCCAGTTATTATGGAAAAAGTTGCCGTGAATATTTTAGAACATGTCTTTTAATGACTACATACGTACACTTCTCTTGGATATTTACCTAGGAGTGACTTTGCTGGGTCACCAGGGTTTTGTATGTCAGCTTTAGTAGGCACTCCAAAAAGTTTTCCAAAGTGGTCGTGCAGACTTGCCCTTCTACCAACAGAGTAAGAAATTTCCAGCTGTTCCATATTGTTGTCGATACTTGGTATTTTTCTAAAGGGTTCTTCCACATTTATCCTTATTCATTACTGTATATTCCCTTTCTTAGCTTTGCTATAATGCAACAATTGATTTACAAAATTGCATTCCTGTGGACCATTGATGGTCAGTTAGTAATAGAAGTGCAGGGACAACTCTGACCACCATCCAGGCCACTAGTTAGGTGACCAGGCATTGGCTTCATCAAAGGTTTCTTGATCCTCAGGGAACATCTTCCTTTTGACACTGAAGTCTCTGGACAGAAGCCACACTGTGTTGATGTTGCCAAGGCTCTTATGATCTTCTGTTGTAATCAAGTGATTGGATTCCCCAGATGCCATCAATTCTGGGACTAGCAGAGGCAGAGCACATATGGGAACTTTGGTCTGGGGATAGGAAGAGGGGAGAGCTGGACTCCCATAATTTGCATAATTAGGGACTATCTGTACCCCTGCTTTCACAGATACCCAGTAGCTCTAGATCCAGAGGGTTTTCTACTGCCTCAACTTTGAATGTATTAGTCTGGCTTGGGGTGGGAGGGTTCCCCCCTCATGCATAGATTTTCCCTTTCTCTGTTCTAAAAGCAGTTGTCACTCCTCTGTCCACATTCTTGCTTCTAAAATGATGATGTCATCAATATATGTTTGTCCACAGCTACGTAGCTTTCCATAGTAGGGATACTTGATAACTTATCCAGCCGGTCACTATAGCTGGTGACTCAGATTGTTTCATAGTTTTTACTACTGTCAGCATCACGGAAGTGGACCATCTGAGGTATACATCTTTGGGCTCATTCAGAATTATTCCTGGTTAGAGACTAGTGTGGACAGTGGAGACGCCCCTTTGGAGTGTTTGGATGGTTTCTGCCAAATTGTCCCCAAGAAAGCTTGAACCAAGTTTCTCACTCATGGCAATCATTCTTGTTTTTCCATACTCTTGTCAATATTTGGCACAACCATTAAGCTTAACAGTGGCAGAAGTCCCTGCCACTTTGATGGTGGCCACCTGAGTGTGTGATTTTAATTTACATGTCTTGATGTTTGCATTTACTGGAACATGTTGAAATGACACTTTACATGTGTGTAGCCTGAAAGGCCCTTGGGATCTGGGTCCCTGGGCCCTTCCCTCCACCCCCGATGTCTGACTTGCTTCCATAGAAAGACAAGGAGGCACAGGGCAGACAGTGACTTGGGGTTGGGGTTACATCTCCCTACCCCCAGCTGCCAATGAGCTCACTGGGAATTCTGAAGATCTCATGACCCCCAGGACCTTCTAACGTGAGAACCGAGGGCCAGCCTTGGTAGATCCTGGGATTTGGGCAAACCATTGTGCAGTCCAGCATTTTGGAAATGCTGCTATCGTTATTCTTGGCTGAGGCCTATGGGAGCCCAGTGGGCAAGCTTTCTCATGCAGAGAATTTAGCCTTCTCTGGAGAGAACTCACCTCCCACCTCCCAGTGAATATTTAGGAGGCACCCTCTTGACCTCTCCAGTGGCTTGCCTGCTTCTGCCAGATTCTACTTTCGGAAACACCCTTTTCCTCTTGTCACTCCCAGGATTAAAGACTTTGAATTGTCCAGCATGAAAGCCAGCTCTCCTTAGCTTACCACTTAAGCCTTCTGTCCTCCATTTGCCTTTCTGGACCAAATGACCTCCTCAAGAAGTCTCCAGAACTATCTTGTACCAGTGCTAACATTCTCTCCTCTTTGTTGCTGCAAATCCTGTTCATCTCTTAGTGCCCTGCATAATCAGAAGTCATGGGTGGTTTGGGGATTCATAGACATAAACTCTAACAGTGCTCTGAGTAAGAAAACACACAAAACACTTTTCTCATTCAAGGTCACTGTAGCACCCAGATGTCTATAACACAATCTATAAAAACAATTTGAGTTTGCTGGACCCTTCCCAGAATATAATTCAATCTTAACTTTCCAGGGCCTCCATTTTTATGTGTCTTTCTGATTCACCCTTTTTCCTTCTTTATTCTTAAGAGGCTGAAGGAGACTTTTATAGAGTAGCCTGAACAAGTAGGGACTAGGTTTACAATCAGACTATTACAATTTAAATAAAAGAACTACAGAAACTCATTGTTTACCAAAGTATAGTAACTTATTCCTGCAGTTTACGTAAGATGACTTTAGATGGCGCACAAATAAACTTTAAAGCATTACATAATGGTTATGTATTTATTTTGCTATATGTTGGAAAAATATCTCTAGTATCAAGTTTGTGATTTAGTAGATATTATTATCTGTGGCAGGAATTGCCATTAAAATCTGTTCAAGTTTCCTATGCACACAACCAGACCAGATTTCCTGATCTTCCTTGCAATTAGATTAGCCATGCGGCTACATTCTTTCCAATGGAATGTGAGTAGAGATGAGGAGTGCCACATCCAGGCCTGGCCCAATCCCCCTGTTCATTCCTCTGTGCTTCTCTTAATTCCAACTGATAAGAATTGGCACCTATGACAACATTAGAAACTATGAGTTAAAAGTGGTAAACTGCCTTGATGAGGAGTTGGCAAACTGACCCTTGGGCCAAATTTTGCCTGCCACTTGTCTTTCAAATAAAATTTTATTGAAACACAGCCATGTCCATTTGCCTAGGTGTTATCTATGGCTGCTTTTGCTACAACATCAGATTGAGCGGTTTCCACACAGACCATATGACTCACAAAGCCTAAAGTATTTACTATTTGGTCCTTTACAGAAAACTTTTCCTGACACCTTGGTCAGATCACTGAAGGACAGCTACCTTGTTCACTGAACAGCACCATATTCCTCTACAAAAGCCAAAATAAGCCACTGAAATTCTGGGACTATTTGCTACCATAGTTTACCCTACTCTCACCATATACTCTTACTCTGCAGAAGCTAATTAGGCAATCCCGTGTGATTGCTTAACGAAAATGGCATGAGTGTTACCAGTTGGAGACGAAACATCTCCAGTTGTTTGTGCCTTTTGGAATGACCCATGGCTAGTGAAGCACTCCCTTCCAGAAGCCACCCACAGGTCAAAATTTCCCACAGGTCCTCTCCCTCTGTCAATCCTAGGACATGGGCTCATATTTCTTTGTATGCTTATTTTAGTAGGTACTCTCCATGTGTCTGTTGCATAATTTATTGGAGAGGTTTGGGGGATAATTTGGAGACTTCAGAGTTGTCTTCTCCCCTAAGATCTGGCTTGAGAGTTAAGGCCAGTTTCTAGGATTTTACTCCTCAGAACATCTATCTCCACATGAGAAACCTTAGAGAGTTTCCCAGGGGAAAAAGCAATAATTCCCATTGAAGAAGAAGAGCTATATTATTTACAGAGCTAATAAGATGCAAGGAGATCATACACATTAAGCAAAACTGAGGTCTGGTGTGAGGCTTTGTAAGCTCCAGCCTCACCCATTACTCTGCAGAATCATCATGAGTCAGGAATGGGCTTCCAGGCTGCAGCCAGACATGGCAAGGTCTGGGAGTGGCTGCCTCTGTTTGCCAAACTGGCTAATGTCACAAGCAGACATGTGATTAAACAGTGGGATTGAGAGAATAATCAATCCCTACCTTTTATATTTTACCAAGACACCCTACAGTTTTGTTTTGTTTTGTTTTGTTTTTAGGCTGAGAACTAAGGCTATATTCCCAGGCTGCAAAGATGAGCTGGTCAGGGAAAAAGGTATAATGGTTATGCCTAAATGTGTGTGTGTGTGTGTGTGTGTGTGTGTGTGTGTGTGTTGTGCTAAGGGATTTGAAACAGTCTTGTTGTCTGCTTAGGAAGACAAGCCAAATTGTCTCATGTGGATAGAGATAGGGGTCCTCTTTCTTAGGGTGGTCTTTATGACTCATGTTTCTTTTCTGGATGAAAAGGAGGAACCCCAGCCTAGGTCAATCATCATGGAAATAGTCACCCCTGGGGACTGACTCTAATGCTGTCACAAAGTCCTCACCTCTGTCACAGTGCTCCCCTCACTGGCCTGCCGCAATGGCTAGAATGAGTGCAAATTAACATCATTTTTTGAATTTGGGTTGCCAGATGTTTCATTTTAGCTATAACCTATGGCCTTGGCCAAGAACCCATGAACTTTTTTGAATGGTGTCATGTACTTTTTGGCTGCTGGTTGCCCAGTTCTTTCAGATGTCAATATTGATCTGGCCTGGACAAGAGCAGGCTTGCCAAGTGACACCGGGAAAGTAGTGCAAACATAGAGAAGGCACAGCCACCTCTTGACTGCACCAGCCTGTAACCCTGTTCCACATCTGCTTCCTCTCCATTGACAAGAACACATCTCAGGTCTTCAGCTAAATGCAGGAGGATTGGGGTGTGTGATTCTAGGCTGGACAATTACTTCTCAGCAGCAAGTCCATCTTCCCTGGGAGAGGGGTACCATGAAGACTGAGCTAGCAGCAAGCACCTCTGCTGCCCAATCCCTACTTGGCTCAAGAACCCTAGCACTCCTGTTTTCACCCATCCTTCCAGGCAACCTGAGGGTCCAGCAGGGGTCAGCAGGGAAGCGTGGGAGCTTTGAAGGGTGGAGGTAGAGAAGTTACCAGGAGACAGAAACCACAGGAACTCACCCACAGGTGAATCAAACATGTGCTTAAGACACCAACAAAGTCATTCTGTCAACAAGGTTTTGACAGCACAGCAGAGTGTCTAAGAACATTACACAGTTTTTGCTCAATCTCCAGTTCTCCCAATACTTGATCTCCCTTGCCTGGCCGAGTGCCAAGAAATTAATAGTATCAATTCACAGGGTCCCTTTGAGAACCAAGTGAGGTACTGCATGCAAAGCGCTCAGCATCTTGTTTGCCACACGGTGAGCCCTCAATGACTATTTGTCACACAAATGCCTGAATGACTAGAAGTGGCCAATATAAATAAGTAAAAACACAACACAAGAGCCAGGAAATGACTGCTGTAATACAAATTAGATGTATAACCTTACAGGATTTTTTCTACACAAAGGTATGCTTTTACTAAAATGGGATATTATACATGACTGGGTTGTTAAGTATTTCTTTATTTTATTGAAAGATAATTCATGGGACATTGGGGTGGCTCAGTGGGTTTAGCATCCAACTCTTGGTTTTAGCTCAGGTCATGATCTCATAGTCCTGGGAAGGAGCCTGGTGTCAGGCTCTGAGCTCAGGGCAGAGTCTGCTTTCCCTCTCCCTTTCCCTTGTTTCTTCTCCCTCCCTCTAAAATAAAAAAAGAATAAAATCTTTAAAAAAAAGATAATGCACATGCCATAAAATTTACCTTTTTTAAGGTCTACAATTCAGTGTTTTTTAAAAAGTATATTCACATAGTTGTGTAATCATCACTGCAGTCTAAACCCAGAACATCTCATCAATCCACAAAGAAGCCTCCTACTTGTTATTAGTCATTTCGCATGCCCTGTCCTCTGCCCTGAGCAACCTTTAATCTTTTTGTCTCCATGCATTTGCTTATGCTGAACTTTTCATATAAATAGAATTATATAATCTGTGGCCCTTCTTGTTTGTGGCTTCTCTCATTAGTATATGGTTTTTCAAGTTCACCCATGTTGTAGCAAAGATCCATACTTTGTTTCTTTCTATGGTTGAATAATATTTCATTGTGTGGAGAGATCACGTTTTATTTATCCATTCACCAGTGGATGGTCATTTGGATTGTTCCCCCTTTGGGGGTATTAGGAATAATGCTGCTCTTTGGGTCTTGTTTTTGAATGGATATGTTCTCAGTTAATTTGGGTAGATATACCTAGAGTGGAATTACTGGGAATATAGTAATTCTATGTTTCAATTTTAAGGAACCACAAAATTGTGTCCTAAAGCAACCTCAAGTATTTTATAACCTGTTTTCCCCCCTTCATAAGAAATCATGACTGTCCATCCTTGTCAGTAAATGGGGCGTGAATCACTAGTCTGAGTGCACAGTATTTCCTTAGCCAGCTGTACCAAATTGCATTTGAGGAATTCCCTTTTGTTGGACATTTAATGATTCTATGAAACAGGCTTTGAACATCTGCCTTGTGCCCTCAGCAGATACATGACACTCTCCCAGATATACCTAGGGCACTTTGCATCCCTGTTTTGGTTCTTTCACACTGTGCAGCAGCCTACCAAACACACACCATATGTCTTATCCACTACATGGTGAGCTCCCCTTGAGGAGAAGGAATATCACTTGCATTCATCTCTGTACCCATACCACCTAGCCTAGTGTCCCACATTTGGTAAATGGAGAATGAATGGAATAATAAATAAATGGAAGGATGGATGGATGATTAGAATCAGGGACTCTGGAGACATAGGGTTCATTCACTGTAAAAACATTCTATCCAAAGATCCCTGCCTGGAGAAGTAATGCATTCCCTGAACCTGGAGGTATGTGACAGGAGGTTGAGTCACTTGGCATAAATATTGTAAAGTTAATTTAGACATCAAAAGGGAAACCAGATGGGGCACCTGAGTGTCTCGGCTAAGCGTCCAACTCTTGATTTTGGCTCAGTTCGTGATCTCATGGGTCATGGGATCAAGCCCCACGTGAGGCTCTGCCCTGGGCAGAGAGTCTGCTTGAAGATTCTCTCCCTCTGCCTCCCATCCCCCACACTCTCTCCTTCCAAATAAATAAATAAATAAATCTGTTTTTTAAAAAGGAGGGGGGAGAACCGATGAATTCAAGGTGCTTCCAAACTTGAGATCTTATGGAAAAGTAGCCCAAGCAGCAAAGATAAGTTTGTCCTGAGTTCCCCTGCTGAGCAGCTATGGGACTGGCAATTGCTCTAGAAGTTTTCAAGCTTGTTCTGAGAACCTTGGACCAAAGCCTCTCCCTCTCTAAAAGCACCTGTCTGCTCCTGCCTGCCTTGGGAAATTCACAGTGCCCTAAGGTTAGAGTCCTGCAAGGGAGAAACCCTTATGTAACAGGCTGCTGGACAGGTCTGTGGCTATCTGTAATCAGAGACTCAGGCCTGTTTGGATGAAAGAGGGTAAACTCTGGGTGGGCGTGTCCTAGAGGCCCTGCAGCCGTCCAGAGCAGCAGGGCAGAGGGGTGGGACCTGCACTGACTCTTTAAGGGATGTGGGCTGCTTGACGCCTTGGAGCTGCAATCTCACCACAATGTGGCTCTTCGATCTGGTCCTGACCTCCCTCGCCACTTCCATGGCTTGGGGTAAGTCTTCCTGAAATAAAATAGCAGGGCACATTTGTAAATACTTGTTCGGGCACAAGGTGGGGGAAAGGCTGGGAGGGGAAGGGTAATGGCAGGTCTGGTTCTGCAGCAGCCCGTGCCCTTCGGACTTCACCCATCCCATGCAGGAGGGCAAAGAGCTAATCTCATGCCTCCCGGATGAGGGTTCCAGAGGGCTCGGTGTATTTTCTGCTTAATTATTCATCTGTGTATGGCTAGATCATGGACAGTGTCCTAGGAGAATATTAATAGGAGTATCCCAGGCTTTCTGCAAGTTGCATCAGGCCACTCTACCTTTAGGGAAGACCTACATTAGTATACTAACAGAAAAACGAAAATCTTCCTCGGATTTCTTTGGGCTACGATAACAAGTACTAATGTAAGTCTTCCCTAAAAGTGAAGTGGCTTCATGCAACATGCAGAAAGACTAGGATAGATACTCTGCTTTGTGCCATTTCAGCTTAGGAAATGTTTCATAGGAATGCTCAACCAGCAGACGGCAGGCAGAGGACCTGTGTGGACTGAGTGGATCTAGAGTGTGTAGGTTTGAATCGCAACTCAGCACTTACTAGCTGGCTGTCCTTAGGCACCAAGTGTTACTTTTCTGTGTCTTGGCCCCCCAACCCCCAACACGGGAAGGATGGCAGTAGCTATGTCATTGGGCTGCTATGAGGATAAAAAGTTGTTTCTAAAGAGTGCCTGGTATGGAGAGTACAAACAAAAGATTCATAAATAAAGGAGTTGTGTTTTTTTAAGGTTTTATTTGTTTATTCACGAGAGACAGAGAGAGAGAGAGAGAGAGAGAGAGAGAGAGGAGAGAGGCAGAGACACAGGCAGAGGGAGAAGGAGGCTCCATGCTGGGAACCCGACGTAGGACTCAATCCCAGGTCTCCAGGATCATGCCCTGGGCTGAAGGCGGCGCTAAACCATTGAACCACCCAGGCTGCCCAAGGAGTTGTTTTAAAATGTAGTGCAGTAGTAGAAAACTTGAAGTATGACAAGCCCAACAGATCAGGAGCCAGCTGCCATAACTTGCCAGGAGGAGGAGGCATGCCCACCACCATCTTGCACCCTGACGTGCAAGATCAGGGTGGGTCAGAGGGAAGAGGAGAAGGGAGGAGGAATTTTGTTGAAGAGCCCTTATCATGGTTGCCAGGGGAAGGTGAGACAGGATAAGCAGGTTTAGAATTGGCAAACTAACCAATTTCAGTGAGTTCTCAGGCACAGAGGCTGCCCATCGTTGCCAGGTACCTGGCCTTGGAGCGATGAGGGCAGGATGGTAGTGGCTTGGGGTATCCGAGGAAGATTTTTAAAGAAGGTGATTGGGGTACCGGCTCTGCTTGCTGGAAAGGAGGTTGATTTCTTTCACTAGGATTGGCTAACTCTGAGAGGGGCTGTCAGCAAGGCTCTAGATGTCAAGCATCAGCGTCCACAAACTAAGACACATAATTACTACAAGAGTGTAAGGACCTCAGAATGCTTCTATGCCAATTTATAGGCAGGGGAACAGACTCAGAGAGGGAAATGTCCTTGCCCAAGGTGTGCTGGAAAATCATGCTCTGGAATGTGTCTGTGGCACATGAATGGAGAGCCAGGGCTATGAGCATCAGAATCGTGGGGACCCAAGCCCCATCTGCACTTGACCTCCATTCTAATAGTAACACTATCAGAAACCTGGTACTGAACTCAAGGGCAGAGCAAGAACCGAATTAGGAGTGGCTTGTTTCCTTACTGCTGCTTACCTCCCGGCAAGGCCATCCCATTTCCAGCTTTAGAAAGCCCATATGGGTTATATCTCCATTTCCTGCCTTCTCATCAAATGGGCATGTTGTGAAGGTGAATTTAATTGAACCAGAATGTACATCTGGCACTTAGAAGGTGCTCAGCCTATAAATCTTACAAGTATACTTATGCAATATACTGTAAATCTTAATGTGTACTTATGTAACACAATATGTTTGCTAACTGCTCCTCTTGCCATAACTGTTATGCCTCTTACTTCCATCCACCCACTTCCTCAGCCTTGCCCGTTGGGCTTCTGTCTACTTTGTCTCTCTTGCAGGTTACCAATGGATATTCTTCTGTAAGACCTAATCTGGATTACCCTTTCTTGCTCTGCCCTCACTCTTTGAGGGAGAGGTTGACCTTTAGTCTGCATCTAAAAGGGAGTGACTAGAAGGATACTATGCTAGAAATCATTCCAGATGAGGGAACTTACACATGGAGGCTGTTGAGGGGCCATGATCAAGAGTCTGAGTGGCCACTTGCACATGCAAGTTGAGGCAGATCACAACAGGTGGAACCAGGACTGTGGTGGGAGTGGCAGGGAGACAGGGGCAGCTCAGTGGGGAAGAGTTGCCTGCCCCACAAGGATGGAAGAGGTAGGAATCTGACCCCAGGTCTCTCTCCCCTTTGGACAACCCTGCTCATAGCCACCAGGAGAATCCCCTGCCAGATGATGGGTGTCACTCTCTCATATTCCAGAACTGTTCATTGCTGCTCATTTACCCACTAGATAAAGCCCCAAACCTTAGCCTGGTACTGAGGCCTCCCAGGCCTGATCCTTTCTCACATTCCCATGGACTCCCTCTGGCTCGAATGGGCCCTGTGTTCTTCCTTGGGCCAGCCTTGCATTTTGCCCTCAGAGCCTAGCCTCTGCTCTGCTTTACACCTTTATCCCTCTCTCTCTCTTTTTTTTTTTTTTACTTTTTCTTTTGTTAATTTAAATTCAATTAGCCAACATATAGTGCATCATTAGTTTCAGATGTACTGTTCAATAATTCATCAGTTGCCTATAACCCCCAGTGCTCATCACATCACATGCCCTCCTTGATGCCCATCACCCAGTTACCCCATCCCCCCACCTCCCCTCCAGCAGCCCTCCGCATGTTTCCCAGAGTTAAGAATCTCTCATGGTTTGTCTTCCTCTCTAATTTCTTCCTATTCAGATTCCCTCCTTCCCTTATGGTTCTCTGTACTATTTCTCATATTCCACATATGAGTGAAACCATATGATGATTGTCCTTCTCTGATTGACTTATTTCACTCAGTATAATGCCCTCCAGTTCCATCCACATCGATGTAAATGGTAGGTATTTGTCCTTTCTGATGGCTGAGGAATGTTCCATTGTATACATAGACCACATCTTCTTCATCCATCATCTGTTGATGGACATCGAGGCTCCTTCCACAGTTTGGCTTTTGTGGACATTGCTGCTATGAACATTGGGGTGCAGGTGTCCTGTTGTTTCATACATATGTATCTTTGGGGTAAATACCCAGTAGTGCAATTGCTGGGTTATAGGGTAGCTCTATTTTTAACTTCTTGAGGAACTTCCACACTGTTTTCCAGATTGGCTGCACCAGCTTGCATTCCCACCAACAGTGTACGAGGGTTCCCCTTTCTCCATGTCCTTGCCAACATTTGATGTTTCCTGTCTTGTTAATTTTAGCCATTCTCACCGGTGTAAAGTGGTATCTCACTGTGGTTTTGATTTGTATTTCCCTGATGGCAAGTGATGTGGAGCATTTTTTCTTGTGTCTGTTGGTCATTTGTAAGTCTTCTTTGGAGAAACGCCTATTCATGTCTTCTGCCCATTTCTTGATTGGATTATTTGTTTATCATCCCCTCTTCTATCTCCTGCTGTTTGGTACAACCTCTCCCACTGCCAGTCCCAGCTCTAAGGGCACTGCTTCCACTGATGCCACCAATTTGAAGGCATCCCTGCCTCTTCTGATCCCCATGGGACTTTCCTGGTACCTCTCTCAGGTTGCTGGCCCTTTCCTCCCCCCATGTAGGGTTGTGTATGTTTGTGAATCATACTCCATACAAGGGTCAGAGATCCTGAGAGAAGGGACTGCCTTTTGTTCATGCTTTCAGCCAACATGCACCTCAGTGCCCAGGTCCCGATGGATAATTGTTTCCAGAGGCTCCTAGGAGTGGCAACCAAATGGCTTATTCCTCTCAGCAGCTCTTCTTCTTGCATTTCTTTTTTACCTGATGCAGTTCTACCTCCAATTCCAATTTGCTCCCCTAGATCATGCCGAGTAAGGAATGACAGTTAACCTCATCTCTTTACATGGAATAAACTGAGGCCTCAAGGGTTTAGGTGACTCATTCAAGGTCACAGGCTTAAAGCAAGAAGAATCACTTGGAGCCCAGGTCAGACCTCTTGTGGCTGATGTGTCCTCTTAACTCTGGATGTCCCACAGGGTACCCGTCCTTGCCACCTGTGGTGGACACTGTGCAAGGCAAAGTCCTGGGCAAGTATGTCAGCTTAGAAGGATTTGCACAGCCTGTGGCCGTCTTCCTGGGAGTCCCTTTTGCCAAGCCTCCTCTTGGACCATTGAGGTTTGCTCCACCACAGGCTGCAGAGCCATGGAACTTCGTGAAGAATACCACCTCTTACCCTCCTATGTAAGTTGGCATCTTTCAGTGGGCCTCAACGTGAGGCAGGAAGGAGCCAAGGCAAAGTGCTGAGTGGCTTTGTTCTGAAATCCCCAAGCTGTTGTAAATCTTGAAAACCTTCCAGAACTCACAGCAGTCTAGAGCTTGTTATTCAACAAAATGTCCTCCTTATTGAGCACATTCTAGGTTTCCTAGGATCCATGAATGAACAGAAAAGTATCCCCTACCTTCATGGAGCTTGCATTCCAGCGGGGGTGGGGGAGGGTGGATGACCAACAAAAAACCCCACAAATCAATGAATAAATTATGCACTATGTGCCTTGGGGACAAAAAAGAAATCGAGCAAGTGAGGAAGATCAGAATTAATGATTCTGTTTATTCTCCTGCCTAGAACTTTGCCAAAGCTGGGGAACAGGGGTGGAGCAGGTGGGTGTGGGTGGAGAATGCTTTGGGGAGTTGACCCGTAAAGTTCTCAACTCCCAGGTGTGTCTAAGTACCTAATCATGGAGCAGAGCAAAGGTTGGTGTGTCCCAATTACCATGACCAGACTAGGCAAAGATGCCCACAGATGCCTCCCCTGGCACCTCAGATGCCTCCATGTATCCATTCCGACCTTATTCACCTCAGCAAGGCATTCTGGAAATTTCCCAGGTCCTGCTCTTTGCTGCCTTCCTTTCTTCTCTTCTTCCTCCCTCCCTCCCTTCCTTTCTTTTGTTTTAAAAAATAATATTTGCTATTTTTATTTCCTGATTGCCATTGTAATACCTACCTATTACAGAAAAGGAAGTACAGGTCAGTAAAAGTAAGAAAATGAAAATCACATACAATTCCTCCACCCAGAGAGAGAACCGCTAATCATATTTTAGGTTCTGTTCTTCCAGTCTTTTATCTGTGGCATATTTTCTTCCTTAAAAATAGAATCCATAAGATTCTACACTCAGTTCCAACGTGTGGGTTTTTCCCCACACACCAAGAAATAATTATTCAACACCAGCTGCGTCTCCTATAATTCAACTAATTCTTACACTGTTCTGCCTGGAGATAGTGTCAGATCCCACAGGTCAAGGACTCACCCACAAGACTGTTCTCTGCTTTTGATATCAATCACAAGTCCAAGTTGCCATCTTGTGACCTTGGCTATAAATCATAAGTTCCTATGACTCCCTCCTTGGGTTCCATCAGTTGGCAAGAGTGGTCACAGAATTCAGGAAACTGGTTAATTCACTACATTACCAGTTCATTACAAAGGTTATCAGGGGATATGAATCAATAGCCAGATGAAGAGATCCATGGGGGGGAGGTCCTGAATAAAGAAGCTTCTGTCCTTCTAGAGTTGGGGGTCCAGTGTAGTGGCTGTGGAAGCTTTATTTGGTTCACCAACTTGGAAGCTCTTTGAACTCTGTCCTGTGTGTTTTTTTAAGGAGGCTTTGTTATGTAGCCATGACTGATGAAACCAGTAGCCACTGGCCACCATTCAACCTCCAGCCCCACCCCTACTCCCCAGAGGTCAGGGAGAAAGAACTGCCAAGTCCAACCCTCTAATCACTGGGTAGTTCATCTGGCAACCAGCCCCTAGTCTTAACGGTGATCAGAAGTCCCCTTATTAACATAATAAAGATATCTTTATTGTTTCCTTCACAAAGGAAACACTAAGGGTTTTAGGGAGCCTGTGCCCAAAATGGGATGGAAGCAAGATATACATTTATTGTAAATCACAATATTGCATCACATGATACAGATAGTTTGGATGCCTATTTTGCTCATTTACAAATATATTAGGAACATTCTTCTATGTCATTAAATACTGTAGCTGAACTTGTAATAGCTGAATTACAGTGGGTCTTGGATCATAATCTTGGTCTCTTGTTTGGGATCATTAAATTGTTCTTGATGTTTTTGATAGTATAAGTAGCACTCTAATGAATATCCCACAGCTAAATCTTCATGCACACTCATGAATATTTTCAGATTAGTTTGAAGAAATGACATTTCTGAGTAAAAGAGTATGCACCTTCTGTTTACATTTCCTTCCAGAAACGTTCCAGCAACACTCCTTCCATTGATATATGAAAACCTCCACTTTCCAGACCTTTGGCAATGCTTGGGGTTATTTGAAAAAAATGCCTTTTGGCTATTGGATAGGCAAAACAATAGTAATTATTATTTTCATTATAATTATATATAACTTTCCTATTTGTTCTGCATTTATTTGAACACTAGTGACTTTGAACTCTTTTTCCCTTTTTTGACATTTGATTTTCTTTTTTTATGAATGTTTGGCTCCTTGCTCTGGTAATCAGGGGAAAGGTCCCTTAGGATGAAAATTAAGAAGTCATTTTTGGGGGCTCTGATTTTGCCACTTGGCAGCAGAGTGATTCAGTGGCCTCATTGAACACAATGGAGCCAGTGATATCCACATTCTGGTACCTTGAGATCTGGAAATGTTCTTTAGAATGTCCTTAGAAATATCATGTACTACATAGTACAGATTTTTCTGACTGTGTGACCTTGGGTATGTTCTCTAAACTCTCTGTGCCTCAGTGTCCTCAACTGTAAAATGGGGAAAATAATAGACTCTGTGTTAGGGGGCTTGCCATGGGAGGATTAAGTGAGTTAGTACATAAGGAGCACTTACAGCACTTACAGCGCCTGGCATGCTGGGAGGGCCATAAATCTTACTAGTTTTAATCTGTGTTGGATCTTTAAGATCCCTTATCAAGGAAACGAATAGTGCTTGCCTGGGATGGATAGATTTTTAGCATGTCAGTACTCAGGACTTCAAGATCCTTCTGGAAATCACTTCCCTCACACAGACCTGGCAGGCTGAAGCCAAAGCAGGCAACAAATTCGCCCAAGGTCAGCCAGAAGATTTGCAAGTGAGGCAGGACTAGAACACAGTTCTCCTGAGATTGCCCCATATGTATTTCATCGCTGACCTGCTGTGGGTCCTAAAGGTCTGCCATTTGAGTGACTTCTCAGGGATTATGAAAGGCTGCCATGGACTAGAACATGCTTACCTGGTGGAAGACCTGTTTACCTGGAACCCAGCTGGGATGCATCTGGGTGTATAGGAAATGGTCCACTCCCAGGTGGTCGGTGTGGGGACAGCCTCCTGTCCTTGACCCAGGTTATCCCAAAGACTCTAGAAAGGGGCCAGGTACTAAGCCTTCTTACTACACACAGTCCCAGGATACTTGAGTGAGCCTCAGGGGCCTCCACCCCCACCCCCCACCCGGGAAGCCTCCTCACCATCCCAGTGTCTCCAGCCTGGTAGGAAAAACTCTATTTAGTAGCCTCAACCTGCCAGGAGACATCTTGCTCAGCTCTGAGTGCAGCTCAGAACTTCCTTGCCCTCCCCTCCCCAGGTGCTCCCAGGACGCAGTGGGAGGTCAGGTGCTCTCAGAACTCTTTACCAACAGAAAGGACAACATTCCTCTCAAGTTTTCTGAAGACTGCCTTTACCTCAATATTTACACTCCTGCTGACTTGACAAAGAACAGCAGGCTGCCGGTAAGCAGAAGGTTCCAGCACTGCGGGTCTTCTGGTGTCGACTGTAAGAGGGGGAAGGCAGCTTGGGTGGGAGCTGTTCTGGGGACCCCAGGGCTTCCTAACCCACCACAGCCAGACCTCGTGACCACAAGAAATGCAAGCTTTCTGTACCTCAGTTTCCCCTAGTGGCAGACGTAGGGGCTCTGGAGGGAAGTAGCTGTACTTCTGCCATGCGCACCGTAGCTTTTCCAAATTTTTTTTTTTTTTTTTTTTTTTTTTTTTTTTTTTTTTTTTTTTTTGCTGATAGAAGGACCAGAATGATTACTCTCAGAGATAAGCCAATCCTTCCTGTACAGGTAGAAGGCCTGAGGCCCAGAAAGGCAGGGATGGGGTTGTTGAAATCATACGGTGGGATGGGCAGGACCAGAGCATAGGACTTCTGATTTCACACCAGTGCTCTTGGACACAGACTAGGAAGTGAGCCTGTGGGAGCCCTTTCCTCAGCACATTAAGACACTTCTCTAAGAAAGTTCCAGGGTCCCCGAGAGGTGTTGGGCGAAGAACCCGGGTTGATCCAGGCAATGCATCCTTTTGCCTCTGGCCAAATATCTGGGATTTTATTGTATTCCTTCCTTAATGGCCTTTGGCAAGGCTGATGACCCAGTGAGTCAGCATTTCTAGAATAAAGGAGGCCCAGAGATGGGGGCAACTTCCAGACCCAGGCTGGGGCTTGGAGGAGATCTGGAAAAGGAGGTGATCCTTGGGGTGGAGAGGTGTGGGGTTGTTAGCACCCAGCCAGCTTCCAGAAGCACACCTGTGGGGAAGGGCACCTGTGAACTTGTGAGCAGAAGTTAGCACTGCACATGCTTGGCTCAATGAGATGGGACCTGGCCCTGCTTCCTTAGAACAGGCTAATCACCTAGGAGTATTCAGTGATGCATATCAGGCTTTGTCTCTGCTGGCAAGCGCGCAGGGCAAGCACTCCTGAAGCATTAGTTAGAGTCAAAGGGAGGATCTTACTCCTATCCTAACAGCAGGCCCACTGCACCATGGCCAACGGCTGCAGCGTGCTGGGTGGCTCAACAGGTGGGCTCCAGGGTCAGACCATGTGGGTCCAAGTCTGCTTCTGCTGTTTATTAGCTATGTGACCTCAGGCAGGTTAAGTGCCTCAGTTTTCTTATCTGTTAAGGGTACAGTATTAGTCCCTCCCTCATGGAATGTACTTGGCACATAGTTTGTGTTACAAATTCTTTCCTAGCTCTTTGAGCTCTTACAATGCCAGAGCCAAGCATGATGAATAGCTCTATCTACCCTCACCCTCAATTCTTACCACTGTCCCCGACATAGAGTAGATCCTCAGATCACATTAGTCAAATGATTGAAGACTTACTGGAGGAGGTGGATTTTAGGCTGGGCTTTGGATGGGTGGGATTTGGGGATGCAGAGGAGGCAGATAGAAGGCATACTCAAAACAGATCCCATTGGGGGCCTGAGAGCAGTTTAATTCACCACACAAGACATAAATAAGATGAAGCTGAAGTACAGGGCTCTGGCAGGCAGAGTAAGCCCAAGGGAGGGGTCCGGGCATGAGAGCGATGACAGTGTTGGGAACAAGATGACACACCATGACTGTTCCCATGACGATGCTCTGTGGTGTGAAGAGCCTGGTGGCACCAGGGCTGGGGACACAGGGGTAGCCAGGATGTACTGGGTGGGGTGGTGGCCTGCGCCCCACTTGGGTGTACTGGGGAGAACAGTTGCTTGCTCCAACTTTGCTGGGGACTGGTGCACTTCCGGTAATGGCCTCCTTGATTCACTGTCAAGAGGTGGGCAACGAAACCAGACAACCTCCTGAGGTCCTGCCTGGTGCTGCTTCCTCTAACGGGCTCGGTTGCTTCCTTCCTGTCCAGGTGATGGTGTGGATCCACGGAGGGGGTCTGGTGGTGGGCGGGGCATCAACCTATGATGGGCTGGCCCTCTCTGCCCACGAAAACGTGGTGGTGGTGACCATTCAGTACCGCCTGGGCATCTGGGGATTCTTCAGGTAAGATTCTAGACAGCCCTCACTGCACACTGGCCCCCAAAGCAAGGATACTAGGTGTTCAGCTCTAGCCATGTCAGCCCTCAGAGGGATCTTTGCCAGGGTCCCTAGAAAATTGGGATAAATTGGTCCCAAGTCCCTTTGTAATTGGGCTCTACTTACCTTCTCGTCCCCTAGCCACACTGGGCCACTTGCTTCTGAGTTTTTCATAGGTGCTGTTCCCTCTAACTGGAATGCCTATTTTAGATGACAAGCTTCTATTCATTCTGCAAGGCCCCACCCAGATGTCTCCCCTCTGAGATACTCCTCTTTTTTCCCCCTCGGGCTGTCCCAGCACATCACACACCTCTGTAGAAGCAGTTAGCATGCAGTACAGCCCTTAGAGGCTTACGTGTCTTATCTGGCAGGAAAGGAAGGAAGGAGCATCCTTGAGGCACAAGCTCAGTGCATCCTTGTGGGTAAAGGAACAGGTGCCTGGAGCTGAAGATTGGCAGAGCACCTGACCCCAGCAGACAGCCCTCCAGGGAGGCATGTCAGGCCCACTCATCCCATTTCCTTTTGGGAATTTGGCACACCCGTGGGTGAAGGCAAAGAGGCTTCCCCAGCGAGTGTCCTTGGGGCAGGAACCAGTGTTCCTGCCAGACACAGGTACCATGAGCCTCTCCTGAATTCACTGGCCACTGCACCTCCGACCCTGAGATGGGTGCTGGGTGGGCTGGGGGAGGGGTGGGCTTCTCACCCGGGGGAGGATTGTCTCAGGTGAATCATATCCCCGGGGTATAACACCTTCATTGAGACCCCTCTTCTCTTCCACTTGTGGCCTGTCTCAGCTCCCCATTACAATAACACTGATATGTTAGCTCTTCCTGCCACTACTCCTCCCCATCTGCCCCCAGCCCACCCTGGTCAGGGTTCAGCTCCAAACATCCTGCTGTATTCTGGCCAAGGTCACTGGTGACCCAACAGCGTTTGGGCCAACCCTGGGGACATCCACATGTGATTCCTCACACATGGTCCTCCAGCCTCTGTGTACATCTCTCTGCCCGTCTCCACTGGTTCCCTGGGTGACATCAAGAGCCACACTCGGAGCTCCCTTATCAGCCCCTGTGTCTCCTTTGAAACCCAGATATACCTCGCTAACTACCACCTTGCACCTGTTGTCACCTCAGAAGGGTACCTCACTCCACGGGGACAACTTGACCCTTGACTCCCACCACTCCTTCCCTGAACCTTTCCTACTTTGCCCACAGCACCTCCTCTTGGCTGCTGGCAACACCACACCCCACTTCTACCTGCTTGAGATAGAAGGCTTGTGGTCAGCCTTGACTTCTTTTTTTCTCACTCCTCACATCTAGTCAGGGTCAGCGGATCCTCTTGGTTTGACCTTTAAAATATATTCAGAATCCAACCATTCTCACCTCCTCCCTTATGCCCCTAATCAAAGCCCTCTGTGTCTCTCTCCTAGAGGGTTGTAATAACCACCTACTTTTATAACCTGCTACTTTGATGCTATGTCTGATCCACACAATAGCCAGAGTGATCATTTAAGACATAAATGGAATTTTGTCATTGCCCTGAAATGGCTTCCCACATTATTGACGATGCCATCAAAGCTCTTACCAAGGCCCACAGAGTCTTTTAGCTGCATGTCCTACACTTCTATCCACCAGACCCCAGGGCATTGTACTGCCTGTTCCTTTAGCCTGGAGTTTCCTTCTTTGGATATTTTGTAAGGCTCATGTGCCCATTCATTCAATGAATGAATGAATGAATTCATTCATTCATTCATTCTTTTCAAGTGCCACGCTTCCCTCAAAGAGACCTTTCTTGATCATGTGATCTGAAATAGGACCCCACTGCTCCACCTCTGTCTTTTCCCTTACCCCATTTTATTTTTCCTGGAAGTACTTTCACTACCTGATGTTATTTATCTGTTTGTTTGTGATCTGTTGTGTGGGCTCTGTATAGTCAAAGATTTTGCCTATTTTGTTCTCAGATGTACCCCTAGCCCTTAGAACAGTGTTTTGCACAAAACAGATGTTCAGTAAATAGGCACCAGGTGAGTAAATCTAGAACCCTACAACAGAACAGTGCTACAGGAATGGAAGACAGAAGAAGACTCTTGTGGAAGGCTGGTCTTTTTCTAGAAGGCTCACTGAGAGCCCTCAGCTTCACCTATGCCATGAAATCTGTGTTCGCACCCTGCCCCATTCTTACAGCACAGGGGATGAACATGGCCGCGGAAACTGGGGTCACTTGGACCAGTTGGCTGCACTTCGCTGGGTTCAGGAGAACATTGCCAGCTTTGGAGGGAATCCAGGTTCTGTGACCATCTTTGGAGAGTCGGCGGGAGGTGAAAGCGTCTCCGTTCTTGTAAGTGTTCCCAGCCCTGATATAGCTGCTCCTGGGACCCCTTTTGACCAATTAGCACTTTTACTTACAAGGCCTGGATTCAGGGCTGCCCTTACTCTGCACAGGATCAGTTGGTGGAGAGCTCATGGTGAAACTCTCCTTGGCCCCCAGGAGGCTCAGAGCCCAGGCTAGCATCCTGGGCCTTGAGAATCTCCGACCACAGCTACAGCAATGATACTCCTCCTCTTACATGGTAGAGCTCTCTCTCTCTCTCTCTCTCTCTCTCACCTTCCTACTCATTTTAACATTGGGACTCACTTCACTTCTCCTGGCAAGTAGAGGTGGGTATAGATTCTGAGTAAGAGTTAGACAAAGTGCCACTGTTCAGCCAGAAGCCAGGTCTGCATGTCAGGGGGTGGGAGCACCAATAACAGGTCAGGGGCCTCCCACGAGGACAGCCACCTCTGGGACTGAGAGGTGGAGCCAAGCTGGGGGGATCAGGGAGGATGGCACAACTGTGTAGGTACCTGGAGCTCCTGGGGTCCTGGTGTTGGGGGATTGGGGATGGGGGGGCTACTGAGGGAAGTAGGGATGGGAGCCAGATGAGAAAGTGCTAGGAGCCCTAAATACCCTCCAGCTCCCTCACTGTTGAGCAGAGGGTCAGCTATGACTATATTTTTTGACATATGTATCAGTTTCCTTATTGGATATTCAGAGGGAAATGATTTTATATTTTATTAAGTGGAGGAAAAGGAAAAGTATAGATGAGTCCAAAGAAGAAAAAAAAAAAAAGCATTACCCAGGGAAGCTCACCACAGACATCTTGGGACTTATCTTTCTAGTTCTTTTTCACATATCTAGCCATCTACTGATCTATCATCTGCCTACCTATCTTAAGATTTTTTAAAAAAAAATAATTTATTTATTCATTAGAGACACAGAAAGAGAGGCAGAGACACAGGCAGAGGGAGAAGCAGGCTCCTTGTGGGGAGGCTGATGCAGGACTTGATCTTTGGACCTGGGATCACACCCTGAGCTAAAGGCAGTTGCTCAACCTCTGCACCACCCAGGCGTCCCCCTCTTAAGATTTTTAAACAAAAACCTTCCTTCACATGCATATCCTATAACAGAAACATTTCCCTAAATATTAAGTACTGTTCCATTAATATCATTTTGTTAGATGTTCCATGGGATTCCATGGTATAGATTTGAATAGCCTTCCACAGTAAAAATGAAAAATCGTTTATTCTCTCAATCTCATAATATTGGAGCGTTGAGTTATTTCCAATTATCTTATAAACGTTATGAGCATTCTTGGAAATCATTGTGTGCCTCCACTATCTCTCTTCTTAGGATAAATCCCAAATAATGGAAATGGGGAATCAGAGCTGTGTCTTCAGAGTGTTGCTAGGAGTTACCACGCTGTCTTTCGATGCTTCTGATGTTAGAATCAGCACATGCTGCACAATTCCTGTCCTTCCCTCACTGTCCTGCTGGCTCCCATCTCAGATTCTCTGGGAGAAGCTGAGCCCCAGTGTCAGCCTGGGAACAGGCCAGGCCAGGTGAAGACTGAATGCCAGAGTCTTCAGGGGAATGGGTGGGGCAGAGCTAAGGATGAAGTAGCTCTTGAAGATCCCCTCCTCATGAGTATAAACTCTCTTCCGATCCACTCTCCTGCCAGGTGCTATCTCCTCTGGCCAAGAACCTCTTCCATCGGGCCATCTCTGAGAGTGGTGTGGCCCTCACTGCTGCCTTGGTTAAGAAAGACATGAAGGACACAGCTCAGGTAGGTCTCATGCTGGACCACCTCCACACCCTTTGTGCTGCTCTCCTGGAATCTTCAGATGCCTTTCTGGCCATGGGATCTGGCTGGCATCCTCTAGGAATCACAGAAGTCAGAACAGTTGAGTGGAAGGGCAAAGAGACACCTCAGCCAGCCTCCCAGTTTTACCATTGAGCAACCTGGGCAGACAGTGGAAGCAGCTTGCCAAGGTCACTGAGTGATCAGGGCAGAGCTGGGAACTCAAACACATGACTCTGGGCTGCCAGCGCAGCACGCTGTCCGCTGAGCACTCTTCCAAAAGTGCGCCAGGGCGGGTGCCAGGCCGCACAGTAGGCAGTGGACCGCCACTGGGTCTTGTCTCTCTCAGGATCTTAGTTCTGATGAACCCATTTGCAGCACGTGAGCCTGGAGTGGCTCTTCCTTAAGTGCCTCAGGGTTGGGGTGGGTTCCTGAGGAACTCATTCATTTATTCATCACATAATTTTGATACAGTCAGACATCAGGCAGCCTCATGAAGTTCACATTCTATCAGAGAAGACAGATTAGTGATTGTCTAATCACACAGATGATAAAATCTCAACTGACAAGAGCAGTAAAGCAGAGGTATCTGATGTCATAATGCAATCCAAAAGGAGCCCCTCATCTACCGTGCAGGGTGAGGTTATCATGAACGGCTTCCTGAAAAGAAATTTGAATCCGGGCAGTGTGATTCTGGATTCCATGCCCTTAAGCCCCACTCTGTGCTCCTCCCTTTAGACGCTCCATTCTGAGATCCTTCTGCCCATTTTAACAGGCATAAGGTAACAGAGACAGAGCTTGTTTAATTGGCATGAGTGGGACTCAGGACTGTCACCTGCTGGTCTAGAGTATTTTCTGCTCCCCCCTGCAGCCTTTGGAAATGAAGGTTGGGGAAGAACACCTCTTTATTGATTGAGGGAAGGGACATGGCTCTTGAGATCTGCCGTTGCTTGTGATCTCTGCAGCAAATTGCTGTCTTTGCTGGGTGTAAAAGCACCACGTCGGCTGTCCTTGTTCACTGCCTGCGTCAGAAGACGGAAGATGAGCTCTTGGAGGTTTCACTGAAGTTGGTAGGTGTATTCATTTGAATGACACACAAGCCCCCCACCCAGATAGTCTTCAGTATTTCAACTTTCCCCTCGCCTCTGCCCTGCAAAAACTACCTGGGACAGTGTCTGGCCACCAGGGAACAGTATCAGCTTCTGGATCTGAATGGGAATTTCTTTTTTTCTTTGTTATTACGAAGTATCTCAAACACTTGCAAAGTCGAAAAATAATATAATGAACAAATGGTAAAATAATCTCTCACCTCAATCAAAACTTACTATTTTTCCATTCTTGTTTCTAAATGTATTTTTAAGAAATTAAGTATCACATATTCCCAGAAGTAACTACTGTTCTGAATTTTGAGGATGGGATATTAAGAACAAAGAGTTTAAGAAAGGTTGTCACAATGTATCTTGCTTAATTTAGAAACTACCTCAATTATAACCCAGGGGAGGCTCAGTTTTCTAACTTTTCTGAGACTCTGCCTCAATTGTGCTTTTGTGTATGGATAACCTTACATCCACCCACCCATCCATCTATCCATCCATCCATCCAACCACCATTCATCCATCAATCTATTCATCTTAATATCCATCTATTCATCTACCAGTCTATCCAATTCATCAATATTCTTTCATCCATTTAATATCAATCCATCCATAACTTTCATTCATTTCAATCATCTATGTCTCATCCAACCACCATACAGCTTCACTCCATCATTCAACCATCCAGAATCAATGACCCATCCATCACCTAGTCTGATAGTTATTATTCATTTATCTACCAATCCATCCAGTTCATCTACATTCTGTTTATTGACCAGCTCCATCCATCATCTAGCCATTCCTCCATCCATCTGCCTATCCATCCATCTGTCCATCCCTCCATCCATCCATTTTAGGTGAATGGTGATAACTGGGTGGGTGATGCAGACATTAATCAGATATAGTCTCTGCTGACAAGGAGCTATCCAAGGAGAAAGACATTCATATACTTCATGGGTTAAGGGTGATGGAAGTATAGAGGGAGGAAATGCTCATAACAGTCAGCAAGGATGCTTCACAGAGGAGGTGACATTTGAGGACTGGATGGATGGCTATGACAGTGTGTCATCATGAGAACATGCAGAGAATACAGCAGGAAGGCACAATAAGATGGGATGCCTGGGTGGCTCAGCAATTGAGCATCTGCCTTTGGCTCAGGTCATGATCCTGGGGTCCCAGGATTGAGTCTTACATTGGGCTCCCTGTGAGGAACCTGTTTCTCCCTCTGCCTGTGTCTCTGCCTCTCTCTGTGTGTGTCTCTCATGAATAAATAAATAAATCTTTTTTAAAAGGAAGGCACAATAGGAACTATTCCCACTGTGGGGGAATATTCTTTATTCAAAGAATAAAAACACAACCATCTCTGATTCCTGGGAAGAAGCAGGCTTATTTTAGCAATTCTCCATTGGCTTCAGAGGACCCAGCTTATAAGGGAGAGTTGGCAAGTTAGAAAAAAAAAACCCAGAGAACATAAGAGCCCATGTTATCCTTGTGAGATTTTTCTGAGATCCTGTAGAGTGTTTCCATGATTATCTACTCTCCCAAAACACACACAAACACATAGGCACACAGACACACACACACACCTCTGACTGGTAAGGCATTCTTTGGATGCACTGATCACCTTATTTGAGCCTGAGAAACCAAGATGCGAGCTGCAAGGCTACATTGATCAGATCAGGAAACAGTAGAGTCTAGTGCCAGAGGCCTGGCCCAGGGGTCCAGGAGTCTCCTCAGGAGAGAGGGGTATTCCCAAGGTCACATTCACACCCTTCCCCCAAGAGGGAATAGTGAGCTGACAAGCTCACTGAAATTCACCTCACTCTGTGCTTCTCTTTATTGCATATTTGCTAAGATTACACTGATTGTAATGTTACGCTGTAGCTAATAGGTCTACCAGCATGCAGCACTGAGTGACCAATAAGTAAGCTTGTGTAAGTCAGGACGTTCTGATGCAGGATGAGGAAATTCATCTCAAAGTATGAAGATGGAAAAAGAATAGTGTTATAACAAAATCTTCAGGTAACTAACTGAAAACTATAGTTCAGGAGTACATGGCTTCAGGCATGGCTGGATCCAGATGCACATATGACATTATTAAGAATATATCTGCTCTATCCTTCAGCTTTTTTTTTTCTCTCTCTCAGTGTTGGCTTCACTGTCAGGCAAGTTTGTTCCCTGGGGAGGCTAAAGACAGCGATAGCATCTAGACTTATACTGTATCTGTTTAGACACCATTCACAATAATTCCAGCAAAAGTTTTGGGGTAAAGTCTGTTGGATTGACATGGGTATGTGCCCATACCTGAACTAATTTCTGTGGCACCCCCAGTCATTTATAGATGCCTGGATTTGTGGGGCAAGAGTGGCAAAGAGGAAGGCGCCCCAAAGGATGACTGGGGTAGTGTTGCCAGGGGAACATGAAGGGGAAATGGGTGGAGGGCAGGAACAGCAGACAGATGGCCTCTCCAGCAGTCCCCTCCTCCAACCCACACCTACACCTGTACCTCTACCTGGGGGAGCCAGTATCCTGCTCACTTCCTCTCGGCCCAGCCAGGCTGGCACCGGGAGGGAGAACATGACACCTTTGGCACACTGTTCACAAAGATTGGCTTTTGTCCCTGGAAGCCTTCTCATGCACACCCTCTGTCTTTGTCTTCACAGAAATTTTTCACTCTTGATTTATTTGGAGACCCCAGAGAGGTAAGGCTTTTTGGTTTCTTGATTACAGGTTTTAAGTCTTGATGTATGATTTATGCTCCAGTTAAATACGAATGAAAAGAATCCTCCCCTGTGGCTCATGGTGACTCCTTGTATCCACATTGCCAAGGCCCAGAGAGGGCCAGCGACTTGCCTGGATAACACAGCAGGTGGACCAGATGCTGGACTGGAGCAGATTCCCCTGACTCCCGGTCCAGTGCTCCCAGTTATCAACTCTGTGTCTCCTGGGCCCAGCCTTCCCCCTACTCCTTGTTTACATTTCCCACTCCCAAAAATGCCCCTCGGGAAAGGACTGGGCTAGAAACTTCCACTCTGGGGTGGTAGAGGTAGCTGGGCGACAAGTTTCTTCAGGGGTCTTCCTTGAGGAGCTAGGTCTTTCCCAGGAGCCTGCAGAGCCGATTAGCTGTGCCAGCCACGCTGTTGGCAGGGCCCTCCAGAAGGGACCGAGAACCTCAGACCTGAGAACACCACCTTCCCCGCCACCCCCGGAACTCCGGGAGCCTCCCCACCACCGTCTTCCTCCCCTCCTGCCTTCCAGCACCTCCACAGGTTCTGAGCCGTTATCTCGGCCGCGGCTGCCAGTCCTGAGCTCTCCGCTCTCCTGGGCCCACGGGCACCTCCCTTAGGAAGTGTTGTCAAGATTCACTGAGATTCATTCAGCGAGATTTTATTAGAATTCCCTGTGTGCGGGGACCTGATCCGGGAGCTGGGGAAATAGCAGTAAAACAGGCAAAAACCAGTCTAATCCCCTGCCCCCTCGGAGTGAAAGGAGAGCTCAGTAACAAGGTTTGCCCGTGTTTGGCGACGGTCCCCGCTATGGAGGATGGGAAGGTGAGGAACTGCGGGGGTTCGGATGGGCACGTGGGGGGCAGGGGATGGCCCCAGCAAGGGGACACTGGGGCCGAGTTCTGGCAGTGGGGCGGGAGGCAACTGTCAGGAAACCTGGAGGAAGAGTGTTCCCGGCAGAGGGCCCAGCAGCTCCGAGGGTCCTGGGCCAGGAGGCCGGTGTGGCGGGCGGGGAGGAAGCGGGGGGAGAACAGCGTGAGGCCAAAGAGGAAAGAGAGCTGAGGGTGGTTCCTTTCAAGGACTCGGATTTTGATTTTTTTTTAATTTATTTATTTATGATAGTCACAGAGAGAGAGAGAGGGAGGGGCAGAGACACAGGCAGAGGGAGAAGCAGGCTCCATGCACCGGGAGCCCGACGTGGGATTCAATCCCGGGTCTCCAGGATCGTGCCCTGGGCCAAAGGCAGGCGCCAAACCGCTATGCCACCCAGGGATCCCTGGATTTTGATTTCAAGTGAGATGGGAAGTCTTTTTTTTTTATAAATTTATTTTTTATTGGTGTTCAATTTGCCAACATAGAGCATAACACCCAGTGCTCATCCCATCAAGTGCCCCCCTCGGTGCCCGTCACCCAGGCACCCCCACCCCCGCCCACCTCCCTTTCTACCAGAACATGAGAGACTCCTAACTCTGGGAAACGAACTAGGGGGGGTAGAGATGGGGTCTTGAGAGGGTTTTGAGCAGGGGAGTGCGTTGACTGTGAGTTTACCAAAGGGCTTTGTGATTGCCGCGGGAGCTGAAGCCCAGGCTGGGCCGGAACCGGGAGCCGGGCTGGGAGGCCTATCGCAGAGGGGATGGAAAAACGGGGCCAGAATCCAGATAATTTTAAAGTTGTGGCCGACAGGATTTGCTAATGGACAGAATGTGGGGCAGAAGAGACAAAGGGGGGTGAGCATGCCCCCGGGGTTTGGACTTCAGCCTGGCGGCGCCCAAGGTCCACACGGGGCAGCCCCTCGCAAGCACCGTGGAAGGCAGCGATGGTGTTCCCTGCGTACTGGTGCCGGTCAGCCTGATCGGATCGGGGCCCCCGCTGTCTCTCTCCTGGACTCTTCCACCTCTACTTTTCCTCTGCACCCTTGCCCCACGATGCTGCCTGCCGGGCTGACCCTTGGAAACACAGGTCAGGGCATATCACCTCCTTAAAAGATTGACCTTCCTTACATAACAAATGCCCTCCCTCCTACAGGATTATTCCTCCAGAACATATCGGTGTGGTGCTATGTGCCAGGCATTGTGCAGAGCATGTGCTGCACCGCCTAACCCTCCTAGGCCAGGCCCACACTGGCTGGGGCTTTGCACCCCTGTTCTGCTGAGTCACAATCACTTGGCAGAGCTTCTCCTGTGGCTGCCAGGAATGGCCTGTCATTCAGTGGCCCTTGCAGAGCAAGTGTCTGGAGCCACAGGTCTCAAAGTCTGGGATTCATCCCATTCCACCTGTCCTTATCTGGTGGCGGGGAATAAGGCACATGGTGTGTGGAACTGGAAACATGGCTCATGGAGCTGGTGCCTAAGGGAGGGCTGTGTAGCACTGCCAACGAGTAACATCTAAGGGGTACTGAGCTACCTCTGGGTGCCGGGTGGTGTGCTGAGTGTCCTGTGAGAGTCCTGGCACTTAATCCCCATAACAACTCATCTTACAGATGACAAAGAAAGCTCAAACAGGTGAAATTGTCCTGAATGACCAGCTAGTAGGTGGCAGAGCCAGGATTCAAGTCCAGACAGTCTAGCTCCCAAACTGATGCTCTTAATAGCTATTGTGGCCAAGTACGCAATCTAACCATAACCAGCTTCCTGAGTGGTGTCGTGAGAGTCTGGTGCCATCGAATCCAGGCCCATGTGAGTAATTTTCAGCAAAGGTAGTACCTAAAATGAAGATGTTTTTCAGTGCAATGTGAGCCCATCCTTGATGCTTTTAGTCCTGCCTTTCCTCTCTAATAGGAAGTCAGGTCTCTGTGTAAACACCTTGAGTGATGGGGAACTCACTACCTCCTTGAAGCACTGTTTATCTGTAGCAGCTTAGGTTCAAAGATTTTATTTGTTTATTTATTTTAGAGATAGAAAGAGAGGGAGAGATCATGGGGATGGGGGGGAGGAGTAGAGGAAGAAGGACAAGCAGACTCCATGCTGAGTGTGGAGCCCAAGGTAGGGCTCCATCCCAGGACCCATGAGATCACAACCTAAGCCGAAATCAAGAGTCAAATGCTTAACCAGCTGAGCTACCCAGGAATCCCCAGCAGTTTATGTTTAAATATAGACAGATAAATACAGCTGATCCTTATTAATGATGGATTCTGTATTTGTGAATTCATGTACTCACTAAAATGTATGTGTAACCACAAAGTCAATGCTTGTGGCCCTTTTGCCTCATTCATGGACATGCACAGAGTGACAAAAAGTTTGAGTGACCCTGTGCAGGCTCTCATTCGAGATCAAATGAGATCACCCTCTGTCTTCTAGTCTCATGTCTCACGCTATTAACACGTGTCCTTTCCATGGTCTACTTAGTGCTACGTTTTCCCCATTTCTGTGCTTTCTGTTGATGGTTTCACTGGGGAAGACGGCCCCTAGGCACAGCATTGAGGTGCTGTCTGTGCTCCGAAGGGCAGCAAGGCTGTGATGTGCCTTGTGGAGAGAAGTCATGTGTTAGATCAGCTCCTTTTGGGGTGGTTTACAGTGCTGCTGGCTGTGAGGTCAGTGGTAATGGATCGACAGAGGGCAGCCACGCAGGAAGGGGAAGAGGCAACTTGCCAATCGGTCTGAAGCTGCTCGGGAAAGCACTGAAGAAACATCTAGTGGGTGATGGAGCTGTGGGAGATCAGTGGCATTTGTGGTTTTATGAGATGACAGTGGGTCACCCATAACACAGTCTTGAGGCTGAAGGCCAGGTAAGTTCCAGGCACATTACCCAGAACCCAGGAAAATGGTGAGCCCTTCTTGGCTGGTGTCTACTTAGAAATAAACTCATTATTTGTAAGCAATGCATATGACATCAGGTGTCTTTAAACACGCATAAAACAGGGTTGATGAAAATGTGGCCAGGTACTTGCAGGAGCTTGACGTTGTACTTCCCCCCAGGAGCAGTGGCTCTAGCGTCTGCTGGTTCAGAGCTCACAGTGGCTTTTATAGACCTGAACTACCATAGATCACAGAACTGACTATAGAGAGAGATCAGATAGGCAAACATATACTGCAAATGGAGATATATAAATAGGTACACAGGGCAGCCTGGGTGGCTCAGCGGTAGCGCCACCTCCGGCCCAGGGCATGATCCTGGAGACTCGGGATTGAGTCCCACATCGGGCTCCCTGTAGGGAGCCTGCTTCTCCCTCTGCCTGTGTCTCTGCCTCTCTCTCTCTCTCTGTGTGTGTCTCTTATGAATAAATAAATAAAATCTTAAAAAAATAGGTATACACATATTTTATATATTTTATGTATTTCTATTAAACTTACGTAAAATGTATATGTCTATAAATTTCAATACTAAAATATATACACATATGTTTTATATATCTGTAAATTTAATCTATTTATATTTAATAAATTTAATGTATATATGCATATAAATATGTGAAAATATGTACATATGTATACATATATTTCATTTTTCTTTTTGGAGAGAGAGAAAGAGCATGAGCGAGAGGGGGTTGGTGGGGAGGGGCAGAGGGAGAGAGAGAGAGAGAATCTTAAGCAGATTCCGTGCCTAGTGTGGAGCCCAACTCGGGGCTTGATGTCATGACCCTGAGATCATGACCTAAACCGAAATTAAGAGTCAGATGCTTAACCCGCTGAGCCCCCCAGGAGCCCCTATGTATGTGTATTTCAATTTGAATGAGTTTTGTCCCCATCATCTTACCACGGGCAGTTCTGGAGTCCACATTCTGCCCTCTGGGTCACATGCACTTGGGCCCTTTGTTAAGGAGCCTGGGTTCTATTGCGACCAGCCATGGCCATGTAAGTCTGGGCTGCTGGCTTCCTGCTCAGACAGGTGGGGAGAGAGACATGGGCTTGGCCTCGGGAGGGGAAGTGCAGACAGACACCTGACGCCCTCCTCCACAGAGCTATCCTTTCCTGCCCACGGTGGTTGATGGAGTGCTGCTGCCAAAGATGCCCGAAGAGATTCTGGCTGAAAAGAAATTCAACTCTGTTCCCTACATCATCGGAATCAACAAGCAGGAGTTTGGCTGGCTTCTTCCAATGGTGAGAATGTGGGGGCCCCTTAGGCTCTCCTCCCCCACCTATCACGTCACCCCCCATCTCTGCTTTCAGGGTCTTATTCACTGCTACTCCTGTATCAGGGAGAAGACACCAGTGTGAACTGAACTCAAATCCCTACAACTAAAGGCTGGAGCCCTAGTCAAAGGCCTGGACAGTGCTGAGGGGAAGGCAGTACGGGGTGTGACGGGGTGGGGAGCTTGTCCACGTGGCTAGGCCACTTCGGTTTGTTAAATGGCATTTATCTAGAAACAAATTTTTGTCCCTAAGATAGGAGACAGTGGTGCAGGTTGCAGCAAGGTGCCCACCAGTCAGGGCTCTCCACGCCCACAGAGACTAGGAGAGAGAGGGGACTTACGGGCTGAATGACTGCATTTCAAAAGGGGGCTCTCAGGTCCTGGAAGAAACAGTTTGGGCTGGTAGATTTACATCTCAAAGGGCAGCAAAGCGAAGGATTTGTAATTGCAAGCTTTCTAAAGTAACTGCTCTAAGATGGGGCTCAGGGACCTATCAACCTATTACCAGGTTTTGGCCAGAATCAGCAGTAAATTCCCCTGGTGGCCAGGAGCTTTCTCAGGCAAGCGTTTTAAGGGACTCTGGGATATCTTCTCCATCCATCCTAGGGACAAAACCTTAAGCTGCTGGCAACCAAGCTAGAGTTTGGTCAAGTCCTGTAATGTGGAGGTTTGGATGGAGCATTATGTGCAGAGTCTTGCCATTCTCACTTCACAGTATTTCAGAGGTCATTGATGGACCAAAGCCATATGGGATCTGGGACTTCCTTGGTCATCTAAGACAGTCAGGTGGGGGTATTTGTAAGGTCTGTATTCTTTGCCCCAGAGCTCTCTGCTTCAACACTAGCCAGGCTTAAACGTTTCCTTGTATGTCTCCATGTCCAGGGTGGGGATTCTTGCCTAGAGATAGACACACACACACACACACACACACACACACACAGTGCAAAGGCCTGGGACAGCTTCTCTTCACATTGACTTTGTTCTTTTTGCACTGCTTGAGTTTTTGGATATAATAATCCTATTTATTAAAAAAATAATAATAATCCCATTTATTTCATTGATTTTACCCAACTTGTCAAGGACTCATGCTGTCAAAGTCATGACAAAGTGACTGTTAGCCTGCATTGGTCTGATTGGTTGGTAAGTTTGCTTCTTTCTGCTACTTCTTGATGATTGACAATTGTGTCACTGTTGTCCTAACAGATGATGGGTTACCCACTCTCTGAAGACAAGCTGGACCAGAAGACAGCCACGTCACTCTTGTGGAAGTCCTACCCCATTGCTGTAAGAGTCTAGGGAACCACAGCAACTACCTGAGACCCAAAGAAGGCCAGAGACTTGCCCCAAACAACTGAGCAATTAATTGACAGAGCGAAGCCCAAGGATGGAGGGCTCTGGCCCAATTTTTCTGTCTTTTCCACCTCACCGCCCAGGGTGTGGGTGGTGGCATAGGGCTGAAGAGATTCCTCATTCGTGCAAGCCATTCTTTGGCTCTAGAAGCAGCATCATTCACAGGGGCATGGGGCGGGGGTCACTTTTACTTCTGCTCCATTTCAGAACATCCCTGAGGAACTGACTCCACTGGCCAGCGAGAAGTATTTAGGAGGGACAGATGACCCTGTCAAAAAGAAAGCCCTGTTCTTGGACATGTTAGGAGATGTGGTGTTTGGTGTCCCATCCGTGACTGTAGCCCGTCACCACAGAGGTGAGTCTCAGAGGTTGGACAGGAGAGGGACACCGACCTCACCAGCTTCTCCTGTCTGTCCTGCCCACTTCTCAGCATAGACACATATGTGGAAACCACAAAAGGTCAGGCCTCCGGGGCCAGGTCCATATGGTCTGGGGTGGGCACTCTGTCTTACTTTGGGTCTGCCAGAAGCCAACTCTGAGAAGAGCATTTGAATGCAAGCAGCTCGTTTGGGAGGTGACCCCGGAACTCACCAGTAGAGAAATGGAGAAGTGGCACAGAGAAGAGAAGGGAGCCAACCAGAGCTGCCTAGGAAGCTGGTATCCTCTGTGGACACCTGCAGCTGTCACATCTCCAGTCATGTCTTGGGATTATTCCATGTAAGGGCAAGGGAACTGGGGTATTTAGCCTCCCACTCCCAGGAGTCATGGGTTAAAGCCTGTTCCCAAGGGCTGTTAAGCTCTGACTTGCTGCACACATGGGCAGAATGGCCAGTTAGTGGCCAAAGACCTCAGGCAGGGAGCTACGAACAGCAGAGGTAGAAGTCAGGCTGGCTTGCCCAGATGCTGGATATGTGATGAGGGAAGGACCCAGAGCATCCACCACTGGGGCTCCTCCCCGAGGTTCCTGTGGTCTGTGGGGCCAGAGGGCAAGTCTTAGAAGACATGTCTTGAAAGGTTTCCAAGATCAGAGCCAGGGGCAAGCTTGTTTGTTAACTAGTGGAGCTGGCGGTAGACTGAAACCAAGCATAGAATTAGGCTTGTCCAAAACCAAAAAGACAAAAAACTTGAGCAGTGGGAGGTGTGGTGGCAGGTGTTCTCAAGAGTATCCATGTCTACAGCTGGCTCCTGGCATCCTGGTATGTGGTGGGTCTACCACAGGACCGTCCCACATTGATCCAAGGCTGTGTATGTGGAGTGAGGTCAGGGATGGATTAGCTCATCTAGAGGATGAGGATGCATCCTTTTCTGGGTGTCTTTTTGAGGTCCTAATGGGACCCTTCCTTCACCTAGTCTGCAAGCCAGGAAATGGTTCTTGGTACAGACCCCTCTCTCTCTAAAACCCTTGGAAGGGTTTTCAGGACTTTCTATGCATGACAAAAAGCAGCTAGAGCTGACCTACTCTGTCCCGAGGCATCAGTAGAGTGAGGTACCGGTGCTGCTTCCTCCTCCCAAGGTCCTGATGAAACACTTCAGCCAGGGGCCACCTGGGGTCAAATTTGCTCTTTCATAAACTTGGTCTCTTGCCTCTGGATACCTGTCTGATTTATGGTATCTTATTCTATGTCACTTGCTGGTCCCAGCCACGCTGGACTTGTGTTGTTTCATCTGGTATCTGAGTCTTTTGCCAGGACTACACAGATTTCATCAATGTTATTCTTTCGTTTTATATTTGTCTCACTCTCTTTTTGATAAGAAAGGATTTTTCTGAATATAAATTAATATCCTACCCTGGAATATTATATGGAAACATGTGAAGAAAAAATCAGATACTACTCTGAATTCTTCACCTATAAACATCTGCTATAAGTTTTTGACATACTTCTTTGAATAATCTTTCCATGTCTTATATATAACTTAGAAATTAATTTTAAATCATGTGTTTGTTCATAAAACACTATTTTGCAAGCCTTTGTCCAATATCAATGAAAAGTCTTCAAAAAGATCCACTATTTCACAGAATGATGCATCAAAATTTAGTATTCCTGTCCTATTGGATATTTAGTCTCGTTGCTCGTATTTTAATGCGAGAAAAAACATGATGCTCAGCCTTATGTGCATACATTTTTAACCAGGTCTCTAAAAATTTTCTTAGGATTCGTTATTAGAGGTGAAATTCCCAGGGGGAGCCGTAAGAGCATTTCAAAATTCTTGACACATGTTGTGAAATTGCTTTCTAGTGTATGAGTGGGATTTCTTAATTCTCTCACTTGGAAACTCAGATTTTAAAATGAAGATAATGCTACTTATTTCATAAGCTTTTCCTTGAAAAAAAAAAAAGACCATCCCCATGTTTTCAATGGCATGCTTAGTTTATTAACTCTGTACTCTCTGCTTCTACCATATTCCTATTATCCTAATCTGTGCCCTACTTTCCTTTGGAAACTTGTGCTTGTAGGAATTTGATATACCTCTATGGTTTTAGGTAGAAAGTAAAAAAAAAAAAAAAAAAAGGAAAAAAAAAAAGGAGAATAATCTTTTGTGTGGCATGCTGCCCAAAGTTCTCTCCTTCATGAAAAGTTTTCCCTCTGCGATTGAGGGGCTCCTACCTAAAACTTCTGTGTGATGGAGGCAAAGTTACAGCCCCTTCTCTCAGAGGGTTCTGCTTGACCTTGAGGCAGCTGTTAAAAGGTGGCTTGCAGACCCACAGAAATGTTGCTTCTTCCAGACATCTCTTACTAAATCAAGGGCGCATTGACAGGGGTGAGGGAGGTGATTCAATAAATTATTCTGCATCCTCATGAGGGGATGCCATATATTGTTCAGTCATTTGTGGACAGATATTTAATGATATGGAGAAATGACTGTAGTATATTTCAAAATGACATATATATATATATATATATATATATATATATATATATATATAAAACATCCTCCCATTGTTCTATGCATAGAAGGGATATATGCTAATATATTAACAGAGGTGCCCTCAAGTGGTGGGATCATAAGTGATTTTTTTAAAGATTTTATTTATTTATTCATGAGAGACACAGAGAGAGACAGAGAGACATAGGCAGACAGAGGAGCAGGCTCCCTTCAGGGGGCCCGATGTGGGACTCGATCCCAGGACCCCAGGATCACGCCCTGGGCCAAAGGCAAACGTTCAACCACTGAGCCACCCTGATGTCCCTAAGTTATCTTTTTGTTCATCCTTTTTTTTCTGCACTCTAAGTTTGTTACTGTACTCAAGGGGGGTAGAAAGCAGTACAATTTCTCCTCCAGCCTGACTGGGGGCCTGACTTTTCCCCCATCAGACTCACTCCCCTGTGGATTTTAGGGTCCATGTAAAGCGCTGAGCTCCCGGGGCTGGTGGCCCCCAACTTAGCCCCGAAGGAGTGGGTGGACAGCTCTGGATGAAGCCATCTGTAGGAAAACTGCCACCTTTTGGGGGCTTGGAGAGGGGGTTCTGAGAGCAGGGGCTGGGGAGCAGGAGAAAGCCACCTTTATCCTCCCTCAGAGAACCCTTCTTTCTGCTGCCACCACCCAGGGCCCAGCAGGAAGCAAGACACGAGGCAATGGAGAAATAGAAAATGCTGAGTTTTACCAGATACAAGGTTTCTGAGGTTTCCCCAGATACAAGAGCCCGATTGTGCCCCTTTCCCTATGTCTGTATTTAAATATCAGAGCTGTCAGACCAGCAACTCAGGTTTACTTCACTCCTGCCTAGAAATTGGATGAGAAAAACACGGAAACTGTCCAAACTGAGCAGAACAGAAGGTTCCCATTGGGCTGCAGATAGTCTGCAAAGGAATCAAACCCAGCCTGTTTCCAGTGAAATGCAGCAGAGTAAGCAGTGTGTATATAGCTGTTGTGTGTAAACACATCGGTAGGCAACAGTGTCTGTGTGTATTGACCCAATGCCCCTACAATGATAGCCATTTTTAAAAAAGATTTTATTTATTTATTCAAGAGAGAGGCAGAGACACAGCAGAGAGAGAAGCAGGCTCCCCGTGGGGAGGCCGATGCGGGATTCGATCCCAGGACCCCAGGATCACACCCTGAGCCGAAGCCACTGGCCACCCAGGTGCCCCAGTGATCATCATTTTGAATGGATTTACACCCCCCACCCCCACTGATTTCAATATTTCATTCATTCTACCTTCATTCATTAATTCACTCAATACCTGGCTCAAAGCCATTTTCACCTCCACCAATTGTGCATCTTGGAGCCAATCACGGACCTTTCCCAGAGCTCTATTTCTCTGCTATGCTGGTATCCAGGGGTTTCCTGCAGGGTCACACCAGTGCACAGTCGGCTCTGACATGGGGCAGCCACTATTAATGTTGCTGTTGTTGCATACCCAGGACCCGGGTGTGGCTTCCTGTCCCCGAGTGCTGAGAGGACAGACCTGGTGATCCAGATGTGCGTCTTGTGAAATGAACTATGTGTGAACTATGTCTTCCCAGATGCCGGAGCCCCCACCTACATGTATGAGTTCCAGTATCATCCAAGCTTCTCATCGGACATGAAACCCCAGACCGTGGTTGGGGACCACGGGGATGAGCTCTTCTCAGTCTTCGGGGCCCCATTTTTAAAAGGTGATGGCCCTTGGGTGACTACACACTTGGAGTTAGAAGGTCCAGGTCCAGGTCTCTGTTTGGTGGGCTCGGGCAAGTTCCCCAAGATCTTACCCAGTTACACCAGAGTAGGGCTGAACTACAAAGATTTCCAATCTTTCTCTGGCTCCGACATGCATGATAGAGAAGGTAGAGCCATGTGCCCCCATTCGTCCTGTCTCTACGAATTCAGGCCCAGATATGGATAAGTCACATGGCAGGTCACCCACAGTGCCCTGCTCAAGGGCTGGAATGCCACCGCCCCCACTCACAAGAGCGTATCTGAATGTGAGCAAGAGGAAGGTTAGAATTGGTGTTGACTTTGAATCAGGGTTGAAGTGCATGTGTGTGTCTGTCTATCCAGCCATCCACCTAACCTAAAACTCATGTTTCTAAACTCAATATATTTAATAATAGAATACTTTTAAAGAAGACCTTTCACAACTGTCTCCAGTGTCTTAACTAGCAGCAGTTACAGATGACTAGTGTGTGACCCGCCTCAGGGCTGTTTGTGACATACCAGTGCCTTGGCATTAACCGCTCGGGTGACTGACTCCCTAGGGCTGTTGCACGTCGGCCAGTTTTCAGATTCTGTGAAAATGTGGGTAGGTTAAGGAGATTGAGGAAAGGCCCAGAAGGGGGCAATCCTGAGGTGGGGTTGCTGTGGTGGACACTGGGGGTGGTGCTGGGACCTCAGTAGGTGAAGGGAGTGTGGGATGTGCAGGCACAGATGACAAAGGTGGCCAGCTTAGGGACTGACTGTGGCCCTCTCCTGAGTCTTCCCTCAGTAAGTCCCAGGCTTGAAGTGCACACAGATTACCTAGATCTTCCTGAAATGTGGGTTTTTGATGCAGTCCATCTGTAGTAAGGGCTCAGAGTCTGAATTTCCAACAAGCTGTCCAGTGCAGCTGACCATAAACGCTTTGAGTAGCAAAGGCTTTTTTCTTCCTCCTGACAGGGGGTGCCTCAGAAGAGGAGATAAGACTCAGCAAGATGATGATGAAACTATGGGCCAACTTCGCTCGGAGTGGGTGAGCCTGGTGGCAAAGATGGAACAGGGGTGGGGAGGGCTGGGCGTGTTGGCCCTGTGACCTGACAATGAGAGTTCTCTGACAGCAGACAGGCTGCCTAGGATTTGGTGAGCTCCCTGCCTCTGGAGGTGGACGAGCCTCCTGGTGGAAATGAAACCAAGGGGTCCTGCAAATCTCGGTGTGTTGTTGGGACGCCACAGTGGCTTTGGGTAATCCTCACTTGATTCTGTTCCCAGGAACCCCAATGGGGAAGGGCTGCCCTCTTGGCCCGCCTACGACCAGAAGGAAGGGTACCTGCAGATTGGAATCCCCACTCAGCCAGCCCAGAAGCTGAAAAGCAAGGAAATGGCTTTCTGGACTGAGCTCCTGGCCAAGCGGGCAGCAGAAAAGCTGAGTCCCACAGAACACGTCGAGCTGTGAATGGGCAGCTGCCTGGCCTCGGGGCCTGGGGAGCCAGACGGGGCTATTCTACAGAGGGTGTCTATGAGCCAAAGAGGGATCTTACTGTGGAGGTTGGGATGGTCTGGTGGAGGAGGGAAGAGGTCAGGGAGAGGGAATTGTGGCTTCAATTTGGGGAATAAATGTTCTTTTGGATCAAGTCAGTGTGTGTCTTGGGCTCAGAGAAAGAAGGATGAATAGGGTGGGTGCCATTGTCTGGAAGGTGCCTCTGATGGGGGCTGGCTCCACCCTGAGAGCTGCCAGGGGTTGCTCTGCAGCTGCTCCATGTCTCTGGGCCCTCAATAACTTCCAACAACAGAACGTGGGTGGCCAGAGTGCAGTGTCCCTCTCCTCCATGTGGAGCTACCTGAAGAGATGGAGGTGGCACGGTCTATGTACACCCTTGCAGTGTCAGAGAGGAGAGGTGCCATGGTGACCCTGTGGCACTGTTAAGTGGCCCTTACTGACGCTCCCATGGGCCCTTAATTTTTCTTCAACATACGCAGCATCTTCCCGGACCCCTCCCTAAGGCTGTCTCTTCTAGCAACTTGGCTGGGCCCCGTCTGTAGCCTGGACCACTTCAGGATTTCTCATTAGCCCATCTGGGCTGGCTGCCCATTAGAATCACCTAAGCAGTTTTTTTATTTTTTTAATATTTTATTTATTCACGAGAGACACAGAGAGAGAGAGAGAGAGGCAGAGACACAGGCAGAGGAAGAAGCAGGCTCCCCATGAGAAGCTCAATGTGGGACTCGATCCCAGGACCCTGGGATCACGACCCAAGCCAAAGGCAGACGCTCAACCACTGAGCCATCCAGGCATCCCCTGAGCAGCTTTTTGAAAATGCTATTGCCCAGGCCCTGTCCTGATTATCATTCCTTTGGTCCAGGGAAGGGCCTGGGCATCAGGATTTTTTTTTTTAAGCTCCCTATGTTTAGCTGATGTGCAGCCAGCATTGAGAACCACTGAGCTGGTCCATGAGTCCCTGAAGGCGGGGACCCTTTCTAGAGGTCTCTGGGACTCCTGGGCACTACACAGTGTGTGTGCTGAATATGTGCATGGACGGAGGCTTGAATGCCTAAGCAAGAGAGTAAAGGAGTGTTGCTAGGCTCCTGGAGATTGCAAAAAATGTAGGCCTTCCCACAGGAGGAGACTAGGTGGGCAGAGTGATAGATGGTGGTCAGATAGAACTTCCCAAGGTCAGAGTGGGCATCGGCCTTCCGTCATCCGTAGATTATACCTTTGAATCCTATAATAACAGCAGCTAAAAGTTATTGAATATTTATTATGTGTCTTCATCATAAAGTACTCTTCATATCCAAGTAATCTGCACAGCAACCCTGGGAGGTGAATCCTTGCTATCAATCCCATGAAAAGTGAACACGAGGCTCAAGAAAACTCAGTGAGTAAGTGGCCAACAGGACTATGTACACAATTCGCTGCTCAAAATAAAAATTACCTTTATTTGAAAACATTTTTAAGAATTTCCAGATGGCGGGCAGCCCCGGTGGCTCAGCGGTTTAGCGCCGCCTTCAGCCCAGGGCGTGGTCCTGTAGACCCAGGATCGAGTCCCACACCGGGCTCCCTGCATGGAGCCTGCTTCTCCCTCTGCCTGTGTCTCTGCCTCTCTCTCATGAATAAATAAATAATTTTTTTTTTTTTTAAAGAATTTCCAGACGGCAACTGCAGAGCATTAAAGCGACCATGAGCTGGGAGCTCTGGGTCTCACACGTGTGAAGCCCGCTCTGGCGACAGAGCTGGGGTGTAAACCTTAGCAGTCTGGCTCTGGAACTGAGCCCACCAAGCAACCCTTCCCTCCTGAACGCGACACTTGGCAAATCCTGTCCTGGGCTGGTCCCGGCCTCTGGCGCGGGCTCACTGCCCCACTGACGCCCCGGCTGCCCTCTGCCTGCAGGGCCCGCATCACTCCCGCATCATCCCCCTGCTTCAGGGGTGGATGCGGGACCCTGTCCCCCGGCAGACACCCAGAATGTCCCCAGAATGTCCCCGAGTGGTGGCCATGCCTGAGCTGACGCTGCGACGCTTCCAGGGGTGGCATTCTGGGTCTCCTGCAGCCTCGTTGTCCTAACCGTGCAGGGTGGCTTGGGGAGCAGCTCCCCAAGTTGTAATCCTTCCTCAAACTGAGATTGACTATCCCTCGGCCCACGAGTTCCACAGAACTCCCCCAGTTCCGGGCACCTCAGGAGCACACAGGAGACTTCACCCATGTAGCGCTTCCCTACAGGACCTGTCCTTTGCCTGTCACCTGGGCTGGTGAACTAGTCTCCCTCCCCTTACTCCCCATGCTAAGGGGCCAGGGAGCCATCTGGATGGCCACACTTGTTGGCACCTTGCTATGGACAGACATAGCTGTGGCCCTCTGATCTTGCAGCTCCACTCATTAAGAGTCTGGGCTGGGGGATCCCTGGGTGGCGCAGCAGTTTGGCGCCTGCCTTTGGCCCAGGGCGTGATCCTGGAGACCCGAATCCCACGTCGGGCTCCCGGTGCATGGAGCCTGCTTCTCCCTCTGCCTATGTCTCTGCCTCTCTCTCTCTCTCTCTCTCTCTCTCTCTCTCCTGACTATCATAAATAAATAAAAAATTAAAAAAAAAAGAGTCTGGGCTGGCCTCTTCACTTGCTTCGGCAATAAAATATGGCAGAAGCGATGCTGTGCCTCGGGAGGCCCTGCACGTGTGCATGTACTCTCCTGAACCCCCGTGACGGCCACGTGAACAAGCCCAGGCCAGCTGCTGGGAACGAGACACCAAACGGAGGGGATCCATCCCAGGAGAAGCTGTCCAAGACCAGCTGGCCTCCCGCTGACCCGCAGCTGCAGGCACCTGGGTGAGCCCGGTCAAGGTCAGCTGGGGCCGGCCAGAGCTGCAGAACTCCCCGGGTGGTCTACAGACCCGTCAGCCAAGTACATGGCTGTCGTTTTGAGTTTCGGGGTAGTTTGTTACACAGCAATCACTTCCAGATACACTATGTGACATCCAAGTATGATCATATCACTCTGCCGATCTAAAACTTTTTAATGGCTCCTCATTGTCCTCTGAAAAAAGTTCCATGTCCCTACCTGAGCTTGGGAGGGCCCTCATCATCTGGATTTTGCTTTTTCTTACAGCCCTTGCACTTGGAAATTTCCACTGTGAATTTTTTCAGATCCTTCAGATCCTTGTACTCCCTGTGGTCCGTCATGCATCTGTGCTGCCACTGTTGCTCTTCTTGTGACCTAGAATTTTCCTCCTGACTCAGCTCAAGTATCACCTGTTGTGGGCACCCCTCTCTGATCACCCGGGGTGGGGATCTGTGCATGATTTCTCCGCCATGTTTTGAGATGACTGTGTCTCACTCATGTCTGTAAACCCAGCCATCTACTGAGGGCCAACCGTGTGCCAGAAACTTATCTAGACCCTGGAAAGATAGATAGACATGGTTGCTGCCTTCTGTCCCTAAGGTTGCCACTCCCCTGAAAGATCATTTCAACAAACTGTGGTTAAGCTCAGTGAGAGGACAGGTTAGGAAAGGCTACTTTTTAGGGGTGACATCAGGAAGGACAGCCAGGAGTCAGCCAGTTTCAGAGAGATGGGGAAAGGCCCAGGGATGAGGCCCAGGGGCATGGGGTGTCTTTGGGGACACATCTGCAGCTAGTATAGGGTGACTGGAGCAGAGAAGGGGGATGAAATGAGGGAAGAGTCTGGATTTGCCTTGAAGGCACTGGGGGAAACACCAAATTAGCATGCAGTAGGTGCTCTATATATGTTTCCTTATAAGCATACCATCTGTGTCCTCCATCAGACCCAGTTTCTCAGTGACAGGGCTGTTCCTTCTTTGTCCACTCCAGATCTTTTCTGGTACATACTAGGACCAGGTATGGTTCTCATCAACGGCTGGATGGACAGATGGCTGGATGAAAGAGTAAATAAATCCACCCAAGATATAACAAAACAAACCAAATGGATCTTTTCATCCAGATCAGAATTACTTTTCACTCTAGTTCAGGGAAGTGTGGAGGGTTCACACAGGCTCTGAGGAGGGTGCAGAAAACAAAGACCCCAGTCCTCCCGGCTCCCCCCTCCCCCGCGCTGCAGCAGGAGTGCACGTTGTGCCACCTGGCGGCCACAGCGCCCACAGCGCCCACAGTCTACGTCACCAGCTGCTCAGCCAGCCTCCAGGGGCCTCCGGACGCCAGCTCCAGGTCTGGCTGTCCTCGCCCTGCAAGACCTGAGCCCCGAATACCGCCCCCCCCCTTGCAAAAAGTAACTGATCTCGGCCCACAGGACGAGGAGCCTCATCTGTGGCTGCTCAGGCCGGGCTGTGCCTCCCCCATAAGGGTCCCTGCCGTTCTCAGCAGACGATGGGATCCAGGCGGAAAAAGCCACGGGACAGGAGGCAGTGACCAGTGTTCTACCCATATCCTCTTTGTCCTCCTCCCGAGAGAACCCCGATTTCGTCCGGGGAAGCACTGTGCCCAGCTACAAATTCCAGACACCCTGACCGCTACAAGTTGCCATGATATGCGGGTCAGGCCGGTGAGACGGAGGCAGGCATCTGGGCGGGGGCCCAGACCTGCTCTTCCCCAGAGTCAAGAGCCGCAGGCCCAGCTGGCCTCTGCCTTTCGTCCTTTCTCTGTCCCCCTTCCTGCCTGAGAGGCGGACAAGAGGTCTGCAGGTGGATTGGCCTTTTTAGTTTTTCCTCCATGAGCATGAGAACCACGTGCTATGGATGGAAGAACAGAAAGCGAGAAGTAGTCCAAATCCTTGATGACTTTCTCAAGTGTCCCCGGAGCCATCCCAGGCTTCTGGGCATGTCCAGGCAGAGACCCTCACTAAAGTTCTTCCCTGAGACCAAAGACACTTCTCCTCTTCCCGCGGAGGAACACCCCTCTCCCTGACCACTGCCTACTTGTGACAAGAGAATGAGGAAACCTCATCTGTTAAGGGACCATCATTACATTCC
The DNA here is from genome assembly GCF_905146905.1 of Nyctereutes procyonoides. Lineage (NCBI taxonomy): Eukaryota > Metazoa > Chordata > Mammalia > Carnivora > Canidae > Nyctereutes > Nyctereutes procyonoides. The sequence continues at coordinate 25,294,050 of NW_026575052.1, read as the reverse complement.
TGTTACACTTGTCATCCTAACCTCCAGAGGATGTGGATAGGGAGCCCGAGTGGAACCTGTACGCGGCATAAAGAACCAGACAGCGTGGGGTTGGGGTGTGTTTGGAGAAAGCCAGCATAGGTATCTTCTCTGGGAGACGGGAAACCTCTGTTCCAGATAAACTCTTGTGGCAGTGACCTAGTGCAAGCCATTTGCTCCCTGCACACTGTAGGCACTTAAATCTGCATACATTTAAATGCATACATATTTGAGTACGTTTGTGTGTATATATACAGATGTAACGTGTATATAAGTTATATATGTGCGCACAGACTACAGATTGTAATGAAGAGCCTGCTGGAACTAGTTGAGCACCTGTACCCCTACCAGCTGGACCGTGTTACGTATGGCCAGGGACCAGGGACGATGGCATATCAGAGTGGCTAAGGACACAGACTCCCTGGGTTCAAACCCCAGCCTCACCAACTGGTGAGTTATTTCAACTCTTTGTGTCTCAGTTTCTCCCATTTGTAAAATGGGGGATAATATTTACCACCTCATGGTCTCATCAGGAGAACGAGAGGAGATGAAATTTGCAAAGCACTTGGAACCGTAACTGGCACCGGATAAGCCAATGTGTCGGCCAATTAAATGTCTGCTCCTAAGGGCTCGGTCCCCCTGGGGAATCCTTGGCTGGGAGCCTGGAAGGGCCCCATTCTCTCTTTAGCAAAGGCAGGGACTCCTCGTGCCACGTTTCCCTTCCAATTCTGAGCCTCTGGTGGGGGCTCCATACGTAACAGGCTAGCTAACAATTCTCATCTTGGCTCTGATGCTCCCTGATCTGACTCTGTGGCTCATGTGAAATGTCAGAGTTGCCTTGTCCCTCCTTACCTGTGAAGTGGGAGTGCCTCGGGCGAGAATAACCCCACCTCCTCACTCTTCTCCATCCGTAGGGTATTATCACCGTGTGTGGCTGGAGATGGGGGTCAGGGTGCAATGGCCTTTACCAGGGCAGGCTGGGGGGCTGTGATGCAAGAATGGAAATTTAGCAGGGACCTGGGAATATGCTCAGGTGGTCAGCAGGTAGATGTTGGGCTGACCATGGCCTTCAAGTCTGCACCAGACTTACTGTGGCCAGGGGCTGGGCTTGCTTCAGGCCCCTGCTCTTCTGACTCTGAGTCTTCCATTCCTGTTAGCCCTCTGGACTGGAGCCTGAAGCTACGGGGGGAAGGGGAGGAGATGGGGGCGGTCCCCCATATGAAGACATTCTCTGTTGCAGAAACAATCCCTTTGTGGCTCCTGGGTACGTCCAGGCAATGGACTTTGCTCGGGTCTTCTCTGGGGACGGAGACGGTCTTCCTTGATTTCCTGCAGCCCAAACCCTTACCTTCGTGCCCCGCTGGTCTGGCCCAGCTCAGCCCCTCCCAGGCCTGAGGCCAGCAGAGCCAGGAGCTGATAAGCAGGACAGAGGCCACTTAGCCACCAGCTCTTCCAGGAGTCTCTGGTCACCACACTTCTCTGTTCCTCTTCTGGGTTGGAGCTGAGGTCGAGGCCTGGCTGAGTTGATGCCCAACTGGGGGAGCCCCTCTCATGCCAGCGGCCTAATGGGGGCTGACAGCAGAGGCTTGTGGGGCAGGCAGGTCCTACAGAAGGCTGGCTGCTGCCTGGCAAGGCCTGTGGGCCCTGGTATTTCCTGAAGCTTGAACTTCCTGCCCGGGTGGTCACAGGCACTGGGGTCCAGGGGCACTTGGTGCCCCAGACCCCAATTCTAACCTCAGTGGCACCATCTGAAGGAGGGGACAGAGGAACAGAGACACTGTTTTGGCTGCAGAAAAACACAGCAATGGCTGCTCTGCCTTTGAAATGGGCAGAGATGGGGACAGGGAGGAGGTGGACTTTCATCACGGGGCTGACGTGCACCAGACACAAAACAACGAACTGCAGAGAGGCACCATTCTGGACACAGTATTAACATTCAGCCCTCCCCACGGCCCCATCGGGTGCCACTACTGTCACCCTCATGCAGAAATGATAAACTGAAGCAGAAGGAAGCTAGAGAAACTTGCTCAAGTTTTCACACTACAAAGTGATGCAACCAGGGTTTGGAGGCAGCCACCGCGGCTTCAGGGAGGTTGCTTGTAAGGGCACAATGTCTCATCTGACCCTCTTGATGACTCTCACGCAGGCTTATTCTGCCTTCAGAGACAAGGAAGCCTTACGTATTTAACTGTGTCCAGGATTCCATGGCAGGAGGTGGTAAGAGATGGGATTCAAACCCAGGGCTAGTCTGACCCCAAGCCCCACCAGATCGGAGCAAACCACAAACCACAGGCCAAATCTAGCCACTGGCCTGTTTCATAAATAAAGCTACTTTCATGCTAGAATAGCAGAGGTGAATAGTTGTCAGAGGCCTTTACAGAAAATGTTTGCTGACCGCTGCATGAAATCTGTAAGATGAATGAAAGGCAGCAACAAACACCTCTGTCTATTAGTGTCTGCCTAGAAAAGTAGTCATTCACATCTTAGTGTGAATTAGTCCATCAGCACTGTGACAGCTCCTGGAGACTATAGCATCAAAATCGATATTCTCACCTAATTAGAATATCCCTAATCCAACTTTTTCATTCTATTGATGGGGAAACCAGCGTTTCATGTTGACTTTGCTAATGTGACTCAGTCATAACATCAGAGTAGCTGATCCCAAGGGGGCTCTGGAACTTTTCCATAGCCTGACTCCTAACAACAGTGACCCATCCACACCACCTTAACTATTCCGCTGGAGGCTATGTGACAAAATCAACTGCCCAGTCTCCTCTTGCAACACGTCCTCCCTTGAAATCCAAGTCGTCATGGCCCCACTGTCCTTTCCCACAGCTCAGGGAACCTGCCGGGACTTATCTCCCCACCTCATTTCCAGAGGACATCCCACAATGCGGAGAGCAAGCACTTGTCCTTCAGTGGCTGTGTGTCCTTGAGTGGGTCACCTGTCAGCCCCAAGCCCTTAATTTCCCCATCTGCTCAGTGGGCACATTGTGCTTGTCAGCACCTAACTCACGGGGTCACTATTGGGAAGACAAAGGACATGTTGGATGTGGGATGAATAAATGAAAACTCAACATGAATGAGGTGACTGACTTTAGAAATAAGCTGTGTTGTCATCCTGGTTTGGCTGGGGTTGGAGACAGAGACAGACACCGCATCTCACCAGGGGAGAGAGAGGCCCCCAACAGTAATAGATAAATATCTTCGTGAGTCGAAAACATCTGAGAATCTGATGAACGTATGCATTCTCTCTCCCGGAGGAGTAGACACAAACCCATCAGACAAAATTTGCATTTAATTCCAAAAGGTTCTGAAATTTTTTGAAGTCCATTCATAAATAGTTTTAATAACTCCCAACCCATTGTACAGATGAACAAATTGAGGCCCAAAGGGAGTGCCTCACACACATCAGTGCCTTTGGAAGGGGACAGAAATGAAACTGTCTCTCTGGAAGTAGGACAGGGGTGTGATTAAATTGGGGAAAAACTGAAAAGCCTACTGGTTGTCAAAAGCGAAGCTCACCTGTGAGTCTTCTCCTGCCACGCTTGTCAGCCTAGGGCACAGGGTGGCAGCCAGGGTTGCCAGGTGCCCCATCGTCCCCAGCAGAGCTGCCCTTTTTGCTTCTGGCCCAACCTCCCTCCACTACCCCCGCAGGGCCACTTACTCACTAAATGTCAGCACGCACAAAGGGAAGGCTAGAAACGTGGCTGCTTTTTGTTTGATTCATTATAATAAATGCTAACCCCGATTCTGGAGTTAAAACAAAATGATCAGAATCCTAATACCCTCCCTGGGATGTCTGCCCAACTGCAACCGGACAGGCCAAATCACTCCCCACCCTAGCTCCTCGGCGGGCGTGTGTTTGCCTGTCCCAGTGCTGCTGCACGAGGCTGGGCTCGTGACGCTCCAAAAAGCAGCTCCATGGAAGGGACGTTAGAGGTTGTGCAACTTCTCCCCCACCCCTGTGGGACACCGAGTCCTCTCCTTAACCTACCCAAGACACACTGTCTGCCATCTGCTTGCATATCTCCAGCGATGGGAAGCCTACCACTTCCAGCCCATTCTCTGTTCTGGTCTAATCTTCTAAGCTCTCTTCTTGGACTTCCTATTAAGGGTTTCAATTCAGCCCAGGGGTTCACCACCCATTCCCTGACAGCCTTTACATATTTGGAGACCTAGATTGGATTGTTTTTTTGTCAATAATAATAATCAAAAATTGAAACTAATAACAATAATTATTAAAAGTAACAATAGTACTTAGCAACAAGGACCTATGCATTAATGTATCCTTCTCTCCCTAGAAAAATGCACACTTGATATAAAAGATTGTGCACTGAATGTAATTCAATTGAAGGTTCTGATCCCCTTGAAATTCAGTCCTAGAAATGCAAAAGCAAAGCTGGATACCTAACTTGGTGTTACTTGGTATCCATTTTCTATTTAAATAAAAACACATCTTCGGAAATAAAACCAATGTAGCTATTTTAGTAGCTTGCATTTCAAAAAATAGTTAAATAAAAATAAAAATATATGTGACTCTGGGAGCTGGGATTATAGGTTTAACCCCTCCAGCCTCCTGTTCCATGGGTTATACAAAGAGTTATTTGGGTGAGAGGTGGACCACTATGACCAGAAGCTCTTCTTTACTAGCTGGAGGCCGATCACAGACACACCCCTTGGCCTTACATAATTCATAGCATTTTACCTCCATGACAGAATGAACCCATTACCAGATACATGGCACAAGAAATATCTTTTATTATTCTGTACACTTATTTTTCCACGAAGAGAACAGCTTTTAAAATAAATCCACACCAGACATGGAAACCTGCATGACATTGGAACAGTCTGTGACACAGAGAGGGCACCCCTGGAACAATCCTTATTTACACAGAAGTGGAGAAAGAGAGGGATGAGGGCGGGTACCCTAAAAGCAACTTCACATTCACCAGTGTCTTGGTGGCTTCTGACATTGCAGCGGTAACTATGCTGACACCCACACAGCTATGGATCCTGGGACTCACAAGGGCATGACATGTCACCCTCAAAATCCTCAAAACAAAAGGGTTGGATTTTTTTTTTTAATACCAAGTGTTTCTGGCATCAGTTGAAAACATATTGGAGAAGGAAGAACTACTGAAATGTCCAGAAAAATCCAAATTTTGGAGGTCAGAAATCTGGCATTTCTCTACTCAACAAATTGTTGGTCATCAGATCATTCTGGAAAGTCCTACAATAAACGATGTGCTTCCCTCACTGTAAATTTAGCACAAGAACATTGTCATGGAGACAAGAATTTTTTTAACCGGTTGGGACCTTTGATTATCTGATCCAACCCTTGCTTGTGCAGACAAAGAGCCCTGAAGCGCCGAGAGACAAGGCTCTCCCCTCCCCAGGAGCCCAGCTGGGCAGCTGCGGATCCAGACCCGAGCAGCTCTGAACGCTGTGCTGGGTCTACAGCACCACACCTCTCTCTGTTCTTCCCCATCCCACGGCTTTCAAAGGAAATAAACACATGAAATGAGCTCAGCGGCCTTCTCTGCTAAGAAATGACTTCTTTGGTAAGAATGCCCCGGTCTCCCATCACAGGGCCGCAAGACGGGTCCTACGCCCAGAGGCCCCAGAGGCCGCTGACCCCGTGGGCGGGGCCACCACCTGAGAATTAAGGCAGCTTCGGGGACTTGTATTCAGCAGGACGTTTGGCAAGAGTTAGCAGCTCCCCTTTCTCCTTTGTCTCATTTGCATCTAGAAGGAAGACCCACTAACAGGTGGACACGGAGGCACTAGACATTGAGTAGATGCTAACGGCGGTGGTCTTAAACGGATATTGTACATTTCATGGAAAATAATAATCCTTTAAAAATCTGATATAATGCAAAAGTGGTCATATACAGTACACAGGAGTACCCTCATGTCGGGTCACCTCTGCTATAAAAAAAAAAAAAAGGCCACAAAAAAGAAGCCAAACATTACTTAGGATAAAGGACATACTCCCCTCCATTAAGTGTGGGTGGAAGGTGAGCCCAGAGTGTCTGCCAGCACCTCCATGAGAACTTCCAAGGGCTTCCTGGGTCCTACTCCCCCCCCCCCCCAGGGGGAGCCCTGGGCTTGGGACCAGACCCTCCCTTACCCCAGGCTCAGGAGCCAACTCCCGCCACAAGGCAGCACCATTGCGTTGGTTTGGTGTTGGGTCAGCTAGCACCACATCTCCGATTCACCCTTGGGACAAATGTCTGGCAGCAGAAAGGCCGCGGGCAGGTGGCAAAGAGAAAACTGCAGGTTCTCTCTGTAGTGTGTCCTGACTCTGATATATTTACAGGTTTTTCTGTTCACCCTCATTTCAGCCAGCTAGACTCAGCTTGCACACCCCGCTGTTCCCCAGAGCGATCGCGTTCATCAAAAAGGGGGCAGCTACATGGTTTCCTCTGGCAACCAGCTAGATGAGAACAAATGACATCCTCTCCCCTCTTCCCTTCCTCCCACACATTGTTCTTTTGCTAAGAAACCCTCCCTGGCCGCTTGACTGGGAGTTTTAATTTTAACGACAGCCCTGGGTGGTGTAAACCATAGTGTGCAGGGGATTTCAGAGGGCTCTGGGCTGAGAGGCAGGGGATCTGACTTGTGGGTCTGACTGACCCCTTGGTAGCTGAGAAAGCTTGACCAAGAGTGCCCGAAATGCTGGGCCTTGGTGTTCCCATCTTGGAAATGGGGGCAGAGACTGGCCCTGCTGTCCTCACTGAGAAGATGGGAGGAGACAGGGATGAAAACACTTTGTGGAAAACCAGCTGTAACACCAAGAGAGCAGTTGCCCTGCACAGGAGGATTCAGTCACTTAGGGGACCAGGCCGCACCCGTGATGGGTCACCCTACCCTTGCCTCCCAAACTCCCACCTTACTGTTCCACTCTGTGGGATGCTCCACTCTGTGGGATGCTCCACTCACTCCCAGGTCCCGCCTTCCACAGTGGTCCAAGACCCCTGCCACCTGGACTGCCTTAGACTTTGAGCTGGCCTTTTTACATGAAAAGATCAAAAGTCTTCTGATTTTTCCTCTTTTCTCAAAAAAAAAGAAAGAAAGAAAGAAAGAGAGAGAGAGAAAGAAAGAAGAAAGAAAAAGAAAGAAAGAAAGAAGAAAGAAAGAAAGAAAGAAAGAAAGAAAGAAAGAAAGAAAGAAAGAAAGAAAGAAAGAAAGAAAGAAAGAAAGAAAAGAAGAAAAGAAAACCCAAGGACACAGACTTAGCAAGGAAATCTCAAGACCTTCAGAGAGAAAACCGCCTCCCTGCCCCAGCTGGCCCCCACATAACCCTCTTCTGCAAACTGGACGATTGATTGATGGGCTCAGGGACACCCCAGCTTTACACAAAGCACCTTCCAGATGTGTGTCTGCCTACACTCCCAGGATGAATGGCCTCTTTATTTATTTATGGTCCAAGAGTCTTCAACAGGGGCTTCCACAGTCACAACAAGAACCTCTGAATCTTGATGTCTAGCGAGGGCATAAGAGATTCAAACCCCAAACAGAAAGAAACCCCAAACAGATGCCTCCAAACTCTGAATCCGTTCTCTGAATGAGCTGAAACGAGCCACTACCACCACCAGAGGGCGCCAGGCGCGAAGTGTAGCAGAAGTCAAGCTGGAAATTCTCTAAAACCACCCACCTCCTCCATCAACTCAGAATATTCTCCCCTTGACTTGAATGACCCGGTTGCTATGCACTTGGCTCCACTCTGCCCTCAGATGCCAAGTCCAGATCACGAAGAGACACAAAGAAAGTTTTCAGGGCCAACCCCCCATCACATGAGAGCCGGGGACCCTGCTGGGTGGGATCCCCCAGGGGAGGCTTTGCAGGTGTCTGTGGACAACAAATAAACAAAGAGCCTGTCAGGGTGCCCTTGGGCATCCGCCTGGCCCTGTGAGGATGGCAGAAAATTTCATGGTAGAGACACACTTCTGGCTCTGCTGACTTCCTGTCCCAAGTCCCCCAGATGGTCTCAGAAGCCACATATGGGCCCTGTGTGCCCGACAGAGCAAGACCCCCATGTGGCCTCTCTGAGCTCAGAAGTATCTGCAGAACCTGCTCACTGGGGCTCATCTACATTTTTGCCTCGTGACATCCATGGCTCTGGACCATCTGACCACCAGAAACTGGAAGAATGTTCCAGAACACACACACGTCAGACTCAGCTTAGCCAGAGTGAAAACTAACTTTGAAGGTTTCTGCTCACGATCCCTCAAAGCACCTGTCCACAGGCTCCTGATGGGGACAAACCAACCCAAGCTCCCTGACCAACGTTCAGACCCGCAGCGTTGACTGGGTGGCAAGGGAAAGAGGATCCCCTGCCTTAGACCCAGCTGGGCTTTTTGTCTGTGTTTGGTTCTATGGCATCTGGCCAAAGGGAACATCCCTTCTCTGACCTGGTGGACAGGATTTCTCCTGTGACCCAAAGTGCAAGCAAACGTGGTGGGCAATGCTCCCGAGCCTGGGGCTCAGCTTGGGCCAGATCCCAGGCTGCGTGAGACCTTCTCAAAACAAAAGAGGTTTTGCAGAAGTCCTTCATCCTTCATCCTGTTCCCTCCCCTCCTCTTCTCCCTCGAGGCTTTTCCAATCGAAACCCAAAGCCCCCAGGCCAGATGAACAGAAGGTGAATAAAAACCAGGTCACTGAACCATTTGCAACTGGGAAAGAGGAAGAAGGACGGAAAGAACATCTTTCAGGAGAGGATTGCCAAGGCTGTGTCCGGGGTGGTAGCGAAGCCTTGGACCTGGGCGTGGGCACAGCAGCCTCCTCCTCGGGCCGGGTCAGATGGCCAGCCAGTGCTGCAGCTGCGGACCAAGACGACAGGCCTTTACGGCGGGGCCGGGGCGGCCGGGGACCGAGAGGACCAGGGGCCCGCCGGGAAGGGCAGCCAGGAGCACGGGACAGGCGGGGGACACACCCCTTGCTCCAAAGTCCCCCGGGAACACGCAGGCTGGTTACCTGACTGTCACTTAGGGCCAGAAAGGGCGAAGCAGCCTCCTAATGTCACACGGCAAGTCTGAAACAGGGGGCTCACCAGGACCCTCCCCCACTTCCCAGCCCCAAGGACTTTAAGGGAGAAGGGCTTAGGTCAACGTGATACTGATGCACCTGCCGCTCTTCCTTCAAGATAGGAGATCCCCAGCCTGGTGCGACGGCCACTCGGAGAGAGAATACAGCTTAGGAAAGATGGGGCATTTGCTTCCCAGGACCAAGGAGCAGGGGGGCAAGCAGAAGCTGGTGGAAGCAGAAGACAGCCCCCCTTCCTGGCACCACACCCCCGAGGCTCAGCCCACAGCTGCCGGGGTTTGTGGCGGGTGGGTGTGCGGCCAGCACACGGCGGGCAGCAGGGAGGGCCCGTGCCGCAGCCCCCTCCCCAGAACGCTCCGGCCGCCACCTACCTGGAACTGCCTGACGTCCCTCTGCGCCACCAGGTGATGCTCGTTCTCCGGGGTGATGCCATAGGCCAGCCTCTGTGAGAAGATGGACAGGGAGGAGGTCTCAGCCAGGCCCAGGGGCAGCCCAGCAGCCACCCCCGGATAAAGGCCACCCGCTCTTTGGCCCTGAAGTCCCGCATGAACAGCGTGTGAGGTCCGTACGAGACACGTCCTGACCCTGTCTGTGGCGCAGGTGCATCCACTTTGAGTCAACTACCCAGTCAAGGTTTATCGGGCCAACTACTGCGGTCAGACGCTAGGTGAGGCCCTGGGGCCCCAGAAGCCAGGGAGCCGCACTCGGCCTCTGCTCTGGGGGAGCCCACGGTGCCTCGAAGGGCTGGCCCTGGGCCACGGAAACACACTGGCAATTCCGAAACCACGGTCGGGACTGATGCTGCAGAGGACAAGCCGGGAGCGCAGTGAGGGCACAGGGGGTCGGGCAGGCCTCCCACGGCGGGGACTCGGAATGCTTTTGGATCAATGACACATCCGGCCGGTGGGAAGCCCTCCCGGAGTGTGAAAAAGGAAAAGCTCAAGGCAGATGCTGGTTCCCACCTCCAGGATGAGCTCACAGAACACAGGTCCCCCTGGTGGCCCAGAGGCTCAAGGGCAGGAACAGGTCACAAGGCACTGGGGGAGGGGCAGACACAGCCCGGCCGGACCCTCTTCCCTCAGTCCCTGGCCGGCTGGCTTCCTGACGTCCTCATTTGTCTGCCCGTCCCCTGGTTAGAATGTGAGCTCTGGGGGCTCCAACTAGTGCCCAGCAGCCTCGCAGCAAGGAGCTGGGAGGTGAGGGCATGGCGGTGGGGGAGAGGACGCTTCACCTTGCAAAGTAAGGACGCGAGGTGAAGACTGGTACCAATATTTATAAAAGAAAGGGCATTTTTAGAAAACCAAATAGGACAGACATGGTTTCAGAGCAAAGGCACTGTTTCCTAAACCCTTCTCCGTGTACGTGCACACAAGTAAAAGAAGAAGATGTATTTTGGAAATCTCTGGTCCAGGCTGGAAGGCGTCAGGTTCAGGAAGGAGGCGGGCAAGAAGCCGAGATGGCCAGGCCACCGCCAGCTCAGACTGGGAGATGGGGACATGCAGGACCCGACAAACCTCAGAAGGGGACTCGAGGGGTGAGTGGCCCCTCCTCACGTAAATACAGTGGCAGGGACGCAGGAGGCCATATGCTCCTGTGACACAGAATCTGACAGCAGGGGGCAGGCGGTGAACCCCATCTTCGGCGGGCACCTTGCCAAGCGCTCCCTTCTTCCCAAGGTCCGTACTGCTACGCCTGAGAACACGGGGGGGGGGGGGCTCTGGGGTCCACGTCGGGGTGTCCACCCTCTCTCATGTCACCGGAGGACTGGCGATGGCCGCCCTCCCACTCCCCGCCCTGAGCTCACCTCCCGAAGGGAGCCCCGAAAGCTGAAGAACTTGTAGATGCCGTAGGCGGGGACCAGCACCATGGAGGAGAGCGCGATGCCCCACCCGACCCAGTTGGCCCAGAGCGGGAAGACGTAGTCGTCGTAGTTGAGCGGCTTGAAGTTGATGACACTCACCACCACCACAAACTGCGGGGACAGAGGAAGGACGGAGGGAGGAGAGACCAGGATGGGGAGAGGCCGGCGGGAAGCAGCGGGAGCCCGGGAGGCGAGGGCCGTGGGCGCAGGGAGCACAGAAAGCGCAGCAAAGAAGGGAAGCGGGAAAAGAGAAAAGGAGGTGGAGAAGGAGGAAGAGAGCAAGAAGCAAATGATGACAACAAGGACACAAGAGCAATGAGAAGGCGACCGTGGAGCAGGCCGAGGGGTGGCGTACACAGCCCCCTGGGGACCCGGCCCCCTGAGACCCGGCCACGTGGAAGCCTCCTGGCTGGGAGCACCCACGGGCGTGACCGGGGTTAGGGGCTCTGCGTCCCAGAACCTCCTCCCTAAGAAGCAGAGATGCCCGTGTCCCCAGCCCGGACCCAGCCCCCACGGCCACCCCGTACACACCAGGAGGAAGGCGGGGCTGACAAACTTCCAGCACAGTCTCCAGTAGAGGCCCGGCTTGAAGCCCATCATCTGCTGGATGTCGTTGCTGAACCTGTCCACACCTGGGCACACAGGGGACACGGGGCAGGCCGGTCACACGGCCCACCCCCTGCCCCGAAGAGCCCCAGGGGCTGCCCGTGCTGCCCTCCACAAGGGTCAGGCCCCTGGAGGGGGCGGCGCGGGGGACACAGCCGGCCCTAGGTGGAGGACGCCCCTACGTGGAGTGGGTCAGTCACAGACAGGGGATGCCACGTGACCTCACTCACAGGTGGAATCTAAACCACAAAACGAGGGAACAAAGCAAAAAAGAGACAAACAAAAAACCAGAGGCTTCACTGCATGGAATGAAGTGGTGGTGGCCAGAGGGGAGCTGGGTGGGGGGTACGAGCCACAGATAAAGGAGATGAGGGGGTACACGCTTCCAGCTTCTAAATAAGTCAGTCGTGGGGCCTGGGAAGAGAAGACTGACACTGTGGGAAGGCCGTTGAGTGACAGACGGTAACACCACCATCGTGGCGAGCGCCGAGGGACATACGGGGTGTCCAATCACTGCGTCGCACACCTGAAACTAACGCGACCCTCTGGGTCGGCTATACTTCAATTAAAGATTTTAAAAAATACACCGTATCGCCTTTTATGTGCCACTCCGATTTATTTTTCCAGAGGGAGAGCAGTGCCCCGGGAGCGGGAGGACGTGCCCAGGTAACAGAGCCGGGCAGCCTGGCTCTGGGTCGCTTAGAACAATGACCGCAGCGTGCACGGCTCTTGGCCTGCCCTTTCTCTGACAGAAGAGTCCAGCCTCACACTGATTAACTCTTTGGTGTGACCCGTGGGGGAAAGAAAGGAACCGTTGGGACGCATGTGACAATTTGTGACACGTGCTCCCCATTCAGCTCCAGAATAAGGCTGCCAGAGAAAATTCGAGACACCCGGTTACGGCTGAATTTCAGAGAGACAACGAAAACAATTTTAGTTGTGCATCCCATAGTTGGGACGCACTCACCCTAAAATAATTACTCTTTGTTTATCTGAAATTCAAGGTTAACTGGGTGTCTTGTCTTCTATTTGCTAAGTGTGGCAACCCTATTCTAGAAGGGATTGCACGGCTTGGGGAGCAGCAGCTTCCTGGGCATTGCTCCCTAAAAGCTGGCACTGGGTGCCCCTGGGGGTTTCTGCAGCTTCCTGTTAAAATGCAAAGATGAGCTGGGGGGTGGGAGAGCTGAATCCAAGAAGCCACTTGCTCTGTTCTGGAATCAGCAGTGGCTCCCCTGGTAATGCACAGCCCCTTCGCATCTCCAGGTTGTGACTGAGGCTCTTGCACGCGCTCCGGGCCCCCCACGTACCATAGAACCAGGAGACTCCGATGGCTTCCATGAGCACAGCAAACAGAATGGAGGTCCCCGCCGCAAAGGTGTCCAGCAGGGTCAGCACGTACATCCCACCCTGGGCATGGGGACACAAAGCCTGAGGCCGTGCGGGCCAGAAATGGCCACCGACTGTCACATCCATCCCGACTCACCTGTCCGCTGTCCCACTGGCTCAGAACCCTGTCCGAGAAGGCGGGTGACAGGGTTGTGGGGGTATTGTCTTGATGTTACATATTTGCATTGTAGCAAAGGTCTGAGGCTGGGTATTTCCGCCAGTAACAAGTGAGCTGGCTTTCACAGGGGCTTCTGCTGCCCCTCAAACAGATCAGCAGTTGGGAAGAGTTGCCTGGAATTCTTCAGGCTCAGAGCTGGGAGACTGAGGACGCCTGGGTATAGCCGGGGGTTGGGGGGGTGGTCAGGCTGCAGGGCTGAGGTTGCCAGGTCCCACCATCACGTCGTGGTCTCCCCTGAACTCACCCTGACCCCCTCCCTAGCCCCAAGCCTGGGAATTCCTGACTGCATTGGATTGAACTGCAGCCCCAGGAGCTCCAGGTGACCCAGAGCCCAGCCAGCCCTCACCTTGGTTATGCAGAACAGGGCCAGGAGGAAGGTTCCAAAGGTGACACCAAATGTGAAGAGTTTCCGGTGTCTCTTCAGGACCTGGAAATCGTCCGCCAGGCCGGTGATGACGGCCTCCATGCCTCCCATCTGGACGGAGCCAGGCAGAGTGAGGAGCAGGTATGAGGGGCTGCCCACACCTGAGTCTCAGGTCCCAGGCTCCTTCCGACCTCCCGAAGCCTTGGGGGCAGGGGGACTCAGGCACCCTGGTGGCAGCCTTGCCCTCCTCCCCCTCTTCACCCCACTCTGCCTTGCTCTCAACCCAACTTGGAACTCAGAAACTATGTGAAGGAGGCTGGAGAGGCAACCCTTGTCTCCCTTTGATCAGCAGGTCCCTGTCTCCTGCCCCAGGCCCTGCCTGACCTGAGAGGGGGACTGATGAGCCCAGGAGGGTGTGTGGGGCGGGGGAGGGTAAAATGCCAAACCACTCACGCCTGTAATCTATTTGCATATAAGTAAAAGGCTTCCTGGAACTTTAGGCAGCAGTGTCTGACAAGGATTTCTGGCTGCCTTTCCAACTGTCCAGCAAGGGCATCTCAAAGGCCAGTCTGAAAGGGTCACCGGTGAGTAACAGTCATGTGCTTACTTAAGTGACACCGCACGCCTGGGATGGCAGACAAGAAGCCCGCATGCCACCTCTACGTGTCTCCTCTACCCTCCACAGACCATGTTACCCACATTCAGTGTTCCTTCCTATGAGCCTGGAAGAGGCCTCACAATCCTACTCAACACACTGCTCCTGGCAGATGGGCCGACGAAAGGACGAGGCGTAAGAGGACCCTCATTCGCCAGCGCTACCCCAAGACTTCTTGCAAACTTACCAAAGATGGGCACAGACACAGAGAAGCCAGGAAATCTACTCTTGCATGTGGGTAAAACAAAAGGTTCTAAGAAACCAATGAGACGCCAAGTGTTTTCGTTGGTGGCTGGTGATGAACTCTAATGGAAACAGTGCTTGGTGCGAGAAAAGTTCCACCCACGCCCTCTCTGCACTCAGTTTCCCTAGGTGTGAGAGGAGGGCACTGGGCTAGCTCATCTGATGGAAGCTTCTGGTATGGATTTCTTGATGCCATTGGAGATTTTATGGGTTCTCAGCCTTGATCTAAGTCTTGCTTTTGTGAGTGAGGACTCACTTTCTTGTATTTAATTAGGGCTTCTTGGAAACTAGGAATCAGGTGGGAACTTCAGGCCGAGCAGTCAGTGGGGTGGGGTGAAGAGGGTCAGGCCCAGTGTGTGCCCACCTCACCCCCACCCTGCCTTGCCTCCCTCAGTGTGTGTGGCGTGGTCTCCTAGCAGGGTCACTCACTGAGCTGTCAATCCCCAGAGCCAGGAGCATGATGAAGAACACGACCGCCCAGAACGTGGATCCTGACAGGGTGGAAATGGCTTCTGGGTACAAGATGAAAACCAGACCAGCTCCTGTAAGAAGCACCGAGGACCTGTCAGTGACGGGCTCCTCGGGTCTGAGATGCAGGTGGTGGAAGAGTAGCCAAGGCCCAATCAGCCCAGCCGACTCCACGATATTTGGTCAGTCACCTGGGGCAGACCAAGGGTTTGTGGATGACAGGTGCCACCGGCTGCTCCAGCTCCTAGTTTCTTAGGTCCCAAGGAGGCTCACCTCCAGCAGCCAGGCCTGAGAGCCGGGCTTCACTCAGACAGCTGTAGGCTATGGGCTGCAAGCCCTGCACCCCGTACACCCTCGGGGAGCCTCTAACTCTCAAAAGCCTGTGCTCCTCAGAGTCCATTTGAGTTCCTCCCAGGCCTCAGCTTCTCCGTGGCCATAAGAATAGGAGCAACAGGAGGGAAGGGCAGAGTCCAGAGTCGGATGGCTCAGGGCCTGAATGCTAGCACCATGGCTCACTAGCTGGGTGACCTGGGACAACTCACAGGGCCTGAGTCTCAGCTTTCTCACCTTTAAAGTGAGTTGACTCACACGTGCCTCACAGCACCGTGAGAACGCATGCAGGCATGCCAGGGGCTCAGCACAGGGGCTCCACAGTCCGTCCCGCTAGCCTGACGGGGGAAGGTTCTGTGGCACGTGCAGGAGCCAGGCCGGCCTGGAACGGCCACCGACAGCCTCAGAGAAAGCGGACAGCGTGGAAGCCTCCAGGTCCAGCCCTCGTGCTCCCACGGCCTCGGGAAAGCCCCTTCCCGGCTCTCTCGGCCCCTTTCCCGTCGGCGGGTGGCTCTGCCCACCCACCTTCAGTGGCCACATCCTCGATGTTGACCTTGTGCTCATGGGCCATGTAGCCGAGGATGGAGAAGATCGCGAACCCGGAGATGAAGCTGGTGACACAGTTGATGGTGCTGGTGAGCAGGGCGTCCCTGGGGGAGAGAAGGCACCATTTGCTTAAGTCGCCCGACACCCCCACCCGGCTCCCCCAGCCCTGCACTGTCTATGGGACCGCTGCTTCCAATGCCACCGTTTCGTCAGTTTCCCTGCCACCACGGGGACCCCAGCACCCCACTGGCTCAGGACCTGCAGGTGCAGGGAACAGACTGACAGCTCCCAGGGGGCCACTCTGAGACCAGAGGCCAGTATCAAACTCTTGTTGGGGAACCACATGACCAGCCTCCTCCTTCAGCAAAACTGTCCGCAGCTCCCTGCTGCTTCTCAGCTTCTCACCCAGGCCCTCAAGAGCTTTGTCGAGACGACCCAACCTTCCTTCCGGGCTTCCTTCCGTGATGACTCCCCAGCACGCAGTCTTGGAACAACCCAGACCAGTAACTCACTGGCCCACAGACATCCCACCTCGCTGGCTCCTCTCGGGCTTTCCCTGCCGTGCACGCCGTCCACTCTGTGGCCACCCATCACAATCCCAACTGTCCTCCAAGGTTCCCCTCCACCTTCCCTCCCTTCTCTTGCCGATCTCCTGTAGAGGCTGATCACCCCACTTCCCGGGCCGGCCTCCAGCCTGCCCCCTGGGCACGTGCTCATCCCACTCACTCTGTCCCACGCCAGAGGGTGGTGTGATTCCATCTTAAGCCCTCGACAGAGTGACGGGAGCGGATCCAACACATGCTCCTGTGCGGAGCCCTCGCAGCGGGGAGCCCTCGGGAGGCAGAGTCAGAGGCTGAGCTAGACCCAGGCCGGGATGTGGTCTTCTGACTCTGCCCTCCGGGGGGACTTCCCAGTCTGCCCTGTGGTTTTACTTCTGCTCCTGCCAGGCCCTCACCTCTTGCGTGACCAGCCCTTGCCTGTCTGGGCATCGGATGGACAGACAGACAATGCTGTCTGCTCTTGAGAGCCACACAGTGCTCCTCTGTGTCAACTCCCTGTCCCCATGACCTCCCAGCATTAGTGGCCTCAACCTTCCCAGCCTCTCACCTTGAGTGTCTAAGAGGTGTCCTGGACTGGGAGGCCCTCCTTAGGATCCCCACAGGCCATGCCAGAGTGCACAGAACACCCCCTCTGGAGTTCATGGAAGGTCCCTAGAAGAGTTCATTTGTCCACAGACCAGAATCTTCCCTCCCATCCCTGCAGGGGTCAGTCCCCAGGATCTAAGGCTTTCCAGAGCCCTGGCCAGGATCTTACCTGTAGCAGTTGTTGTCAAATTTGTTGTAACTGGCAAATGCAATCAGGACTCCAAATCCAGCCCCCAAGGAAAAAAAAATCTGGGTTGCTGCATCGATCCATACCTGAAATGGGCCAAGAGCCATCACCCCCTGCTTCCTAGAGAGTGGGGAAGGCTGCTCCAGGAAGGCTGGGGAGCCCCGGGGCGCGTCTGAGACCCAAGGAAGTGAGGTCTGAACCAGCGATGGGCAGCCACGCAACTCCTCCCCAGAAGCCTGCATGAAGCTACGGTGGAGAGAAGACCACGGCCTCTCCAGCAGCTCCTGGCTCTGGTGGCCATGAATGAGCTCAGCCTGGAGGAACTCACTGGGTTGTTTGATGCCCAGATTTTCAAAGAAAATGACTAAACTCACAGTTCTAGGCTAGAACATGGATGGAGTGAGGGCAAAGGGTCTGACCATCTCAGGGGGTTACACAGACAGCATCCTCAGGAAAGGGACAAGGATTCCCAGCAGCTTCAACCAGCCCACAGCCAGCGCTGACTCCTCGGGGAAGGTCGGATGCTGGGGTTACTTATTCCAACTACTGGGTGATGAAAGCACATGGCTGGAAGCCCGGAGATCTGGGTACCCTTCCCACCCCTACCCCCACCAGTTTCTAGCCCTGGCCAATCTCACCTGTCTGCACAGTGGGGGTAATTACACCCAGCCCACTGGGACAGAGAGCCCCACGCAACTTGGACTTGCAAGTTTTCTGACACCATGTTATCCTAGGCTTCCCCTACTCTGCGAGCAGAGGCTGGACCCAGAGAAGCAATCCGATGGAGGAGGATAGGTCTGCTCCCTGAGATGGCATGCAGGCTCAGTTTCTACTCATCAGAAAGACAGGATGTTTGAACAGGTGCCAAACAAACAGAACTCTGACTTGTTTCAGGATTTACAAGACTGGTTCGAGTCTTAGGCTCCATTATCTTTCTGACAGTTACTAAGGAAATAGGTTTTCCTCTTGGTCATTGGACTGTAACACTGGTGTGTTGGGACATTGTAGCTATGAGAGGTGTGTACTGAGAGGTGCCCCTCCTATGTTGCTCCCGCCTGCCAGGATTACTATGGGTTCAGAGAGTGTGAAGAAGCCTTTGGGGGGCACTTGGGGAACTCAGTCAGTTAAGCATCTGCCCTTGGCTCAGGTTATAATCCTGGGGTCCTGGAATCGAGCCCCACATCTGGGGTCCCTGATCAGCGGTGAGTCTGCTTCTCTCTCCCTCTGCACCCCCCCTCTCTCAAATAAACAAAATCTTTGAAAAAAGAAAAAGAAGCCTTTGGGAATAGTGAAGGGAAGTGCTGAGGTACTGTCACTGACACAGACTTCAGGGAGGAGGCAGAGATGATCTCGGCCATGGCTGGAAGATGCTCAAGGCCCTGGGTACCTCTGAGACTGTCTCTGATCCCAGCCTCGTCCCCCTGCACTCCACATCATCCCATCTTCATTTAGTCCGTGTCTCTGGGCAGGACAGTGAGTGGAGGAGGC
The DNA here is from genome assembly GCF_905146905.1 of Nyctereutes procyonoides. Classification (NCBI taxonomy): domain Eukaryota; kingdom Metazoa; phylum Chordata; class Mammalia; order Carnivora; family Canidae; genus Nyctereutes; species Nyctereutes procyonoides. The sequence goes on along the minus strand of NW_026575052.1, from coordinate 25,275,527 downwards.
TGTGGCAGCCTGGAGGGAATCAGCAGGGTCCAGAGCCCTCTGTGGCGGTGGCTGCTTCTGCCAACATCGTGAAATGGCAGCAGAGGGCAGGGCGAGGACTAGAGCGTAGAATTAGGCTGGGGTGACTCAGTGGGGACTAGGAGGCCATGGCAGGTGTCAGGACTAGGACAGGGTATTGCTCCCCTTGGAAAGAGGGGTCTGCCAAGGACACCACGGAGCCACAGCGTCCCGGGCCATCAGAGCTGGGAGACCCGTCAGGTGCAAATCAAACGGGCATCGGTCAGATGGAGAAGCTGTAGCCCCGTCCTCCGTCCCAGGCGGCACCACAAATTTGCATCAGAGCTGGGACCAGATTTCCAACCACTTGCCCCGAGAACCCGCCCCAACCCCGGCCTGAACATGGGTGATCCCTGGGTACTGACCGTGGCCTCTTTTAGGCGGTAGAAGTCGATGTGCAGGTAGGCGTTGATGCCGTTGGAGGCGCCGGGCAGCGTGATGCCGTGGACCAGGAGCACAAACAGCACAAGGTAGGGCAGCGTGGCTGTGATCCACACAACCTGGCGGTGGACAGGCTTGCTGTGGGTCCGGCCTCCGCCTGGGAAGGTGCACGGGCCACACGGTGCATGGGCCGCAAGCTCCATCTCCAGGCAAGGCCATGCCCTCCAGCAGCTCGGAACCAGGTGGGAGAGCCGCACGTGGAGGTGGCCCTGCAGCCAGGACGAAGACTAGGTCCTCACAGCACCCAGCACCTCCTCCTCTAGGAGTCGCCTCTACTGACCCCTTCAAGTGGCCCCAGGCAAGCACCCACCGTTATGCTCCTCACTGTCGCATTCCCTCCAGTCTGTCCCTCCCGCCTCTCTCCATCTCCTCTACCTTCATTCAAACACATCCTCTCAACTCATCGGCCAAGAAGGGGTTCATTGTCCAAGAAGGGGTGTGGCTGGGCAGAAAGCAGAATCTCTGGCTGTTCTTTATCTTGGGTCAGATTTTGGACAAAGACAAACTGTCTCGTCCAGAACCCCATATAGAAAGAGATTATCCCTAGACTAAAAAGGGACATTTCTCTCACCCCTTTGCCCAAGCTGGAAAAATAGAGACGAAAAGTAGGGAGAGGGGAAGGTTGTATGGGCTTCCTCGCTGTGCCTTCTCACCCCCGACTACACATTAGAATACTCTGAAGAAAGTTGTAGTTTAAAATGTCAAAGTTCAGATCTTATTCTTGGGATTTCTGATTTAATTGGCCTGGAGTAGGGCCTGCACTTCAGTATGTTTTGAAAGCTCCAGTCCACCACATCGCCCGGGTGATGTAAATGTGCAGTCAAGGTTAAAAATCACTGCAATAGGCAGATGCAGCCATGGAGAGCCTTGCAGAAAGAAGACAGTGCCCCCAGCAAAAGAATTTGCTCAGGGCTGTGTTAGCCAGACCCAAGAAGACTCCGCTAAAACAAAAGAAAACATGTGATTTAAGGGCCAGAGGGTCCTTCTTCCCAAAGTCCTGGCACTATGCAGCCCTTAGAATCTTTACATATCTCTGGGGGGAATATGGAAGCCTGAAACATGACTAAGGGTAGAGCTCTTTGCTGGTATGGAAAGATGTGGGCTCAACGCAAAAAATGAAATATGAAAAACCAAGTTCTGTTTTCCATGCTTACATTGAAGGACTGGGATTTATCTTCTTTGTCTCTCTTTCTCATTAGACCAGGGGCTCTTTGGATGCAAAATCCCTACATTTTTCAAACTTGTATTTCCAGCACATGGCATACATGAGTGCTTAAGAAGCATTTGTTGGATAGAGGGATGGATGACTGGACAGTTGTATAGATGAATGATTGGATGCGTGGATGGATGGATGGATGATTGAACAGCTGTATAGATAAGTGACTGGATGGATAGATGCTTGGACAGTTGTATAGATGAATGACTGGATGGATGGATGGATGGATGGATGGATGGATAAGTGGACAGTTAAATGGAGGAATGATTGGATGGGTGATTGGACAGTTGTATAGATAAATGATTGGATGGATGGACGATTGGATGGTTGGATACATAGTTAAATGGTAGATGGATGGTAGGTAAGTACACTGTTGAGCACATGGATGGGTAGACAGATGAGTGAGTCAGTGTTAATTCTGAGGGTCAGTTAGTCCAGGAACAAATGAAAGAATGAGCAAGTGAATGAATGAGCAAATGAATCAGGGAGTAATTAAACGTCTCAATAGTTGGTCATGTCTTCTCAGGGAATCAGAAGAGGCATCAGACTCCTCTGTTTCATGGTATCCAGTTGTTCCTCCATCATTCCCTCATTCTATTTTGAGGGGTAGTCTTTGTGGATACAGGCTTTAGCTCTCTCTTTTCTTTCAGAAGTGCAGGAACAGGAGGACAAATTGCCAAAAACAAATAAGAAGGAAAACATGACTTGGAAAGTGGAGCCATTGCAACTGGTTGGCCTCACATCAATCCTGGATTTATTCTCCCAAACTGGGACAAACGAGTCCTTAGTGACAGGCACAGGAGGAGCCTTCACATATCTTTGTATTGAGCCCTAACTGCTGTGTTCCCCTAAAACTCATGTCAACAGCTGCAGGCCCAGTGGTTGGCCCAGCAGGCCAGGTGAGACCATACTCCACCATCAAAAAACATCCTCAGCTCTGACTCCAAGGAATCTCCCAGGGGGACTGCAAGCAGCACTCACTGGTCCTGTCTGAGATTCTAACGTGGATTTAATTTGGAACATATGAGGACACAATGAACATCAGGGCATGATGGAGCTGACCCTGACTGCACCAGGGAAAGGGGAACCTGGGGACTCCTGGGTGGCTCAGAGGTTGAGCATCTGCCTTTGGCTCAGGGCATGATCCCGGTCCCAGGACCAAGTCCCACATCGGGCTCCCTGAGAGGAGCCTGCTTCTCCCTCTGCCTCTCTCTGTGTATCTCTCATGAATAAATAAATAAAATCTTTAAAAAAAAAAAAAAAAAAGAAAGAGGAGCTTGTCCTGTCCTTGCACATGTATTGAAAGCAAAATCATCTGAGTCTTATGGAAAGTTCTCAGAATTGCTAGTGGAAGTGAGTTCAGCTGCCTAAAATCTTGTGCAAAAAGGAAGACTCGCTGGATCCTTGGACAACCACTAGCTCCTACTGACGTGTGCCCAGTATGCAAACTGGGCAAAGGGAAGGGACACTTGGGCTCTTGTCATCTCCACCCCAGGCTTCTCTGCTCTCAAAATTTTAACTTGCAGTGCATCTCTGGCCACAAAAAGCCAGACTTAGTCCATCTTTGAGCAGGATGTGAAAAGAGTGAAGAGCAGCCCGTTGTTTAGCCAAATGTCCTCAGTCCCCAAGGGAGGCCACTGCTTTCTATCACCTCAATCCAACTTCTCATCCACCTTGTGTTTCTATGGATCAGGGTTAGGATTTGTTTGGCTCTAGGGTACCACACTCAAACCAACAGCTGATAATCACAATGAAGAAAATCTTCGCTCTATAAAAGGAAGAACTTTCCAGTGAACAGAGCTCTCTAAAGAGAGAATGAGCTTCCAGGAGAGATGTGGAGATGGTGAGGCCCCCATCATTCAAAGTGCAAATATTGCCAGAGATCCAGGCATTAGGCAAAAGATTGCCTAGAGCAAGGTGAGGCCCATGGACCAGAGACATGAGCACCACTAAGGAGCCTGTCAAAATTGCAAATTCCCACGCTGTGGAATCAAACTGTCAAGGAGAGACCCAGCATTCTTGAGTTTTGACAAGCCCTCCCTCCATGTGATCCTTACTTGCATTAAAGGTTGAGAAGCACTGCACAGGGTCACCACGAAGGTCTACTCTAACACAGGGATGATAAATGTCTGTGCTTTATCAGTACAAAACTGCACTGATTTAGCCTCTAATGATTCAGAATGTGTCATCTTCTGAACTGGGTTTTAAGGACATTTGCACAAATAATGAAGATATACAAGATTTATGGGGTGAGGGTATGTACTGATGTTACGTTAAGAAAATGCTGATCTGTAAATATTTTAGCATATTCATCACCCCCATGCAAATGATGTTCTTCACTATAAAAATATCATTTGCATTTGAGCAATGGGTCCAATTAAGTCACTAACTGGACCCACCGATGGTTCCAATAATGGGCTCAATTAAGTCGCTAAGGCAAGGCAGGACCAGCTTGTATTGAACCATTAATGGGAAGACTTGGGTAGAAGAACTAAGTGTTGAAACTCACAAACAACAAAATGACCTTTCTATTTAAAAATTCTAAAACTCATTTTTTTTTATTGGTCCGGCTTTTTCCCCAACCCTACCACTCTTGCCAGAATCTGAGAGGTGCTCTTTTACCGTCCCCCAAACAGCCGGCAGCCTGGCAGTGCAGTGGCGGAACGTGGTGGCCATCTCTAGCCAGTTCTGTTGTCTTGGTTTATCTCCAGGCATAGGAGAGCCCAAGGCTTCTGAAAATTCAGGCAGAGCAGGTAGGAGCCTGGGCCCGCCACTCTCCCCAGAGCTGCACTGAGCCTCCTCAGCGGAGTCTGCAAACCTCTGGGGTGGGGACAGAGCATTGGAAGGGGTGCTGAGGAAGGACACAAAGGCAGGACAAGGATCATGTATTGAGCAATTTCCATCTGCCAGCCCTGGACCAAGGACCTTCTGTTCATCTTCCCAATGACCCTGGAGGTTGGCACGATGACTAACTGCCCTCCTTAGGGAGCAGCATTAATTCCAAGGTCACCCAGCAGGAAACAGTGGTGCCTGGACTCCAACCCAGGTGCTCTGGTCACAAAGCCATGTTCTTAATCACTCACTTCCCTGTGTATTTGGGAGTCAAGGTCAAGTCCTAGCCATGCCAGAGACTTTGGTGACACCCTGTTCCCCTCCAGGCCTCGGCCTCCCCTTGTGTATGAACTGGTTGGTGTAGATGGCCTCTGTGTGCCTTCTGTCTGACATTTAGGGGCTCGGTGATTAGGCTGATGATCTAAAAGCCAGTTCAGCCAAAGACTCAGGAGATGGGAGATGCAGGCAGGACTCTAGAATTGCAAGCAGCAGCACGCATGCTCCCTAACTAACTCCCTGGAGGCTAACTCCCCACTCCAACCTCTGCCCTTTACCTTGAGATAGTCAGTGGGCAAGGTTAGAGTGCGTGATGTGGGGTCACCCCTTACCTTGATTCAGACTGTGCCCCGCCCCCCACCATCCCTGCTGCCACCATGGAATGGAGTCACATCTCCTGCCGGGCACAGAGCCCTCATTTGCCAAGCCGGGAAGTGTGAACATTCGCAATTCATTTCAGGCGGCTCTGCGGCTGTGGAAGCCTGCTAAGAAAAGCTCCGTCCTGTTCCAGATGTAGTCTGGCTAGAAATCAGCAGTGTTCTTGATTTTCTCCTAAGCCAGTTTATAAAAACAATTAAAGACCGGGCACAGGAATGTCCTGACTGAAGCTCCCTATTCTGGAAAGCTCCCTCCCCCATGGACAGCCAGGGGCCCTTTCCTGCTCAGCCGCCAGCAGAATGCTGGGGGAGGATTTACGTAAAATGTGGGCTGTGGCTTTGGTTTGGGGGATTTATGGAAAATGTGGGCTGTGGCTTCAGTTTGACAAGTTTCCACCTGGTGTGGGGAGGGGTTCCCCTAGGGGCCGAAGGGGGGGGGCATGACTCCTTGAAGGTGCCTTTGCACAGAGGAACTGAGCATGCTCAGGTCTGCTCCTTCTTCCCATCAATCTCCCATCAGCCACTCCTGCTCCATCGGACCAAGTGCTGCACTAGCTGGGGCCGGTTGTACCCGCCCTGGCAATGGCTCTAGGGCACTTAATCTTGGAATGCAACATCAGGAGCTGCGGTGGCCTCGCGCCCACGCCAGGAGAATAGTAAAGCTCAGATGTCTGTAATTCTGCTGCCTGCAGAGGCCAAGAGAGCCGTGCTCCTGAGACCCAGGAGAGGAGCCGAGGGGCTGGACGAGGCTGGCCTGGGGCTCTGGCACCTCAGTGGCTTTACTGATGCTGAAAACCTTCTGCTGAAAACCCCCTCCCTCTCCGCATCCCTATCTGTTCCTGTCCTTAGAGACCTAGGCCAAATGCCACCTTCTCCATGGTCTTTAGTTTAAAGAGCTAATTCTGATGCAGATCTCTCACTTTTTTCACCATGACAACTCACGTTAACAAACAACCTGTAGATCGACACAAAATACACACACACACACACACACACACACACACACACACACACGTGCGGATGGCTATAGCTAAAATCCAAGTTCCGAAAGCCAGCTGCTCCTTTACCATGCGCAATGCATTCCAGTCCATTTCCTTCTTAGAAAATTGTCGCGATCCGCTAAATTGATTCAAGGGCTGGTACAAAATACAGTTTGTATTTCAGTTAAAATGTAACCTGACTCCGATATGAAAGGATCTTAAAGTAAAAAAATTAAAAAAAATCAAGACCTAGAATAGTGTGTTGTACAGTTTGTGACCATTACTGTTTATTTAGAGAAGGACACACATGTCTCTGGATGAAGGCTCAAGAAACTAGCAACACAGGTTGACCTATGCCTGTCTGTAATACATATAAGAAGATACGCAATTGGAGAAGGAATTGGTCTTTATTCTTTAGTCACTAATACTAGTATCAAGCCTGGCATGTCGCAGGTGTCCATAAATGCTTAATAAGTTGTACTGAATTTGAAGGAACACTCAGTGAGGCTCCCCAACTTATTTATCCACCCACCCTTTTCCCTTTCTTCCTACCTTCCTTCCTTTCCTCATGAACGCTTCAATAAATACTTACTAAGACCTACTCTATACCAGGTGCTAGAATGGTAGGGGTCCTAGCCTGGTTTTGCCCTATCGCAGAATTTCTTGCAGCCATGGTCTGCATTTTATTTGGGCTCCTCCTTGGGGTACACTCTGTGTCTCCACCATGCTGTTAGGAAGTTCCACTTCAAGCCTTTCTTGACTGATTTCATCCCCACTGGCTGCTGGTTCCCTGTCACTGTCTTTGCTCTCACTGGCATACCCAAGGACTCTAGGAATACCAGACATTCCCCTGATGCATGCCACTTGCCAAATCACTTGTCTAATGAAGCTCCTTACAAATTCACACTTACTTGATTATGGTAGACTGTTGGCCTCACGACCCCCAGTGAACCCACAGCTGTGTGAGTCTCCTCCCACACTGATTCTGGGCTTCGCCATAAGATTTATCTTGGCCACTGGGCCAACAGCAAGCATGATGCAAGCAGAGACTGAAAGAGCTACTTGCACACTGGGGCTTGTCTGCTTGGAACTTGCTCTTGGAACTCAGCCGCCATGCTGTGAGAAGCCCAAGCCACTTGGAGAGGTTTTGTGGAAACTACCCAAGACGCTCCGCTTGACAGCTCCAGCTGGGCTCCCAGCCAGTACTCACCACCATCCATGAGTGTGTGCCATCTTGGACATTCCAGCTCAGCCATGCCCCCAGATATGGAGCCTGGCAACAGCATGAGGAGCAGAGGACCCACCTATCTGGTCCCAGTTAACCCACATCACCACGAGAACAAAATGGTTATTTTAAATGACTACATCTTGGGGTGTTTTGTTATGCAGCAGTAGCTGATCACAATACAAAGAGCATTTCTCAATGACAGCTTCTTTAGGACCCGTCAAGCTCCACATGGACCCCATAGGGTCTAAATGTGGTTGTTCCCCAGGCTCAGAATCAACATGAGCCATGAGATGAGGAGCTCCATACAGGAGTGGGGAAGCATCACACAGGTCAGAATGCAGACTCTGGTGGCCCTCTTATGTCCCCGGCCCCCTCCCCATAGCCCTCTTCCCAGGAAACCTAGACCTTTCTTTGCAGGCACTCACCACTCTGCTGGATGAAGTACACTGGTTTTATAGTGAAGGAGATGGTTATATTCCAGAGAAGGATGCAAATTTGCATCAAGTTCTAAGCCAGAATTCATGATTTATCCAATACACAAGAATAGGTTGCTTTAGGTTTTTGCCGGAGACCCTTGGGGTGTCCCAATCCCTGGGAGCTTTGGTGGAAAAGCATGGAGCCCTGATGCACACCTCCACCCTACTGCTGGGAGACTTGGGCTTAGGGAAGGTCTCCCACTTAGCCAGTGGCAGAGCTGGGGAGTGTGCAAACCCCAGCTCTCTACTTCCACTTCCACATTTGCTTTTTGCCAACTACCTAGTTACAGCTAGAAAAAAAAAAATCTTTTTTTTTTAGGCCAACTTCCCAACTTAAATAGAAACAAAGATTACCTTTCCTGATGTCTTCACTCCTTTCCAGAGGCTAAAAAACAGGATGACCACGACGACCATCAGACAGAGCAGGAGCTGCCACTGGGGCAGGCCGATGTCATGGATCCCGCTGCTCTCGTGAAGGTGCAGGACGCCACGCCTGCCCGGAGGAGAGGAGAGGGGACCAATGTCGTCAGACAGGATGACCAAGGCCTTGGCCCACAGGCCAGTCCCCGAAGGCGCGAACTGCTGGAAACCAGCTTTGGGCTGCCCCAGCCAGTGCCCTGCACGATTTGGGCCTGTTCCGCATAGTCATAGCCTGTGCCAGGGACTGGCCTGGCCTAGGCCTGCAAATCATCTATCTGGCAAGTGTTCCCGCTCACATCTGTTTTTTAACAAAAATTTTCAATGTAACAAAAATCTCTTGAGTGCTACCTGCATGCCTGGTCCTGGGGAGATGGTGGTAAATAACAGGAAAAGTCCTGGCCCTGAGAGCACTCACGGCAGCACAGCGGTTCTCAACAGGAGTGATGGGGCAGTTTTGACGTCCCCGCCCCCAGGGGGACACTGGGACATTTAGCAAGGTGTGGAGACACCTTTGATGGTCATGAATTAGGGAGGAGGCCGTGCTAGAAGATTGTGACTGGGGACATCCTACAATGCACAGGATGGCCTTAACATCCTGCAGTGCACAGGACTGCCTCTAGCAATTAAGAATTATCCAGTCCTGGGGAACCTGGGTGGCTCAGTGGTTGAGCATCTGCCTCCAGCTCAGGTCATGATCTTGGGGTCCTGGGATCAGAGGCCACATCAGGCTCCGTATGAGGAGCCTGCCTCTCTGTCTCTGCCTTTGTGTCTGCCTTTGGCTCAGGTCATGGTCCCAGGGTCAGCCCTCCCTTCTGACTCTCTGCTCAGTGATGAGTCTGCTTCTTCCCCTCCCCCGGCTCCTGCTTCTCCCCCTGCTTGTGCTCTCTCCCATGCTCTCTCTCAATCTCAAGTTGAGAGTGAGAGAGAGAGCAGGGAGGAGCATCGAGGGAGAGGGAGAAGCAGACTCCCTGCTGAGCAGGGAGCCCAATGCAGGGCTCCATCCCAGGAACCTGGCATCATGACCTGGGCCGAAGGCAGATACCTAACTGACTGAGCCACCCACGTGCTCCAAAGAAATAAAATCTTTAACAACAACAAAAAGGAATTATCTAATCCCAAACTTTCATGTTGCTGAGTTTATAGATCCCTGTCTAGGGACTAAGATGAGAATAAATGTTTCTTCTATTTGGTAATATCGACTAAAGCTAAAAGTATGCATAACCTGTGTCCTAGCAATTCCATTCCTGGGTATTTACTCCATAGAAATGTGTACATATGTTCATCAAGACACATGTTCTAGAATGTTCAAAGTAGCATTAACAACAATAGCCTCAAACTGAAAGTTACTCTAATATCTATTACAGTAGCATGGATAAATTATGATATATTCATAAAATGGAATATCATAAAGCAACTAGTTCTCTATGAATAGACATCTCACACAAAATACTTTGAGAAAGAAGTCAAAACCAAACCCAAAGTCTAATTCTGTCTAATTCCACTCATTTAAACTACAAAAGGCAAAACTAATCTAAGGAGTTAGAAGTCAGGAAGTGCAGGTACATCCTAGGTGGGGACGGGGTTGCTGAATAGGAGGGGATACCATAGGGACTTCTGGATTACTGGTTATGTTTCTTGATCTGGGTGCTGGTAACATGGCTGCATTCAGTTTGTGACATTCCTGAAGTTTCCCTTAGGGATATGCACTTCTTTCTAATATGGTATCCTTCAATAAAAAGTGGGGTATTTTACGGGCACCTGGGCGGCTCAGCTGCTGAGCATCAGCATCTGCCTTTGGCTCAGGGTGTGATCCCGGGGTCCTGAGATGGAGTCCCACATCGGGCTCCCTGCAGGGAGCCTGTTTCTGCCTCTGCCTATATCTCTGCCTCTCTCTCTGTGTCTCTCATGAATAAATAAATAAAATCTTTTTAAAAAAAGTGGGGTATTTTAAAGTAAGGAAGACAAACAAATAGAATAAAAATGAGGTTTAAGACTACTGGGGTCTCTCCTACAATCTACAGTGAAGGACTAAATAGAATTGCACATAAAATGACCAGCTGCTACTAATCTAATCAAAGACCTTAGAATTTAACCAAAGGTCGATTAAGACCAACTGCTAAGATAGTAGACCAGATCCCTGGGGCAGGAGGACCCTCTCACAATTCAGCATCCTTGCAAGACAAAGAAAGCCGAACTGTTTCCGCAGAAGAGAGGACAGCTTGGTAAGGTGCCCCCCCTGCACCCAGGTCATTCATCCGTCAGGGAGGGCCCACTGGGAGCAGGCTCATCCAGGGATTCAGCTACACACTGGGGACTCTTGCACACAGTGCCTTGCATGGGGGGCTTATATTCTAGCACCAGACACAGCATTAAAAGGATAGTCACAATACAGTGTGACAAGTGTTGGGAACTGAGAGAACTTCAAGGGCACCCAGAACTGGTCCCTGCCCATCCTCCACTGCACCCTACACTCAGATGCCAGAAAACTACAAACACCATTCAAGGCCCTGCTCCAATGTCACCTCCTCTGGGAGGCCTCCATGATTACTCTTGGCATGGATCTTTCAACCCTTCCAGTTCCTGTGGCTCTTGTCTCATTTCCCAAGCCATCCCTGCTCCTACCACGTGAGGGCTGGCTGCATGTGAGGCTCTCTCAGGGTGAGGAGGTGAATGAGCCATTTCTGGGTCCCCAGTTATAAGCCCAGGCCTGACACCCAGGCCTGTTAGCTCAGAGCAGAGTGTTGGATCAGAAACACCTGCTCACACCCTTTCTTGCTAAATCCAATAATCCATTTTCTAAAAAATGAGACCCCAGGGCCCGCTCATGAGGAACCAGGGAGCACAGAGGTTCAGCTTCTCATGCCCTCACTTCTCTCAGCAGCTTCTTCCCCAACCTGGAGAGGTCCTCAGTCTTCTGTCCAGGTTCCTAACACGGTCCAGGGCGACCATCCACTCCCCCCAACGAAGAAACTTAACTTCCCTGTGTCTCATCCTATAGCACTTTGCTCTCAGCCAGAGCTCTGTTCAGAGAGCAGCTGATTGATAAATGTACACTACTGTTAAAGGCTAAAGGACTTTAATATATATTGTCCTTTCCTAGAGGAGGGCTTTAACTCAAAAGATGGACATCACTAATGGCAAAAGTTTGCACACCTACAGTGGATAAACTGGGGGGTAGTCAATCGTCTCCCTGCCTATCTGTATCAGTCTCTCCCCCCACCAACCCTCCTCCCTTCCCTCCTCTTCCTCCCTTACCCACTCCCCCCAAAAGAGAAATACGAGGCATGGAGAATATAACTTGGAGGCCTATCAGCTTCTGAACCTGCTCATTTGAATTACGCGGAGATCTTTTTAACAATTACGGATGTCTGGGCCCCACTCTCAACCAATGAACTCAGAACCCGTGCAGAGCACCAGCGTCTTTTCAATTCCCCAGGCGATTCTACTGGGCAGCCAAGGCTGAGACCCTTCGAACAAGAGGTTCTGCCTAAATTACAGGTTTTCTTTAGAGCAAGCTTGAGTCTTCCAGAAATTGTCTTTGCTTTCCTGGCAAAATAATATTGGCTTTCTGTGCCTAAAGGGAAAGAAAAAAAGGCTCAGAGAGGCTCATAAAATGTGGGCTTGGAAAATTTTGTATGCCTGGGTGTCAGAGGAGCCCACAGAATCAGAGGCAGATGGCTGTGCTCGCTGGGAGCAGTGCATACGACAGTGGGAGATGCTGCACTTGTGGGGAAAACTGTACCCTGAGTCTGGAAACCTGGTTATCTTATCCTTGGGCAGGTGATTGCACTTGCGGAGGCCACCACTGACCTTGCACACGAACTCACGCTTTTAGGTATTCACCCATTCAGATGTCATGTCTATTATTTGCAAGAACATGAAGGCAAATAGAAGACCATGGGCCCAAACTGGGGTCGGACAGACCTGGGCTCCCGCCCTGGCCCTGCCACCAGCGATGGGTGGCCTGCATCCTTTCACTGATTGTGCAAACTCGTTCTGTGCATCTGCGGTGAGCCAGGCAGTGTTGGGGGCCAGGCTGTGGACAAGCAGGTGCTGGCTCCGGCCACAAGGCTCTCCTGCAGGGTTTGGGGGGTGGTGGGTGGTGCACAGAAGCTGGTGCAAATATTCCCCGTCTTGGGCCCTCCCCCTTCTCAATATGATGCTTCTCATGAGGATGAAATCACAGAACGCGAGACCATGCCTAGAACTCAAGAAATGCTCCACAAATGGTCATCGTAACTATCACAATCTCGTCCTAGCCTTCAAGGAGCAGCAAAGGAACTAAGGAGTGCCCCCAAAATGTCCGAGGGAGTTAGCCCCAGGGAGTCAGCTGGCAGGCTCCCCGAGGGGTGGTGGGTGCCATCTCTGCTGGGTGCCCGAGAGCAGGTGAGCTGAGAGGAAGTACACAGGTATGGTGGGGGGGGGGAGGGAGACGGACAGGAGAGGGTGTGGATGGACACGTGTGTCAGTAGGTGAGCAAGTGTGAGTGAATCGGCAGAACTGTGTGGCCCACAAAGGCCCACGTACCCCTCCCCGGACGGCTCCCAGCCCTGCGGCCCCCAGGCCTAGATGTGGCTTTAACTACTCACCCTGCATCAGCTTCCCCATGCAATCAGTTTCTGTGCCTGGCCCCTCCTAACCCTGCTTCCTGGTCTCTACCTACCGATGCCCCGGCCCTTTCAGCCTGTCCCAGGCCAGACCCACACTCTCCTCCCCTGGGGCTGGTAGAGAAGTCTCCCCCTCTCCCCACTCCCCCGTCCCTCCGTGGCCGCTGCACTCCAGGCTGCGCTGCTGTAGAACCATCCATATGTCTGTCGTGCCCTTCTAATATGTCACTCTCCCACCCCTGGGTCCTCAAAGGCTCCTCATCACCTCAGTGTTTCTTGCTGGGGGCGGTTTTGCCCCCTGCCTCCCCAGGGATGTTTGGCAATGTCTGGGCTGTGACATCTGGAGTGAGGGAGATACTGCTTGTATCTCGTGGGCAGAGGCCAGAGATGTTACTAAACATCCCCAGTGCACAGGACTGCCTGCCCCCAGCAGAGAGTTTCCCAACCTGCGGCACTAAAGGGGTGGAGGTTACGAAATCCCAGTCTAAAGGACAAAAACATAAGCCTTCCAGAACCTGAGGCCCTTCCTTGCTGTCCCCTGCCTGAGGCATCCCCTGTCTCACCACATCCTGTCTTGGGTTCCTGGCCATGGCCAACCACTGTCGTTTCTCCGTCATATGAAGCACCTATTACGCTAGGCCTTGGAACTTTCTGTTCCTTTCCATCTAGAATGCACTTCCTGGCCCAATTTGTCTGCCTGGTTTAGTCTCAACTCAAAATGATGCCCTCACTTAGGCTCCTCTCTTATGCCTTGAGAGAGAGACAAAGAGATGGAGGGAAGCCGGAAGATGGTTGGGGGAAGAGGGGGAGATGGAGGGGGAAGGGGAGAAACAGCTGAAGGGAAGAGAAAACAAAGAAGAAGAGAGGGTAGGCGTATTCAAAAAGATAGAGAACCAGAATCAGGTGCTGAACCCATCTGCCTCTTAATTCTGGCTTCTTCATTGTATCATGGACTGAGTGTTGAGTGGTGTTGCTAACCATTTGGCCAACTTGACTATTAAAATGATGAAGAAAGGCACTGGACCAATTGTACTTGGCCTGAAACATGCTAAAATGACACCAGTGTCCAGCCGGACAGTTGAAAGGCCCCCACGTTCATGTGATGTCCACATTCAGGCTTTCAGGGCTGGTCTAGATACTTCTTGCCAGTGAAAAGGTCAGACTCCTGAGCTGATTCCTGGGAAAAGAAATGTGAACCCAGCCTCTCCCCAGCAGGCCCAAGCTTCAGGGCTAGTACCAGTAACTTGGATTTGTTATACTTTTCCAGCCGTTTAGCGAAAATGAATCATCGTAAAGTATACGGTCCAGGCTTTCCAAAGTCTGTGGGCCAAGCGGGCTATTTGTTGCTTCACATTTGAACCCAGAGGGTTAGTGCTGGGCTGGAGGGGGCCCTCTCTGCCCCACCAGGGACAGACAGGGGGAGAGGTTTCCCGTCTCCTGAACATGTTCACCAATGGGGCCCTTTTACAGATAAAGTTACAGAGCATCACGCTTTCTTTTCAGCTGCCGGCTCCTTGGCTTCAGGCCTGGGGCCTGGGGAGACTGGTTTTGTTCCCTTGGATGAGGTTTCCAATCCATCAGCCTAAATGAGTACAAGATGGCAACAAAATTGGCCAGCAGGCTCTGGGGAAGGAGAAAAAAGGACCTAGACTCCTCCAGGTTTGCACTGAGAGTCCTACTTCCTGGCTCCCCAGACTGAGCTGGGGTGACTCTTTTAAAGCAGAAACGTTTAGATGAAAGGGTCATGTGCCATTAAAAAAAAATCCAGTGGCAGCTCCTGACTTAGTGACACAGAAGCACACAAAAGCCAGCTTAAGGTGAGAAAGAGGAGCATAAGAAGGGCTTCTATCCACCTGCAGAGACTCCCGCACACTCGTCCCATCCCGAATGGGTGGGGGAGGAAGACAGGAAAGCCTGGGGTGTGGGGGTGGGAGCCTTGGCCCAGACCACCCGGGCTGGGATCCCTGCTCCTCCACTTCCCTAAAAACCTGACCTGCCACCTTCTTATCTGTGAGATAGGAGTAATCCCCCCCCCCCGGGGGGGGGGGCTGCTCCCCACCGCATGCCCCAAGCCCTAGCCTGCAAGGAGAAAGTCATCTTCCTCCACCATTCTGCTCACGGCTGAGCCTGGGGGACTGTGGGGCTGGGTCTCCCCACCCAACTGGCCACTCTCTCCTGCTGGGCATCCCCACTGGGGCAGACCTGCTGGCCAGTTAGGCGCCAGCGGAGGAACCAAATAATGACTAGACCAGAGACGACAGGCACTATCATTTTCCATTTTAATTTACAAGGACAAGGGTTGCCAAGAGCAAAAAGAAGAGTCATGTCTTCTCCTTTAGCACGAGATGGTGAAGGGGCAAGTGTGGAGCCTACGACATGTATCAGAAGCAGCCTCTGCCCCTGCTCCTTTGCTGTCTCCTTGTCCCAACCACACTCATAAACCAGGGAGGTCTAAAAGCTCACTCCTGCCCTGTGAGCTCCCCAAGGCATGGGGATTTTCTGAGGCCGCGCTCCTCAGAAGAAGGGGGAAGGAGGGCCTGGATTTCCCACTACAGGACACCGTTGGGATGTCAGCCTGAACCAGGGAGAATCTTGCTCCGAGACAGGAAAGCACAGTGGCTAAGAGACTAGGGTCTCCACGGGAGCTGTGGAGTCCCCGTGCCCTGGCTGCACACAGACCTGTGGAATCAGGGCCTCTGGATGGTAGGGTCCAGGCATCCGTGTGTTATAAAGCTCTCTGGGTGGTTCTGAATCACTCCACTGAGCTGGGAGCTTGGCCTTTCCACCCAGACCGCCTGGGTTCAAACCCACTTCAGATGCCACTTCTAAACTGTGTGACCCTGGACCAATCATTTCCTGCTTGTGCCCGTTTCCTCATTCATAGAACAAGAATAATTCTAGACCACGGTGGTCAGAATGCAAAGGCACTGTGCACAAGGCCTGGGATATAATCTAAGCTGGACAAATGTGAATTGTGATGATGACAATGTTTGTAAATAATAGCCATTTAGAAAGGCGGAAAGGCAATACAAGCCAGAGGTCAGGACGGCAGGCTCTGGATTTCACTGCCTGGTGAGGCAGGGGCTGGGGTGGGGAGAGGGAGTGCTCGGAGGGGCAAAGAAGAAGCAGGTGCAAGAGAGTCCTGCAACCTTGGGCTGCCTGGGCCCGAATCTGGGCTCTGCACAGCACTGGCCATGGTGCCGTGGGCCAGAAATCCAAGGTCTCGTCTGCAAATGAAGCTAAAATTCACAGCCCCTTTGTGTGGGTACTGGGGGAAGTGACAGAACCCTTGTGGGGCTGGTGGTGAGGCTTCAATTGAAGTAATACATACCAGGAAGTCAGCAGAAAGCTGGACATGCATGGTTAAGTGATAAGCTGTTCACGGGATAGTGAGGGGGACAGGAATGCTGCTGCTGGGCAAAGAGATGTCCATTGCAAGGAAAAGCAGGGCATCACCCTCGCGGGGCTGCAGATGTGCTTCGAATGTTATGACAACTATGGCCCCTCTCCCCTCAAATCCTGAAACCTATATGGTTTTGCACATGGCTGCTGGAGGTCTCAAGGAGCACGTATGGAGGGAGGTAGACAGGAATGGCGGGGACCCTTAGCAAATTTGCTGCGAGGGCTCTTTGAGGGTGATCCTGGGCCCTAAGTCCCCCGAGCCTCAGGAAGCAGCAAATTTTCCAGAGGCCACTTTTAGCCAAACCATATCTTCTTGACCCCACTGCCCTGAGATGGCAGGGGTGGAAACTGTCCTTAAGTGACCCCAATCTCCAGATAATCAGGACTCACTCCCAGGCCCTTGGAGCAGAGAATCCATAGGATTGATGGTCCTAGCATTTCGTCTTTTATGAATCTGTCTTTTCTCATCCTCTGGACCTCAACTGTCCAATGTGGTAACCACAGGCCACATGCAGCTCTTTAAAGGTAAACTGATTAAAAAGAAATAAAATTTAAAAATTTAACTCTTCACTCACACTGGCCACGTTTCAACAGCTCCACTGGCCACATGTGGCTCCTTCACTGAACCGCACAGATGGAGAAGTTTTCTATCATCGCAGCACAGCCTTGCTCTAGAACAGGAGGCAGCAAACTATGGCCCTCATGCCAAGTCCAGGCTGTGGCCTGTGAGCTAAGAATGGCTTCTATCTTTTGAAAGGATAAAATGAAATAAAGCAGAATATGCAAGAGACATAAGGCCCTCAAAGCCCTGAAATATTTGTCATCTGGTCTTTCAAAGAACAGTTTTGCCAGACCCTCCTGCAAACCATGGACACTGTGAAAGTGAGGTCCCCATGGGATTTCCCTGTCCCATCCCACAGCTTGTAACAGGACTTCCTGCCTATCTGCTAACACTTGTGCAGAGATTGCTAAAGGTGGGGGGCTCACCCCCCACCCGAGGTATAGAGACAGTATGTGCTACATTCTCAAGAGCCCAACGAGCAAATATTCTTCATTAGGTGGCTGAAGACAAGCTGACCATCACCCACCTGAAGACATAAAAGGATGGACTAGAGGATGACAGGATCCAGGGGAACCACAAGATCAATGTAGATGGTTCTGGATTAAAACCACAGAATTAAATAACCATGCACAAGCCTGTTCAGCCATAAATGAATGAATGAGGAAATGTAGATCACAACCAGTATGAAGTATCATAACCTCATACCTGTTAGGATGACCACCATCAAAAAATAAGACAAGAGCTGGTGAGGATGGAAAAAGGGACCCCTCCTGCACTGTGGGTGGGGATGCTCAAGTCATGATCCTGGGGTCCTAGGATAGAGCTCATGTCGGGCTCCCTGCTCAGTGATGGGTCTGCTTCTACCTCTCTCTCTCCCCCCACTCATGCTCGCTCACGCGCTCTCTCTCTGTCAAATAAATACATAAAATCTTTTTTAAAAAGTTAAAAATAGAACTACCCTATGATCCAGCAATTCCACTGCTGGGTGTTTATTTGAAGGAAGTGAAAACATTAACTTGAAAAGATATCTGCACCCCTATGTTCACTGCAGCCTTATTTATAATAGCCAAGACACGGAAACAAGACATCTGTGGATGCATGAATGTATACAAAATGATGGTGTGTGTATGTGTGTGTGTGTGTGTGTGTTTGTGGGGGGAGAAAGTGTGACTTACACACACATACACACACACGTACCATGGCATAAATACACACAATATTCAGCCATAAAAAAGAGGAAAATCCTGCCATGTGTGACAACATGCACAGATCCTGAGGGTATTATGCTAAGTGAAATAAGTCAGACAGAGAAAGATAAATACTATATAATCCCATTTAATGGGAATGTTAATTTAAAAAAAAAAACCAAATTCATAGACAGAAAATAAATTGCTGGTTGCCAGAGGCAGGGGTTGGGGGTTGGCAAACAGGGTAAAGGGGTCAAAAGATACAAACTATAGATCCAACTATAAAATAAATAAGTCCCGGGGATGCCAGGTACAGCACAGTGACTCCAGTTACCAATACTATACCGTAGATTTGAAAGTTGCCAAGAGACTAGATCTTAAAAGTTATCACAAGGGAAAAAAATGTGTCATTATGTGTGGTGATGGATGTTAACTAAACTTCTTGTAGTCACCATTTTGCAATATATCATTGTATCAAGTCTCTGTACACCTGAAACTAACAATGTTATATGCCAATTATATCTCAAAAAAATAAGTTAATGAGTGATCAGATGAATAAATAAATTGGGAGAAAGGGACAACTCTTCCTTACAGGAGAATTCCAATCAATTAATCTGGAGGGAATGATGGAAATAGGAAATCACAATTAGATATATGCTATAACAATAATCTTTCCTCGCATGAGTCATTGATGGATGCTCAGGAATTGTGGGTAAAAGTATGATGAGAAACAAGATATTTACATAACATCAGGTGGTTCCCTGGAAGACACTTGTTAATGACAAAAGGAATAATGCTCTCTCCACACAGAAGGAAGCTGGCAGCTACCGTCTTTGCCAAGTGATCACAGTTCACACCCTTGGTAATGAGAGGCTGACGTCACATACCCCCGATCTGGTGCCCGAGGACAGTATTCTTGTCAAAAATGCCTAACTTCATTTTATCTAGGTGAAAACAGCCAACCCATCCACACTGAGGGCTATTCTACAGAATAATTGGCCAGTGCTCTTCACAAGTGTCAAGGTCATGACACCCAAGGAAAGCGCAAAGGATTCTCACAGGTTGGAGACGAAGGGCAAGCGACACTCTGGACTGGATCCTGGGCCAGAAAAGAACATGAGTGGGAAATTGATGAATTCAACAAAAGGTCTTTAACGGCATATGAACATCAATTCTCTGATTTCAATCATTGTGCTATGGTTACATAAGGTGCCAGGTGGATGGAGGGTATACAAGAAGAGCTCTAGGTGCTATTTTTATGACTTTTCTGTGTCTGAAATGATTTCAATATTGAAATCATGAAAAAGTATCTTTTCAAAAAAGATGTCCTGTCTTCTACCACCAGTCAGTGACTCTCATGCACACGTGGTCCAAATACTTCCCCCGAGCTGCACAGAGCTGGCCTGCCTCCCGCTTCCTGAATTTCATTCACAAGCTCCAGCTGCTTGTCCCGCCAGAAGCCCCAGAGAAAGAAGGCAGCATGGGGTGGGCCAGGCGACAGCGTCAGGATCAGTTCCCACTTGGGTTTAAGCTACAGCTCCCTACATGCTCCCCTGGCTGGCTTGATCAGTTCTCATGCACCTCCTCAGAGAAGCCCTCCCTGACCACCCAAGCCAATGTTCCTTTCTCCCCCACCATCCCTTTCTACCATATACCTATCTGGTCTCAGTTCCTTAGGAGCACTTGCGCTTCCTAAAATGTGTTTCATTTCCTGAAGGGCCCACCGGCTCTCTAAAGCGATCTTCCTCCCCTACCTGCTTACCTCCCCTACCCGTATTTCTCTCCACCGTGGTACTTCTGTGCCAGACACGAGGTCCTCCACTGCCCTGTCCATGGCCGTATCGTCAGCTCTTAGCCCAGGGTCAGGCCTGCAGTGGCTGCTCAGTGCACCCTACAAATGCTGGCTGGGGTGTCCCCTCCTCTCTTGTGGTTTTCGTTAGCCTTTGACCCACATCCTACCCAGTACAGGTTTTGGTGTGCCCGTGTGAATAGGACGAGGGGCTGATGGCTTACTCATAGAACTCTGCTGCTGGCGTGAACTTGTACTTGGAGTACTTGGTGTGATTGCCCAGCACGGAGCTATTGAGGAGTTTGGGATCCGTGCAGTTGGGGCTGTTCCAGGAATGGCCACAGTCAGTCCAGGGCAGTTTGAGGGTGAAGGAGGAGAAGAGGTAGTAGAGCGACCAGGCGATGATGACGTTGTAGTAGAAGCCAACATAGATGGCGATGAGGATCACAGCATAGCCAACTCCTGTGTGGGGGCAGAGAGGGGTCAGGCAGGGACTTCCCCAGGCCTAGTCCCAGAGCCATGTATCCCAGGGAGCCAGTTCCAACCACTGCACGACCAGACCCCTAGGCACCCTGTGTCAGATTGTCAGAGCCCACCTCTGTGCTCTGGGAACCCACCATCCCTTTGCCTGAGTGCTCTCTCTTGCCACTGGAGCCCCTCGGCCCACCTATCAGGCAGGCCAGAAGTGCAGGACCTTAATGCTCCCAGGGAGCAACCAGAGTGTAAGCACTAGAGTGTATGGAGACACTAGGGTGTAAGTATCCTAGGTCCCTGACCCCTTGGGCAGATAACAGTGAGGCACATTAATACTCTCTCCCAGTGGGATGAGCCCCTGGGCCCTGGTGGAACTGGCTCGGTGACATACCTTTTACTGGCTGACTCCCCTTCTCTGTCCCCTAACAGTGCTTCCTAGAATCACCTCCCAAAATAATTCCCTACACAAACCCTTGTCTCAGAACTGCCTACGGGGAACCCCAAACAAACTCCTTGATTAGTACTTCAGCCCTGTGTGCTCTCTGGGCCCTACTTTCAACCATCTGCTTTGTGCATATGCCAATCTCATCTTCCTAAATATACTGGAAGCTCCTCTTGGGCTAGCTCATTCTAGGCTTTTACCCATAGTAGACTTTTTTTTTTTTCTTTTTCACTGTGTAGCATTGCTTTAAGGGAGTAGCCTTAAGCATTCTTAGCTTGTGAGGTTAATCCCTTATCTCCTTGATTTAGCTGTAAGCACATGCCTCAGGCCTGGCCAGTCAGAGTTCTGCTTCCCCACAGCCACAAGGATCAGTTGATAGATGGGCATATGACTCAAGTAAAAACCAATGACTCTTCTCTGGGAACTTTAATGAGGACAGAAGGTATCATTGATTTATTTTGTCACTGTTAAAGTTGGTAGGAGTTCATCTTGTCATTGCTAATGGCCAGTTCTGCTAGCGCCTGAGTAGAATATGCTTGAGATGATGTTAACGCTGACTTCAGATGGAGAGAGGTGGAGAGTCCAGATATTATTCAAGGACCTGGATCAAGCTGCACCAGAAGCTGACCAGAAACTCTTGGACTTTACTGTATCATAAGCCAATCAATTCTCCTTTACATTAAAGCCACTTTGAGGGGGCTTTCTGGAAATTAAACTAAAAAACCCTAACCAGGGGAATCCCTGGGTGGCGCAGCGGTTTAGCGCCTGCCTTTGGCCCAGGGCACGATCCTGGAGACCCGGGATCGAATCCCACGTCGGGCTCCCAGTGCATGGAGCCTGCTTCTCCCTCTGCCTGTGTCTCTGCCTCTCTCTCTCTCTCTCTCTCTCTCTCTGTGTGTGTGTGTGTGTGACTATCATAAATAAATAACATTTAAAAAAAAAACCTAACTAATGCACTTTTAATAAGCCTCTTGTGCCAGCCCATGTCTACTACGGGACTGAGTACATAGAAGGTAGAGTCGGGAGACACGTGCCAGCTGAGAAGAGGTGCAGAGGAATCATAGTGGCCCTCTGTACCATCTGGGCCCGGTTTGCTAACCAGTGCTTGGGGGGCACTAAATCAGCCTCCATGCCCTTACAGATGTACAGGGGCCAAGAAATGGCAGCTGCTATGGCTACTTTCTACAGTTGTGCTCCTAGCCAAATGCAAGCAGGCCTCATCACCTATCCCAGATGTGATCAATCAGTCATGGCTGTTATATTAAGGATTGTGGGACAGGTTTCTAGCTAAGCCCAGAAAGGCCCATGATCAGTTTACCATGTCTGCCATGGGAGTGTGAGGGGAGGGTAGTTGTATGTGTGCTGGGTACTTCTGACATTTCTGTAAGTATTTCCTATACAGAAAACAGACACCCTCTGGTCATTCAGTGGTAGAGGCTGGACTGGTACCCAGATTTCTAGACTTTTTAGGCTAAGCCGCTCCTGACACACCAAATGCTCTCCATGTCACTCTGAACGGTTCTATGCTCTTGACCATGCCAATAGCTGTGAATCCCACAAGAGAGCTGGTCTACCTGAGATCCCACCTTTGGAACAGTTTCTCCAAGGAAATCTTTTGGACAACCTTTGACACCCAACCCCCCCACCCCACCCCCGCCCAGGACCCATTCTTTACCTTTGAAGAATGGACAGATCTTCCACACCGTGGCTGCCCCTTCTCGGTTGTATTGGCCCAGAGCCAGCTCCATGTAGAACAGGGGCATCCCAGCAATGATAAGGAACAGGGTGTACGGAATCAGAAAGGCACCTGGAAGGCACAGAGGTAGAGTGTGACTCCCTGGGGCCCTGCCCAGCCTTGTGCCCAGCCCCACACCCCCTGTAGAGTGTCTCTGGGTTCTCTTCACCTGCTCCCCAGCCACTTCCCATGGGGTGTTCTGTGGTAAATAAATAGAATTATGCAGCACAATGATTACAAATAATTGTCACAGTAGTAATCTTTGCTGTGGTACCAAATATAACCACCACCCATGCTATAATGAGGTTCTATAAAATGAGGTTCAGTAAAATCTGGCTCATCAAAGCTGAATGGGCTTATACCTTGCAGGATTCTTCTGGCCTTCGATACCTGAGCACACACTGTGAAGCACCACAAGGACGCTTACAGGTACAGTCGTCACCAAATTCATGTAACTGCAGAACCTTTTCTTTCATGAACCATCACTCTGGGGAATGCCAGTCACCCCAAACCCTCCCTGTATAGGTCAGAAAATCGAGATGAGAGCAGGAGAGACAGAGCCGAAAGTTATGTACGATTGAATTTCTAACTTTGCTTGTATTTGTCTCATTTTAATGTCACGCGGGGCTTCCCCAAACACGATCTCACTGGATTCTTAGTTTCACTAAGAGACATAACCAGACTGGGTCACTATGTGCCCCCCACACACACCCTCGCCACCTGGAGGAAAATGAGGGCAGAGAAGAGAGTTGAACTCTTGTGCTGCTGTTAAGTGACAGAAGCAAAATTCGCATTCAGGTCTTCCAACATGTCAGGCTCCCTGCCCTGCTACAGGCAGCCAAAGGTAAGTAAACCCGGGAACAAGTCTCTGACCAGGGAAGTCAGGGGGCCCTAGAGGAGGCCCCTGGCAACGGGCAGCGACTCATCCCCGAGAGAGTTCCTGGTGGGATGAGACATGGGTGAGTCGCAGAGATGAGTCTCCTTCTGCCCGGCAGCCCGGGTGAGCTTACCGGGCTCTGAAGCCGCAAGGTGACTCACCGGGATACGTGCCATGTCAGCCCCAGCTACAAGCGTGACCCAAACAAAATGCCAGCTCCTTTTCCTGACGCAGCTGGAGGTGGCCAGGCCAGATCCACACTCGTCCCACCTCTGGCCTTTGGCTGAGATGCCGTAACCTTGGAAACCAAACACTCTCTGGCCCACCCACACCAGCAAAGTGCAGAAAACTGGGAAATATTTCATAATGGTAGCATGAGGAGTGCAGCATCCTGTGCTTTGTTCCAGGCACTTTCCAGGCAAGGTCGCATTCCATCTTCACACCAGCTCTAAGATGCAGAGATGATGACCATCTCGATTTTATAGAGAATTACAGCAGAGTCACATGGCACCCGGCTACTCAGACTGTCAGTTCCAGTCTTCCCTCCCAGGGCTTCTCCTCAGGAAGCCGAGGGCTCTTAAGGACAAAGCATGAAGTGTTGGCCCCGGTGCTCAGAAACCCTCCCCCTTCTGTAGCAACAGATGGTGGGCACAGGAAAGTCCCAGAAAGTGAGTACCTACTATGTATCAAGTAGGCATTGGGCACTGGACATCTATGATCTCAGCTACCTTATCCAGAAACATCTGAGGAAGCACTTGCTAGCCAGTAATGGACTGGAGTTCGGGCCTAGGTCTGCCTGCCTCCAGAGCTCCAGAGCCATTCCCAACATATTTTGCAGATTCCAGAACATTCTGGCCTAAATAAAGGACATGAGTTGAATGGGGTCTTAGAGGGGAGGATATTTGGAAACTGAGGATCTGGAGCCAGCTTAGCCATCTAGTCTGTTGGTCCTACACTGGTCTGATACTCCATCCGCTGTTCCACACTGGACTACTTGGCAATGCCCACATGCACCCACCTTGCTCTTCCCCTCCTCATCTCCTGCTTTCAAACTCCAGCCCTGTCCCTCTCACACACAGAGAGGGCTGATCTGGCACCTGAATCCACATCTGTCCACGGTAGGACAGCATTCTGTGACGGTGCTGAGGCCGGTGATGCTGATGGAGGTCGCCGGTGATGGTGACATCAGTAAGCACCTGTTATGTGCCAAGCCACATGCTAACTATGCATCTAAAACCGTCCCTGAAAGATGATTACCACTGATTCGGTCAAGTGGCTTGTCCAGACTGGGATGTATGCAGCTGGGGGTCACACCTGGATCTCTTTGAGTCCCTCTCTGTCTGTGGCACTTGCTATGGCCCCCAGGAGATGGAGCCAAAGAGGGGTTGAGGCAGACGGTTGGCCCAAGTCCCCTTGCAGAATGATCTGGAGGAAGCTGGGGTAGAGCTGAAGGGCCGGTAAGGGATGTCGGGGGCAGCCAACCGAGGTCAGCTGAGGAGGCCTCTCTTAGAAACAGGCCAGCAGCAGGTCCTAGAAACTGAGGCCTGATTGCAAACTTTCTGGAAGCTAATGCCCTGCAAGGCCTATAGCCACCACATTCCCATGGCTGTATCTTCACGCATGACAGCCTTGCACCGGTCTGAGAGCTGAGAACCTCAGAGGCCACAGCCTGGGATCCCGTCTTGATTCTAGAATGCTCTGGTTGTGCAGGTGCTGGTGTGTAGACCTGGAGAAATGCCTCCAGGGCATACCTGCCGAGCCTTCAGCACATATGCATGAACATAGATGCACACTCGTGCACACTCATGGTCCTTCTGCACCTTGACACTCACAAACACACGAGGAAAAGAACTACCAGCTGTGAAAGGGGCTCTGATAAATGGCTTCTGGATGAATTTTGTAAGGAAAGCATCTGTCCCATCGCCTCTAGCCTGGTGCACTCTGTCTGACAATCCCATTACTACGGAGTGACCCTACTGGTCACCGAGGGGTTCTGGAGTCTTCTGTGCAAAAGCCAAGTCCTCAGGAAGGGAAGCCCAGTGCTCACTAAGTTCTGAGTGGGATGCACCAGGGCAGATGTGGAGCTCAGGAAAGGGGAGTGAATGCCTAGAGGGGACTCGGCTAGTGGCGGTGGGGCCCTGGGGATTTGGGGTGAGGTGGAGAGAGTATGATCAGGAGCAGGCTGCAAGAAGGCAAAGAGGGTCCCCTGAGGCTTAGTGGAACCCGCTTCCCAGTCTGCTGGGGCTCAGATTCCTCAAACTGTGCCTTGTGGCCACACCCTGATATACCAACAAGGGAAAACCCACAGAGCTGTTTCCTTGGCGCCTGTAGCTCAGCTATGGATGGTCACTGCCTACAGCTTTCACCAGATTTCCATGAAAATCTTGGCCAATGCCAAGGGTAGCCAGATTTGTGCCCCTTCTCCGAACACTCCAAAGGCAGAGCACATGTAAGGGTGCCAGAGAGGGTGAGCTTCCTTTGGAGACAGCGCTGCTCCCAGCAGGTGCAAGCCTGGGGCCGGGGCAAGAGTACGGGGCAAGAGTATGCCGTATGTGGCCACCTTTTTCAATAAATCAGCCATACCTTTTAAATCACACGTGCCTTATCTTCTTACCTCGACAACTAAACCTTCATGACGGTTCTGTTACAAGCTTCAATTCTGGAACCCTCCTCTCCTATAGCTTTGCACCACAATGTGGTAGCATAGGGGGAGCCCCACTTACCCTGTGTACTTCCTCCCCACCACAGGGCTGTCCAGCGGCATGCAAGGCCTTTTGCACACACGTGTGGAGTCTCGCACCCGCATGTCTCCACACCCCTGCAGACAACGGGCCCTTGGCCTCCCCTGGATCCAGGGCCTGCATACCTGCAGCACAATCCATATGGCAGAATAAATGAGGTGAGCGGCCCATGCAGACCCAGAAGGGGGTTGTGGTGTTCGCACAGGGAATTCCAGGGCCCCGGTGCCTGGAGTGGTGTGGGGGAGGCAGTGTTCTGGGTGGCCAGGCCCTCTTGGCCCTGGCGTTGGTGAGAAGGGCAGGAGGGCAGAAACAGGCCCTCTAAAGCACGACCCAGAGCAGACCCACCCAGTGACATTAATATGATATATAGATATCTGGTCTCTGCTCTGGGTTCCTGCCCCAGAGCTCTTAAAAATCCTTATAATTTTCCAAGTGAGAGTGATACGAGTGTCCTACGCAGAGCTCCTGGGATTTTCTAGGTGCTAGGAGTGTCTTTTGTTCTAATGAGGCAATTCTTAGCGAGCTCCTGGGTGGGGACTGGTCACCAGAAAGGTCAGGCCTTGATTAGAAGCTTGGAACTTTCAGGCCCAGCCTCCCACCTCCGGGAAAGAAAGAGGGGCTAGAGATGAAGCTAATATCGAGTACACCCACGTGACGAAGCTTCCAGAAAGATCTCTGAACTACAGAATTTGGAACACTTCTAGGTTGGTGAACACATTCACGTTCCAGGAGGATGGCACAGCCCACAAGGGCAGAGACACCCCCCCCCACATGGGACTCCTCCAGACCTCGCCCCATGACCTCCTCATCTGGCTGCCCATCAGTATCCTTCATCGTACCCTTCATGACAGACTGGAAAATGTAAGTAAGCGCTTCCCTGAGTTCTTGGAGCTGCTATAGCCAATTTCTGAACCTGACGAGGGGATCATGGAAACCCCTGGTTTATAGCCAGTTGGTCAGAAACACAGGTGACAGCTGGAGACCTGTGACGAGCATCTGAGGTGGGGGGCAATCTTTGGAAACTGAGCCCTTAACCTGTGGGGCCTGCCAAATCCAGGTCACAGGGGTCAGGACTGAATTGTAGGACACCTGGCTGGGGCCTGGAGAGTTGGTCAGTGTGGGGAAGTACGGGTGACAGCCTCTGCATCCTGGTGTGCTGTGATAACTGAGGGGCTTCTGGGCAGCCCATGACTGGAAAGGGCTCCCACAGTGCTGTCCAGAGCCCCTCAGGAATGACGGACCTGCTTCCCCGCAGCTGGCACTGCTCTGTCCTCAGCTGTCACAGGCCCTTGGCAAGTGCCTCTGGTGAAGAGAGCCACCTCACCCAAGGCCACAGCCCCTTCCCCAGGCAGCTGGTATCCACTGATCTGTTGACTACGGGACATAGTCTCGGCCTCCTCACCTCAACCTGGGACAAGTGTGTGGGGCCATCCCAGTTTCAGAGGTCCCCATGGTCAGCTGAGGCCCTGCTGAACTTGGCAGCCAACCTCTCCAACTAGCCAACACTGCTTTTTCCCCTTCTCCCCTTCCCTCAATCCCTTCCCCGGCAGCCTCCACTTTCTGCCTTCCTTCTGGCCTTAGAGCCCTGTAGAACAAAACTGATCAGTCTTGTCCAAAGCAATGCTTTGCACCCCGGGGGTCAGGCATAGCATCCCCTTCTGAGCCTTTGCCAGCTAAACAGCTGGCTTCACGCGGCCATTTCTTCAGGCAAACACTCCAGTTCTTGTAATAAACCAAGCCCAGATCATTCAAGTTTGTCAACCCAGACTCTCTCTAGGGTAGGGTATTGGCACCATGTAGTGACAACTTGTGTTTTCTCCTCCCCAAGACTTCTCTTCTCCTTGGGGGCCTCAAGGACCCCCATGGGCTCCTGTTCCCTGGCCTCAGGATCCCCCTAACCTCAGCCCAGGTGGAGTCTTGCAGCCCTTGACTCCTGCCTCTCCCTGAGATTAGCCAGGAGCATGGACACACACCTTTGCAGAAGCTCCCGCTGCTCCAGGAGGAAGTTTCACACAAAGTGATCTACACATTCAGGTTAGGAGCTTCCAGCTGACCTGGGAGCTGACTTTGGCTCTGAGACTGGAAAATATGCCCAGTGAGGAAACATGCCCCCTTCCTGATCAACCCCCCTGGCTCCTTTAAGGAGGGCAATGGGGGTGAAATTCAGAGAAACTAGCGTTGAGGCTACTCCTCCTCATCTGACCACTCTCCCTCTGCTGTCAACTTCATAGCATCCGACCTGATTTTTATGAATGAAGCTGGGGCTCTCCCTATAGCTCCTGGAAGGTTCTGGTTTCCCATCTCAGTCCCGGCCTCATTAAAATGAACTAAGAGGGTGTTCTGGATGCTCAGAACTACACTATAGAGGGAAGTACTACCCACCAAAAACCAAAAGAACCTTGTCTCCCTCACTCGGGATACAACACTTCCAATAACAGAATTGAAGATGACATTGATTTTTAGGATATCTACCATGGACCATGAGCTCCCTGAGGGAGGGGGATTGCCTTTTGCTCATCTCTGTGTTCCTGGCATATTGTGGGCATGTTGCAAATGCTTTCTCATGAAATCAGTGGCTCCCAGCTTTCTCATGAAATCAGTGGCTCCCAGCTTTCTCATGAAATCAGTGACTCACATGGAGGATGCAGCTAAGGAAACCCCCAGGGCCTTCCTTCACTTGCACTGTGACCTAATCCTGACTTAGGCAGTTGGGTCTGGGACCACAGGAAAGGGTGGAACATTTATCCCCATGGCAACCCATCTTGCTGGAAACCAGCTTCTTTAGATCTTCCTGGCCAGCTTAGAGCAATGAGCCACATCACGCTGATGACCCCAGATTAAAGTCTCAGTTCTAGCCCCTGACGAGCACCTCATTCCTGCAAACTCATCAGTGGAGGGCCACGCCAGCTGGCTGGCTCCCCTGCAACTGAGCTGAACAATAGGAGCCAGGCTTGGCACATTCAGCGTTGTAGACAGTCTCCCATGGCCCAGCTGGGTGTGAGGGCACTGAGTTCACAAGCCTCTGACCTCTGTACCAGCCACCATTTCACATCCAGCCTCCAGAGGCCCAAATATTTTGGCCAAGAGGGCTCCCACCCCAGTGGGCTGTGGGTACCAAGACCCTCAGCTTACTAGGGAAAGGAGAAGAGCCCTATTTGGGACCAGAGCCCCATCTCATAGGACCCTGTGCAGGAATGTTAGTTCCCATTTTCCAGGTGAGCAAAGCACAGTGGGACAAGCTTAGACCGTCAGAACACGGAGCAAAGCTCAGCTCTTGATTCTTGATTCTCCGGGCCCCAGGTGTGCCTGCTGTCCAGTCTTACCCTCCTTCCTTAATTTCCTCCTAGAATCAGTTCTGTTCCCTCCAGACTCAGGACCCCACTGTACTCCTGGTTCTAGCCTGTAGTTAAAAATCATCAAACAATAACAACAATAGGAACAGGTCCATTTACTGAGCCCTTTCTACACACCAGACGCTATTTTGAGGCCTTCGTTTATGTCATCTATGTCATCACCCTGCCAGAAGGTATACTCTTTCTCCTTCTCTGCACAAGAAAACTGAGGCCCAGAGAGGGTGAGTCCAAGGCTACATTTCCAGGAAGTGTCAGGTTTAGATTCAACCCGGGTCTGTCTGAACCCAGGGACCACGGGCCTGACAGCACAGGACTCATCTCAGAAGTAGCCATTGCCAAGACCCCTTCTCTGTCAGGGAGGCAGACATAGGGACCCAGCAGAGCTGCCCACGCCTCCCTGGGGACCAGCACAGGCCAGGCCCAAGATCACAGGTGCAAGGGAGATTCTAGCACTCTGAAAATAGCCCCACGGCCTGGCAGTGTCTCTCTGTTGGAGAAGGTTCTGAACAAAGCCCTGGAATTTCCAAGACTGGGCCTTCCCTGTCGGCAGCCTCCTGCACTTGTGCGTCGTCCCAGCAGCTGGCCTATGGGAAGATGTTCAGACAGGCTGATTGTTCCCAGGAATTTATTCAGAAAGTATTAGCCGGGGGCCTAGACTATTGGCACCTCTATCATCTCCAAACATCCTCGAGTCTGAGCCAGTGTGCACAGCCAGGCTGGGAGGTTACTATGTTCAAACTGGAACCAGAGGAGTACACAGGCTAGTAAGTAACAGGGCGGGTGAGGCCCAGCCTGGGTGCGGTGCCGAGCCAGGCCATCAGAGAAGGACAGCTCTTGGGGGTCTTCTAAGCTCATCTTCAGCTGTAGCGGGAAGCTTGGGCTTACAGAGAGGCTGGGCCATGCCCAGAGAAATGGAGCTGGGATTCAAACTGGGGTCTTCTGGCTGCTTCCACGATTATAGGATACCCACCTGTGCAACCTGCTGGCCCATGTCAGGGACTGACTTTAGAATCAAGGTTAAGAATTGATCTCCGAAGGAGCAGCCCAGAGGGCTCAGCAGAGATAAAGCTCTGAAGCGGCCAGCTGAGCTCCCCCAGGGGGCCAAAGAGTAGTTTACAGAAGGAGCCACCTTCGAGTAGGAGATGGAGGGGGAGGTTGTGTCAACCATGGACAGCGGAGCCAGAAATGGAAATTCACTGGTACAACTTTCCCACCCCTTAGCCTGGCATTCAAGGTCTCCTGGGCTGGGCCCCGACTTGCCTCTCCACCCTTATCTCCACTTGGCTTGCCCTCCGGCCAGCCCACACCCCTCGTATCTGAGATGATCCCGTGTGCATTCTCAAACGACAAGAATGCCTCCTACCTTCTCGAGGCTTGTCCATGCCCCTCCCACCCCAAGGGGCTGAGCTCCAAGCACAGTCCCCCTCCCCATCTTGCCCACACAGCCCCTCCTCAGGCCTTTAGAGCACTGGTCACCTCTCACATCCATTTCCCACTTCATCAAAATGTTGCTCAGAAAGAGTAGCTGCTACCTTTACTAGGAGCCCTGCTCCATGCCCAGCTTTCCACGAGCCTCGTATGACATCCCATCCTCACCCTCAGAGATGAAAACCATTCTTTCCACTTGATGGATGAGGACACTGGGGCATATGAGGCCGCCCCAAGTCCCACTGGCAGGAGCTGGAACCAGGGACTGCACAGCCAAGGCCTCGAACCCCTAGACTACCCCCCGCCCAGCAGCAGCACCCTCTCTTGGTCAAGTTACTGCCGGGGTGCCCGCTGTCTCTGGGTGGGCATAAGGCTTTGAGGGCTTGGATCATTTCATTCATTTACTCATTCAGTGGAAGTCTGTTGGGTACCTGCTACCACATTCCTAGGACCTAGACCTTATTTGGGGCGTTCGAAATAGAAGGAGGAGCAAGCCACAGTCTATGCTCTCGATGTGCCCCGGTCTATTTGGGTGACCGATACACAAAGAGATAAGTGAGCGAACAACTTGGGTGGGGTGATGTGCCAGGTTCTGAGGAGAGAAGCTGCCTACAAACTGGAGCCTGTGACAAATCGGCTGTGTCTGTGTCCTCAGCACCTGGAGTATCACCTTGCACGCATGCAGCAGGCGCTCACAGTTGGTGGCAATGGCCGAGGGAGCACCCAGTGTTAGCTGCAAAACATCCAGCTAGCCGATGTGTCCAATTGGCTATCTGGGATGCTTTTAGTTTCAACGAATACTTAAAACCGTGAAAATGGTGTGTGGTGGTGGGACACTTTGGGTGACTAAAGCTCCTTGCAGGCAGACCTGGTGATGAATATATTGGTGGCCCCTGCAGAGCCTAGTACTGTGCCTCACCCTGGGAGGAACCCGATAACTACTGCTGATTAATGATACGGCCTCCTGCCATCTAGGGACACACTGTCTCGGATAGTAACTGGGGACATGCTGGGTGGTGCAACCTAGGGCCTCAGTGTGTCTTTCATTCATCATTTCCCCATCTGCTAAAAATACATGGAATCTGCCTTTCCTCCCTCCCCGGGGCCAACCACACACGGAAGAGTGTCATCTTGGGATCATGCTTCCCATTTCTCAACCAAAGCAAGTGTCCAGGGCAAATTCTGAAGCAAACAGCTGGGGCCCAGAGCCTATGGGACTGGTCACAAGCTATTCCCTTTATTTGGTTCCAAATCCTTACCATGCCTGCCTCTGACCACCTGGAGTCACAAGCTAGAGCCACTGCCAGGTAGGATGATCCAGTGAATAGAGAGAAGTTTCCAGAG
The DNA here is from genome assembly GCF_905146905.1 of Nyctereutes procyonoides. Lineage (NCBI taxonomy): Eukaryota > Metazoa > Chordata > Mammalia > Carnivora > Canidae > Nyctereutes > Nyctereutes procyonoides. The sequence continues at coordinate 25,243,283 of NW_026575052.1, read as the reverse complement.
CTGGGGCCCCCTCTTGCCAGCTTCTTCCTCCCCATCATTTTTCCATGCTCTGCAGGGCACCCCTGAACTCATTCCAGCAAGGGCCCCGGACTGGAGTGGTTTGGGCGCCCAGGAGCCAAGGACCTCAAGAAGGAGCTAGGGGCTTAGCACCTTGTATCCCGCCCTCAAGCCACTTTTTCCAGGGCTCTGACCCTTTCACTGGGCTGTGGTTGGTCTCTAGACTCACACCCCAGGCAGGTAGGTCATCTGTCACCCTGCTCAGGAAAGGGGAGAGAGCCTGGCTACTTCCCCTGGAGTTTCCTCCAGGCCCCTCTCCCACTCTACCCGGCATCTCGTGGCCACGACCCCAGGAGGCAAGGCCTTCATCCCAAACCCCCAGGCCTCCTGCTTCAAGGATTGGACCAGCTTCTGGTACCTAATGACAACATCCTACCTAGGCTGGGCACTCTGGTGCCTCCACCAAGTCGAGAGTGGAGTTCCCTCTGGCACTAGCCACTCTTGGTGTGTGTCTGTTCCAGAGTCTTTGTCCCCAAGAGCGCAGGGCCTCCCAAGTCTGTCAGGGAACCCATATCCTCTCTCCCCTTTTGGCCCAAAGGTCCCTGCCCCAAGGCTCAGGGTGCTGGAGTTAGGGTCACTGTGTGTCTGGCTGTCACATCCCGAGCACTTCTGGCGCCCCTTCCAGAGCTCTCCAGATCTCCACCTCTTCCTGCAAACCATCAAAAGATGAGGGTTTCTCGCCCATTTCAGGGTCTCAGATTCTGTCCTTCTACCTGTGCGCCTATCACTGCCCCGGGACCAGCCTCCATTTCCCCCTTTCCATCGGGAACTCCAGTCCTTTTCTGCCCTGAACCCTGTCCAGACCCTTCCTGCGCTCCAGACTCGCTCACGTGCTTCCCTTCTCCCGCGGCGCGTCCCCGCTGCTCCATCCCAGCCCCTGTCCCGGCCGCCGCTGCGGGCAGGTGGCCTCCCCAGTCAAACCCCGGCGCATCGGGGGGCTCACCGCCGCCGTTCTTGTAGCAGAGGTAGGGGAAGCGCCACACGTTGGCCAGGTCCACCGCGAAGCCGATCACCGACAGCAGGAAGTCGATCTTCTTGCCCCAGGTCTCCCGGGGCTGCTCGTCGCCGGCTCCGGACGCCAGGAGACACTGGACGCCGTTGCGCTCTTTCACCACCAACAGCTCCACGGCTTTGCGCCCTTGCCCGGGCGGCTCCGGCCCCGGGGCCGCCCCGCTGTTCTCGGGCTGCACCTGCGGCTTCATCCGCGCCAGAAGCATGGGTGCGGTTGGCGAGGGGAACCGCAGCGGTCCTGGGAGCACGCCGAGGTCCTGCTCGGGTGGAGGGAAGAGCCGCGGTCACTGGGCCATCCCGCCCCCCCGGAGCGCGGAGACACAGCGGCCGGGCGCACGGGCGGGCGCGGGGATCGCCAAACCCGAGCGCGTCTGTCGGAAGAATTTGGGAACAGTCGTAGCGGCGCGCGGAGCGGAGACTGAACCGAGAGGCGGAGACGGCCGCGCCGCGCCCCGTGGGTCTGGCCTGGGACCCGCCGCGCGTCGCTCCTGCGCCCGCTCCCTCTCGCCCCCAGATGGCGGGGCCGGGACGCGCGGAGGCTGAGACGCTGCCCAGGGCGGTGACCAAGACGGTGCCGGTCGCCGCTCCCTGTCCCCCGCCCCCAGCTCCGATCTGTGCCGCGTCCAGCGGCCCCGGGAGTCTCCCGGACACTCACCCCTTGCACTGCAAACTCGCGGCGGCTCTGGCTCCGCGCCCTCGGCCGGGGCCTCCCCGGCGCACCTGGGCCGCGGCGCGCAGGGCGCACTCACGTGTCGGGCCTCGCCGCGATCCCGGTGCCCGCCGGGCGGCGGGAAGCGGGGCGCGGGGCGCGGGGCGCGGGCCGGGGCTGGGCTCCGCCGCGTGGCGCTCGGGCGCGGCCCGAGGACGCGGGAGGCGCGGGGCGGCCGGCGGGGCGCGGGCTGGCTGCTTCTGGCCGCGCCGGGCGGGGGCCGGGCTGGTAATGTAGCCTGCGCCCCAGGTAACGCGCCGATTGCATTAAGCCCGCGCCGGGCCCGCTCCGTCTGGAGCCTGTTAGCGCTAATGGGGACTGACAGCGCGGCCGCGGCTGGGCAGGGGCGGGGGCGCGCGCGGGCTCGGGGCGACGCGGGGACCCGGCGCCCGCTCCCTTTCCAGCCCGCAGCGGCGCGCCAGGCGCAGCTCCCGGGGGGCACCCGGCTCCGACTTCCCACCGCGGAACCGGGGTCAGAGCGGCGTCGGCGAGGGACCCGGGAGAGAGCAGGGAGAGCAGATGACCCGCGCCAGCACCCGCTCTGCCATCCGCCTCGGGCCGCTTAGACTGCCCCGCTGGAGTTTCTCCAGCCACAAAGTGGGAATGTTCTGTCCAGAGCCTACGGGTGCGCAGACCGCGCGCGGGCAGGCGGGCGGCCGGCGCGGGGCGGAGGGGTCGCCCCCCGGCCCTGACCTCCTCTGGTAGAGGCAGGCTAGCACGCATCTGCAGGGGTGCCTCCTGTTCCGCGAGGCCGAGAAACGGATCCGTTGATCCACGCCTTCGCTTACCTCGTCCGCATCTGTGCCTACATATGCCTGCTATGGGCCAGGCACTGGTCTAGACTCTTGGGGTACATTCCTGCACAACTTAACCCCAAATCTCTGATGGGTGGGGTTTACATTCTGTGTGTGTGTGACGAGGTGGGTGGGACAGGTAGCATGATAAATAAACACGGCCTGTGGTATGTGGGAAGGTGATGTGTGCAAAGGGGAAAGTGGAGCATGGTAAGGGCATGAGGAGTGGGGTAGCGGGAGGGACGAGGCAGCTCTTCAGGGAGCTGGAGAAGGCAGCATTTAAACAAGTAAAGGAGTGAGCTCTTTTACCTGGTATTCACTTCTCTACTGGCCAGTTTCTTCATTTGTCAAATGACCACCCGCTCCGTGCCCGAACAGTGCTGGCTAGCGGAGCCCTGGAGATAGTGCCTGCCTCAAAGAGCTGCCAGTCTAGTGTGCGGAGAGTCCTTCACAACCCAGTGTGGTGAGGATTGTTTGTAACTGCAGGGGTATGGACACTGGCTGGAGCTGAATCAGCAAGTAAAGGGTGTGTGTGTGTGTGTGTGACTGGGGGTGGGGATAATCCAAGAAGGCATCACAGAGGTGACAACACTTAAGGGAGGTGGGCAGGAGTTTTGACAAACCCAGGCATGCTGACCTTCCTGTTCTTTAAACAGTCCAGGCCCAAATCCACCCCAGGACCTTTACACTTGCACTTCCTCTGCCTGAATTGTTTACATCTTAGTTCAGTGGTCCCTTCCGGACCACTCAAGTCTAAAATACACCCCACTCTCTGTATCACATCATTCTATTTTACCCCCTTCATTACATCAGTATACAAATTTATCTGTTTATGATATGTTTCCCCTTGGGTAGCATATGAGCGCCAGGAGGGCAGGGATCTTGACTGTCCTGTACACCACTGTATTCCTAACACCTGGAACATACTAGGGCACCAATTAGTATGGAAACTGAATGCATTCATGGTGGTGCATGGGAGTGTCAAGAGCCTTTTTGCCAGAGGGAAGAGTAGACATATCCTCTGTGAAGGATGTAGAGAGGGAGGGAAAATTAGTGGATGGTGAGTCTGCCCTGGCCTCCTGGGGGCTGATGAGTAGAGGCAGAAGGTCAGGGAAAGGATTGAGCCAAAGTTTCAGGAGAGTCTGGAGCCACAGGTTCTCATCCATCAAGGTTGGCAGTCCCCTTTGACCCATGGACTATCTTGACAAGCCCGTGAGGAAAGTAGGAATGAAATAGTCTTTCCATTTTCAGGTCAGGAAAGTGTGGCTCTGAGGATTCAAGGGACCTGCCTGAGGTCCACAGAGTGGAAATGACAAAGTTGCAATGAGAACCCAGGTCTCCTGGCTCCCAGCCCCTGTCACCTCCACCCATTGATGGGTAGAGACCCTCGGAGTCTCTCTAGTGATCATGTTTCCCTCCTCTGTTTTACCCCATGCCCCACCCAGCTGGTCCAGAGACTCCCACCTCTGAGCACCCTGGGAAGCCCAGCCTCCCCCCTCCCCCCACCCAGCATCCCCGTGGAGGATCTTCCCAGCCGGCCACCTCACGTCCAGTATCTTTCCAGCTGCATGATGTTCACCAGCCGCCAGAGCTCTTTCTAAAACTTGAGTCTGGTCACCTCACTCTTCTGCCTCCTCCTCTCCTCACCCGAGAGACAACACACCAGTGTGATTTAATTAACCCTGGATTTAAGGTAATTTTATTTTCTTCTTTATACTTCTATTTATCTTCCAACTTGTCTACAATGAGCATTTGATGCTTATGCAATCAGAAAAAGATAACCCACAATTTCTTAAAATCCTCCTATCTTTTCAAGATAATATCTAAATACCTTTAGCAGTACAGACAAGATTCTCTGTCTGTTTGATCAAATCTCTTATACCTTGTGCCTTTTTACACCTCTGGATTGTTAATTATGCTATTCCCATCTTCCTCTTGTCTACCTGGAGAACTCCTATTCATCCTTCAAAACTTCAGATGTCACCTCCACTGTAAGGCCCTCCCTGATAACCACCTCCCCACCACTTTCTTTATCCTGCTTTATATATTTGTCTAGTACAGTTATCAGTGTGACTTCCCTACTAGGGACAAGGACGGTGCCCAATATATCCTGCCACATAGCTCAGGCTCTAGAAGTGTGTACAAAACAGAACTAGAAGAGATCTCCACCACTTGTTGGGTTTAGTATCTTTGGTTCGGGTTGTTTACGTTGGATTCCTCCAGAAGCAGAATCTGAAACAAAGATTTGAATTTGAGCACTTTATTTAGGAGACAGTTCCTGGAAGCGCTTGTAGAGAGCCAGGAGGGCAGACAAGAAAGGGAACCCACAGAGCCGACATGAAGGAGCAGTTGCAGCTGTGGGCAGCTGGTGTTCAGTCCTGCCGGGGACCTCTGGGAGACCGTGCAGAGCATGCCTCTGTTGTCCCACTCCTGGAAGGAGTTGGAATATTTATCCATTTAGTCTGTGCCCAGGGTGTTAACTTGCCAGCATTTCCAGCCTGCCTGGTGTGTGGGCTGAGCATGCTCTAGTCGCCAGGAAAAGGCTTCTTCTAGCAGAGTCCCAGGTACTGGCAGTAGGGAGCTGGTGGTGGGGTGCATTGGCAGGAACAGGGTGGGAGGGGCACAGGAGTGTCTGCTACAGGGACGGAGGGAGGCATCCCCCCACTCATGCATGCCCTCAGAGGGCCAATGAGCAAGCCCTGAGAGTTCGCCTGGTGTTTCCGAGACTTCTGGGGGACAGCAGTGGGAACGCCAGGCTGAGGCTGGGCTGAAGGGGAAGGCGTTTCTCTCCATTTCTGGCCCAGACTCCCTGCCCATCACTCTAAGAGCCATGGGGCCATGTGGCTTCTCTCTGTACCCTGCATACTGCCCTTCCAGGTGGCCTGAGGGCAAGCGGGTGGGCAGACGGCTGGAGCATTATCAGAGCTAACCTGATCTCTGGGGAGGCGTCACTTCCACTTACCATGGCACTTGGTGACACAGGCCATGGGCACAAGGTGATGGCTAGTGCTGTCAGTCCAGCTCTGGGGACATCTCCCGGCAGACGCCAAGACCCTGACACACAAAGGATAGGCTGGAGGACATTTGGAATCCAAGGGGCTGGGTCTTGGGGGTGTCTTGAGGATACGTACCTTCACTGCAGTGATGGAGGGACTAAGGCCAGAGAAGAGGAGAGGTTTGCCTGTATATTGCCTTCCTTCCCTCCTTCCTTTTCTCCCTTCTTCCCTCCCTCCCTCCTTCCCTTCCTTCCTTCTTTCCTCTCTCTCTCTCTCTCTCTCTCTTTTTTCTTTTTTGAACCACAGCATTAGACCTACATCCTTGCAGCTGAACTGCCTTGGGGCCTTTGGTCCCTGATACAACTTATATTGACTGCATTTACAAATAATATCAATAAAAGACTCCCATAGGCTGAAATCTGTCTCCTCCAGAAACTGTCCCACAGGAGCCACCTTGGTCCTTGAGCTTCCAAATTACCCAGAGGGGCTCAGGCCTTAGACTCTTCTCTGCTGAGCTCCTACACCAATGGGCCACATCCAGGCACTGGCATTAAAGCAAATCCATCTGTCATTGATGTATGTGTTTACATCCTTTGCCTGGTTCTAACTACAGGTTGCACGTCTCTACACGGGTGATAAAAGGCATCTGGAACTACTGTGTCCATGAGAGAATTCTTATGCTCCCCTTCCTGATCCCCACAAAAAAGCTTCTCCCTCATTCCAGGTGATGGCATCTTCTTTCTTCTAGCTTCTCAACCCAAAAAACCTTGGAGTTGGCCTTGACTCCTCTTTTTCATACTTCCACATCCAATGAGACTACAAGCTCTGTGGGTCCAAGCTGCCTTTGCTCAGCCTCCACGGGGACTGGTCTGCCCCCATCGGAGCCCGGATTACTCCACAGCCTCTGAGTGGACTCCCCTATACTCCCCTTGCCTCTGAAGGTTAAGCTCTACACAGCTACCAGACCTTCTGGAAACCACTTCAGATCCTGTCCCTCTCTATCTTTCTCATGTTCCTGTCTCATTCAGAATAAAACCAAAGTACTTCCATGGGTGATATGGACAAATGAGTAAACGCATCCTTTTGTGGACTTGCCAGTGCAAACCCAAGCCAAACCCCCGGGGGTGGGGACGCATGGGAATCAGACAAGGACAGAGGGGCTGGGCCGGAAGAGAACAGGATCATCAGGTGGTGTAGCAGAAAGACTGCTCACTGGGCTAGGGAGTCAGCACCCAGGTCCTGACTCTTGCTCTGCTGGTTTCAGGTGTTGGGATCATGGGCAAGTCCAATGACAACATGGGGATTGCAGGGAGAAGATAGAGGGCAGGTCAGGAGAGGAGCTGGGGAGGGAGACAGGGAAGGAGAGGTCCATGGCAAAGGGATTCAGCCTCTGGGGAGGAAAGAATGGCCCTTTCTCCTCTGCAGGAGCCCCCTAACACATCCTTTGGCCTTACGGTGGTCACGTGAGTTACGGTGACAGGTGAGTTATGGTCACACTTAGTCTGCGTCTATCTCCAGGCCAGAGGGGACTTGCAATCAGCTGACCAGGATGAGCCATTGTCAGGTTGGCACATGGACTCTGCCCTTCCGGGGAATATCAGAGCAGGAAGGAGCCCCAGAAACCTTCATGCCCAGCTGCCCTCTGTTAGAAGACTAGGCTCTCCTTAGATAATCTGATGAAATGTGGAATCACCCAGAAATATGCACATACATGACAGCACTTCTAATTTAGTTGAACTGTATCACACTTCAGGAGAAGTATATAAAGCAAGTATGAACAGTTTTACAGTGTAAATAATATTAATGACATGAACATATAAGAACCCCTCTCCATGGGATAAGAAATAGAGCATTTCGGGACGCCTGGGTGGCTCAGTGGTTCAGGGTCAGCCTTTGGCTCAGGGTGTGATCTCAGGATCCTGGGATCCAGTCCCGCATGCGTTCCCTACAGGGAGCCTGCTTCTCCCTCTGCCTATGTCTCTGCCTCTCCATAAATAAATAAATACATACATACTTAAAAAAAAGAAACAGAGCATTTCCAGTCCCAGGACCCTGCCAGCCCTGCGTGCCCCTCCCCCAGCATACCCCTTCACTGCTCCCCACCACTGCTCCCCACCACACTGTGTTCAGCAGCTAATAATTTCTTTGTCTTCCTTTACCACCTGCAAATATTTCCCTAACAATACATGATTAAATTTTGTCCTTCTTTGAACTTTATATAAAAAGAATCACACTAGATATTTTTATAACTTCTTTGACTGTAATATTTTTGAGACACACCCATGATGGTGGAGTTCACTCATTTTCTTTCCTCTTTTTTTTTTAAGATTTAATTAATTTATTTATTCATGAGAGACACAGAGAGAAGCAGAGACATAGGCAGATGCAGAACTCCATCCCGGGGCCCCGGGAATCACGACCTGAGCCAAAGGGAGACGCTCAAACCACCCAGGCGCTCTGAGTTTGCTCATTTTCATGGCTGCCTATGTTCCTTCTATTGTATGTGTAATGAGGAATTCATATATTCATTCCATTATTGAATGACATTTGGATTATTTCCAGTTATTTTACATTTGAACAACTCTGCCTATAAACTTTTGTACAGACAACTCCTATGCACGTATAGAAGAGTTTCTAGAGTTTCTATCCTTTGCAAATTGCTAGTTTGTTCAGCTTTTTCAAGGAATATCAAACTACTTTCTAAGATGGTTGTACCAATGAAGACTCCCTAGCAGAGTTATTTCTTCACTTCCATTTTCTTCACATCTTCCCCAACCCTTGGTGTTATTTAAATTTTTACTACTCTTTTAAATGTGACTTTAACGTGCATGTCTAATGATGTGGAACATCTTTTTACATGCGTATTGGCCAGTTGTGTTTCTTTTTCTCCTATTAAAATGGTAGCATGTCGCTTGTGCAATTTTTTGTTTGTATAATTTTCTATTGATTTGTTTGTCTTTTCTTCTTGATGCACAGAAGTTCTTAATATTCTGAGCATGAATATTTGTTAGGTACATTGCAAACATCTTTTCTTGGTTGTATTATGTCTTTTTTCTCTATATGGTGATGTTGATGAATAAAGGTTATTAATTTTAATGTGATCTAATATCCCCTTACTTTAACTTTTCTTTTGGTTTATGTATTTGTGTTTCGTTGAAGAAGTCCTTCCCTACCTGATATTTTCCTTAATTACAATTTAAAATTTGACAATTTTTCCCTTCATACTGCCTTTCAATGGCTTAACTAACATTACTTTCTAGGTACTGACTTTCAGTTATAGGATGAATAAGTTCTGGGGATCTCAAGTGCAGCATGGTGACTATAGTAGCAACAGCATATTATGTATTTGAAATTTGCTGAGAGAGTAGATCTAACTTGCTCTCCCTATACATATACAAAAAGGTGACTATGTGAGGTGATGGGAATGTTAATTAATCTAATTATTGTAACCACATCATGATGTATATGTATATCAAATAAACACATTGTATACTTTAAATGTATACAATTTTATTTGTCTATTATACCTCAATAAAGCTGGGAAAACAAACAGCGTTCCTTTATAATGTGTTTTTCTATCTGATGGGGCAAGTTTCTCCAGCTCTTTTTCTTCAGGAATGTCTTGATGGGATGCTTGGGTGGCTTAGTGGGTGAAGTGTCTGCCTTCGGCTCGGGTCATGGTGCCAGTGTCCTGGGATCAAGCCCTGCATCAGGCTCCCTGCTCAGTGAGAGAGTCTGCTTCTCCTTCTCCCCTACCTGTGCTCTCTCTCTCTCTCTCTCTCACTCTCTCTCAAATAAATAAATAAACAAAATCTTTAAAAAAAAAAAAAGGAGCATCTTGGCATTGCTCTTCCTTACAAATTTCAGAATCAGCTTACTGGGTTCCTTGAAAAATCCCATTGGAATTTCAACTGTGATTACACCGAATGTATAGATCAGTTTGGGGACATCTGACGTTTCTACTGTATTCAGTCTTTCTGTCCCTTTCTGTCCAGGAACACAGCGCATATCTCCCTGTATTTCCCATCTTTAATGTACACAGCATTTTATTTTTTATTTTTGAAAATATTGTATTTATATATTCATGAGAGAGGCAGAGACAAGCAGAGGGAGAAGCAGGCTCCCTGTGAGAAGCCTGATGCAGGACTCCATCCCAGATCCCGGAATCACATCCTGAGCCAAATCAGACGCTCAACTGCTGAGCCACCCAGGCGACCCTATACACAGCATTTTAAACAGATTTTTGGGGGATTTGCAGATTCCCACATGAAACCCATCCCACAATCTCAACATTACTGCTTGCCGGTCTCCATGCCCTCTTTTCCAGTAATGCATATGGATCCATTCTTACAGCTACCTCCCACCTCCTTCCCTCTCATCCTCTGACCTTCTGATAGCCATTCCTAGGAAATGGACCAGGTTCAGCTTTTTCTGCAGTGTGGAGATGTAAAACAGGGAACTGGCTAAAAGCAAGGATTTAGGAGCCACACTGCGTGAGCTATAATGCTGATTCCACCACTTCCTGTCTATGAAGTCTTGGCCAAGTTCCCCTGCTTCTCTGTGTATCTCAGTCTCTTTATCTGTAAAATGGGTAAGATGGTGATGGCAACAGTGCCCATGCACAGAACTGTCAAGAAGATTAAAAGAATAAACACGCACAAAGCACTTAGAACTGTGCCTGGCCCCACATAACATGGTACTTCTTGCTGTATTTCAAAAAGTTACATTTCTCTGTCTGTGAGAGGTAGATATGTTCTCCAGATTTTTAAGGTAGGGCTATTGGACTTTGCTTTTTGGGACTGGGGTGGCATAGCAGATATATGTTGGTATAATAATTATGAGTGGGGAATGGGAAATTTTTTATTTTTATTTATATTTGTTCATTCATTCATTCATTCATGAGAGACACAGAGAGAGAGAGGCAGAGACACAGGCAGAGGGAGAAGCAGAGTATCCCCTCCATGCAGGGAGCCCGACATGGGACTTGATCCCAGGACTCTGGGATCACATCCTGAGCCAAAGCAGACGCTCAACTGCTGAGCCACCCATGTGTTCCAGAATGGGAAATTTTTTTTAAAGTTGGGTGGGGGGGATCCCTGGGTGGCTCAGCGGTTTGGCACCTGTCTTTGGCCCAGGGAGCGATCCTGGAGTCCCAGGGATCGAGTCCCACGTCTGGCTCCCAGCGTGGAGCCTGCTTTTCCCTCCTCCTGTGTCTCTGCTTCTCTCTCTCTATGTCTGTCATAAATAAATAAATAAATCTTAAAAAAAGAAAAAAAGTTGGGTGGGTTCAAAGCCTGGCTTCACCACTTGCATGCAGAGTGACTTTGGTTCCTAAGCCTTGGTTTTTTTCACCTGCAAATGGGGTAACATGCCTGTTTGATAAACTAACTGATGATGAGGACTTTGATTACACTAGTGGAAGATACTCATTTATCAGGACTCTCTGATGCCAGCTGCAGCCATGTCCCCAGAGATCACTGCTGCTTCCTAGAGGTTTTGTCTTCTTTGCCACTTTTCCAGATTGCAGATCACACTAGTCTAGCAAACTGCTCCTATTCCAGAAATTTGGATTCAGTGGATCTGCAGTGGGGACCTGGAATCTGCATGTTTATAACATGTTTAATTCCTGTTAAAAAAAAAATAGAATTCAGGGAACCTGAGTGGCTCAGTGGTTGAGTGTCTGCCTTCAGCTCAGGGTGTGATCCCGGGGTCCTGGGATCGAGTTCCTCATCAGGCTCCCTGCAGGGAGCCTGTTTCTCCCTCTGCCTGTGTCTCTGCCTCTCTCTGCATCTCTCATGAATAAATAAATAAAATCTTAAAAAAAAATAAAAGAATTCCAGTGTCAGTGTCACGTTTCATGACCGCAGTGCCAGGTTGAGCGTGGCCAAAGCAATTTACACCTGCTTTGCTGACCGGAGTGCCTTCTTTCTCTCACACTGGTACTTCTTCCTTTTGCTCTGGCTGCACTTAGCAAAAAGCACACAGCCACTTCCTAGCTGAGCTGTCCGATCCCGGGAGGCGTGAACGGGTGCCCTCTAGGGCATGGATGGGAGAAAAGCTGCTTCATGCTCATCTTCAGGGCGACAGACCTGGAAGTACCAGGAGAGGCCATAAAGTCCCCAGAGCAGGTGGGTGGGATGGGCGAGGGGACAGAAGTGGGAATGTGAAGGTGGTCAGTGATGGCAGGGCAAGCAGTAGTCCACACTCTGTAGACCTCACAAAGAGTACCCCATGCCCGAGGCATAGCTTCTTCCTCCTTCTATACCCTCTACCCCCAAGGTGAAAGCTGAGTGGTCTTAGGGCAAGGGCAGGTGGTCTTATGGCAGGGGCAGGTAAGTCTTAAGGCAAGAGCAGGTGGTCTTGGGGCAAGAGAAGGTGGTCGTAACACCAGGGCGGGTGGTCTTAGGGCAAGAGAAGGTGGTCTTGGGGCAAGAGAAGGTGGTCGTAACACCAGGGCGGGTGGTCTTAATGCCAGGGTAGGTGGTCTTAGGGCAGGGGCAGGTGGTCTTATGGCAAGGGCAGGTGGTCTAGGGGCAAGGGCAGGGAAACTAGGGAGTGGGGCTCAGGGTAGTGATTTTTCTCTCCCCCCTCTTCATGGCAAACACCATCACGGTCTCCTTCTAGTTTCTTTTTTTTTTTCCCCAACATTTTTATTTACTTATTTGAGAAAGAGAGAGAGAGAGCACAAGTGGGAGAGGGACAGAAGAACAAGCAGACTCCCTATTCAGCCCGATGTGGGGCTTGATCCCAGGACACTGAGATCATGACCTGAGCCTGACCGACTGAGCCACCCAGGTGTCCCACCTTCTAGTTTTTAGGAGACTGCTGAGCCCTGGCTTCCCTGATATGATAAGCCAGCACAGTGACACTAACTTCCACACTAACTGAGTGGGGGCTTCAGATCCTGGCCCTGTCGCCTACTGGCTGTGTTACCTTGGGCTGACGTGTGCCCGTTTTCTCTTCTATATACAGTGGGGCTTATCGTAGTATTTATCTCACAGAGTAGTTGCAAGGCGTGAAAGCCTCATGACGATGAAGTGCCTCTGCAGTGTCTGGCATGCACTAAATACCCATGGGTCCTTGCAACATTTTTGGCAGTCCTTCCTTCATTGAGCATTTATTGGTTGTAAGTACCAAGTATTATTTCATATAACACTCACCATTATTATTATTATTTTAAGATTTTATTTATTTATTCATGAGAGGCACACAGAGAGAGGCAGAGACATAGGCAGAGGGAGAATTAGGCTTGTTGTGGGGGCCCCGATGTGGGACCTGATCCCAGGACCCAGGATCAGGACCTGAGCCAAAGGCAGATGCTCAACCACTGAGCCACCCAGGTTCCCCTACCACGCCTGCCCCCCCATTCTACAGTTTAAAGACTTGATGCGGGATCCCTGGGTGGCGCAGCGGTTTGGCGCCTGCCTTTGGCCCAGGGCGCGATCCTGGAGACCCGGGATCGAATCCCATGTCAGGCTCCCGGTGCATGGAGCCTGCTTCTCCCTCTGCCTGTGTCTCTGCCTCTCTCTCTCTCTGTGACTATCATAAATAAATAAATAAATAAATAAATAAATAAATAAATAAATACTTGATGCCGGCAATTGTTAAATGTTTTGTTCATGGTTGCATGGATAGGATGGGACAGAAAAGGGGAGTTTGAACCCAGATCTGGGCTGGCTCCAGGGCACACACTCTTACTCACTGTTCTTTCTGGGTGGCTCAGCATCTCCATCTCCGGTCCCCACCTTCCTCATCCTCCCCACCTCCTGACTGTCCCCCCACCGCCACACTAGCTCCCCATCTCAGCAGGGCCCTGTCCCCTCTGTGGCTGGGGACCTGGAGGCTGTGGCTGATGCAGCCTGAACAACAGCCTGGTCTGCTGGTAGCCACTGTCTTCTCCAGTCTTTCCTCCCACCCCGCTCCCCGACACCCACCGCACCCACTGCCTCTGGGACCTGCCCCAACACCACCCTCTCTCCTGTTTTCCTTCTCCTCCCCCCATTGCCGTCCTTTCCATCTGTCCAAGCCTCCTCCACTTAGTGCTGCATCCTGCTCACTTCCCCTCCTCCTGCAGCTCCAAGAACCCTCCCCTCGATGCCTCCAGCATCACCCCTGCCTCCCAAGTCACACAGGTTAGTGACAGAACAAGAACCTGGACCCTGGCTCCTGACACATGGTCCAGGGCTCCTCTTCCCACAGCCAAACAGCCCGCAGCCTCTCTGTGGGGCGTTTATCAGACTGGGCACACCTGAGGGCAGGAGACGTGGGATGGGGAAGCTGAGATGCGGAGCCAGGCCAGGAACATTCAGACGGGCCGGATCTGGGTGCTGATGGAGCCCAAGAGAGGTCAGCATCGGGTCACTCCTGCTTGTTCCAAGGGACAGTCGCGTGCTGCCCACAGAGAGGTGTGGGCTGGAGCTCCAATCGCCCTGGTGCTGCCCCAGCCCTGCCCCAGCACCCGCTATGCGTGCGTGGGGAGTGACTCATGCGGGGCCGACCTGCTGGCCTCAGAGGACAGGCCATCAGAGAGAAGGGGAGACCGTACTTCTATTGCGTGTGGCCCGAGAGCAGGCCTCGGAGCCCAGGACACCTGCTGCAGGGCTTCAGGGCCCGGGGGCCCGGGGGCACGGGAGACTCTCAGGGGCTGCGTTGGGAGGCCAAGGCTGCCCCCAGAGGCCTGACTGAGTGCTACCTGGGTTGTAGCAACAAATCCCAGCGTGGGGACTGTCTGCCTGACAGTGTCCTGGGCAGTCCTGGGGCTGGGGAAGGGGCCGTGCAAGGGCACGATGCTTCTCCCCAAGGTTTTCCAAATTTCACCAATCATTGCTATTCATTTTGTTAGTAATACTCCCTCCTTTTTTTCTCCCTGTCCTCTACCCCACTCCTAACAGGACCTCCTCTGACGCCCCAGATCACCCTGAGGCTGGGGCAGCCAGAGCTTAGAGGGGCCTCACCACACTCTGCTGAAGCAGAGTGGCCCAGCCAGTCACTGAGAGGGTCCGTGGTCAAGGGTCACACCAGTCCTACTCTAGGGGGACCTAGAATCAGACTGGGGGAGAGGCTGGCCACATTTCCCTGTCCCTTTAACCTTGACTGCTGAAAAGCAAGTTCCAACCTGGTCTCACGGCTGATCCCCATCTCACCAGAGGGAAGCTGGGCTTGGGGACCATCTTCCAGCCCAAACAGTGTCCAGTGCAATCGAAGGATGGCCTTTCTTCTCAGTTTATTTTTACATTTACCATCTAGTTATGACAATGATTTTGGTTTTCCACATATGATGGTGATAGAAAGTTTCTCTCATTATTTATGACTTTTAACTTTAAGATTTTTGAAAGAACGAAATATCTCAGGCTTTTGTAGGAAGACAGACATTGTAGAACAAACAGCTAGCTAGCTTCAGAAACAAAAACATTAGCGATATGATTGAAGTCTGTGTGTACTCCTTCCCAGGTATAACTCTCTCCTCCCTCCTGCCTGGCCAACCACTGTCCTTAAGTAGCATTGATTGTTCTCAAGTGTGAATCTATGCTTTCACTAGGTAGACAGACAGACAGACAGACAGATACAAAAATATATATGGGAGAAATATATATACATATATATACAAAAAATATATGTATCTCCTATACATAAGGAAATATATAAATATATATCCCTAAAATTATAAATGTGTATCCCTAAAATTATTACATATTGGCAGCTGACACTCAAACAATGCAGGTTTTTATTTCAGGTCCACTTACATGCTGATTTTTTACAATACAGTTTTGTGAATATATTTTTCTTCCTTAGGGTTTGTTTTCTTTCTTCCTTCCTTCCTTCTTTCTTTCTCTTTCTTTCTTTCTTTCTTTCTTTCTTTCTTTCTTTCTTTCTTTCTTTCTTTCTTTCAAAAATGATTTTATTTGTTTATTTGAGAGAGAGAGCATGAGCAGCGGGGAGAGGGAGAAGCAGGCTCCCCACAGAGCAGGAAGCCCAACGCAGGGCTCGATCCCAGGACCCTGGGATCATGACCTGAGCTGCAGGCAGATGCTTAACCAACTGAGCCACCTAGGCACCCCTTAGGATTTTCTTAATAACACTTTCTTTTCTCTAGCTTACTTTATTGAAAGCATACAGTACATAATTCATATAGCATACCAAATATGTGTTAACCAACTGTTGTGTGTTATTGGTAACGCTTCCATCAACAGTAGGCCATTAGTGATGGTCAAGGGTCAAGTCTTTGTGTATGTGCCTGTGAAGCTTAATACACACAGGAAAGTGCACTAATCACAAGTGCACTTCCTACATCCATAAAGTCGACACTCAGACCAGCACCCCAGAAGTCCCCTTTGTCCCCTCTCCGTAGTTTATATCCTCCATCCTCCCCCAAAAGTAACCACTCCCTTGACCTCTAATAGCATAGTCTCCTTTTGCCTGTCTAAACAATAGAAAGTATCATTTTGTGCATGTTTCAAGTTTATACAAACGGCATCATTCTGCTTGGCAAATGTTCTTGAGATGTTTCCATGTTGATACTTGAGCTTCCTTTTAAAAATAAATATATTTAATTAAGAAAAGTGAGTTGATTTCAAGGAGAAAACACCAAGGGCATCCTAGGACAAGCTGGACCTTGGGTGTCAGAATTTAGAAAACATCGAATCTGACTCCACTATCTTCCCCTTTTACAGGTGTGAAAACTGAGGCCAGAGGGGTGAGAGCCGGGGTCACTCTGCAAGTTCAGCTGGGACAAAGGCCTGCACCCCAAATGCTGGAGGCCAGGGATCTTTTCCACGATGTCAGGTTGGCAAGAAACATCTCCCTCCACCCAGCCCCGCAGCAACAGATAGCGACTCTATTTCCGAGCCAAGGTTAGTGCTTAACTTTGAACTGCAGAAAGTAAACTGTTTTCATTGAATTGTTTGAACATGAAGCCTGGGATGGGGGTGGTATGGTGTTGTGGGGACAAGTCAGCTGTCCAGCCTTCAAAGTTATGACAAGTCTTCCACTTGGCAGCCCACCTCGGTGACCTATATTTTAATATGTGCTATTAGATTATTGCTAATGAGACATTTTAGGGATAAAAGAATTATGCTCGCTGCTGGGGCTGCGGTAAAAGTACAATTGAATTAAGGGCTGAAATTGTTTAGGACTCTGCTAGACAACCTGTCCCCCAGGCTGGGCCTGAATGGAGAGATTAAGCTTTAGAAATTACACAGGAAAAATAAGTATAATTGATCTAAGGTAACTTCACTCGTCTAAATTAAATAATGTGATTGTTACCGGCAGAAAGGATCGGGATGAGGAGCTGGACGGAAAAGGCTCGCTATCTGCAAACAAAGTTATAAGTAAAAGCCCCAGGGAATTGACTTTTTCCTGACAAGCTGAACACCCTCCTGATGACTTTGAGAGTCCACTGGGGCATTAGCAGCAAATGGACCCAGTCTGAGTGTCCTAGAATCTGAGGTTTGGCAGGGACCCCCGAGCACCGTCCTCACCATCCCCTACCTAACACAGGAGCCCTCCCAGCCCCCCAGCTGGGTGCTGGTGCCGCCCCCATCCCTTGAGGCAGGCTGGCCAGTGTCATCACTCTTGGTTAGAGGACATTTCTCTGTGGGTGGCTGGCCGGCTGCTTTTGGGAAGCTTGTGTCCACCCACAAGAGTCCTGCCCCCAGACCACCAGAGGTCAGGTCCACCCAATAGCCCGCACAAGCTCCCGCTCCCCTCCCGTGCCGTCGCTGAGCACGGCACAGCTGCGTGTGCAGCGGCCGCCCGAGGCCAGCTCTCCGGCGGGTGCGACATTTGTCCACCTGCCGGAGACCCGAGGCTTATCTCCAGGGAGCTCAGCGGCTGAAGAAGAGAAGCGGCTCCCCTCTCTGGCCTAAGCGTTTGCACTCCACCACACTTCCCTTGATTCTAGGTCATTAGCGGGGGACGACATTAGTCCTGTGTTCATAAAATGGCAGATGCTGTCATCAGGAGTCTCCCTGCTAACCTGGGAGGGCAGGGACTTCTTGCCTCTTCCATCTGTCTCTGGTCAGCTACGCTGGCCTCCCCCGGCTCCTGCCTGTCCTACCCCTGGGCAACCTAGTGGGCTGCTTGGAGCATGAGGCTTGGGGACTCTCAACTTCCCCCTAAATATTGCCGCATGGAATGCCTTCGAGCCCACTGTTAACTCTTTTTTTTTTTTAATTCCAATTAGTTAATATACAGTGTTATATTAGTTGCAGGTATAGAATATAGTGATTTAACACTTCCATACGTTACTCAGTGTTCATCATGATAAATGGACTCAATCCCCATCACCTGTTTCACCTGCCCCCCCTCAACGCCCCCCCTGGTAACCATCAGTTTGTTCTCTGTAGTTAAGAGTCTGGGTTTCTTTGGGTTTTTTTCTGGCGTCCTTTTTCTTTGTTTGTTTCTTGAATTCCACTTGTGAGTGAAATCATCTGGTGTTTGTCTTTCTCTGGACTGACTAACTTCACTTAGCAGAACACTCTCTAGCTCCCTTCATGTTGCAAATGGCAAGATTTCATTCTTTTTGATGGCTAAGTTACATTCCACTGTATATATGTACCGCCTTTCTTCATCCATTCGTCAGTTGCTGGACACTTGGGCTGCTTTCATATCTTGGCTATTGTACATAATGCTGCTATCAACATACCGGTGCCTGTATCTTCCAAATTAGTGTTTCATAATCATTGTGTAAGTACTCAGTAGTGGGATTGCTGGATCATATGGTAATTCTATTTTTTAATTTACAGAGGAACCTTCATACTTTCTTCCATAACAGCTGCACCACTTTGCATTCCTACCAGCAGTGCACCAGTGTTCCCCTTTCTCCGCATCCTTGCCAATACCTGGTATTACTTGTGTTGTCGGTTTTAGCCATTCTGACAGGTGTGAAGTGATATCTCATTGTGGTTTTGATTTGCATTGCCCTGATGATAAGTGATGTTGAGCATCTTTTTATGTCTGTTGGCCATCTGGATGTCTTCTTTGGGAAAATGTCTGTTCATGTCTTCTGCCCTTTTTATATTGGATTATTTACGTTTTTGGTGTTGAGTTGTATCCATTCCTTATATATGTTAGATACTACCCCTTACCAGAGATGTCATTTGTAAATACCTTCTCCCATCCCGTAGGTTGCTTTTTTGTATTGTAGATGGTTTCCTCTGTGTCACCCTCCAGATTAGAGTACGTAGATACAGGGGAGTTCCTCCTTCCTGCCATCCTTTCTTTTTTCTTTTTTTTTTAATTTTTATTTATTTATGATAGAGAGAGAGAGAGAGAGAGAGGCAGAGACACAGGCAGAGGGAGAAGCAGGCTCCATGCACCGGGAGCCCGACGTGGGACTCGATCCCGGGTCTCCAGCACGCTGGGCCAAAGGCAGGCGCTAAACCGCTGCGCCACCCAGGGATCCCCCTGCCATCCTTTCTATTTTTCTTCTCCCCACCTCCCTTGGCCCCTTCCTCCCTCCTCCCTTCCTGAGGAACTGCTGTGTGTCAAGGACAGTGCTCTACACAGGACCATAGTGGTAAACAAGACAGTGAGGCCCCTGCTTAAACTCAAGGAGAGGGTAAAGTCTGAAACAAATAAACAAGCACCTGAATAAGACAGCAAGAGATATTGAGAAGTGCTTGAAGAGCCACACCAGGGTGTGGGGTAACTCAGAAAGCCTGGGAGGGGGCGCTCTGGGCTGGGCAGGCACTCACAGAAGCCTCTCTGGGGCCTCCCAACTTAAGAGACTGGAGGATGAGATGGCCTCAGCCCTCCAGAGAGCAGAGAGAAGAAACTGAGGCAGAGAAAGCTCGTGCAGGTGGAATGGGCCAAACAGCAGGAAGCGCAGGAGGGAAGGAGATGGCGGGAGAAGGGGGGAGCGGGCAGGAAATGGCCTGATTTTAAGGCACCTGTTGGCCACTGTGGGGAGGATGGCGCGTCCTGAGGAAGCCATCGGGAAGGCTGCGTGGAGGAGGACACGAGGGAGGATGTATTTAAAGAGTCTGGCTGGTGTGTGCAGAGTGTCCGGAGGTTCTGGAGTCACCAGGAGGGATGAGGGTCTGTGAGGAAGAACGGCTGAGGCCCTCCCAGGCAGGAGGAGGAGGACCGGCGGGAAAGCACAGTCTGGGGACATTTTCTGATTCTGAGAAAACGCAAAGAGTCACTTGG
The DNA here is from genome assembly GCF_905146905.1 of Nyctereutes procyonoides. Taxonomy (NCBI): domain Eukaryota; kingdom Metazoa; phylum Chordata; class Mammalia; order Carnivora; family Canidae; genus Nyctereutes; species Nyctereutes procyonoides. Next base: position 25,223,568 of record NW_026575052.1, on the reverse strand, counting down.
AGAGTAAGTGGATGTGCTCTCGCTAGTTCTTTAGAGACATGACTGCCCTGGCCCGGAAAACTGTCCACCTTGCCTTGCTGGGAAACCATCCTGGGGTCCCTTCTCTGCCCTTCAAAGAGAGACAAACTGGATCAGCTTCGAAGACGACCGGCCCCTCGGGCACCCAAGGGTGGTTCGCTCTTTGGATGGTTCTGTGAACAGGGCAGAGCGCAGATTTTGGCTGCTCCTAGCGTATCTCTAAATTTCGTCAACGAAAAAGTGTCAGTTTGTGGAACAGGAGGGACCTCTGTTCCTCCAAAGCCTGTTACTGCATTGGAGAGACTCTTGTAGGGAGTCCCAGAGAGATTGTCCCTTAAAGCAGAAACACAAGCTCGACCTTTATTTCTTTTTTTTATTTTTTAAAGATTTTGTTTATTTATTCATGAGAGACGCACAGAGAGAGAGGCAGAGACACAGGCAGAGAGAGAAGCAGGCTCCCTGCGAGGAGCCCAATGCGGGACTCGATCCCAGGACCCTAAGATCACATCCTAAGCGGAAGGCAGACGCTCAACCACTGAGCCCCCAGGTGCCCCCAAGCTCGACCTTTAGCAGAACTTCTTTCTCTGTGAATTCAGGAAGGAAAATGAATGGATTCAATCCTCCTGTGCACTTGGCACAGGGTCTACTCTTCAGGTCTCAGCTTTTCCATCTGTATAATGGGTAAAATGATTGTCAGTGTTCACTCCTGTCTGACATCTGTGTCCTTACTGAAAGGACAGACGAGTGGTAAACTTAGGGATATCATAACCAGGAGCAAAGTAGACAATTTTGAGCAAATGGTCAGCCGTCTGCCCATCTAATTATGTCCTGGGGTGGGGGGGCTGCCAGTGACCAGGCAAGACTCAAATGGGCAGGGCAGGCCAGGGGCAGGATGGGCTTGCTGCCACAGAGGACCCACATATCAATGTGTCGTTACATTTTCCCCACTTCTCCGGTTGGGGTCTTTGCAAAGCTTTCATTCTTTATCCATTGTCTGCTTTTCTTTTTATTTTTAATTTTTGTTGTTGTTGTTGTTAACCTTCTGACATTGATATTAGCTTGGTGACTCAGCCATTTGACATTAGTTCCAGACTCTGTGCCCTATCTGCCCTTTCTCTTTCCTGCTTCTCAGAAGCCCAGCTTGCACTTTGGCCCTTCGGGGGCCACAAATGTTGTCAACGACTCCCTGCTACCTTATTCTTTGAAGGGCTGTGGTTCTGCAGGTCTCCTTCCACTCATTGTATTTCATGAGCTGATGGCCCCAAGTCCCATTTTGAGAGTAGAAAGAGTATTCTGAAGTTGCTGCAAATTTTCTAAAACAACACCAAGATCTCCAAATAAAGCAGGTCAGTTGAACATCACAAGATAAATCACAAGATTTCTAGGACGGAGGCGGTGCCAGAGTTCATCCAAAAGTAGCATTTCCTCTCCACTATATCATCCCTGAGCAGTGGCCATTTAACATATGCTTGTATGCCTCCTAGGACAGAGTGCTTCCTTCTTGCAAAGGCAACCAGTTCCACCTTCAGAGAAGGTGGGAGTTGTTAGGGAGTCCTTTGGTCAAGCTGCTGGCCCTGGGTCTAGCCCTTGGAGCCACACGAAGAAAGGTGGCTCGCTCTTTCTATACAACAATGCTGCAGATATTGGAGGACAGGGATGCAAGTCTTTCTCCCCTACCCCAACAACCCCCACTCCAACCTTGGGTTCTATCTTCTCTGGGCCAAGCATCCAGCCCTGCTGCCTTTAAGTATTAAGAAACTTGATTCCAAATCACAACTTCTGGAGTTGTCTTTGGAATTCAGCAGCTGCCAGGGACATCAAGCCTAATGGCCTAAGAGGCCATGGGGACACATTCCTCCCCCGCCCCACCCCTGCCCCCCAACCCAGTCATTGACTTTCTCAGGTCTCGTTGATCCAGTTTGCATTGATCACATCCCAGTGAAACACAAACATTCACACCGCTCCACCAGCCCCGAGAGACCCGCCTGTCGTCTCCAACTGGGGACAGGCTATAACCATTTGTGATAGCTTACGAAGGTGCCCAAGGATCACTGAAGCAGCTGTGCCATTGATGGGCCAGATGTCAGGGTCAGTGATAGAAGGAGTCACCTGTTACAGGGAGCTCTGTCTGGCCACTCTGAGTTTTAAGGAAGGCACGAGCTTTCCAGTTGACTCCAGACTCCCTACTTCTCGTTGACCCTACATTTCTGCCCACCTCTGTGCTATTGGAGAGTCTGCAGCCCCTTCCCTGGCATTTCCACTTCTCTGGCCCCAGCATGGCACCATGGTGGTGGTGCTTTCTGAGAAAGACATGCCACTGTTCTCTGCAAGAGCACCCGGGGCTATCCATGCACACCCACCTCCCTAGCCATCCTTGGCTCTCCATTTGGACTCCTACTATGTGCGTGTTGCTGGGTGTTTCCTGACCAGGTCAAGTGCCTTTGGCCCTCCTGGTCTCTGCATATATCATGCCCTCTCCATAAGGCCCCTTCCCACCCCTCTGTCTGCTAAACACATAAACACCTGCGTGATCGGCTTTGAATGCGATTCCAGATTTTCCCTGAGTGCAGGGGCCATGCAGACCGTTTATTCTCTGAGCCCCCTTTGACCAAGAGGTGGGTTCACTCTTGCACTTCTCCCACATGGAAGCAAGAAAAAGCACAGACTGAGCACTCAACAGAACTTATCAGCTCCTTGTGATCTCAGACCCACACTAGTGAAAGATAAGAAAATACTATCTATTCGAATCACAGTTATTGTTACCCCTTAAAGGACTTGAGAGTTTTAGTGTGTATTCACATCCATGGTGTCCTTTAATATCATGCAAGTAGAAACTGGAGAAGCAAATGAGAAAAAGTAGGTCAGGCTACAGAACCAGAAGAAGTCTCCAGCGTGATGCCCCTCTGGGAGGAATATGGCCCATCTCAAGTGCGGGCCTGGTATTCCGAGGTCATGAAGGAAGACTGGGCCGACCTAACTCAGCATACCCCGATTCCTAAAAACCCTGTCTGGGGTGGCCTACCATGGGTAGCGAGATCCAGCCCAGGATCTAGGGCCTCTGAACTGGGGGTCCCAGTGTGAACCCTGGGGCATCCAGGCCAAACCTCGGGAGCAGTTGGCAACAGGCAGCTTCTCCACTTTGGTAAGTGAGACATAGACTGGGGACAGATGACATACTCAAATCTCCCGGCGGTTTCTTTGTGTATGGAAGTGTGGCCTCTACTATTTTGGGGGCAAGCAACAGTTTCTGTGAGCTGAGGTGAGGAGAGTAGCATTAGTCCTTGGGCCAGACCCACGCTTTGCTCTAGGAGGGAGCACTTTGGTTCTTCATCTTACAGATGGAAACTGAGCCCCCACCAACTGTTCTTAGGATGAACCAGTGAAGAAACGTAGACACAGAGGCTCACCTTTGAGAGGTGTTCACAGAATTGGTGTCTCTCGACAAGATCTTGCCCTGGTAGACTGACTGTTTTTCCCCTAAATGTGGAAGAAGTGAAGGTGCTGTATCTTTGGGTTTTAGGTCTTTTCTCACAACAGATTACAAGATCAGAGGGTTTCCTGTCCAGCAGCCCCTTGCCCAACACACACACATCAACTTCTGGTCTCTCCCTTGTGCTGGAGGAGAGGCTCCAGAAAGAACTGAACTTAGCATGGCGCGGCATTCCCTGATCTTATCTAAGGGGGAAGAGCCATGGTTGGGGGAATTGGGACTTATGGGATCGTCAGACCCAGGCTGTGAGGGGTAAAGAGGGGATGCACCCCTGAAGGAGCCCACTGCTCCCATCCACAACCCTGGGTCTCCACTGGGAGGAGGAGTGCTCCTCCTCCCTCTGGGCTCCTGGGGAGAAATGGGGGGTGCTGCAGGGCTCCCCTCTGAGGGAGTGAAGCCAGCCCACCACAGCGCCTGTGCTGAGTAAGGTGGTCAGTAAGTGTGGAAGAGCCTCCTGAATGGTGAGGCTCTGGAAACCAGTTTCAAGTATTTGTTTTCTGCTATCGAATTCCCTCCTCAAAGCCTCAAGATCTCAACATGTTTTGTAGAGCACAGCGCCTTGGTGTGAACTGTGCTTTGAGGAACCAGGGGATGGTGGTGTCCACTCTTGGGCAAAGAGCGTAGAGGCAGGGCAGTAGCCCTGGGGAGTGAAGAGGCTGGGTGGGGGCCAAAGGGAGGGGTGACAGGTGCCTGTAGGATGGATGGGCTGGATACGTATGCCCAACTTGGGGTTTCCCAGAAAGGCTAGGGCTCTCACCTCACAAGAAACATGGGTTTTTCATAGTTCCAAACAGCTGAGCCACCCAGGGATCCCCGGGTTTTTCATAGTTCCAGAAGATGAAGTCTTAACTGCTATCGTAGTTTGCTTTCCTAGCCTGTGACGCAGATTTGACACAGTAGGTTATATCTGGGAGGTGACCCGAGGAAGCAGGAGTGAGGGAAGAGGATGAGCGACCCAGGGAAACAAGAAAGGCCAATATAAGGGGGGGGGGGCAAAGAAAGAGGGGGTGTTATCAGTGTTTTGCTGTGAGCAGCAGGGGTTTAATTCTGCTAGTTCCTTCCAGAAGCTCTTTGCACAGAGGGGCCCCCAACATTGTCCCCTGAGATATGGAAGGCAGGACATGTACCAAACAGCTCCCACCATCCACCACCCGCCTTGGATGAGGGCCAACAGCATCAACTCCCCCTGCCCACAGATCAGGTCAGGAGGGCTCCCTGCCAGGCATCCCAGAAGATCATGGACAGAAAGCAGAAAGGTGCCCTGTGCCCTCTTGAGGTAATGTGCTGCCTGCAAAAGGTGAGTCTGGGCCCCCAAGAATGTGCTCCATTGCTGCTGAGGCTGAAATCAGAGGAGTGGCCATGATGCTGAGCATTAAATGTGTCCCCACCTGGCAACAAATACCAGAATCTTCCTCACTTCTAGCCTTTGCTGTCTCCCAGCTGATGGCCGAAGGATGACGTCAGTGACAAAAGCAGTTGAGGTGTTGCCACAAATGACCCAAGACGAACAGGACTCCCCAGAACCCTCTGGTCCACTCAGAGGTCCCTGAAGGGGTGAATATGGGTGCTGTCTGGTGTTCCCTCGTTCCGCTTGGCCTGTGTGCTGCTGCTCGAATGCACCGGCCTATCTGGGCCCAAAGCTGAGGACCCTGAGAGCTGCCATTTACTTTTTTCTTCCCTGAAGAGGAGAGAATGTTGTGAGAAGTTCCAGAGTAGGCTGGAGGCTTTCCGGTGGCTTTTCCTTTTTTTCAGAACCTCTGGTGCGATCCTAATTGGGAGTATTATTTTTTTCTTACATGACATGACCCCAGCCTTTGACTAAATCCACTCAGTTCAAATGATATATTGACCTTTGGATTTTTCTTCCCTCCTATTATTAGTTACAGAAAAAAATAACAAAGTTGATTCCTCTTGGAATGGATTTATTAGTGGATGTTGGGGATTAGCAAGAAGCCATCACCGAGCTTTCCTTTGAACTTAAGGGGGAAAAAAAATAATTGGTTTGATTCAAGCTTTAGAAAATAAGCTTGATTTTTTTTTTTTTTCCGCTACAGTGTGGAGTTCTGGTTCATGTCACATCCCATGTGATAAGACTGAAAAACGTGCTTGTTCTGAGGAAGACAATTTATATTCCTCAGAAATTGTTGATAGGGTGTTGAGTACCCAGCGCCTGGTACGTGGGGCGAGCTCCAGTGCCCCACCCACCACCCGGTCCACCTGCACCGAGAGCTGTTGCGTGGCCACACCTGGGCTCCATCCAAGTGTCCCTTCATTGTGTGTCTCCTTGGCTGCTGTCTGGAGGCGGTGAGAAGGCTGAGCTACTAGTCTTTCCCAGTCCCCCTGCTCTTACCTCTGCCTCTCTCAATACCTCCGTAAAAAGGGGGTCCCAGGGTATGAGAAGGACAACCTGGGCAAGATCTCTGCTGAACTCTGAGGTCCTTGGGAGGAAGATATCCCATTATAGTCATCTCAGTCCCCCGGTCTTCCAAAGCTCAGACAATGATGTCGGCTTTCAAGGTAAGACTCTATGTAGGATGTTATACTTTGAAAGGTTTTCTTTCTCATTCTCTCAGTCCCTGTCACTGGCTCTCTGTAGCGCATGCGCGCGCGCGCACACACACACACACACACACACACACACGGGTTTGGTCTGAACTGACTCGCTCAAGCTCAGGGACAGTATGCAGATAAATATCCCCTTTTTACTGAGAAGGACAATAAGTCACTGAATGATCACAGGGACTAGAATCTAAGTATCCTGACCCCACTCTCTTTTCTCTGCATTACAGGCCCACTTAGAAAACGGTGAGCCGAGGCCAGCATGGGGGGTGGGACTGGGGAGGCCTGAGCGCTCGTGCTGGCACCCCTGGACTCTGTCCCATGCTGTCATTCTCCGCAGCCTCTTGCAATGAGCGGGTCTCCCCCTCCCTCAGATGTGCGTAGAAGCCCTGGCCCCAAGCCTGGCCATCAAGCTCTCTGGAAACAAACAAATCTTTTCCTCCCAGCCCAGAACGCTCAATCTCTCCTCTTATGCTGACCCCACCCCGGGGAGCCATGCGTCATTGCTGTCATTGCTGTCAACAAGAGGCCCGGGCTGGGTGACCGCCACAGGAATTCATCCATAAATGCAGACAATGGCTGAGGAAATGCGGGCCTTTCATGTGGCTCAAGGGCAGCCTTGGGGGCGACCAGAGCAAAGGGGGTCTCCATCCCAGGTCAGATTACCACTCCCACCCTTGGCGCATGGCCTGTCTGGAGCCATCTCCTCTCATTGGCTCTCTCCAGGGGGCCTCTGAGGTAGACAAAGCCAGGATTAGGATTTCCTTTTAGAGATGCAGAGACTGAGGCTTGGAGGGAGAAATTGAAGCAGCTTGGGGTGCTGTGGGGGACTCAGAGCTGACTTGAGGTGTAGGGGACTTGGAAGCCTAGGCTGGCTCTGACCCTAGAGCAGAACCCAGCAGTGACTTCACCTCACAGGGTCCCCGCTTCCTCCTTTGCAAAAGGGGGGATTACTTCTTTTGAGACACAGCTTGGAGCCAAAGAAGTAACTTCTTTCTTGGCAGTACTTTGAGAATTATTTAAAAAAAAAAAATCATACCTCACTTTTTGGCCCCATTATTCAAATGACCTACTGAATCAGTGGATGAGTGAAGACACAGCCAAGGTGCATTTGTGGCTGTTCTGAGTGAGCTCAAGCTAAGAACACAATCATTCTCAGAAAATTCTCCTTTCTCGGAGGACCAGAGATCCATAGAACATACCATAGGACCAATGATCTGGTTCCTTCGGAGCCATTTATGGATTATGTCTAAACGTTCCCATAACTGTTCTCCATTTGCCAAAGATGATGGGGAAAGAGGTCATTTGGGCAGGTTTATAGGTGCCTCCCCAGCAGGTTGGGTTTCTGTTTCCGTACAATTTAAACAGTCAAGTTGTCACTGGGGAAGGTGACATTGCTCCTCTCTTGGGATTTCTATGTTTTTTTTTTTTTTTCCACTACAAAACCCTCAGGTTGAGAGTATATCATGAAATATCATGGCAAGGTGGAAAAAGGAATGATAGGCCTCCCTATGTGGTAGAATTTGGACGGGCGGACAATGCAGCATGGCAAGATGAGGCCAGGGCACTAGGGAGGGCGCAGGGATCAGTGAACAAGAATTGCATTTTACTGCAGATTGGCTTGTTTTTTTTTTTCCTTTAAGAGTTTATTTATTTATTCATGAGAGACACAGAGAGAGGCAGAGACATACACAGAGGGAGAAGCAGGGTCCCTGCAGGGAACCCGATGTGGGACTCCATCCCAGGACCCCAGGATCATGACCTGAGCCAAAGGCAGATGCTCAACCGCTGAGCTACCCAGGTGTCCCTTGATTTTTCTGAGACAATACCTGAGTTCAAATAAATGAGTTGTATCAGAAAGCTCTCTTAGCCTTCGGAGTTTTTCAGCAGGCCCATCAACGCTCCTCAAGGGCTTGTGTTTACCATTCAAGGGAAATGGTTTTTTCCTGACAATGATGTGGAGCACAGAGATTTCACTTTAATTAACTCAATTTAATTTGGAGCACCTTCTCCCTGAAAACCCTGGTTAGGAGATGACTGACCTCATGAAATCTGGAAAAATGTGCAAGTATAGTATATATTGTGAATATTTTTTCACTGAAGAAAACTCTATGTGTAGGTGGAAAATAAGTATTTAGGGAAAAAGACTGTCCAAGCGTCTGCCAGCAGAAGAATGGATAAGGCAATTAGGTAATTCTTAGAACAGAATCCTATCATGTGATAGTATTTGTCAATATAGATGAACTTCAGTTATATTCTGCAAAAGAGATTGGACAACAGAGTACATAAATTATGTGCAAAGTATGTACTTCATAATTTCATTTATAGGATTTTTTAGAACAGGCCAGCTAATCTGTAGTGATAGAAATTAAAAGATTGTTTTAATTCGGTCGTTTCTGTGGTGATGGGGATTGCTGAGGGTAAAGGGATTTTATGAGAACTTTTTGAGATAAGGGGAAGGTTCACATGAGGGTATCCAGTTAGATCTGTACATTTCAACATGCGTATATTTTATTTTAAATAACTATAAAAATTACAATAAAGTGCATGAATGACTTTTCCCTAAAGATTCAGCTGTTTTATAATATTCATTTTACTCTTTGCATTTCTGTGTTACAAGTTAATGCTCAACAACCTTTCGCTGTTTACCTCAATTCTCTTAATCTTTAGGTGTGTCTTAGATCTTCTGTTTTGAGTGTATTGAATGGAATGTATTATAAATTCTTACCGCTATCAAATACAAAAGAAATGAGTAACAAATATAAAATTCATTGGAAATGCATTTTGATAAGATAGGTAGGATTTCTCTCTACGTCATGCATCTGTTCACAAGTATTGCTTATTGCTACAATCATTCATGGTTCCTCATCAGTACATTCCTATTTTTATTTTTATGGATATAAACCCTGAAAAAAGCTTATTTGCATATGTAAGAGGTAGGAGTGGAAGGATTTGTTATAGAAAATTATTTTTAAGTTATTTGCCAAAAATCAGTTAGTAATCTATTATTAAAGATTTGAGGGGCGCCTGGGTGGTTGTCAGTTAAGCATCTGCCTTTGGCTCAGGTCATGAGCTCAGGCTCCTGGGATTAAGTCCCGCATCCTGCTGCGTATTCAGCAGGTCTACTCCCTCTCCCTCTGCCGCTGCCCCCCACTCATGTGCCCTCTCTCACTCTGCAATTTCCCTCAAATAAATAAATAAAATCTTTATTAAAAAAAGATTATTTGTAATGATCCACCAACTAACAAGTTGCTTGATCCTCCTTCAATTTCTTTGAAAGTAAATAATTAAAACCATTACCATTAAAGACATAAATAAATTAAATAACATCAAGTATTTTTTAATCAATTAGTTTCCCATTCACCTTCTTAATAACCCTATCAGTATTTCAAATCGTTCCTTTGTCCAGGTTCCAGATCCAAGGTATTCTTACTTACACACCTGGAGTAAGGTAGGATTTTAAGATTCAGAATAGGTGAGAGGCGCACTTTTTTTTTGTAAAGAATAGGACATGTAACTGGGGAAGAGGTCTCTTTGAAAGCAAAGCAATTAATTTTAAGAGGTCAGTGTCCCTGGTATCTTTCCACTCCAACCCAACTAGATTTCTGTGAATTCCATGAATAAGCCTTGGTTTCCCCTGTACATTTTGTTCTTTCTGGAAGAAACACGCCCTCCTCCCCTCTTCGACTTCTACTCCTCTTTCCTGACACAAGGAGGACTTCCTCCATCACGATCCATTACAGGTGTCTTTTTACATCTTCCCAATGTACCTGTACTTTCCTGTTCTGTAACCTCATCATGGTAGTTACTACTTCTTAATGATTTGTCTCCACAAGACTATGTATCCCATGAGGATAAGGACTGTTTGTTCTGTTCACCATTGTATCCTCGGGTATCTGTATCAGGACCTGGCAGTAATTACCTGCTCAATACATACTTATAACCTGAATTTAAATGAATGAAGAAGGTAAGAAGAGCAGAGTAGAGATCTTTCTCCAGGCTTGCTATTATTCCACGGTCCGCTTTATATTTGCACGATTTCACTTTGTATTAATTACTAAAGCTTTATAATACAGGTTTATATCAGATGTGGCAAGCCCCCATATCAAATGCATTCAAACTGTCTTTTCAATTCAGAACTTCTTACTATTTGTAACCCTCTGTACTTCTTATTCTTTTTTTTTTTAAAGATTTTATTTATTTATTTGACACAGAGAAAGAGAGCATAAGCAGGAGGAGTAGCGGGCAGAGGGAGAAGCAGACTTCCTGTAGAGTAGGGAGCTGGATGTGGGGTTTGATCCCAGGACTCTGCGATCATAACCTGAGCCCAAGGCAGACATTTAAACGACTGAGCCACCCAGGTGCCCCTAGTACTTCCATATACATTTTACAATAAGCTTTATAGAATCAGCTTGTCTGTTACACACACACACACACACACACACACACACACCCACCACAAAAGGATCTTGACTGTAATTGCTCAAATTTATAGAACTACTGGTGGAAATTTTTACATAGTTATCATATCAAGTCAGCCTATACATTTAATTAGATCTTCCTGTGCTTTCCATATGGTCCTTATCCAACATATTTTTACTCATATTTCATAATTTCATCCATAAAGATTTTACAAATATGTTTTAGATTTATTTTCAGATATCTTTCTTTTCAATATTTCCTTTCCTAGTGATTGATTACTAGTGCATAGAAATGCAATTTATGGATATCAGTCTCTCTTATTCATTCTAATAATTTATCTGTAGAGTCCCTTAAATTATTTATACCTTATATTTTCCTTGATCTTTTCCCAATTTGCCTATGCCTGCCAAGACCTCCACTCCAACAGTAACCAGAAGCAGTACAGCAGACATTCTTGTCTTCTTTCTGATTCTGAAGAAATGCTTTTATAATCCACTGTGATTTTGCTAGAGGTTTCTGGTAGATAATCAGGTTAAAGAATTTTCTTTCAGGACGCCTGGGTGGCTCAGCGGTTGAGCATCAGCCTTTGGCTCGGGGCATGAAGCAGGGAGCAGGCTCCCTGCAGGGATCCCAATGTGGGACTTGATCCTAGGAACCTGGGATCATGGCCTGAGCCAAAGACAGACGTTCAACCGCTGAGCCACCCAGGCGTCCCTAAATAAATAAAATCTTAAAAAAAGTAAAGAAGTTTCTTTCTGTTCCTAGATGGTCATGAAGAATAAAGCACAGATTTCTGGAAAACATCTTTTCTGAGTTTATTGTGATAATACAATTTTTATTTCATTACACATTTGTGGTGGGGAGCATAATAGCCACCCTCAAAAATGTCCATGTACTAATTCCTGGAACCTGTGAATATGTCTGTTGCTTTACATGGCAAAAGGGAATTAAAGTTGTAGATAGAATTAGAGTTGCTAATCAACTGACCTTAAAATCAAGACCTGGTGTGCCTTTTAAAGTGGAAGAAGAGGTCAGAATTATGTGATGTGAGAAAAGCCTATCTTTTCTAGCTTCAGAGATGGAAATGGGGGGCAGAAGCCAAAGAATATCGGTGACCTCTAGAAGCTGCAAATGGCAAAAAAAAGGTTCTCCTCTTCTGTCTCCAGAAGGAGGGAATATAGCCTTGCTGACACCTTGATTTTAGCCCAGTGGGGCCCAGTGACATCAAGAGTATGGTAACAAATTTGTATCATATAAGTCACTGAGCTTATGGTGAATTGTTATAGATGTGATAGGAAACTAATACAGTATTAATTTTATAAAAAATATTTTCTAATATTAAACTATCTTTGTATTCCTAGAATACATCCAAATTGATCATGAATTATTTGATACTTTGTTGGATTGGACATAATAATTGAATCTATATTCATACATAAGGCAGAATAATTACTGATCATTCTCATACTGGCCTCATATCAAGGTTATTTTTCTGTGTTAAAGTATGTATAATATTGGGATTCTCTGTTTCTTGAAGATTTATTTTTTTAATATTTTATTTATTTGTTATTAGAGAGAGAGAGGCAGAGACACAGGCAGAGGGAGAAGCAGGCTCCACGCAGGGAGCCTGACATGGGACCCGATCGCGGGTCTCCAGGATCACCCCGGGCTGAATGCAGGCACTAAACTGCTGAGCCAACCAGTCTGCCCCTGTTTCTTGAACATTTAAAACTTGTCTATAACACCACCTGTGGTTACTTGGGGGGTGATTTTTTCTTATTAAATTTCTATAATGATTATAGAACTATTCAGGATTTCTCTTTATTGAGTGTCTCAATTTGGCTAGCATCCTTAATAGAATGCTGAGTTTTGTTCTACTGGGTAGTTGATTTACTTGCAGATCATCACATAAACTTTAACCTAATCTTCACACCTATACAAGAATTAACTCAAAATCATCACAGATAATTATAAAATGTAAAATGCAAAACCATAAAACTTCCAGAGAAAAATATATGAGAAAGTCTTTGGGTTCTATGGGTAGGCAAAGAATTTTTAGATTTGACACCAACAAGCATAATTTTTTATAAAGCAAAGACTGACCAGCTGGGTATCATCAAAATCAAACTCTTTTTGCCATAAAAGACCTTAGAAGAAGATAAAAAGACAAGCTACACATTGGGAGAAAATACTTGCAAATCACATATCTGCCAAAGAAGTATCTAGAATATATAAAAAATTCCCAAAATCCAAGAGTAAAATCAAAATAAAATAATCCATTTAAAATAGGGGCATAAGATATGAAAAGACATTTACCATAGAGGATATACAGATGATAAATAAGCACCTGAAAAGATGTTCAACATTATTAGCCATGAGGAATAATTTTTTATTTAGAATATATAGGATATATAGAATAAAAAATATATTATTTTTATAGAATAAAAAATATATTATTTTTTATCCTAGCCACTCTGACAGATGGATATATGGCTAGAATAAAAAATAGTGGCCACACCAAATACTACAAGGATGTGGAGGAATGAGATCACTCATTGCTGGCATGAATGTAAAATGGTACAGCCACTGTGAATAGTTTGGTGGTTCCTTAAAAAAAAAAAAAAAAAAAAGAACATTCTATACAATGCTCTGTTAGTCAGCAATCTCACTTCTAGGCATTTATCCCAGAGAAATGAAAGCTTATGTTCACACAAAGCCTGTACATAAATATTTATAATAGTTTTACTCATAATAATAATAAATAGGAAACAGCCCAGATATCTATCAGTGGGTGAAGGCTGAAATAAACTGTGGTATGTCCATGTCATGGAATAGATAGGAAAAAATTCTTGATAGAATCAGCAACCTGAATGAATCTCCAGAGAAATACACTGAGCAAAAAGAACCAGTTCCCCCAAAGTTATATACTGTTTGATTCCATTGGTGTAATGTTCTTGAAGTGACAAAACTACAGACATGGAGAGTAGATGAGTGGTTGTCAGAGACTAAGGAGGGGTGGGAATGGGAGGGAAGGGGAGTGGCTATAAAGAGCAAAATGAGGACTCCTTGTGGTGGTGGAAATGTCCTGTGTCTTGACTGTATCAACGTCATTACCCTGGCTGTGATATTTGACAGTAGTTAAAATTGGGGAAAACCATAATAAAATTTCTCAACACTAGTACTAAAGAAAAAATGTAAAAAAAAAAAAATAAGTCTGATGATAAAAATACACTATATACAAGAGAACCATGAAGAGGATTATTTCTAATTTCTCATCAGACACAATGAAAGGAAGAGGACAACAGAATCTTTACAATATTGAAAGAAAAAAGGAAGTCAACACAGAATTCTGTATCTGGCAAAAACAAGTCTTCAATGCAAAATAAAGACATATTTAGACAAAGAAAGCAGAAGGAATTTATTGTCAGGAGTTTGGTACCTAAAGACTTTGTTCCAGGACATTCTTCAGGTTGAGGGAAAATGATGGAAGGGTGAAATCATAAAAAAAAAAAAATTGAAATAGGGTAGCCCGGGTGGCTCAGCTGTTTAGCGCCGCCTTCAGCCTAGGGCTTGATCCTGGAGACCCGGGATCGAGTCCCATATTGAACTCCCTGCGTGGAGCCTGCTTCTCCCTCTGCCTGTGTCTCTGCCTCTCTCTCTCTCTCTCTCTCTGTCTCTGTGTGTCTCTCATGAATAAATAAATAAAATCTTTAAAAAAATTGAAGTAGTGCTGGAAATATTAAATATGCAGATAAATAGACCTTTTTCTCAAGTTTTTACTTGACTGTTTAGAACAAAAATGATATGTGTCTTGTGGGGTTGGAAACACATCGAAGATATGTGACCATAGTACAAATGATAGGATGGGAGGGAATGGAAGCATATTGTAAGCTTCCTATGTTATAAGTGAAAAAATATGCTAATATTTGAAAGTAGACAATTAAGAGAAAGGTATGTTGTAAGCTTTGGAGTAACCACTACAAGTAAGTAAAATAAGTATTAGCTGATAAGCCAAAAGAAAATATGAAGTGACAAAATACTAAAAAAAAAATTAGTTCAGAAGTCCGAAAAGAGAAAAGATCAAAGAACAGATGGAACAAATAGAAAACAAAAAGCAAGATATAGACTCAGATCCAATCATATAAATGATTACATTAAATGAAAGTAGACCAAATGCTCCAGTTAGAAGACAGAAATTGCCAGGCAAGATAAAAAGTAAGAGCCGAGTGACCACAGAATGATCCACTCCTTTAAGAGATGCATAGTAAGTATAAAGACACAGATGGGTTAAAAGAAGGAAGGAAGGGGGCAGCCCCTGTGGCTCTGCGGTTTAGCACCACCTTCGGCCCAGGGCGTGATCCTGGAGACCCGGGATTGAGTCCCACATCAGGCTCCCCACAGGGAGCCTGCTTCTCCCTCTCTCTCTCTCTCTGTGTGTCTCTCATGAATAAATAAATAAAATCTTAAAAAAAAAAGAAGGAAGGAAAAAGATAAAGCATGCAAACACTAGTCCTAAGAAAGCTGGCATGGTTGAGCAATTACTTAATAACACGACAAGCAGTGTTACTGGAATAGAAGAGAAATACTCCTAATGACAAAAGGGTCAGGTAATCAAAGTGACATAACAATCAAAAATGATTATGAGACTAATGGCAGAACTTCAGACAAACTGACAGCTGATAAAACCATACTGCCAGAGATTTCACCATCCCTCTTTCAATAACTGCTAGAACAAATAGGTGAAAAAACTCAGCAAAGTCTAAGAGGACTTCTTGAGTTATCAACTAACTGGATTTTACTTATATTTATAGAACATTACCCAGCAATTGTAGGATCCTCATTCCTTACAAGTACCCAGGGGACATTTGCCAAGACGCACCGTAGTCTGGGCCATAAAATGAGTCTTAAGACATGGGATAAGGGACGCCTGGGTGGCTCAGTGGTTGAGCATCTGCCTTCAGCTCGGATTGTGATCCTGGGTCCCGGGATCGAGTCCCACTTTGGGCTCCCTGCGTGGAGCCTGCTTCTCCCTCTGCCTGTGTCTCTGCCTCTCTCTCTCTCTCTGTCTCTGTCTCTGTCTCTGTCTCTGTCTCTGTCTCTCATGAAAAAAACAAAAACACATGGAAAAGAACAGACAAGCAAAAAAATAAAAACGATCAGTGGGAAGGTTTTTTTTCACCCCCAGCCTAGAACCCGGGCCAAGACAGAAACATTTCCTCAGTCCTCCTTTGCCAGAAGCTGAATTCTTCTGGTCTAGTCTGTCCCCAAGAGGATAGCCCTTCCTATGTCCCCGGAGATCTGAGTCTCAAATCCCCACGTCACACGAGACCCTTGTCTTCTGCCTCGCAAGCCGCAAAATACCAAGCCTCTTTGTGATGGAGACTGACAGACGTCCCCGTGTCACCCGGAACCTTTAAGTTTTCGCATAGTTCTGGTTTCCCGACTCTTCATTTTTGGCCCTGCCAGGGTTTCCTTCGGTATTTTGCAGGCTCAGCTACGTCTCGGATGTGTTTGTGACATTTTGCTCAGCATTCTACGGGTTTTGTGGCCAGAGGGTTCTCAGATGATCTCGTGTATCCATGTTTTTGGAAACGGAAACCTGTCATATGATCCCTTAGTTATACTATGGGTTCCAGTTGCCTTGGCCTGATCAGAAGTCCCCTCACGTAAGGCCAGACAGCTGTGGGTCTGAGTTCCAGCCCTGGCACTTGCCGGTTTATGTAACTCGACTAAGCAGCCGCTGTGAGTCCAGTTCTACGGGAGCTGCAGGGATTTCGTAATGTCAGGAAACATTACATTTTGTTTGTAAAATTAAATGTTGTAAAGAGGACCTCTGCTCCATCTGATGCCAGGCACGATAAGGAAAACATTATCATTGTTCATTCACCACGTAGTGCTCGCTCATGTCGGGCATACCTTCTAAGCGGTGGGAGTAACAGGCAGTAAACATATAAACAATTTCTCAGAAGTTTAAGTCTAACAACGAGGGTAACAGGACTACAAACCTCTGAGACAGGGAGAGCTCATTTGCTCAGGCAGTGGGGGATTCCTATCTGAGGACATGACGTTTGATTTAAAATCGGAATAAACACAAACACCTTGGGGCACCTGGATGGCTCAGCGGTTGAGCGTCTGCCTTTGGCTCAGGTCATGATCCTGAGGTCCTGGGACCTAGTCCTGCATCGGGCTCCCTGTGGGGAACCTGCTTCTGCTTCTGCCTGTGTCTCTGCCTCTCTCTCTCTCTGTCTGTTTTTCATGAATACATAAAGTCTTTTTTTTTTTAATTTTTATTTATTTATGATAGGCACACAGTGAGAGAGAGAGAGGCAGAGACACAGGCAGAGGGAGAAGCAGGCTCCGTGCACCGGGAGCCTGACGTGGGATTCGATCCCGGGTCTCCAGGATCGCGCCCTGGGCCAAAGGCAGGCGCTAAACCGCTGCGCCACCCAGGGATCCCCGAATACATAAAGTCTTAAAAAAAAACCAAACATCTTAAAAATTAGGTTTGATGGTAGCCCAACTCTGAGCATACTTTTAAAAAAAAGCACTGAATTGCACACGTTAAATGGTTGAATTGTATGATGTGTGAATCATCTCAATGAAGCTTTTTATTTTTATTGTTATTATTTTTTAATCTGAATGAAGAAGAGAGAGCCAGGTGAGAAGACATCCAGTACAGAAACCCCTGAGGCTGGAAGGGGGTTTAGTCAATATGAGGAAAAGAAAGAGTGGGTGGTGAGAGTTTAGTGGATGGGGGACAGAAGACGGTTGAGATCTGGACCTCCAGAGGGGAGCCGGACCCCATAAGGCCTTGTGGACCATGTTGAATATTTGGGATTGCATCCAAATTGCAATGGGTGGCTTTTGAAAGAATTTAACTGGATAAATGATAACTGGTTTATGTTTTGGGCATCCACTGTACTCTGTCTGGCAAGGGAATTTATAGGAGGGCAATGGTATGAGCGAGAACAGCAAAGGGGATGCTCCACAACAATGAGAATGAAGGTCCTAGATATTCCAATCCTTAGTCTTTAATTCCCTCAAACTCAACCTTCTTGATCATGTAACATTATTCTGAGAGCAGAGATGTGACTAAAAGGGGACCCACAACAAAGGGACCCATAAAAAGTAGAGATCTTGGGCAGCCCTGGCGGCCCAGCGGTTTAGCGCTGCCTTCAGCCCGGGGCGTGATCCTGTAGACCCAGGACCGAGTCCCACGTCAGGCTCCCTGCATGGAGCCTGCTTCACCCTCTGCCTGTGTCTCTCCCTCTTGCTCTCTAAATAAATAAATAAATAAATAAATAAATAAATAAATAAATAAATAAATAAATAAATCTTTAAAAAAAAAAAGTAGATATCTCATGCTCCTTCACTATCCACAAAGGAAAAGATTATTCGCTAGGATCCTGAAGTTGATCTTGCCATTGGTTTACAGTAACTTGGATTATTCATAAGAGAAGGCATCTGGATTTTCAGCTGACCTATCCTGGGCCTCCTTCACATCTTTTCCCACTTCAACCACTGCTTCGAACCATTTTGAACTCTCTTCCATTTAAGAACTCAGTCAAGGAACACCTAGGTGGATCAGTGGTTGAGTGTTTGTTTGCCTTTGGCTCAGGGCATGATCCTTGGGTCCCGGGGTCTTGGGGTCTTAGGATCAAGTCCCACATTGGGCTCCCCTCAAGGAACCTGCTTGTCCCTCTGCTTATGTCTATGCCTCTCTCTCTCATGAACAAATAAATACAATCTTGAAAAAAAAAAAAAGAACTCAGTCAAAATTTGATATCTAGAACCCACATGTAGGAAAATATTTAGCAGACATTAATATATAAACTCTATAAAGATCAGGCAATGCAGGCAGCCCGGGCGGCACAGCGGTTTAGCACCACCTTCGGCCCGGGAGACCCGGGATCGAGTCCCACATCAGGCTCCCTGCATGAAGCCTGCTTCTCCCTCTGCCTGTGTCTCTGCCTCTCTCTCTCTGTGTGTCTCTCATGAATAAATGAATAAAATCTTAAAAAAAGATCAGGCAATGGTGATGCTATATGTAAATAATTAGAAGGGTGGCCTTTGTAGGCAGACAAAATTAGTATTCATTCCAAGCTCTGCCATTTAATGAATAGACTTAAGGATAATTCTAAACTTTGTTCAGTAAAACCAGGGACACCAGTACTTATGTTTCTAAGTCTTTAAATGAATTGATATTTGTAAATTATTTATCATAATACCTAATACATGTAAGCACTCCAGATTGTGGCCATTGTTGCTTTGTTATTACTTATTATAATAATTTGTCTCTTATTTTTACAAAGGGGAAAATAAATATTTTTTAAAAGATGACATATACTTACCTTTTTGGGGGAGGAGGGACAGAGGGAGCAAAAGAGAGAATCTTTAGAGACTCCATACCCCGTGCAGAACCCAGCTTGGGATTCGATTCCACAACCTTGAGATCATGACTTGAACCAAAATCAAGAGTTGGCTTCTTAACTGAGCCACCCAAATGCTCCAGAATGTACTTACCTTTCTTTTTTTCTTTCTTTCTTTCTCTTCTTTCTTTCTTTCTTTCTTTCTTTCTTTCTTTCTTTCTTTCTTTCTCTCTCTTCTTTCTTTCTTTCTTTCTTTCTTTCTTTCTTTCTTTCTCTTTCCTTCCTTCCTTCCTTCCTTCCTTCTTCCTTCCTTCCTTCTTCCTTCCTTCCTTCCTTCCTTCCTTCCTTCCTTCCTTTTTTTTCTCTCTCTCTCCCTTCCTTTCTTACTTTCTTTCCCTCCCTTCCTTCCTTCCTTCCTTCCTTCCTTCCTTCCTTCCTTCCTTTTTTTTTTTCTCTCTCTCCCTTCCTTTCTTACTTTCTCTCTCCCTTCCTTCCTTCATTTCTTTTTCTTTCTTTCTTTCTTTCTTTCTTTCTTTCTTTCTTTCTTTCTTTCCTTTCTTTTTCTCTTTCTTTCTTTCTTTCTTTCTTTCTTTCTTTCTTTCTTTCTTTCTTTCTTTCTTTCTTCTTTCTTTCTTTCTTTTTCTTTCAGATTTTATTTATTTGAGACAGAGCACAAGCAAGAGGAGCAGCATAGGGAGAGTGAGAAGCAGACTCCCTGCTGAGCAGGAGCTCGATGCAGGACTTGATCCCAGGACCCTGGAATCATGACCTAAGTTGAAGGCAGATGTTTGTTTTTTTTTTTTTTAATAAATTAATTTTTATTGGTGTTCAATTTACCAACATACAGAATAACACCCAGTGCTCATCCCGTCAAGTGTCCCCCTCAGTGCCCGTCACCCATTCACCCCCACCCCCCCCTCCTCCCCCTCCACCACCCCTAGTTCGTTTCCCAGAGTTAGGAGTCTTTATGTTCTGTGTCCCTTTCTGATATTTCCCACACATTTCTTCTCCCTTCCCTTATATTCCCTTTCACTATTATTGAAGGCAGATGTTTAATCAACTGTGCTACCTAGGTGCCCTTGTATTTACCTTTAAAAGACATGAACTTGTGACCTTCTATATGATGTTAAAATGACCATACTCTATATAATTTGGGATAACAGTATCAATTTTTTTTTTGAATTCAGAAAGCATAAATAAATCCCTTGGCAAACTATTCCTAATGATGAACCATTATGGGGTATTGAGTTATTTGTAATATATCACAAAATGAAAGCCAAACTCACATGTTCAGTAATAGAAGAATATTAAATATAGTGCCTATAGCTACCTGAAGGAATACTAGGGACACTGAAAAATTTACATTTACAGGATATTTTAATGGCCTTGTAAAAGGTTACATTCCAAGTTAAAAGAGCAGAATGTAAAGTAATGTATACATTGTTATCTTGAGACCATAAGAGTATCTAGAAAAAAGGGTGAAATAAAACATGTCAGAAAATTAGTAATTGTGGAATTGGGGTGATGGAAGCAACCATGGTTTTTTCTGTCCTTTTTTAAAAAAAATATTTTCTAATGTACATAGATTCTTTTATAAGCATGAAAAGAAAATGATACAGTTCACATGTTAGAAAAAAAATAGCAAACTGGTGTCCCAGTGTAGGAGAGCCAGCTTGTCAGAGCACGCTGCTCCTCACACATGCTTGAGAAGTTTATCGATTATCTAGAAACAAGTGCTACATTGAACAGACTAAAAGGAACACAAACTCTATTACCTTATTTCCTCAAGTTTGTGAGGTGTATATTGAATATATATCAAGCACTTTGTGCAGGCCTTCACCTCTATCAGACCACAAGTAGTACGGATTTAACACTCTGGCATAACAGATTAACAACACCAAAAAACCCTGAAGTGTATCCAAGAGAACAGAAAAGTGGGAGAAAAAGATCCTAAGTATGTCTGCTTTCCTAGGGAATGGTTTCTTACTGGTGACTTTTTATCCTATTTAGTGATTGCTATATACAAATACTCAAGGAAGTCTTACAATTTTTTAATGTTTTATTTTTAATGTCTTACAATTTTTAAAATATTTTATTTTATTGAGAGCACCTGAGCAGGGAGAGGGGCAGAGGGAGAGGGAGAACCTCAAGCAGACTGTTTCAAGCACAGAACCCAACTTGGACCTTCAGATCATGACCTGAACCCCAAAAATCAAGAGTGGGAAGTTGACCCAACTTAGCCATGCTGGCACCCCTACATAAGGATTTTTGGGGAAGGGAGCCCTCCTATCCACCCTGTTCAGAGTGCCAATTACCCACCTTGCATTTGTAATAGCGTGATGGGGACAGCTCCCGAGTCTGGGAATCTGGTATCTGTACTGCTGTGCCCCATGCCAACAGCAGCCTACATGACACAGTCTATTTTACGTATCTGTG
The DNA here is from genome assembly GCF_905146905.1 of Nyctereutes procyonoides. Classification (NCBI taxonomy): domain Eukaryota; kingdom Metazoa; phylum Chordata; class Mammalia; order Carnivora; family Canidae; genus Nyctereutes; species Nyctereutes procyonoides. The sequence goes on along the minus strand of NW_026575052.1, from coordinate 25,202,274 downwards.
ATAGGTACCACCACTAGCAATCACAGCCAGCCTTCTAAAATTCTAGAAGCAGTGGCTGAGGAACATGAAATTCACATAATGCTAGCAGTTTGGTACATAAGCATGCAGCACCTCATTATCCTGCAACAGGGCTGTTCTGATTGAAATTTTTCTGACTTATAGGACTTAGGACCTAGTATTTCTCATTTCAAAGAGTAACCTATTTTTTTTCAAATGATTATAGGAAATCACAGTGCATTTAACTGACTTAATGAAATTTAATTCCTAACTTCAAGTTCTCAGAGGAGAACAGCCTCTCTGAAGGAAATCTTTGTTACCATGGCCTAAAGAAGAGGCCTAGGCTGTAGGGATACTGATGATCATGACTGTGTTATCACACACACCCCACCAGACAAAAGTCAACTTCCATGAGAATACTAACTATTGCAACTTTGGCTAAAATTTGAGTTTTTCATTAGAGCAACATCATGCCTGACATTTCAGAAAGCTTAAATGCAAACAAGAATGATTAATCGCAGTCATAAATATGCAAACACATTCAAACCACAATATTAAAAAGGTAATATTACCTTGGAGACAAAATGGTAAAACCAGAATTTTTTAATTGCCAAGAATTTCATATAGAAAGTTTGTTTATTCAGTAACATAATAAAATAGGAATATTACATTGGCAGAAGTGGACTTAAGGAGCATAAAATATTATTTGAAAATGGGAAAACAAGGGAATCATTTTCAAGAGCCTCATAGAAAACTTTCAATTTACAATGCTACTTTTTCACAATTAATGGGAGTAATATGTGGCTTTTCTATGATAAAAAGCAATCATGGTACCTGAGTAGTATATACATATGCAGACACTATTATAGAGGTAACTTTTCTAATTACTTAGGCAGTTGTTTGCAGTTCATTCAATACTCTGTCTAAACAGCTTTAAGACACACAAAAAGCAAACGATCCTATACATTTAAGGATAAAACGTTTTAGTAAGCAATTATCCAAATCCACTTATTAAATTAGAACACTCACAGCTTAACGTGTACAACTAGTTTGAAATGCTGACTCACCTCTCGTGACACTTCCCACCTTCACAAATGGCTTTAAAAAATGAATTTGGGGGTAATTCAGAAACACAACCAAAACAAAGAGATTGATTTCAAAAATCAGAAATGAACCGATTATTTTTGTACACTGTATTATATAAATTGGTTCTTTGTTCAAAATTTCAAACACAGTGACATTAACAACAAATAGGTATGCTGTGTGACATCCAATAAAAATAGCACTTGAGGGAATTATTGCCTGACCTAATGGAAAGAATGTTAAATTGCTGCCTCACCTTAATAAGGTTTTTGAGTTCTCTAGCTTTCAATACTTTGGGACCTTTTGTGTTTTCCCTGTAGATATCTCAGGCAAGCTCTAAAATTTGAGACGACACTTAACAAAATAAAACTCCCATTTGAATGGTAAAATGTATTCATTCTAATACTATATAAATGGATCAAATGTGACCCATTTGGTGGGCAAGCCCTGCCTTCTGAACTATCCAACTCAAACTAGACTCTGTGGCAAGTGATTCGTTTTCTCATTATGAAGTCAAGTTTACCTGCAATAAGGCAATTCCTACTCAGCCTTTAGCCATAGCCTTGGTCTTTAACACAAAGTTCTAAACTGTAGATCATGCAAAATGATACAGTTTCCTTAGTAGGTGGGTAAGGAAATCTGCAATAAAAAGAATTTGAGTTCTAAGAAGTCTCATTGAATTAATGGGAACTCCCCCTTCCAATTCACATTTAGTGATCCAAGAAACTGAACTGGAAATGAAATAATGCATCTGTGAAGTCAGAGGCAAAGAATCCTGCAATGTTCTTATATTCAGAATGGGAAAGTAACACTATTACTTCATTTCTTTAAAGGGAAGTAGATTGAAAAGTGTTTGCACTTTTTACAACTCTTTACAGTGTTGATTAATGCTCATCAGTAAACAAGTGAGACAATTTCATTCACCATTATTTGCAAATTAAACAGAAAAATCCATAAAGACATATTTATCACCAATCATATAGCACACAATATAACATAATAGAAAGGGAATATTACTTAATAATATACATAGGTGAATAAAAGCATTTTGATAAGGTAATCTATCATTTTTATTTTTAAAAAGCTTTCCATTTTGAAAATCATAATTACTCAGAAATCACTTGAAGAATGCTATCAATGAATCCCTTTATAGTTTCAAGGAAATGTCTTTTCTGACTGTGAATATTAGACTTCAGTCATCTTTTTTGTCTGAGGTACTCTCATCATGATTTTCGGGGCTGACTTTATTACTGGCAACCGAGGGAGTTGGCTGGACTTCCTTTGGTAATGAGAACACATGGCACGTCTGGAGGTCTAAGTAGGTTGTAAATATTTTAGCATATTCTGGGTGCTTTAGGGCAAAACTTTTAAATTCCTCTAAAAGGGGGAAAAACACAAACAAAATTCAATAAGTTGAGGCAAATCTTCTTTCAGCATAATACAGATTCATCTATGACTTTAATAATATAATTATTGCCAAATCCTATTACTTGACTCTTATAAACTGTCCAGGCACTTTGCAGGAGAGTTTTTCCATTATCTAGTAAAGCTGAGGATTCATGTACTCCATGACCCATTAATTCTATCCCAGAGTATATATCCTAGAGAAATGAGTGCATGCTGTCTTCTGGAGGACATGCCTGAGAATGTACACAGCAACACTGGTTATGACAGGTGAAAAATGGAAACCACTCAAGCTTGGTCAACAGCAGAAATAGAGACTTGTAGCATTTTCATGAGACATAATGGCTCCACAGCCATGAAGATGAAGGAACTGCTGTGTTGTAACACTGTGGACAAATCTTAAAGCCATAATGTTGAATGAAAACAGCCAGATACAAAACAACACATACTGTGGGAGTCCATTATACGAAGCTCAAAAACTCAAGCAAACCTAACACATAATATTTAAAGATTTTGTAGTGACATACTAAAAAGGAAATCAAAGTAGAGATTCCTTTTAAAATCAGGTCAGCCATGCCCCACTTTAGGAGAGAGGGAGTGGCTGTTGCTGGGAATGAGCACACAGATGTTTCCAGAGTTCTTAAAGAGTTCTGTTTCTTGACCCGAGCAGTAGTAATGCAAAGTGCTCACTTTATGAAACCTCGTTACACTTCACGTTTGTTTCACTCAGTTTTCTATATTGCTATAATTTTTTTTTGTAATACAAAGTGTTTAAAAATGCTACTACCTGTGACATTCTATTACTGGTTTTTAAAACCATTTTAACCCTTAATTCTGGTATACAAAGACACAGCCTTGAAAAGCTGAGCCCCGACTAATGATCAACAAAGGCCAGTAGAGTGTACAATATATAATAATTGTATTACGAGACCTCGGAGTAGCGGGCCTCTTTCTATCTTGGGTATTTTAGAATTAGGAATGGAGGTAGAGGTATAGAAGGCTAACTAAGTTAACCAGTGGAGTTTGAACATCAAGCCTCCAACAACCTAGAGTTTCTGAAATGTGTGGCTACCTTCCATTCTGAAATCCCTTTATCCTCTTCTGTTTGGACAGAGAAAAACTTTATTGAGCTGACACAGCATAAGGAGCCTAGACTTTGAATTAGCTACCTATCTGGCTCTATAGCAAAAGGATTTTTAACCCCATGTTCTATTTCTATTATTTTTTTAAATCATCTGATAACCCAGAGTCTACTTCACAGCACGTTAGACCAACTAACAAGTCTTGAAGACAGAAATAGGTCTCAGTGATGAGGAAGCCACTGGACTGAGCCCGAATCATTTTTGCAACTGCAACATTATTTTACACTAATAGACCATTATATGTTTCTGAATCAGGCAAGCTATTAACATGGTCTTTGGATATTTTTTCTTAACATCCAAAATAAAGGTTCACCTGCATGAGCCTGTCTCAGGATGGAGGCACATAAGTGACTTCTATGGAAAGTAAACATGAGAGCTGATTTACTGAAACCAAGGTCTGCAAGACTTGTGCTTTGTTCAAAAGATCAAGGTCTCTGTTTTCTTTGGAGAGGTTAGTGGCATTAAGAAGTGATTCATTTCAAAAAAAAAAAAAGTAACTCAATTCTAGAAGAAATTCTGTGAACTGGCTACTCTGTGGAATTAACTTGGCTAACAGAAAACTGAGAAGGAAAACAACTTAGATGGTCACATTCTGATACATTTCAATGGTTATTCTTTTATAAAAATCATACTTAAATACCTCCAAATATTCCTGCAAAAAAAGAAAATGACATAATATTGGGGGAGAGGGAGATATTCTTTATTCTTTTTAGAATAAAAGAAAAAGGTTGAACTCCGAAAAAGCAAAGCAGATTTCCCTAAAAAAAATTGTTAAAATCATAAAGTTATGTAAAGTAATTTACATGACATAAAGTAAAGTCATAATTGTAAAGTTATGACTACCTAACGAGTTGTTTCTGGTATAACTTCCAATGAAATGGTTACTCTAAATAGTTGTTCCAAATTTGGCAGCTCAGAGCAATAAAGAGTCTTACTTGTGAAAGGAAAATGGTCAGAGAATTAGTACACAAAGGGTTTATGACTCATATATTTTATCTTAGTATGTACTTCCCATTTTCCCTCCCTTACTCCTTCCTCTCTTCCTTCCCTTCTTTCTTTCCTTCCTTCCTTCTTTCCTTCCTTCCTCCCTCCCTCCCTCCTTCCTTCCCTTCCTCCCTCCCTCCCTTCCATGAACTCAATAGAGTAAGTGCTGTAGGCCCTTAATTACCTAAAATGGAATAAAGAGCAGCAGAATGATAGTAATTAAAAACAGACAGTGAGAGAAGTATGGGATCTCATTCCCCTATCCCATGGAAGTTAATAGCTGAAACTCTCTGAACACCATAAGGAAAGAGGCATTCCAGAGGAAACCCCCTGTAGCCTGTGTGAGTGTGTGGGGGGAAGGCTGGGGAAGATAAGCCAACCTGACCTCAATGACCACATCAAAGCTAAGGCAGGGAAGCAGTCACCTAGGCCTCTCCACCCAAGTGGGTTTTTCTCAACAACTGTACTGAGAAATATGTGGAAACTGGTGTACCATCCTTCAGACAGGGGTGGGTCTTGTGGTGATGTGTGGACTCAAGGCATACGGAGACAACTTGGTCCCTGATGGATGGACCTGCTGTAGTCTTCTTCCACCATGATGGTCCCGACCTCACCGGGTGCCATTCACAGGGCAGGAGAAAATAAGCCTATGTGACCTCACTAGGTGCCATCCAGAGGGCAGGAGAAAACGAGCCTATGTGAAAGCTTGCCTAAGCTGCTAATGGTAAATTGATAACGGATGGTTTAGCTGCTGTAGTTATTGTTGGTACTTTACCTGTACCCCTCTATCCTTCAGAGTTACAACCATTTTAGTTAACTTGCTCAGTTTTGCTTGGCCACAGTGATAGCAGAAAGGAAAAGACTCTTCCAGGAGGGGCAGCAGATGAGAAATAAGGTGGGGAGGGCAGAGATCCAGGCTCTAGAACCAGACTCTTGGTTTTTGAATCCTGGCTCTGACATTCTCTAGCTGATGTGACCTTAGGTAAGTTAAACTCCAGGCATCTCAATAAATTAATCATTAAGAGTACTGATTAAATAGGCTTGCTGTAAAGATGTATTAAAAAGTGTTTAGAAGAGTGCTTAGCATACAAGTGCTCAGTAAGTAGCTCTTATTCCTGTCATCATCATCATCACTCCTGTTATTTCTATTGTTAATGCAATTGGTAGAGGGAAATCACATTCCTGCCTGAGGGTCTGTCTGTGGTCAGATGCCCTCCTGGCAAACTAAGCCGAAACCAAACTGCCTACTCACCATAGGACACAGAATCCCCTTGGGCTATCTCCTTGAAGAGACCAGAAACATCCAGGTCGGGCACCCCAAGGGCCGCCTGTAAAATGGTGGAAAACTCTTCCTCTGTTATGTAGCCATCCTCATCAACATCAAAGAGCTGAAAGAAAGAGTAGATAAATATAAGGATGCATGTGGGCAGAGCAATAGTGGTACAGAGTAATCTCAGAAAATAAACTCTTAAATAATTCACACATCCAGGGATCCCTGGGTGGCTCAGCGGTTGAGCGTCTGCCTTCGGCCCAGGGCATGATCCCAGAGTCCCAGGATCGAGTCCCACATCGGGCTCCCTGCAGGGAACCTGTTTCTCCCTCTGTCTATGTCTCTGCCTCTCTCTGTGTCTCTCATGAATAAATAAAATCTTAAAAAACAAAATTCACACCTCTATTGTGCCAGGGGCTAGGGAGATGAATCTAAAGGAAGATTGGTCTCTGCCACCCTTGAGACATGTGGCTTGGTCGTGGGAAGAGAGAAAATGAAAATGGGGGCTGCAATAAGAGTAAGTCCAAAGGACATGGGAGTCCTGTAGAGAGCAAGATGAATCCTATGAGAGAGGTCAGGGAAAGCTATACTGAGTTGACTTGGGTCTTTGTTGAGTCAAAGGTTGAGTTGGGTCTTTGAACACAAAGAACACACGAGGACTGGCAGTGATTGCCAGGGGCTCAGACCAGGAGACTGACAGACAAGCAGGAATCACGCCATGATGGCTATATGACGTCTCACCTGACCCTGTGGGATTATGGCTGTAGGGGATGTGGTGTGATTATATGTGAACTGAGAGTGTGGAGGATGGATTAGACTCAATGTTGGAAAGACTAGAAGTGGGAAAAGCAATGAAGAGTATGAGGTGGAAGAGCAGGGAGCATGGGAGCAGAGTTTGGGAGGAAGCAAAGGCAGGGCCTGGCCAGGAATTGGGGCCTGTGGGGATGGCAAGGAGGAGTGAGGGTGGGCTGCGGTGCTTGGGCACCTGGGGAGAGTGGGGTCCGTTCCCCAGAGCAATAGACCAAAAGCTGGACCTGGAGAGGTGAGACTTGTCAGAGGTGCCAAGGGAAAATACGAGCCTGCAGCACCTCAGCTCAGGAGGGTGGTTGAGGCTCAAGCCGTGACTTCGGGTAAGAACTGCCAAGTCTGGGGGCGCTGGAGCTTCTCTGCAGAGAATGCACAAAGTGATGAGACGCCCTGGGAATGGCATGAATTGAAGTGTGTGCAGAGAAGAGGAGCTGGCAGAGAAAGACTCAGAAGAAGGCATCAGAGAGAATGGGAAATGAGGAGTGCACCTCTTTCTGGAAAGAGGGAGACCCCCTCTAAGTGGTAAGGGCCCAGGGAGTCAAACACCACAGAGAGGGCAGGCAAGAAGCAAAGAGCATTGCTGGGCTTGATAACCAGGAGATCTGGATGCCTTTGGGAAACACGGTTTGAGGGAATTGGGAGGCCAGGTGGTCATGGGACGGGAATGAAGAGAGGTGCGTGGCAGAGGCAACCAGCACGGGCTCTTTGAGAAACTGTGGAATAACAGGAAGGAGGTAAACAGGGCATTGGCTAAGCACAAAAGGAAGTCGTTGCTAGGAAGGGAGACTCTGAACATGTTTATAGGCCGAAAGGAAAAGGAGGTAGGTGGGACGGGTTGAAAGTCAAGTGGCAAAACAGTGATAATTGTTTTTTTTTTTTTTTTTTTGATAATTGTTAGATAATGAATATCTCATCTTCAAAATCTTCTCCTGGGCCTGGCATTAAGGTTTTTAAATGGATGCTGGCGCTGATTCCTTGCAGGCACTGATCCAGAGTGTTTGAATCACTTTCCTTGTGTTAACTGATTACTGTGCCCTCACCGTGGTCTTAGGCAGGGTAGGTGCTGTCAGTAGGTCTGTCTTCTGGATGACAAAGCTGAAGCATGAGATAGTTAGGTTCTTTTCCCAGGGCCACACAACTGGTTGGTGGTAGAGCCGGCATCCAAATCCAGGCAGGTGACATCTAGAGCTCCTGCCTTTAAGGTGTCACTTCTGACCAAACACATGACCAAAACCAGAAAACCAGAGGCGTAGATAAGGTATGATAATCATGAGCAGAACCACAAGCATAGTCTGACCAGGGTGGGAGGAGAACACTAGCCCTAAAGGTGGTTGATGTGTTGCCTCAGCTGAGGAAGCAGGGACTTTCCTATTTTTGATCACTTAGCCCCCAAGTGAAGGAGAAGACAGCCCCTGAGGAAAAAGTGGTTTAGCATTTGTTCATTTGCACAAACTGCGGCCCAGAGCTTTCTAGGGGCCTTGGACTTCTGGCAGTAACTGTGAGGAGATCCCGTCATACCCCACTTCTCACAAGTGTGAAGCTTTCTTGAGAGGCCTTCCATTCCCACACAGTCCTCAGCAATTCATTGGTCATATTCGGTGCTCGGTGGCTCTCACTTCTGTGGAAATTCCCTTCACCAGGCCCAGGCTGGGTGTTTCTACTTCCTCTCTATCTGGCCTTTGTCGCAACTACCCCAGGCTGTACCCCTCACTAAAACACTCACTTTCCCTCAATTACTCATCTCTCCCGATAATCTCTGTGCTACAGAGTACCCAGACCTCAGGTAAATCCCACACTCTGGACTCTGGTAGGAAGCTTAACACCCCAGCTGCTTTTGGAGGAACAATATCTGTCTACTACATGGAATATGGTGAGACCCTGAGCCCATACATCCAAGTCCTTCCAGCAAGCACATGGCTCACGGCCATCTGGACACTCCCTGGAATGTGACTGTGGGCAGAGCTGGGGGTGCTCCCACTAATACAGAGCAGTCCCTGCAGTAGGGTCCTCTGGAGTCCCTGTCACCAAGTCTATTCTGGAGCCATCTCCCTGGCCTTATGGTAGATTTCTCGGCCATAGCATATGCCCGTTGCTCACAGCTGAAGAACTCTACCTCTGCCGGTCTCTATGACGATGAAATGAGCTCAAGGATGGGGAGTTCACTGTGAAGTGCTTCCCAGATAAAAGGAAGCAACAGGATTCTGTGCATATAAAAGGATACGACTAAATGAAAAATAAAAGTGTGCCAAAGTATCTCCAAAAACATCAAACACTCCTGAAAAAGAATGTGGAAAAATAAGCAATGTAAAGCATGACCCCTGTCTTACTGGAAAAAGAGCTAATTATAGTTTTAGGTTCTCCTTGCTTCCCTCTTCTACACCAGACCAAGGTCTAGGCTAGAGAAAAATCTCACAACGTCTTTAAAAACAATAATTACTGTGACAGAGGGCCAAATTTTCTATCAGGTCTTTCATCGGTAAACCTAAAGTGACCATTTGCTCAGCTAAACTTATAATTAGGTATACAATCCCAAAACAGAAACAGAAATATCTGGATTGGAATAAGTTAGCTATGTGTATAATTTTAGGTTTTATGATGAATAAGTAAGTCTGTAAAAGCCAAACGTTTTAAACTTGGAAAAAGTTCTGGCCCTTGCCGTAGGACCATCTGCTAAGCATCAACCACTTAGGTTCTTTACAGGCCTCACAGTTAACTCAGTTTAAGCCAATCTGAAATTAAAAAAAAAAGGTAAGCCTGGGGACCTCTCTGTAAATGACAAAATGCATGAGCATTCCTAAGGCTTGCCCTGGTGGCCTCTAAAACGTGAGAAAGGACTCTTGGAGAAACAGTCTGTCTAGATGACACAGGAGAGAGGAAACCTGTCAGAATCACAGTGGGATATTTTCAGAAACCAGGAAAAGAGAAGAGTAGGAAACAGGAATGGAGACAGTCCTCCGTCGTCATGGTGGATGGAAGCAGGGAGACCGCCAAGTGGCTGAAGGTTGAGTCAGTACATATAGAGAGCTTGATACAAAGACAAGCATGGAAATCAAGTTTTTGGTTCACTTCAGAGTAGATGACACAACTTAGAACTGGAAGCGAACGTCCTACTTATTACTAATTAGATGAGGCACCTTTTATCTCTGAAAAATGAAAAACACACTTTAAGAATGGTTTTTTTCCCCTCCTCTTGGGCATGTGTGTGATAAATGGAGTCTTAAGTCCTAACAGTTCAGATCTGTGCTGAGTCCTGCTGGGGATGGGGCTATGGTGTTATTCACCGGCCAACCCTCCCTCCCCCACCGCCCTCTGCCCCTATGTCACTGTGAAAATATATGCAATACTACAGGGAGAACAGACCTGGTGGGAACTTGGGACACGTATCATGATGCTCACCAGCCACCACCACAACAAAACAAATTCCATCCGGAAAAGAGCACTTAAAATATCTCTGGCACACAGAGAAAATAAGGGTAGATGGGAACTTTCCAGGTGGTGAATTAGGATGGCTGGTGACAGGTGGTGTTTATTTATAAACTGTACTTTGGGGCTTCAAATGGAGAGGCTGGATAGAAATCACTTTTAAGACTAATTTGTTAAATCACCCGCTCTTCAATCTTGATGCCGTTAGCAGGGCGGCTCCCCAAGACATCCCCTGTGCTCAAATGGGTGCTTGTGTTTTCTTTATTCTCAGTAGCAATTGCTTTAATCGCATTACCCCCATGTACACGTTACAGCAGATCTATAAATCCATGTAACAGATTTCACTGATTTTCAGATAATACACTTAGAGTTGACACTTGTTCATGAGACTGACTAGGAGGCTCTCGGTAGGGCTGACAGTACCTTAAATGCCACCTGGATGATGTCCTCTGTATTGGCAGGGTTGCACAAGACAGCCAGGCCGATCACATACTCTCGGAAGTCAATACTGCCATCGTGGTTCTGCAGAAGGAGGGGAGAAATCAATTAGCAGGCCCATTAATTACTATTAATTACAGCCCCAAAGGTGAAATCCAGGTACGTCACATGACTGAACATCATCATGCACTGAGCCTATTTATTTATTTATTTATTATATAAATTTTATTTTATTTCTCTTTTAATTTTTATTTATTTATGATAGCCACACAGAGAGAGAGAGAGGCAGAGACACAGGCAGAGGGAGAAGCAGGCTCCATGCACCGGGAGCCCGACGTGGGATTCGATCCCGGGTCTCCAGGATCGCGCCCTGGGCCAAAGGCAGGTGCCAAACCGCTGCGCCACCCAGGGATCCCAACACTGAGCCTATTTAGAAGAAAGTTGGCACTGAGAGGGAAGAGCAAACAAAGGGCCTGCCTACCTATTCCCATTCAGGAGGAAGTAAAATATATTTGTTTAGTAATGAATATAAACATTTAATCAACAGAGGCCATTTGGTGGCTCTGTGGCACTCAGCATGGGTTCTTGAGCTCAGCCCCGGAGGTAGCCCTTCTGCGAGGCAGGATCTAGAATCTTGGTGGTGGCCCCAACCTGTACATGTAGACAAGGGAAGGGAAGGGAAGGGAAGGGAAAGGGCAAACTGAGGCAGTGATTGCAGATAGATTCTTTCTTTGTTGCGGGCTCCCTCTGTAATAAACCAGGAGCAAGGGAGTGAGCCTGAGCCATTTTAGTGGCGACCTGGTGATGGGAGGCCCCAGGAGATCCTGAACTTCTAAGCTTCTAACTAGTGTGATATGAGTATCTATATACCTCCCTACATATGAACTACTCGCGCCTAGACAGGAACACTAAGGACGAAGTGGGGAAAAGGAAAGAGAACTGTGACAAGCCCAGTGATGATGATCTCAGATGTTAGAAGCAATTTGGCAGTAAAATCTGCAAGTGATGAATTCCCACATAAAGTGTGAACTAGGACCAACGAAGCTAGCGTGGTACTTGACAGATGAACAAACAATGTTTGGCATCAATAAGAGTGGAATTTTTAACTGTGACTAAGTATCTACATTTCAACCATTAGGAGTTCCTTTAGAGCAAGGACTGTTCTCTTTGTGTGGTGGTGTATTTCCATTGCTCAGCACACTTAGGTAGGCACTAAAAATAAATACTACCTTTTCCTCCTTGACCTTTACCTATGACGCTGGGTTCACTTTAAAACTAAGGCAAGTGTTCTTCACTGGGGTTTTGTCGATGAGCTTGGGGGAAGGGGAGGCCCCGGATAAGGGGTGTGTACATTTTTGTGTGCAGTTTTGGTGTGTACATTTTTCTAGGGAAGAAAACTGCAGCTTTGTTCTGCTTCTCAAAGCAACCAAGACTCCAAAGATCAAGCGTCCCTTTTACCTTACTGTTTTATCTTACCACAGGGAACTAAAAAGAGGAATAACTTCACTTCTTAACTTCAGTTTCCCACCAGAGAAGGTAGAAACAAAGATATTTTAAGATTTCCCTTTAAGGAACAAGGGTTTATGCCTAAGGCAAAACTCAGGTCCTGTGACTTCCATTTTTGTTTGGTTACTTATAAAGGAGCTGTATTTCTACCATGCCCCCCCTTAAAAAAAAAAGCTTTATTTATTAGAGAGAGAGAGTCAACACAGAAATGGGGGGGGGCAGAGGGAGAGGGAGAGAGCCTCAAGCACACACCGCACTGAGTGCAGAGCCCAACCCAGGGCTGGATCCTATGACCTGAGCCGAAATCAAGAACTGGACACTTAACCCACTGAGGCACCCAGGTGCCCCTTTTCCTTTTCTTGAACCAAATTTTTTTTAAAGAAACTGATCTTTTTTTTTTTTTTTAAAGTATCATTTACATCCAATGAAAAGATCCATTTTAAGTGTATAGTTAACGTGTTTTGACAAATGTATGCACCAGGGTAACCACTACCACAAATAATAGCTACAAGATTTTCATCACCCTTGAAATTTCAAAGACAGTGGAGTTTTAAGTAACATGATTTCCTTCTTGTGCCACCACCATTCATTTCCTTACACATCACAGAAGGCTGTTGTTCATTAGCCTTAGAGGCTGAGCAGCTTATTGAATGATAGACCTATTGCTCACTTAGGTGCATTTGTTCCTCAATTGGCATTCTCTATGAAGCAACACAGAAGTCTTGAATGGAAGGTCTGAAGAACAGATAGAAGAATGAGCAGTAGACAATGAACCTACAATCATAGATTGTACAATTGGGAATATTCTTTTGAATTTATGTTGTCTCTTCATTGTGAGGCTCTAATTTTTATTTATACCACTGAACCCTATGTATAGCAGAGGTCAAGCATTATTACTCATTCTGTAGATGGACAAAGGGAAATGTAAAAGACCTTTCATATTACCACTACTCACAAAACAAAGTAATATTCTGAACCTCTAATATTCACTAGCAGTCTTATCTCTGAATGGTTTTGGTTGACAAAAAGAAGCAGACCCTTGGTAATCAATCACACAAGAAATTATAGGTAAGTTTTCATCTTAGTAATGTGAAGGGGGTAAAAAAGCAGTATGGAAATTAATTATTCTCAGATATTTTATTATTGGATCAATAAAATAATATATTGTTAAGTTTCCAAATTCAGAATAATAAAACTTTGAACTGGAAGGAATCTTTGAAGTTACCCATTCGACTAACTCATTTTGACTAAAGAGAGAGAGAGAGAGAGAGAGAAAGAGAGAGAGAGAGAGAGAGAGAACCCTATGACCCAGCGATTGCACTTGTAGGCATTTATCCAAAGGATAAAAATGTAGTGATCTGAAGGAGCACCTGCACCATAATGTTTATAGCAGCAATGTTCAGAATAGCCAAACTATGGAAAGCCTAGATGTCCATTGACAGATGAATGGATAAAGATATATATACAATGGGATATTACTCAGCATCAAAAAATAGAAATCTTGCTATTAGCAACAATGTGGATGCAACTAGAGGGTATTATGCTAAGTGAAATAAGTCAATCAGAGGAAGTCAAATACATGATTTTTACTCATATGTGGAATTTAAGGAACAAAACACATGGACAAAGGAGAAGGGAGGGGAAAAATAAAATAAGATGAAATCAGAGGGGAGACAAAGCATAAGAGACTCTTAACTCTGGGAAACACAGAGGGTTGCTCGAGGAGAGGAGGGTGGTGGGACGGGGTACTGGCAGACGGGCATTAAGGAGGGTATGTGATGTAACGAGCACTGGGTATTATATACAACCGATGAGTCACTAAACTCTATTTCTGAAACTAATAACATGCTATATGTTAATTGATTTTAAATAAAAAAATGAGACATAAAGTTTATTTGAGGTCATAAAACTTGCTATTACCATTAATTACAATGAAAATGTAAGTGATCGGACTCCAAATCATTCAAATTAAAGTAGCTTAATAAAATACATTCAAAAACAGATAATAAAAAAGTATACAACAAAATGCACTCCTTTAATTTTTTAATTTCAAACCAGTTCCATGATAAAAACTGTACTTCAAATCTGTGGGGTTTTTTTCTTTAAAAATCTATTGATCTTCTCAGGAAGAATTATAAACTTAAAAATCTAGACTTGAAAATATTTCAAGGCCACATTTCAAAGGAGGAGCCCAGCTTTCTGGAAGGAGACTCTAATCCCTCCATCATCTGTCCTAATCTGGAGGCCAGGACAGTCCCAAGGAGGAACTATAGATTTGTATTGGGTTACTGCAAAAGACAGGGTGACTGAACCTGCCTGACACTCTAGATGGTGGGATCTAGTGGTGGTTGGCAGGATCAGAAAAGTGTGGAAGTGAAGGGACCTCCTGGGGCCCTAGCACCTTGCCGTCCCCACAGTCACACAACACTGGCTTCTCAGACCAGTGGGAAGTTCCAGATCACATATTCAAATGTGGTCCATTTAAAATTCCAGAAGGAGGGGCACCTGGGTGGCTCAGTGGTTGAGGATCTGACTTTGGCTCAGGTCATGATCCTGGGGTCCTGGGATCTAGTCCTGCATCAGGCTCCCCACAGGGAGCCTGCTTCTTCCTCTGCCTATGTCTCTGCCTCTCTCTGTGTCTCTCATGAATAAATTAAACAAAATCTTAAAAAAAAAAAGAAAAATTGTCTAAAAAATAAATAAAATAAAAATCCAGAAGGAAATGAATGATGGTGTTCTTGTGTCTGATTCTCAGGTATCCAATCCCTAAGGCTTTTCTTAGTCCAATTTATTGAACATTTTTATTCCTACTGAGTTAAATACATTTTACAACCTTTAAAATTGTAAGGATACTTTAAAACTTTAAATTTTAAAGTTTTAAGGATACTGTTCTGAATATCTTTTGAGATGGTAAACTCCCAAGGATGAGGACTATATTGTCTTTGATGTGTTATAATTTGTATCATCCCTGCAAATAAGGGATAATCAATGCCATCAAAACAATTTAGAAATGTTTATATAAAACCAGAACCTATTCCGCAGCAGCCAAAGGGGAAAGGGCTTTGAGTTTTTGAAGATGCTTCATAAATCCAAAGGAGTACTATTATTAAAATACAGGAAATTTTGCCTGTATTTTCAGAGGAGACTGGGAAGAGGCATTCTGTTTACTCAAATATTCTTATTAAGAGCATGTTTCTACCCACATACACAATTGTATTACCAATTTTCTCAGAATTAAATTGCTTTAATCCACTTAACATTAAACACAGGCACTTTAAAGAAGTAATACTGAAAGCACCTCAAGATTGATAGACATGTTAAATATCAGGGCCCTGCAGGTGCATCTGTGAATATTTTTTTAAGGCCCCATGATGGGTTAGTCATGCAATATTACTGACAAAATTGCTAACTTAAAAAAAGTTTTTAAAAATAAATGCACTACTACTCAAAAGATATTTAATTTTTTTTTAAATTTATTTATTTATGATAGTCACAGAGAGAGAGAGAGAGAGAGAGGCAGAGACACAGGCAGAGGGAGCAGGCTCCATGCACCTGGAGCCTGACGTGGGATTCGATCCCGGGTCTCCAGGATCGCGCCCTGAGCCAAAGGCAGGCGCCAAACCGCTGCGCCACCCAGGGATCCCTCAAAAGATATTTAAAAAGTGACCTTTAAGATGATGTACCCATTCTGCATATTTTTGGAGGTCTGCTTTTCTTAGGTGTACAGCATGCATGCAGACATACAGAACTACATTCTTTTTTCCTGCAGTCACAGTTTATGGAATCCAGGGGCTTGTATTAACATAAAGATGTTTTTCAAAGTCATATGGGATGTTTTGAAATTTAAAAATGTAGATGGTACAATTTCAAATGCTTTATAAGATCATTGAGTATTATTTTCAACTTACTACATCGATTGTATTGCTTAATGTTAGAACTAAAAAATCATGGGATGGAATAGGAATCATATAAAGTCTTAGCCTATAAGCAAGCTTCCATGTAGAAATGGCAAAATTAAAAAAAATTACCATGTAAATATTCCCTCACACATTGAAAATGTCCCCTTAAAACATCAACTGTTAGATAAAAACTAAGAAATTCAATCATTCATTAGGCTAATGGTTCCACACAATGCCAAAGTTTTGAATACTTAAAAAAAGTCCAGAGTTTAGACTGGATTTTCTAGTGTCTACGCTAGTGACTGGGGTTACCTGTACAAGTTTTATACAAATCCAGAAGAGAAATGTACGTAATTTCAGGATGTTTGCCCTGTACAGGCAGGAAGTGAATCCTAAGAGCAGATAATCCCTTGACCCTAGGAGCAAGAAAAATACTTAATATCACCTCCAGCATGAGGTAACCGTCTTAACTTTCATAAAATATTTAGAATTAACTGAGGAAAAAAGGGTAAGGCTCTGCTGCCCTTTCTACAACTGTCATATGGAAAGGTTAAATAATAAACTTAATATTCTGAGACCTTAAAAGGCATCTTGGCAGCTTTCCCCTTTCTTGGCTATATTCCTATACTCATCTCTGATGTATGAATGGGTTGATTCTAAAATAAGGATCCTGATATTAATGTGTGGTTGCTGGCAGTGATCTCATTCTGATAGGACCATACCTGGTCTAAGTAGCACACCAGAGCAAACTTAAATTTACAAGTCCCTAGAGGAAGGCGGATGTGGTCTCTGTGCTTGGCTCAGTGCAGAATTATATGTGCGTGGTGTTGCATAAATATTATATGATGGTGATGATGGTGAGCGAGGAGGCCAAATGCCAACCTCTCCTGATTTCACTGGGGATTTCTCACATGCAGCTGTGGGCTGTTAACAGGAGAGTTATATCAGTTCCATAGTTAAACACTCCTCTAAATGAGTCCAAAGAGGAAGGAAGAATTTATCTTCAAACTCAGGAGGACCCTCTAAAGTAGCCTGGGAGAGAGAAGGAATGCATTAAGAGCCAGAGAAGCAGGAGGGGCTACTTCAATAGCAGGTGGGGGAGCTGAGCACTAGCAGACGCATGCCCTCAGGCTGAATCTACTTGCTGGAGGATTCTGGATTACGCCCACCATAACCTCCTGATCAAAACGAGAGGGCAAAACCAAGGGCCATACACAAGACAGAGACCACTGCTCTGGCATGGTGACCTTACCTGCTTATTGGATCACCTGGGGATAAAATACTCATCCCTGGGCCCCACCTCTCAAGATTCTCTGTTTACCAGTTTGGGGTGGGACTTAGGTGTCAGTATTCCTAAAGAGCTCTCCCTGTGATTCTGAATTGCAGTCAGCTGTGAGAAGCACTGTAACAGTCAACAATATTTATGTATCTTTATATATCTCTATATTCCTTTATAGACTACATAATTGGTTACAATTCATGCAACCCTTCCTTTTTTTTTTTTTTTCCTCCTTTGGTTACATTTCTTCTGTCTGCAGTTTTTCAAGAGGAACAACAACAAAAAAACCATTCCAAGCTCTGGGGCAGGGCAAGACATGACAAGAACCAGTCAGCCAACACGCGCCGGGCATGCCTGATTTTGTATGAAGCACATGTAAGAATGATTAAGAGTGACATTTTAGATTACGGATCCACCCTTTATTCTCCAATGCCCTAACCCTTTTTACAAACAAATCAAAGCAAAACAAGTTTGCTTCATGCTTATCTTACTAGAGAAACAGGACTAAAGAATTCTGGAATTTTAGACAGTTGCTCTACCATTAAAAATGTTTATCTACTTACCTTATGTGAAATTGCTTTTCTCATTTCTGAACCTGTTTCTATACGGTTAAATAGGTTTCCAGGAAAACACTTTTTATTTGTTTATTTATTTATTTACATAATGGAAAGACCAGATGTGAGGAAAAACAGATTTTGAACTTCTCTCCTCCTCACCTTTTTATTTTTATTTATTTATTTATTTTTTATTAAATATTTTATTTATTTATTCATGAGAGACACAGAGAGCGGCACAGGCAGAGAGAGAAGCAGGCTCCATGCAGGGAGCCCAACATGGGATTTGATCCCAGGTCTCCAGGATCACGCCCTGGGCTGAAGGCGGCACTAAACCGCTGAGCCACCCAGGCTTCCCCCTCCTCACCTTTTTAAAGGGGGAAAAAAAATAGATCTCTTGAGGGCTTTTTTGATTTATTCCAAGATTTTTTCAAAATTTCATTCTCAGTAACAACAAATTTCCTGCTCCTTGGAATTCACTCACCAAATAAGCAATGCTCTATTAAAATCTACTTGACTGGGGCTCTGCCCCACATTCCCCCGCCCCATCATATACATTCAGTATCTCAAAAACCTGACATACAAACCACCTGGAATATTTTTCATAAAAAATATGTTTTAATTAAGCGGTAAAGGACAGCCCCAGTTCGAAGCATGCAAGCTGGTGTAGGAGCTCACAGGAAACGACAGCTCCAGGACAGGGTATGAGCCAACGTGCAGACAGCATGGCTGGGCTTTCAGGAGTCCCGTCCTCGTTGGGCGCTGGCTTCTCGGCACCCACTTCAGGAGTACATGGTCAGCTGCAGCCATTCTTGGATGGACACTTGAACTAGGCCATCTGCATCTCTATCCAGGGATTTGAAGACACGGAACATGGCATCCAGGCGGACCAGGCAGCTGATGAAATTGTTGAAATCCATGCTTCCATCCTCATCGGCGAATCGGCGGATGATCATTTGGTAAAGTTGCTCGTTCAGCTGGAACCCGGCTGCCTGCAGAGCCGCGCGCACCTGAGAACTTCCTAGGGACCCAGAGCGGTCCCTGTCATACTGCTTATAAACGCACTGCCATTTCTTGATGTTGTTCCAGAGGTACTTAAACTCTTCGAAGCCCAGCTTGCCGGTCGTGTCACTGTCCATTACAGACACAATGCTCCGGCAGGTGTCCAGACTAAAGCCATCAGTCTTCAGATCCTTGTGTTTAGAAAGGACTTTGTTGAGAATATTCATCAGGTCAGTGGCGCCCACCTCCATGTCCGGTCCTGCCAGCTGTGCAAACTGTTGTCGAAACCGACGAACTTCCTCACTTTCGTTGGCCTCCACATTGGTGAAATGCTGCTGAGTGGGAGGTGGTTCCGGGGTGTACTGAGCTGCTGCAGCCTCACTGATGAAATTCACAATTCCTCCAACTATCCCTCCAATATTTCTTCCTCCTCCTCCTCCTCCTCTTCTCTGACCACCTCCTCCAAGAAGGCCTCCAAGGGCTTCTCCAAGGCCTCGATCTGCCCCTTCCAATAAAGCCTTTGCAAGAAACATGCTTTTGGTTTAAGGAGCAAGTGTAGAAGCTGCTGATGTTTTGGAGATGGTGTGGAGAGAGCTGAGATGGAGTCTCATTAGCTTACAGGTAGAAGAACTGGCTTTTCTGTACCTGCTTGCATGGTGCCACGCCCCATGGGGCAATGTCTTCCCTCCTACTAAAGGAGTAGGACTTCCATGAGGTCCTAGCACCTGCCAGCTTTTAGAGGGCCTCAATAAAATATTCGTAAGCTACTGTGTGTATGAATTACAAGAAATAATATTTTGAAATGTAATTTATTAAAATACTCATTTCTATACATCACTGATTTCTCCATACCTGAAAGATGATATGCATTTTCCTAACAGGAGAAGCTAAATGACTCAAAGATATCAAGAATTTCTTTTCTAAGGAATATTTATTGTTAGAGCAGAATGGAATTCTTGGGCATTGGGAGACTATTTCCCTAGTCCCTCTCTTTTAGCAAAGATCCTCAAATCCAATGCTCTTACGAAAAACTTGGAAGGGAGGGTTTTAAGATACAGGGTCCCCAGGTCCCATCCTCAGGGATTCTGATTCTGTAGTCTGCTGTCAGGCTGATGATCGACATTTTTGGAATCATTTTTTGGAGTGTAACAGGCACGGAGAAAACCGCACAAATCACAACTGTAGAGTGCAGAGAGGTTCACAAACTATACACACCCATGTCATAACAGCCAGATCAAGAGAGAGAATATTACCATATCCTAGAAGCTCTTCCTGCTTTCTAGTTACTCTTCCCTCCCAAGGGTAACCATTATCTTGACATCGAACACTATCAACTGATGGCTGTGCTGTAAATAAATGAAATCATACAGTATATATTTCTTTGTGTCTTGTTTTTAAAATTTGAATTGAATTTCTAAAAACTGTGGTAAAATACACATGATATAGAATTTACCATCATAACTATTTTTAAGAGTTCGGCTCAGTGGCATTAGATTCACTCACATTATCGTGCGATCATCACCACCATCTATGCCCAGAAACTTTTTCATCTTCCCAAATGGAAGCTCTGTCCCCATTAAACAGTAACTCCTCATTCCCTCCTCTTGTGAGGCCCTGGCAACCACCACTCCACCTTCCATCTCTGTGAATCTGACTGCTCCAGGGACATCACATAAGTGGAATCACGGAGGACTTGTCCTTTTGTGACCAGCTTATTTCACCTAGCATGATGTGTTCAAGGCTCAGTCGTGTTGTAGCAGGTGTCAGGATTTATTTACTTTTTTAAAGCTGAATAATATTCCACTGCACGTATAAAACACATTTTGCTTATCCACTCATCTGCTGGTGGATGCTTAGGTTGCTTCTGTCTCTCGGCTTCTGTGAATAATGCTATGAACACGGGCATACACATATTTCTTCACATCCCTACTTTCAATTCTTTTGGATGTATACCCAGATGCAGAACTATCTGATTAAATATTAATTTGGTTTTTAATTTTTTGAAGAACTGCCATACTGTTTTCCACAGTAGATATACCATTTTATATTTGTACCAACAGTGCACAAGTGTTCCAATTTCTCCACAGCCTGGTCAACACTCCTTCTTTCCCTCCTCCCCCTTTCCTCCCCTTCTCCTTCCTTTCTTCTTTTCTTCCTTCCTGACAGAGATCATCCTAATGGGCATGAGGTGGTAATAATCTCATCGTGGTTTTTATTTGCATTTCCCTAATGATTCATGATACATACAGTTGCTCATAGTACTCTCTAATATAATTTTACTTCTGTAAAATAGGAAGTACTGTTCTCCATTTCTGATTTTGTGGGTTTTTTTTTTTTCTCAAAATTACATTTGTGAGGTTTGATTTTATATTTTTAAATAAGTATCTGTAGAAGTCAGTCTATGGGGATCCCTGGGTGGCGCAGTGGTTTGGCGCCTGCCTTTGGCCCAGGGCGCGATCCTGGAGACCCAGGATCGAATCCCACGTCAGGCTCCCGGTGCATGGAGCCTGCTTCTCCCTCTGCCTGTGTCTCTGCCTCTCTCTCTCTCTCTCTGTGACTATCATTAAAAAAAAAAAAAAAAAAAAAGTCAGTCTATGACAAGTAGTCTCAAACAATACTTTGAGAAACCAACCCAACCTTTGATACTAGATAGAGAGACAAGATACCAGTCTTTCAGAGGTTTCTGGAAGTTCTGCTGGTGAACTCAGGAAAAGGCGCCAAGACATAACCACTAAGTCATTATATCACTTAGCATTTTGGAAATCAACCTCAAATCTGCCAAATGATGGTAATACTATCTCTCTGCCTACTTCATAATGATTCAATCTCACTTGTTAGGTATCAGGACTTGGATTCAGTATTTAGGAGACAAAGGTGAATACGTCAAGATTGCTGCACTTAAGGATCGAGGGAGGACACCCACCAAAAACTAATTCTAATTATAAGCTGACATCTATATTCACATTTTTACTTAATACCAAATATGACATTTGTATGCAGCATTCTTTGGTATTTAGGTTTCATAGAATTCCTCTGAAAGACAAAGTATTTGTGATAAAGAAAGAAAAACTCAGGGAAGGCAAGCTACTGAGGAAAGGTAGTGTACTGCATTATTAAGCCCTGTGAGTGCCCAAAAGGGGAGTGCGATGAATTCTGCCAACGAGAGAAGATTTACCTACAGAAGATGATGCGCAGGCCAGAGTTCTCCAAAAGATGGAGGATGTGAAGGGACAACACAGTAAAAATACAGAGAAGCTAAAGGATGTGTGGTCTTTAAGCAACCATCCACTGTGATGATGGTCCACTGCTGGGCATGACAGCAGAGAGGCCAATCTACAGAACAGACTCGGACTGGAAGGGGCTTTGAACCGCCATGTGACAATCTGTCTCACAGTGGGAACTACCCAGGCTCGAACAGGAAGTCAAAAGGAGATGAGATGTGAAATTACGCTGGGAGTTGTATAATTTCTAGAAGTGAATAACGATTGTTCTAGCTACTGTTAGGGAGAGAGCAGTAGCAGGGGACACTGCTCTGTTCAGGGCATGGGAGAAATGTCTCCTTCTGCCACACCCAGTGGTTTGGGTAAAACTCTCCAACCACTGGCTTTATGACACAATGACTCCAATAACTGGTCTCATGGGCACAATGAAATGGCCTCTGTGAACACCGAAGGCCAAATGTCTTTCTTCACCACACAGAAGAAAGAGCCACAAAAGGATTGTCTTCTTTTGAGGGGATCGCAGGGCCATCTGGCCTCAGACAGATGTAAACCCATTCATAGGAGCTTCTCTCAGAGGAAATTACATGGGCTTTGTTTTTATAATATTGCAAATTAACTTGATAGCAACCACTACCATATAAAACACGCCTCCTCATGCCCAGCTGAAGTGGTTTTCCCTGAGGTTTAAATCCAATTCCTCTCATTTATTTTCTGTGAAGATGGAGGGCATTTGGCTAACAGTTTCTCATAAGCCATCCTCGAATAAAAGACTGTTATTAGATTAGCAAGCCTTTTCTTCTCTGGACTACTGGATCCCCAGAGGCTATTTATTAGAACATTAATAGCAACTTTGGTTGCCATCTGGGGGAATTGACTGTCCAGATCAGCAGGGAAAAAGAGTAGAGGAAGATGACACATCTGATGGAAAATTTAGCCTCCATTCGAGGGGGAAAAGTCACTGAATTTAAAAAGTAGAGAAACATGATTGCTATTAGCAACATTATTCATAATGGCCCCAAAGTAGAAACAACCTGAGCGTCCGCCAATTGTTGAAAAAAAATGCAATATGTTCATATAATGGAGTACTTTTTGTCATTCAAAGAGGACAAAGTCCTGCTACAGCATGGATGAACTGCAAAAACATTATGCTACATTGACAGAAGCCAGACACACGAGACCATCTACTGTATGATTCCATTCCCTGAAACGTCCAGAAAAACCAAATCCACAGAGATAGGATGTCTTTCTTCTAGACCAGGCCTAGAGTCACACCAAAGGACTGACAACTCTGTCGTGGTTGCCTAGGGCTAGGAGACAGCTGGTGACAGAAGCTAACACTTAATGCTACCAGGAGACACAGTGGGGTGTCGGAAATTTTCTTAAGCTGCTCTGTGGTGATAGTTGCATGAACTTGGCAAATTTATTTAAAAAAAAAAATCACTGAATTGTAGGCTTGAAATGGGTGAGTGATAGGATATGTAAAAGATGCCTCAAGAAGCCCATATATATGTATATATATACAAAGTCAACAGTGACAGTTTGAAGTAAAAAGGATACTGACGAGCAATATCCTTCTAGTCTTCTAGTCTCAGGACTGCAACTAACCAGCTGTGTAGCTTTGAGCATGTCACTCCCTCTCTCCAGCTAGCTGCCTCTGTAAAATGGGGAAGGTGGGCAGTTGGATGGGAAAGGTCCTTTTAGCTCTGGAATTCTGGGAGTCTAGATCTTCATGTGCCCTGAAATAGTGGCAGTGACATCATTCTTATCTTGCATTTCCTTTCCTTCTCAGGCCCAAGTGTTTTTATGCTATATGTTGATTTAATTTAATCTTCCTTTTTCTTGGGTCTGCTTCCACCACTTTTAAGGACATACTCACCCTTATCCCTGCTTTGACATATCATCTGGTTTTGACAAGTATTCCTGGTGGCTCCCTAACAAGTATGGTGCTCCTCCAAACAGAATGCCAAGGTGGCGGTGCTGAATCCAGAAGGACATACAGCTCCTGCTTGCAGCAAACCCTTTCTTGTCAAGGGAGGCTTTCACCTAACTGCAGCATGATCTGGACCAGACCTTTCTCATTTATTGATGAGGATGTCATATTGGATGAACTCAAAAGCCTTCCTAGAGCCCATATAGATAATATCTATTTCTTCTTTGTTATCATCTTGGACTGTCACTCTGTCATAGGAGAAAATTAAATTGGTCTGACACAATTTGCTCTTTACAAAGCTCTGTTCTTTACTTCCTTATGCTCATGGGAGAGGCCCGTGGTTGCTCACTTATGCTTATAAAGAAAGTTAAGCTTTAACTCATGCAGCCTCCTTTCTGTTCCTTCTAAGCATCTCCTAGGTATATTTGCACAGAGGAGCCAAAAATAAAGCTTATAATTCTCACACTTCAGTGGAGATTCCTAATGTAACAACACGCTGTGAGAGAAAATACCATCATGGATTAAGTGGAGGAGTTCAGACAATCTGAGACAAGGACAGGGAAATGGTCAGGCATATAGGACCACCAAACATTTAGGCCAACTAGTACAACTGCATAGGAAAGTTATAGCCTTTTTCTGTTTATTGCATCATATAAGTTATGGGTACATTTCACATAACAAATCCTGATTAAATGAGATTGCAATCAATAGTTCTTTTCATGTGAACTATGAAACACTATATTACAAATCAAACCTGAACTGCAAATTTAAAGGATAGAAGACTTCACTGTTGCTTAGTAGTTGCCTCTGCCATTGTAGACAAAGCAGCCACAGGCAATACATAGACCAATGGACATAGCTCGTTTCAATAAAATTTTATTAACAAAACAGGCAGCGGGCTGGATTGTGCCCGCCAGCTGTTGTTTGCTGACTGTTGCTCTATTTCCTAAGCTGATGAAAACAGAGTATATTGGTAAGGTTTAAGGACTGAGATAGGCTGCAGTTAGTGCTTCGAGTGGCCGCTGTCGATTTGTAGGATACCCCACATCCGATTTACTAGCGATCACTCTGAATCTTTATTCTTGTCTGCTCTGTTTCTTACTGATAACTTCTCTCAGTTGTCCTAGTGTTGTACCATTTGTCTTTACAGATGAGAAAAACTGGTTTCTAACTCCTCAGTTATCTATCATCTAGCACAAACTCATTTCCTTTTTTTTATCAACAACACTGCAAAACAGGCCATCACCTGATATAATTTAGATAGGTGGGGACACCTGGGTGTCTCAGTGGTTGAGCATCTGCCTTCGGCTCAGGGCATGATCCCAGGGGCCTGGGATTGAGTTTCACATCGGG
The DNA here is from genome assembly GCF_905146905.1 of Nyctereutes procyonoides. Taxonomy (NCBI): domain Eukaryota; kingdom Metazoa; phylum Chordata; class Mammalia; order Carnivora; family Canidae; genus Nyctereutes; species Nyctereutes procyonoides. The sequence continues at coordinate 25,176,982 of NW_026575052.1, read as the reverse complement.
CTCCCTGCATGGAGCCTGCTTCTCCCTCTGCCTATGTCTCTGCCTCTCTCTCTCTCATGAATAAATAAATAAAATCTTAAAAAAAGATTTAGATAGGTGGTTATTCTTTCCATCTTGTAAAATAATTTTGAAACTTGTCATGATTCTTCCCCTTTCAGCCTTCTAACTAGCACTTAGTTCTGACATTTACTATGTTCTTTGTTTAAATATTAGACAAGAAAAGTGTGTGTGTACTTTAGCACTCTGACAATCCAGCATTTGGGCTATTGTAAACTTCTATAGATCTTCTATTACTGCTTCACATTATGTGGAATGAATGCATCTCTTTATCCCGAGTTCTTTTCCTGTCTGCCTGGTTCTTGGTATTAGTTCCACTGTTAAATGAGGTCCAACAATAACAAGTATCTTTGCCTGCCCCTTCCTGTTGGAGAAGGTAGGGTGCTGCAGCATGCAGATTTTTTGCTCATGCTGACAGTCAGGACAGGGCACTTTTGTGGCTTAAGTGACAGCGAGTAACAGAGAAATCTTTCTGAGTGGGATAAGATGAAGTTTTCTTTTTAGTTGTACAAGTTGCCCTGGAAGTTTGGGACCATACATGCTGCAAAGTAAAAAAAAAAAAAAAAAAAAAAAAAATTACTATCTGGCTCTATCAGAAAAAGTCTGCTGACCCTGAAGTAAGGCTTTGCCACTGGTGCATGTACATACTGTTATGGGGCTGATGAAATATTAGGCTGAGTATATCAGGAGATTCAAGAGGAGGATCGGGAGTTAGAAGAGATAGGCCTTGGAGCTAGTAAGAAGTTCAAGAGGCAGATAACATGGTGCTTTGTCAAGCCAGCAACAAAGGCAAGCTGTGTCCGGCAGTATCTGAGGACTTTGTCTTATTGATACATCAGATAGTGCTGGTGGGGCAGCATATGGTTCTGCTCGGTAACACAGCTCTGAGGAAGGATGCAATGAACAGGCATGCTGTTATGGACATTTTGAGATGTTGTTATAACTGTAGAAATGACTGTGCTATGACTTTGGGTTTAGCCAGCGTTGTTTCTTAATCCCATTAGGTATATTTCAATCACTTCAGGAGTGCTGGCAAAAAGTCTAGTATTTAAAACTGAATTAATGAATATCAACGATGTTGAGACACCACTGTTTTTACCCTATCATCTCAGCCTTCAACTCTGACTCATCTGGACATGTGACCAATCTGATGCAGACAGTTCAGAATATGTTTAAAAATAAAGAAGCTAAACTCAACACAAAGATGAAAAAGTTCTTTGTTCTTTTTCAGAGAGATAGGACCCCTCCAAATGACATGATCTCAAACTAGTGAACTATGCCGCGCTTTGGATGGACCTTACTCATCATCAGATACCAGAGAGTCTGAAAGGACAGGTCGGAATGTTCACAGGAGCTCAAGAGACAGTGCAATTTTTAGGGACAAACTGAGATAAGACCATTATGAAGTCTTTACAGACTAGCCAAGAATGTACATGGGAAGAAAGAGTAAGGGGATGTGAGGGAGGTCTTTCTCCCATCCCCCCAAATCCCAACACCACTTCATTAGACTTGAGGGGAGACAGAGAGGCTGAGGGCAGCTGTCTGCACTGCAAAAATGTACAGCTGCTGGAAGAACCACAGGAACACCCCCCGCCCTTTCTCGTTCCCACCCTTCCTCCTCCTACCCCCCACCCCTCATGAAGCATTGAGTTTAGCAAGATAAGCTACTCTGAGGGAAACAAACTATGGCATTACTGAACTTCTTGTCTTTCCCATGGAACATTCCCCAGCTAAATCACTTAAAGAGGTTGAGAAAACAAGCCTAGCCTGGAAGTTAAGTGGGTATGTGCATGGGGCGTGGTAACAATTGCATAATTCGCCTTCTCAAAACAAAGCAAATCTTGACAGGCGCAGACATGCAGATACATTAAAGACAGAAGAGGAAAGAAAGACAAAGACAGAAAGAGGAAAGAGGGAAAAAGGAAGGAAGGAGAGAAAGGAAGGTCATGTGCTTTGGTCCCCAATTCTCCAGGCTCTTTTCTTTACCTTCCAGTATGTTGGAGAGCAGAAAGAAAAGTACTGGAAAGACCCTCTTACGATCTATAGTGAAAGCCAAGTCACGCTATACAAAGAAGTGACAAGCACTCATGGTTGTAAGTGACGTGTGAACCAATGGAAGTGGTCCATGCGGATATGTGATTGGCCAACTTGGCTGCCAAGGCTCACTGTATCCTCTAGTTCAGAGTGAGTCAACCCCACTAACTGGGGGTTATTTTAATCCTTGTACCCTCCCTTCCCCACTTCCAAATCTTCCCATACTTAAAAGAGTGCCAGAGAAACACTGGGGATTATCAGTCACCAACAGAATGGTGACTGCTAGCGATGACAGTTTGACACCTGCAAGGGAGGGCAACCTCATAGATGTTAGTGCTAATCTTGATTGAAAATCCTGATGAGCACAAAGTCTAAGATGTGCTCTAAGCTTCCTCCTTGGTTCCCATTCCATGTCACTCCCCATTTTCCCATCTCCTTTCCTTAATTGTATATTCCTGCCATATTCCTTCCTGTCACAACGTTCCTATTCATAGAAGTTTCATTTAAAACTACTTGCCTGGTTCCTAGAGCCAAAGAGGGAGATGGTACATAAATCTCACAGAGAGATTGGTAATAGTACAAGTAAGAAGCTCTTCTGTTTTCCCAACTTGCACGGTTCCAGCCAATAATTTACTTCTCCTTTCTCCTAAGTCTTCATTACATTTTCTAGTAGTATGACTGCAATGACACAACACGTGATCATTTCACAGACAAAGGAAGATGATCTGTACACTGCAAGCAAGCCAAGGAAAGGGGACTGGGTACTACAGAGAGAAGAAGGTTGCTTTACTGCATCAGGTTAAAGAATGGTTCATCTTAAAGATCACAGAATGAATCATTAGGAACATCAGAGTGCTCTGGGTAAAGAGAAAAAGAAGCCCTGTCCTGGTTTCTGTCATCAAGCTATAATTTCTTTGAAAAATATCTTTTCCGACTGGTCAACAGAGAACAGGGACTTCTGGAGCCAGCCAGGATGGAATAAGCCCAATCGAGCCCATCTCTCCTTATGAGTACAAATTAGAAACTCTAATCGAAATTTGAAAAGCAACTACCTCTGGACAAAATACCAGAGCAGGAGAACTGGTGAGGAGAGCCAAAATGAAAGAACAATCAGTAAAGCAGGATAATCATGGATGACCTCATTATTAAATTGTTGAAAGGAAGAACCCTCAACTCTCTTCTATTCACAACGATATATCCTAGGAATGAATGCGAAATAAAGTCATTCTCAGATAAGAAAATAACAAGAGCACAATCCTAAGTATGTACTTGAGTGAAATAAAAGCCTAGATTTACACAAAAACCAACGCAGGAATATTCATAGTTTGTATTCATAATTGCCCCAAATTGTAAACAAGTCAAAATGCTCCTTAATTGGGGAATGGATATACACCAAGAATGGTGCGTCCATACAATGGAATACCACTCAGTAAGAAAAGGGGAAACTATTATTGATACATGCAACAACATGGCTGAATCTCAGATGTATTATGCCAAGTGAAAGAAGCCAAACTCAAAATCAAATAGTTGATTCTATTCATATGGCAAGGGCATAGAGATGGAGTGACTGCTGGGGGTTAAGGGTAGGACAAGGATTTGACTCGCAAGGGATGGCTTGCAAGGATTTGCAAGGCAAGGGATGGTTAAAGGGGATGCTATTTTGCAACTTTATGTGTCCTGAATGGAGTGGTAGTTCTAACCCTCAATGCATTATTACTCGTAAAACTGTAACCAAAAGAGTAAACTTTATTGTCAATGTTATATGTTAAAAAAACACATTAAAATTGAGAATCTGAAATCTTGGTATATTTTTCCTAAGGGAACTTCCTGACAATTCAGTTATCTAACTGCCTGTACTTACATGTTCATAAGCAGAAAATCCAATAGAATGGCCAACAGCCAAGGTTTAACTGGAATCTTTGTCTTAAAATGTTACTTGAAAATACAACCTACTTGGTTCTCATACATTTTGGGGGAAGTTGTGAACTCTTCAGGATAGAATAGTACCATCCTTGTCATCAGTGAATGAATTTTGACATAAAGATTTAGATTTTTGATAGTTATGGCAACCTTTCCAATTCTATATTACAAACATGGTTTTATGGCTACAATATTTATTTCTGACCTAGTGTTTAAAATAAGTAGATACCTTCATAACTGTTGTAATACACACAGGTGCACGCGTGCACACATACACAATTACATTACTACTACTACTACTACTTAAGGAGAGAAAACAAAATCATGAAATTAAACCATGGGCTCTGTCTTGCTTCTTCTAATAGTTACCTGCCAAGTTTTTCTAATGCCATACTGAATTATGCTCTGTAGAGACCAGCAGAGTAAAGATGTTGGTGTGTTAAAGACGTTTTAACATACCCTGTCAAAGAGTGCGAAGAGTTGTCTCAAGACATCTGAAACAGGCAGCTTCAAATACTCTGCAAATTCTTCAATTCCGATTCTTCCTCCTTTTGAAGAACTTGCAATTGTTGCATATTCATCCAAATGCTTACGAATACCATCCCAATCTAACCTGAACCAACAAAGAATCATAAATATGTGTTGTTAGACCTTTACAATCTACACAGACGTTTTATGAATGGTGTTTTATTCATTTGTCTGAGGAAACAATATTTTAAGTGTTACATTTGAAAATGAGAATAAAATGGGTATTTTAGAGTACTTATGGAACATGTATATAGGCTTCTGAGTTTTTTAAAGGCTATTAGTAAGATTAATTTTCCCAAATTCCTGAGGGAGAGAAAAGTAGCTGAGAAGAAGAGCAATGTGATAGAATAAGAAATGATTCATGAAAAGAATAGGAAATCATATTTTAATCTAAATTTTACTTAGTAAGTCAATAGTACTAATTGGGTTGTGAAAAAAATATGCAATTCTTGCTTTCAAAGGAGCTTTCAGGCTGATAATGAACTAACATTGCACAAAATGTTGTGACAGGGAGATTCAGTAGGCAATACAAACTTCTTCCAATATTATAAATATAAAACACTGAAACACCAAAACACCCGAAATGTACCATAGCTCACATCATATCCTGTCTTTGTTTTATACAATTAAACAGGTGACCTAACACATACTACTTTCTTCTGTATCCAATTTCAGTAACTATCCAAACTTTTCAAATTTATATGAATATTATGAATATAATATCAAAACACGTTCAATTAGAAGATATGAATCATATTTGCTTTATCGGTTATCAAAATATTATCTTTAAATATTGACCTTTAGTACAATAACTAGTTGTGCAGCTTTCTCCTATGGAGGATGCCAAAGCCTACTAAATCAATACATTCTGCAAATCCCCAATGGGGCTGAAAAGAGAATGAATGGTAATAAGAAGGGAATCGAAGGTTATACCTTTCATAGCAGATGGTTCAAAGCGATTGTTCATAAAAGCACAAAGGAGTGTTTTTGCCTTAAAAAAAAAATCTATGCACCCAGAAGAAAAAGGAGACCTAGGGTAAGCATTTAAAATTCAGTGGATGGTCAGAAGTGCTTCTCTACAAGTCAATTCATATTTCACATGAGAAGGTCTGACTACCACATGCCGGTACCATCAAATCATGCGATCCTTCTTGCAAGAGGGCAGCAGGAACACTAACTGCTCTGAAAGCTCTGTGCTGCTCCACATTTACTGTCTCTCAGGCTCCTCCTGTGACCAATACACATGCTTCTGACTTGACAATCTTGAAAAAACACAACTAGATAAGCTAAATGTGAGATAAATTCACAACTCTGGCTTCCTTAATAGACACCATGTAGATTCTAGAGCTGAGCATTAATGAAACCAGAGAAAATAAACATACAGGATTTTAGATCTCTTTGGGACGTCTTACTAAAAGTGGAGCAATTTAAAAATACACTTACTTCAATTTCCGGCTAATTTTGGTAAATTCCACCAACCCAGCTTCCATAGGCAATGTTAGCTGTCCTGCTGAAATCATCAATCTGCAGTCTTCATAGGTATGATCTGTTACTGGAATTCCCAAAGTTCTAAAGGCATTTGAAAGCAAACAAATTCCAATTTTTTTAAAGGTAATGAATTTTTCATCAGGCCTCAACTGGTCAACAAACAACAGTAAATGGGAAAGTATTTATTACTTTTTAAACCAGTAGCTTTGGCTTATTATTGCCAAAGAGACATATTTCTTCTCTGCACAGACTTCCTGTGGTTGAGTTAATCCCCTTATGTCTGCGTGCTTTGGTCAGGTGGTCATTTTGTTTTGTGTTTTAACTGTGACAGTGATACTAGCTGACTCCAATCTCCAGGAAAGCAGTATATTTATATTTCATTCCACTGGAGTTTCTTCCCAACCACGGACCTTTCAGCTCTTAACTAAGGCTCACTGCTGTCTGTACATAGGAATAATTATTTACTACACAGCATTCTTTATTGTAAAGACAAACTAAAGAGGCCTGTGGAAGTGCCATTTGAACAGATGAATGGCATCTATTCATCATGTAAGGGAATAATCCAAATGGCTAGCTATCCATGTTTTTCATCTCTCAAAACTGGCTATCACTTCTTGCTAACTATCTTCTGAAAATACTAAAGAGAACTGAGAATAAGCTCATTATTTCTTCCAAATCTAAACATCCTCCATCCTCAAAGGAGTGCATGATGTCTACTGGCTCCCTCCTGCTCAGAGGTCTAGTAATGAACTAGACTTGACAAAAATACATTATCAGTAACAACTTGAAAAACCACTGAGTACTAAGAAAAAAAGCCTGTGTAGTACATAAGATAATTTCTTAAAGATTCTTCTTCGCAAAACTTTTATTCACAGGTATTCAGTGAGAATCATCGTTCTGTCTTCAACTGTATTGGATTTTGTTGAATTCCGGCTGAGAATATTATATTTTCAATGGATGTGATGAGAATAAAACATTTTTTTCCTATCTACAGCAAGGCTATTTTTGAGTAACAAATATTTTAATGTAAGAATATTTTCATTTGGAAAATAAAAATTTTAAATATTTCAGGAATTTATTATTTATGATAGAGAATAGTAGAGCATGCCCATCAAGAGCTAGGACTCAGGTGGATTTGAGTGCCAGCCCAGACCCTCACTACCTGCCATGATCTTGGGCAAATGACTTCCTCTGAGTCTCAGTTTCCTTGCTTGGCTCCAAGAATTGCTGTGCAGATTATGTCAGATAACCCGAGTAAATCGGCCTGGCATGGTACTTGGTCACATTATAAGTCACAGTAACACCACCAGCTTGAGTCTTTACCACTTTCAAATGCTCCTGTCATATTCTTTCCTCTGTGAGACTCATGATCACCAAAACCATGAGAAAGGCAAGGCAAGGATGGTAACTACGACTTTACACACTAGGAGAAGGAGCCTCAGAGGGACTTGTCCATGGTTAGGCGGCCAATAGAGGTCTTTCTTACTCTTTATCCAAGGCCCTAATACCTCCATGCCTCCAAATTCAGATAAAGTCTGCCTCATCAAACCCCTGCTCTGCTTTTAGGCACATTTTGGGAAGTCAAACTATCTGGTATAAATTCCTCAGTTCCTAAAATTTATATGAGTTTCTAGCTTCTGGTATGAAAACAGAAGGAGAAAGGGAAGAAAACTACCTCAGAGCAAATTCTGTAGCCAGTCTAGAAACTGGGAAAATCAAGTACATGTACATACACATAGTAAAAGATTTTTTGAACTTTTGTTCTGTTGTGAAAATAAAGTTATTCTGCTGTGAAATATAAATGTATGAATATATAATCTTGCTTCTAATACTAGATTCAGCTATGAGGCTGGATTCAGATTTCTCATCTGAATTTTTGCTAGGAATACATGTTGCTGGCCTATCAGCACCAAGCCCACTACCAGAACGACACAGGAGGGTGGTGCCTGGTGTGGAGTACATACTAGGAAGGCTCTAGGGCTGCCTCGGTGGTAGGACAGCATAACACACATTCTTTCATTTATCCAATCAGAGTAATGGCCAGTTAAAACTTTCTTAAGCACAGGAAAATATCTGCCTTATGTTTGTGATTTACAAATTCTAAATTTACAGCCATCCCTTAACGAGATATTCATCTATTGCATTCTCTTGCAAACTTCTCCTTTTTGTGACTATAATCATCAATGCCTTTGAAACAACCAGCCTTGGCAGCTCTATGGAGGCTGGGGTACAGAAGGTGAGCCACGAATAACTTAGAGCATCACAAGGCTTTGTCTGACAGCGACAGGCCAGCTTAGGAGAATCCACCCTGTGGAATCCGCTGGCTGGCTGGTCTCTTCTGCTTATTGAATCCTCTCTGCTCCCCTTTTGGCAAAAACATATTTCCATTAGTTTAGGGCTGCATCTGGGGAAAATATTTATAGATTGTTTTACTGACCACATTTCCAGGCACATCATTTTACTTACCAAAAGGAGTTAGGGAACAAGGACCTCAGAATGAAAAAAACAAAAACAAAAACGCCTAAATTCCAAAACTATGAGAAATGTCATTGACCAATCCATTTAAAAACTATTTATTGAGTGTGATCACATAAAGATACTTACTTTGCCATTAAATTCCGGACTCTACCAGCAAAAAGGATGGGGTCGTTTTTTTCTTCATCATTTGGTACTTGAACAGGCATGAACTGAAAGACAAACATACCTTTCCATTACAACAGCTAGGCCTAAGACACGAAATGCTACATACATTAATTTATAAACTATCTATCTTTTTTTTAAGATTTTATTTATTTATTCATGAGAGACACACAGAGAGAGAGAGGGGCAGAGACACAGGCAGAGGGAGAAGCAGGCTCCATGCAGGAAGCCCCACGTGGGACTCGATCCTGGGTCTCCAGGATCATACCCTGGGCTGCAGGCGGCGCTAAATTGCTGCGCCACCGGGGCTGCCCTACACTATCTATCTTTATATTAAATCCCCCACCACCTTTCCAGCACTAGGTTACATGCTATAGTGAAAGGAACACGGCGATCTGCAACCAAGCCCTGAGTCTTCCTGTGTGTTCACTAGTATAACCCTCAAGTTTTATTCCCTGTCACCCGGACTCTGACAAGAGCCCTACCATCACCCAATCCCTTGGTTGTGATGAGGATGAACTGAGCCAGGGCTCGGAATTCTGGAAGCTGTAGAGCTATAGGTATGGAGATCTTATTCTCCGTGCTGCATTTCCTATGGCTTACGACGCTTTGTGTGAAAATGTTAGCATCAGTAGTAACTGGTCTTTTATAGTTTATCTTCTCTTCCCGCTCCTGTATCAGCTGCATTTTTATCATTTGTTCAAATGTCACGTTTTGTCATTTTTCTGGCTTTCTTTTAACTCTTAGTGTTGGCTGTTTGGCTTTTGCTGAAGAAGACTGTGTTTTCCTTTATCATTTAAAATTTTACTGTTCTCCCCCCTCCCCCCTTTGCTATTCGGTGGTGCCTCATTTGTGCTGTTCTGGTTTTATTTATAGTTCTTGAACACTAATGAGATTTTTGGTGCTATATTTAAGTCATTACATAGTTTTTGAGGACCTACTACATACCAGACCCAGATTAGCAGGGCTCTATTTCTGCTCCAAAAAAGATCCCTATTTTAATAGGATAGACCAACACAGCATGTGCTAAGTATCATTACCCTCAATGACAGGGCTTACAAGCTTCATTAGGTTAGCTTAGAGTCATACAGGTCACATGACCAGGACTCAGCTCAAGTTCTGTCAGATTCTAAAACCCTTGTTTTCCCCACTAAATCATCCTTCCTAGAGTATGAGAGTGAGGGAGAAGAAATGATTAATTTGGCCTGGGGGCAGGGAAAAGCAGCCAAAGAGGCTTTACAGAAGAGCTAATACTTGATCTTGGCTTTTTAAGGATAAACATGATCTTGCCAATAGCTACTATTCATTGAATTTTAACTATGAACCAGGAACCATGCTAGGTGCTTTATATGCATTATTTCATTTCACCAATCTTCCCAATTTTAGTCATTAGGACTGGGGTTCACAAAGATTGACATACTCAAGTATTCAGGTACTCAATGAATTCATTCATTGAATTCACTTACATTCAATGAGTGTTGCTTATACACCTACTGTATGCCAGGCACATGACAAAGGAGCCCCTGCCCTCGGGAGCCTCCATGTGGACCTGTTTTCAAATCTTGTTAACCATGTTAAGAAGCCTTTGGGCAAGGGGATATAGAGATGAAGTCTGAGCAAGGGAGCATTGTAACCAAGTCCAAGCTTTTCAGTGGAAACCTCGGTGGTAGGGAATAGCTTAACCAAAGAGGAAAAGGCTGAGAGCAAGGAGCAGCCCTGGAGGTTACTGCAATCACCCTGTGAGAGAAGGTAAGACCCCGAAGAGAGGGTGTGAGGATGCAGAAGACAGCAAGGGTGCAAGTAGCATTTTAGGATAACACGGAGAGGAAATCAGAGGAGAATGTGCTGTGTGATATGCATTGTCATTAACCTCTCCCAGGGGAGCAGTGGCAGGTTGCAGAAAGAGCCCTCAACCTTGTTGTGGCCTTGGCTTTGCCGCGAGATCCTGGAAGTCATTTGGCCTCGGTGGGACTTAGTCCCCTCTCTTGTCAAATGAAAAAGTTGGACTCGATGATCTCCAAGGCCCTCTCCAATGGGGATTCTGCGTCTAGCTTTTACTTAGTATCATTATTCTTTAAGATGGAAAAATAAACTAAGCCACCAGAGGTCCCCACATCACTTATCTATCCAGAGCAACAGCCCTTCTTTGCAATTATTTCTCAAAATTCCCTCCATCCTATTCTAGATTTTAATCTCTTGTATTTGCTTGGTATGAAACCCAAAGTAGAAAACGGCATGTCAAAATCAGTGTTCACAAAATCTTTAACAAAATAAAATGGCAAGTTTTAAATTGCCATATAATTCTTCATTATTTAAGAAAGCCACATGATCATTTGTAACACACGTAATTTGTGGGTCATAAAAGCACATCCAGAAAACCTTGAAAAAGAAATTTCTACTATACTGTTAGACAAACATAATGCAATGAACTGTGGGCTTAATTCCTTTTGGTGCAGGTAATATTTTCCACAAAATGATTTTTAATAACTTTCATGTTGGCACAGCCTTTTATTCTCAATGAAGAAAATTCCACTGAGAGTACAAAATAATTAAAAGCCTGTATTTGACCCTCACGGGCCTTTGAAGCCCCCCCACCATGCCTCCTGAGAAGGAATGCAATGGAAATTCTTATAAAAAGTTGTGTCTCCTTGCAGCAGACCTTGCCTTCTTTACCACATTTCTATTTTGTGTGCATTCATTCAAGACACAGCAAAAACACAGCCTCTCCTTGGGAAGGAAGATTGGCTCAAGACAGGGAAATGTGACTGCCATTGTCTGCTTATTACTGTCCCCTGACACACAGCTTGATACCTCAGTGACTTCAGAACATCAAATTTTCCTTTCCACATCCATCTTCTCTCATTATCCGTAGTAGCCACACGCATGGCTCATCTGACATGTTGAACTCACAGCCTCTTCACCTGGCCACAGGTGTTCTCATCTGTGCCTTGGCCACAGTGACACACATATGATGCTAATCTCCTGGGATGAGTTCTTGTTACTTCTCTGACCTGGTCCCTTGCAGACTGTGAGAACCTGCTGGTTTCTCTTACGGCATGCTGGTCTCCTTTCATCCACTCCCTCCCAGCAACAGCTGGCTGCCTGTCTCTATGGGACTTGAGGAGTCAGCTACTTCCATATAGACTGTCACCTAGACTGTCTTCCTTTTGCCACACCCACGGTGCCAACTGCAGACCCGTGATCACCTCTTCTTCCCCTGCCTTCCCATGCCTGCCAGAGACCATGGAGGGATGCTAGAGAAAGGTACACAAGCTCATGGGTTGAGTCTACTACAAATTCATGGTAAGCTCCATGGGGTCTTCACTGCTGTTTAAAAATTATGTTATTTTCCCAAGGTCATCACACCACCTCCAGACACAAAATAGTCCTGTTTACTTTGTTGAGCATCTTCCTTTAGCCTTTCAATCATGCAGCTGTGCCCCAACGTGTGATCTTCATATGGAGTCTGTTTCCTTAATGTCTATGTGACGGGTGAGGATCAAGTTACTGAACCGGCGGGACCTCGCAGCTGCTCAGCTGCTCAGGTATACCTTCCGGACCTGCTGCCATTTTATTTTAATGTTTCAGACATGGTTCATGCTTCTCAGGTTTCAATTCTACTTTCAACTCAATGGTACTTCACATTCAACTTTAGAAAGGAGTAAGTGAAGGAGTCAAGGACAGGCTACCGCATAGTGTACCACTTCAGTATGTTGATTATTTGGAGTTAGAGGCATTTGAAGAATAGCAAATGCACAGAGAGGCTTTCTCTCAATTTTCCTTATCCACCTAAAGGCAGCTCTTCCAAAAGGAACTCAGTTGTCATAAATTCCCTCCTGTGGAGTCTCCTCAAACAGGAACATGGACCCTTATCAAAGGAGATGCACATGCAGGTCGGTATCACACCCATACAAATTTTATCGCACGCTATCACAGCCCCCAGTCTATTCTTCCCAGGGCCCATTTGTCATTTCTAAAAATCACTGACTTGGGGCACCTAGGTTGCTCAGTGGTTGAGCGTCTGCCTTCAGCTCAGGGTGTGATCCTGGGGTCCTGGGATCAAGTTCTGCATCAGGCTCCCCGCAAGGAGCCTGCTTCTCCCTCTGCCTATGTCTCTGCTTCTGTGTCTTTCATGAATAAATAAATAAAATATTTTTTAAAAAAATGACTGACTCTGCCCTGAATGGCCAACACTGTCCCTCCCCTTCCTCATTTTTTTGGGTATTCAATTTTTGTTCACTAAGATGCTCTTGTGCACATATTAAAAAGTTAATAAATCTGTATACCTTTGGTTCTATTAATTTGACCGTTGTGAGGTTATTTCACAGATCCAGCTATGGAACTTAAATGGGTAGAGGGAAGGCTCTCCTCCCCCACAAAAGTCCACATGAATCCCTCCAATGCTTTTCTGTTGCCCCTGAGACTGGCTCCCAGCACATTTGCCCTCCTCCCTTCCGTGTGCTCTGTTCCTTTACTTGCTGGCTCGGCACCATCCTGCCCCATATAAGAGGGCAGCTAACTAACATGCTTCCCATAGGAATGCCACATTTGCCCTTCTGGTCCCAGAGTGCCCCACCATCTTTTGGGCCACAGGCAACATAGAAGAAAAAGTCAGAATTCTTCAGTCTATTTTGCAGGCGATCTGTTATCCAGAGCCAATCCTTCACATGAATACTTGGGACCAGTGAAACTGCTTTTATTCATTGTTTCCTGACCATATCGGGCACATTCCTTTCTACTAAATAAACGATTATAAAAAGGAGAAAGACTGATGAGTGACAGTACTATGATCAGCCTTTTCTTTTTCCAAGTAACAGAAAAGGATTTTGATGAGTCAGTCTCAACATATACACAGTTCTGGTTCTTCCCATGATTCTTCAGAAAGAGCAAATGTGAAAAAAGGAAGGTATTTATGAATCAACATTTGCTGCTTTCTTCCCAAATTCACAGAACAATTTAGATGGTAAGGGAAATGCAAGTGACTGCTTATTAAACACCTACCGTGTGCTAGCACTGCAATCACCTTATTAAATGCTAGCCACCCTATAAAAGAGGTGTTAGTATCCCATTTTACCAGTGAGAACACAGGCCAGGGGAGGCTTAAGTCATTTACCCAAGAACATACTGGTTGATGGTAGCAGAATTGGAACAAAATCCCAGCTAATACTCTTTTTTTATTTTTTTTTTTTATAACACTCCATTTCTCAGGGCACCTGGGTGGCTCGGTTGGTTAAGCATCTGATCTTTAATTTCAGCTCAGGTCATGATCTCAGGGTCATGAAATTGAGCCCTAGGTCAGGCTCTGTACTGGGCATGGAGCCTCTTAATATTCCCTCTCTCATTCTTCCACCTGGATCATGTACTCTCTCTCTCTCTCTTTCAAAAATATATTTATAAATAAAAGTAGATATAACACTCCATTTTTCTACTACTACTACTACTTAGAAATTTCAGAATTCTACTGAGTTCCAGAAGAAATTAGTTTTGTTAGAATAAGCACATATATGGGTTTTGTGTGTGTGTGTGCATGTGTATTCACGTGGCAGAGGTTTTTTAAAAGGTCTGTTCATTTTAGATTCAAAACTACAAATCATTTGAGTATATTTGGATATTTAAGTAAACTATATAAATATATTTGGACCTTCCCTAACTAATAAACTCTTTGGAGATTTAAAAAGTTGTATCTATCTACAGGTGTTGATCATAATACTCATTATGAAAATCCTTTCCTAGGTGATCCCTGGGTGGTGCAGTGGTTTAGCGCCTGCCTTTGGCCCAGGGCGCGATCCTGGAGACCCGGGATCGAGTCCCACATCGGGCTCCCGGTGCATGGAGCCTGCTTCTCCCTCTGCCTGTGTCTCTGCCTCTCTCTCTCTCTCTGTGACTATCATAAATAAATAAATTAAAAAATTAAAAAAAATTTAAGAAAATCCTTTCCTAAATCAGAATTGTTTTTTAATGAAAAACAATCCCTTTCTACTACTTATAGGAATTAGACCCACCACAAAGTATTATAGGTCTAATGCTAGCCACTAGAAGTTCCTTTTAAGCTTTGCAAAGGAATTTTACTAAAACAAAATATGTCCGTATGCCCTCAGATAAATCATTTGTATGTGCCTGTATTATAATGGGTGGTTCTGAATAGAAACGGAGATCTAGCCTATGAAAGAGGAAACAAACTAATGGTCACTGTGAATGCCCTGCTTCCATTCATAAACCAGCTGCTGCCCACATAATGCCTTATAGTCTAGTTTTGTGTGGATTCTCTCTCATGAGATACAACTAGTAGGCTGTTGATTTATGTCACATTCTGGGATGTTTCCTACTAGCTATCTCTTTCCATATGCCCCCAAGCCACTTGCTTATAATGACATGCTTGTGAAGTAGCTGGCCAATAAAAGTAACCACTAAAAGACACTTTAAACACACCCACTATGCCACTATGATCCAGAGAATAACTTGCAGTAGAACCTCTTTGGACACACATAACATCATTGTTCAAGAATGCCAGAAGACCAATTACAGAGGGCACGTGTTTTGGGATGGATTATATTTTTAAGATTCAAGAGTCAAGAAAATAATGGCCTTTTCAAAAATAAGTCTCTGTTGAGGAAGCAGAGAGGGATTGGGGAGAAGAGACAAGAAAACACCCCTCAATATTATACACCTAGATTTTAGCTATCCAAAGATTCTGGTAACTACGGAGTTGGAAAATCATCCTCAGCGAAGGATGACTTGTAAAAGATGAAAGAGTACTATGGCCTTCAACATCCTGCGATGTCCTACGACTCACCAAGGCATAGTGTCCAAAAGACACCAAATGATCCATTCAAAGTTCATTTTAAAAAGCACAAAACTAAGACCATATACTTGAATAATACATCTTCAATTAGGCTTATCTAGTTAATATTTAAGAAGTTCTAAAAACATATGTAAAAAAAATAATAACTAGGATTTCTAACAGTTTTTTGTTTTTAGGTAGGCTTCATGCACAGTGTGGAGCTCCACGAGGGGCTAGAACTCATGACTCCAAGTAAAAGACCTGAGCTGAGATCAAGAGTCAGATGCTTATCTGACTGAGCCACCCAAATGCCCAAGATTTCCATCAGTTTTAAAGAACACGAGGGTGAGGAGTGGGGGTGCTTCTGAACAACCAAAACACCTGATGTTTGTGCAACTAAGTACATGTGTGGCAGCTCAAGCCAGGTCTCCTTGGCCGTAGTAAAAAGCAAGAGCCTGTATGCAGTGCCCAGTTCTTGAGAGTCTTTTTTTTTTTTTTAAGTTCTTGAGAGTCTTGACCCAGGGTGTGGATACACCTAGCACCTGATAGGCTGTGGGATACATTTTTCAGTTGCACCCAACTAGGGGGAATTAAAATATTCAAAAGTCATAAAGTATTGAGGAGTGCCCTGGGTGAAAGGTAGCACCATAAATGTAAAATAAATATAAGCAAAATAAGAACACGAGGCTTGAACACCACAAATGCCCATCCTCTTGCCATAAGCCACAATTCTAATACACTGAATCTTACTGATTCAGCTCCTTTAAACAGGTTGTTAGCCATTTTGTTTGTGAATTTATCAAAGGATATACAGTCTTTGCTAGGAAATATTACCAAGACAGGTCTGGGAACTGGCTAGAGTTGTAATCAAAAGGAAAAAGAAAGAAGGAAAGAAGGAAAGAAGGAAAGAAGGAAAGAAGAAGGAAGGAAGGAAGAAAGGAAAGAAGGAAGGAAGGAAGGAAGGAAGGAAGGAAGGAAGGAAGGAAGGAAGGAAAGAAAGAAAAAGAAAGAAAGAAAGAAAGAAAGAAAGAAAGAAAGAAAGAAAGAAAGAAAGAAAGAAAGAAAGAAGAAAGAAAAAGAAAGATAGGTAGGCAGGCAGTCATGCCGGCCATGACACAGAAAGGAAATGTGGTAATAATGTTCAGGGCAAAGAAAAGAGGATTTTGCCTACCTCTGTTGTAACAGTTTGACCATGGACACATGTGCTAGACAAAAAAAGTAGAGTTCTCCTGCATTTCCACATCTGTTGCTAGATCTTGTTTTAGCTGGGGAAGGCAGCATATATACTATATACATAGTAGCTTTCAAGTTTGCACAGAAGACAGAGTGGCTGTTTTAAGTAGGAGTTTCTTCTTTTCATTTTTGTTTTAGAAAAAGAACACAGGGCTAGTCTACCTGAATAGCTATCAAGGACGGAAGAACATGCTCAGAATACTTAGAAATAATATAATATTTCTTCCTGACAGGGTTTCCCAAAACGTATTCTATGGAACACTGGCTCCAGAAGGAATCCAGAGAAAAAAAGAGTATTGTGTCCAAACCATCTCAAAGGCACTCACAGGTCTTCAGAAAAGAAATCTGATTAATTTTGTTTACCCTAGGATTTCTTAAAGTGATTATTAGGGCACATATTAGTGTTTTTCTCTAGGAACATCTATGTATATTCCAAGAACTAGTGTTCTTTTGTCACACTGAGTGATACTGAGCTGGTTTTAAACGTGGGGGAAGTGTGGTATATAATTAATAAAAAGATCTTTTCTTGGTAGGCAGACAACCTGCAAATCTCAAGAAAAATCTCAACCAAAGTGAAATTTATTTTGAAATATAATTTGCCTTCCTATGTCATTTGGAATTGCTGACAAGCTCTGCATGGCTAAATGACTAAGCTATATAACAAAGTGAAAAACAGTATTCTCATTACTTAAATTCCCTGTCCTGTCACTTGGAGTATGGGCCCTCACTCAGGACTCTGAACTACATACGCAGACTTAAAAGTTCTCTTTACACAATCTATGGATGCAATTGCAAAATGAAGTTGAGAGCCTGACTTACTATTCTGACCCTCTCTCTTTAGAGGCTACCTGAGAGTATCACTAAATCCAACTCGATTCTGCATATAGGGATCCATTCCACGTCACTCTAAGGTCTAAGAACGGTTCTGGAACCAACTTTCAGAGTCTTAAAAATCTCATCAGAATTTTCAGAAAGACCTAATCACTGCCCTACTCCCAGCCTGCTATTGCAATTCAAGCCAAAAGACTGCCCTATGAGTGGCCTCCAGATACAATTTTCTCAGGCCTTCTGTGTGCAGAATGATTCCAAAAGGGAGGGCTTCTGACCTCTGTGCCTCTCCACTTTGACAGAACATACTCTTTAAGGAGCTCTGGGGCTCCATCGCTCCTTTTGTTAGGATGTGAAGCATAACATCCAATTGGGCAGAGGTCAGCATTAAAAGGAATGAGATAGAAAGCAGTTACATAAATCTGGTCAGCCAGGGTGGTTACATATGGAAGTTCTCACAAGTTAGGGCTACTTCCTGGAATGATTGTAAGGGGGGGGAGCAGTGGGAATCTGAGAGCCAGGGGGACAATGTGTCAAAGACCAGGGCTTATTTTAAAGATGGTGGACTTGGGACGCCTGGGTGGCTCAGTGGTTGAGAGTCTGTCTTTGGCTCAGGTCTTGATCCCAAGTCTGGAGATCGAGTCCCATATTGGGCTCTCTGCAAGGAGCCTGCTTCTCCCTCTATGTCTCTGCCTCTCTGTGTCTCTCATGAATAAATAAATAAAATCTTTAATAAATAAATAAATAAATATAGTATATATGATTATATATATCATATATATATATACATATATAGTGTGTATATATATATATATATATATATATAGTGTATATATATATATAGTGGACTTAACTTCCAACCTTTGTACAGCTGGGGTCTCTAGACGAGAAGTTCAAATAAAAAGGAAAGGTCAAATCTCCAGTTCTAAGGCTGTGTTTTGAATGACTTACCTCAACTTCCACTTTTGTGAAGGGCTGGCAGAAAGTAAGCATACAAAGCTGAATGCTGAAGAGAAAAAATAGAGCAGCACATCTTTATATAGTAATACAAGTATTATCTAATATTATTACTCAACAATCCTTTCTTTATGCACAAGCGCTGCCATGTCACACTTCATATATATTCTGCATTTATAAATGTCACACAGCAGCTACTACACTCCTTGGGCTTGAACAAGTATTTGTGATATTCAAAAGTTAAATCACCAAATGCAACACCAAATATGTATTTGTGAGTCAGAGCTGCAGCTCAGCACACTACCCCCAAATGTGAAGTCCCCTGGACAACTCAGACTTGTAAGCCTAAGACCCTAGAGAAACAAGGCCACATTTTAAGGTACATAAATGTGTTTGTAGGAAAACTCTGGAGCAGAACATCACATTTTAAAACTCATTTCTGATATAAAAAAAAAATCAGAGGGCCTTTCCCTAAAAGCAGAAATTTTATCATAATTGTCCCAATTAATAATACATGTTTTAGTTATTATAGAGAAATTTTCTTTCATTGTAAAGCTAGACAAAGAACAAAGGCTTTCTTTAAAGTGATTATAACCAACCCTCTCAAAGATAATTTTTGAAATAGTTGTTTCTATGTACAGCTTTCTAATACATATTTAGACTCTTTGGATAAGACTTCTATAGGATTTTTTATTTCACCTCATTTAGACAGATGACCCAGAATGCTGACAGAGTGGATTAATCTACATGTTTAAGGAAACAACCAACCAGTTGCTATTAAGAAACTAAAATAGGATTTATCTATAAAAAATGAACTTAGTTTACACAAGAAACTTAGACATTTAAAGAAGGAATTTAGTTAAAAGAAGGAATTTAGGAAGTGGATATACCAATTTAACATAAGTATCAGTTCTTAAATTTTCCATCTGAGAGGAAAAAATCTTTTACTATCAACCCCAAGCAAACAAAATCAATACACATTATTTACCATAAAATAAATTGTTCTTGAATTATTTAAATTGAGCTTTGGAACTTAGTGATTCAAATAGATAAATCTGTTCTGAAAATTCTGAATGAAGAAAGAAAGAAAGAAAGAAAGAAAGAAAGAAAGAAAGAAAGAAAGAAAGAAAAAAACAGGCGTAAGATCTCATTAAAATTATGTTGTCTTCACTACACACAAACCAAACACCACTTCTTGGACCCAAACAAAACAGCTTTTCTATAGCTCCCCTTCTCTAAATGCATTTCCTAAGTTTATTATCCCTCTCCCTTAGGCTATCTGCCTTAGCATATAGACTCTCTTCCTTAGAATCTGTCTAGACTCAACCTTGGAGCAAGGGCAATTGAGAAAACAGACTTAAAAGTAACAGACATGGTGCTCAATATACCACGAAGCCCATGAGAAGATAAAAGCGGAAATGAGAGTTACCACAGGCAAGTGCAACGTGGCATCTGGACAAAACAAAGTTGTGCCTTTTGAGGTCTTCGTGTTTTTCAGCCCTAAGATATCTTTAACTCTGGGGAAAAAAAAATTCTCTCTCTTTTCTGAATTGTCTCCTATTTTCTTTTTCCCTTTATCACACGCTTCCTGGGTTAGAAGCCTAGATTACCAAACCACTCCATTTTCTACCCTGATCATCCTCCTGGGAAGGCCTTCTCCTACTTGACCTTCATGCCCACCTGGACTGCCACACAAGTTTAAACAAGTCATACTGACTGCAGAGAGAGCCTGATGTCACTGTCTCTGCAAGGAGCTTAAATTGTAAAGGGCCCAAGGATGACACATCTTGGGACATCTAACGATGTTCTGTACCCAGTTTCTAGGCACTTCCTTTTCTAAAATTTCTCACAGTATTTGTTTCTCCTCACTTGCCCTTCTATGAAAAGCTAAAAACCAGGATCAGTAGTGACATGAAATGTATCCCAGCCAAGATCACATAAGGCCCAGATACCCTTTTCAATTTATGGTCTTTATTTCCAGTGTCTTTGACTTAACTTTGGGTACAAAGGACCAAAGAGTAATAGGAATATATGTGTCTCACATCTTAATAAACAATAACATATGTCACTGGCCCATCAGTTACCCACTTTGATTTAAATTTATTATTTTGATGCAATTCACACACACAAAATAGAGAAAATCGGTATGCAGTATAAAAAACAATCTGACTTTCATATGTTGTTTGGATGATCTAAGGGGTATGTAAGGAAGTCACAAGGTACTTGAAGGCAAATGATCATTCCCTTTTAAAAACGTCCAAGCGGCTGTCTATGCATCAACAACGTTATGTGAACTCTCTTCGCTCAGTATCAAAAGACACTGCTGGGTAAGCCCCCAGGCAAAGTCCTCAAATCCAGTCATTTTACATGGTTCTCTCCACAGTATAAACTGGCTCAGACCTATCCAGGGGGAACTGGACAAAAGATCTTGAGAGAAAGTAAGATTCTACATGTTCTGTTCTTTCTGAAGCCTGTTTCACTTCAGCTTGCTTACTGGTGAGCTGTATTCCTCTCTTAAATGTTTATAGAAACTGCTGATCCCTATGCTTTTACGATCCAAGAACGGAACTGAAAGCTTAGCCACTTTCTCAGCTCAGATCAGACACATCACTGCTATTTCAGGCCATATGACGCAATGGCTCTGGACTGCTTAAACCGATAGAGCAAAGCAATAATGGAGACACCAGCTAATATGCTAAAATCTGCAATAGAAATAAAACTATGAGATTAAAGCTATGAAGGCTGAAAACCAGGTCACTGGACTGGTTCTTGAGAATTGGTAGACACACACTTGAGACCCATAAGAACATGGCAGGCATCTAGAATTCTGCACATGGGAGGGGCCAGGGGCTATCAGGCAAGATAGCAATGCTCTCTCCAGAGACTTCTCAGTGACAAGATTTTAGAATCTGACTAGAAATCTTTACTTTTAGGGATGCCTGGGTGACTCAGTCAGTTAAACATCTGACTCTTGATTTCGGCTCAGGTCATGATCTCAGGGTCATGAGATGGAGCCTTGTGTGGGGCTCCGTGTTCAGTGGGCAGAGTACGCTTGTCTCTCTTCTTGCCGCCCCCCACCCCTGCCCCTGCTTGCACATACACACATTCTCTCTCAAATGAATAAATAAATAAAATCTTTTAAAAAAAGAAACCTTTACTTCTGCAAAAAAAAGGCTTTTAAAAAAAAAAAAAAGGAATAAATGATCTTTTTCTTCACCCTAGTAAAATTTAAATAAAACAGCAGAGAGAAGTGACTTACAATGTATATCCTTGCCACGTCCACGTCACAGTATCCTATAGTAACAAAAGTATTTAGACTCTTAGTTCAGAGAAAAAATGCCAAATAAAACCAAAACCTTATTTCAATATTGGTAGTCATATACTTTCCTTCTGAATTAAAAACAGTATGTTGAAAAGTAAAACGAACCTATTAAACAGCAGTGAGCTGCTCTATGAATTCTTGGATTATATATCTACACAGCAAAAATCTGTTTTCCATATGTTACCCCTATCTTTTTATGGAATTAAGCTGTTCTTAATTTTTAATAAAACTATATGCATGCATAGCTATTTTTCTCCTAATATGAACATATCTGGATAATTAATTTGCTTACAAAACCCAGAATATATCCATTCTCAAAAGGGGGCAGGAGTATTTGGGAGAAAAGATTAAAGTAGTACATAGTGAAAGAATATGAGTAATGCCAAATAGGCAGAAGTATAATAAGTATATTTTGATAGATTTTAAATTTTTTTAACTACAGATGTCTAAAGTCAAGAAATCAAGATGTCTAAAGTCAGTCACTAAAAGTTGAATTGAGCAAGAACTCTTGATCTCAAATAACATAGATAATTAATCATGACAGCCTGCCTTTTTATGTAAAGTCTCTAGTACTGAAAGTTCCCCCTCAAAACCAAAACAGATTTCAAAAAACAAAACAAAACAAAACAAAACAAAAACAAAAACAAAAACAAAAACAAAAAAAACCACTTTCTTTAGGAAAATGGTGGCACAATGAATATCTAGGAGTCAGTGGTGTACCTGGCTAGAGCAGAGAGACTGTTTCCTAAGCCAAATGTGCACTTTCTATAGGATGACAGATTCTTTTCATATATCTCCTAAGTTAAGTAAGACAAGACTCACACAGCTAGTAATTACTCAGCCAGTAACAAAACACCAGGTCAATCCCAAGTTTATCTTGCGATACCAGTTATCCTTCCAGTATAAACCACTGAATCAGGAAAAGTCTCCTTATAGGCTTAGTGAAAATCACAACTTTATGCAAGTTTCCTGCTACCCAATCTAACAAGACTGTGAATCTGAAGCTTAACTGTACCATTACCATGACAACAGAGTAGAAACTAAGGGAAATGCCTTCCTGGGGCTTAGGAATAAGAGAGACAAAAATGTAATACTCCACAAATATGTGCCTATCTTGCAAACTTCTAAACACTAAATGTGTCAAGGGGAATGGGTTCTATCCATGTTCTTCTACCATTTGTCTATTCAGAGCTTTATTCAAAGATGAAAAGTGGTGCTAGAGAATCTGTGCCATTCGGAATGTCTGAGATTTTTCCCACAGTGAAATACTACGCTTACCAGCTTGTTTGGGTATCTGAGGAGGACAGGCTGTACTGGAACTCCTGGAATGAAGGCTCCTACAACCACATTGAAATATTAGAACATCTTCCTTATACGACTTTAAGGTTTACAATGAAGAAAGTTAATAATAAATAGCATACCTATCCTTACTGGTTTAAGAGTATACACAAACTATTTGCTAAATGTTGGTAAATCCCTAGCGCTTACCAAAACGAGAGTTCTAAAATTCAGAATGCTAAAACCAAAATATTAAATGTTACGCCCAAGTCACTGAAAATATCTCCACGTGTTTTCATTTTCCAAATACTGATCATTCAAAAGGATTTGTTAGAAAAGGTAATGACAAAGTCAAGACCAAGAGAAACTGAGGGAAACGAAATCTATACAAAGTGAAAACTTGTAGTAAGAACTACCCCACCTGCTAGATGTGAGTTCTACCTTTGGCTCTGAGCATTCTAGGAGCCGATACAAAAACACATTAAACCATTACCAGTTACTAGGAAATTCCGTATGAAATTACACATTATTATGAAATTCGTCACTTATAATATTAAAAAAAAAAGGAGTGAAGCATAGAAGGCATCTGAAAGCATCATGATCACTGAAATAGTTTTCTACTAGATAACACAGGACTTGGGGTGTCTGTGAGGGTATCCTTGGAGGAAAAGAAAAATCTGCCAGTGGTTTCTGTGTGTGTGTGTGTGTATCAAATATGGTTCATACACACTCGCTCACACACACACACACAACAAACCAAGGAAGAAGGGGTTATGATACCATAAGAGAATGTAAAGGAGTGAGTTCTGTGGATTTACAATGTTAAAAACTTTTTATTGGAAAAGACGCCCAGGACAAACTAACAAGTTGTTTTGTGTATTAGTATTAAATCATTTGAGAAATCGTCCATACTTTGTTATAGTACATAATTTAATTGATCTCACCTGGTTTAAAAGTAATCAAACAGGAACGATTAGTACAAGTACCTTCTGGGAAAACTAGTATCTTGGGAGAAAAGGAATACGTACATTTAATATTTCAGTCTAATCAATAGATTATCTCTTTACTCACTTTCTTATGACTTCACAAATAGCTGCCAATTCTTATAAAACAAAAGTGAAATAAAAGGCTAATAACTCGATTCTACAGAAACCTAGAATCAGATTATCCGGTTTTCCTCAAAAAGAACTGTCACCTGACCGTTGAGATAATGAGAAAATGGATTAAAGTTCTGAATAGAAAATGCACTTAAGTAAATGTTTCTTTTTTTTTTTTAAGTAAATGTTTCTTAATGACAATGCTGATGATGTGAATAAACTTAAAAGAAAATGCAGACCCAAAGTCATAGTCAAAGAGCATATTAAATTCTTTCCTCTACTGCTGTACATCCTTAACCAAAACATTCCTCCTTCCTTGTTTCTGTTTTCCCATTAAAGGATATTCACTTCTACAACATACAGCTTAGGGATATATGGTGGAGGGGCAAAGGAGGAAATACTTACAACATGCTTTATGCTTACTTGAGCTAGCAGACATATGGAATATGATTTAGTACCTTTATTTGAGAAAGTATTTTAGCTTTTAACATAGTCTTTTACGTTCTTCATGTGAGAGACATGCAGTGCAGTTAGTTTCCCCATTAACTGAACAGGCTGGATTTTCTGAAGCTTTTAGAATCAGCAATGAGTAAATTGCTAAGTACGTAAAATAAAAACAGAAAATCCCTGCATCCACAGCGGTTAGTATGTGCACTTAGTTGGTAGTCGTATTTTATAATAATTAGAAAGGGGAAACGTTATTAGGTGAAAGTGCCACCACGATGGGTTATTTGTAAAATAAAAATGGTAAGTGTATGCAATTTCATCCCTCAACTAAAAAACAGAATGGGTTTCCTATCACAACTGGATACGATATCTAATAAGGTTCAATCAATGGAAACTCTATAGCTACTCTATTAACAATGAGTGGATACAGAGTAAATCATGAAATCTCAGATCTGGAAGGAGCATTAAAGGCCATCCAGCACTGCCAATGCTTGAATTCTTTCTACAATATCCCCCCCAAGTGGTTGCTTAGCCAGTGCCTGAAAATTCTAGACAAGGATTTCAGATCAAACCAATCTCCATCTGGCCAGAAAGTTCCTTGAGATGAGTGATATGGGCTGAAATCTTACCTGTTTGTTAACTTTTGCCTACCAGTCCTAGATACAGTCCTTTGATCCAAAGAGAAAAATTGAATCCTTATTCCAAGTGCCATTTCTTCCTGGTCACCTTTTCAATCATTTCCTCACATGCCCTGGTTTCTAAAACCTCCTGGTGAGTCATACTTCTCTTGGTATTTTACACATCTACACATCACCATGGGTGGTATCTACACATCACCATGGGTGGCCAGCTCACAGCAGGAGCATTAGTCCTGCTGGAGGTCACCTGCTTACACCTGGGCCAAGGTAGAGCGATTCTTATCAGAATTACCCATGAGGCTCCCTTTATCCAATCAATGTTGCCCCTTCCTCACCTCCGAAAAACACCCTGGGGGATGGGGGTAATGAGATGGTAAAGTCTGAAAAAGTTCTCTAGGTGATTCTGATATAATCCCCTGAACAGAAAAGCCCTGTCTAAATATACTTTGGATAAGATTAAGATCATAATCGCTTTTTTCTAATAAACCTACCATATTGTTGAGTATAATTGAACTTTGCTATTTTGTCTTTAAGATAATACATGAATTCAGGGGTAGAGAATTACTTTTTATGACACAAAGTAAAAATTGTTTCAAAGAGTTGGGAAAATAAGAAAGAATGACACATTTAATCCCATGGAGTATCTCACAGGGAAGAGGACTTAAGACTCATACTGAGGACACCTAGCATAGGTATCCCCAGATGATGCCATCTGTGGATCCAAATAATCTGCATATATACAATAAGTAAACTCACAATATATCTAAATGAACAGCTTTTGTGTTTTTTTTTTGTTTGTTTGTTTGTTTGTTTGTTTTTGGTGCCGTGACTCGGATCAGCTCTTGTGTTTTACCTGTGGCCACTGCCCTCTTGATGTTGCTCGCCTTACTATTTCATTTATTGTGTTTTTTCGAGAATCCGGATCTATACGGGACACCAGCACTGGCTGCAGAGCTCGTAATAGTCCTTTAAAACAAACAAAAGGTCAGAGCCAAGTCATTTTTTGTGTGTGTAAAGCTACAACAGCAATGATACTGGATAAATAATAAAACAAATTGTATGTAAAGTTAAAATATAGCAAATCAAAGAGAACCTAAAAAAAAAAACCCTCTAATTCACAGTTTATTAGAACTTAGCTTCTGGTTTCAAAAGGAGAGGAGATTCTTCATACAAAGATTTCATTGATATAACAGAAGTTAGCAGCAAGAGTATAAGAGGAAGCAAATGCAATTTTCTCCCTAAAGTTCTTCTTCCTCAACTGACATTAAAGCTTTGGAAAATATACTGCAAGATGATCTTGTTTTATTTTAGAAATATGCTAAAAACTGATTATATGAATTCAGAGTACAGACGAATAGGGAGTCATTATTAATTCTACTAAAATTTTCAGCATGACAGTAGGTAGGTTCCTCACACATGCAAAAGAAACCTCAATATACCAAAAATCTATTGCTAAACAGCTTTTCAGGAAATGCCATGTTACACAAAGCAAGGCGGTTACACTGAAGAAAAAAAAAGAGAGAGAGAAAGAGAGAGGGGTGTGTGTGTGTGTGTTTTTCTTAGCTGAGTGATAAAGTGGCAGGAACTACTGCTATTTCTCCAGAGTGCCAAGGCAACATCAGGCAACTTCCACACCCACTCTGCCACCACTAGATGCTTGCAATAACCTTGGGACTTCGGACGACTGAGAGTGGTTACTTAGAGACCCACACCCTAGGGAGAAACCAAACCATCTGATGGGATACATATCTCACTTGCTTCATTATTTTTTAAGACAGGAGGCCTTATTCGTTCCACATCATAATTTTCAGAGTTTCATGTTGGTCTCTCATGGAGATTCCGGGGCAATAATAAGAAAACAGAGTTAAGACGAAAGACTTCGTGTGTCTATCAGCATAATATCCTAAAGAGAAATTAGTGAAATAGCACGTAACCAGTGTTTTCACAAATTCTTCCATTAAAAATGCTCTCTTGGAAAAATCAAGCATGTTTGGTACTTGAAAGCTGGTCTTTCTAGCTACACAGATGAATGAAAAGAAGTGACATTATAGTGATAAAGATAAGAATTTGAAAGAATTGTAAGGGTAGATAGAAAAGTCTCTAACCTTTATGTAAATTCATTCTTTTGGTATAGTTCCTCATTAAAAGTAAGGAAATAGCTTTGAAGTGTTTCATTATTTTAAAGCTTTTTAAAAAGCCTATCAATAAACTATGGATGGTTTTTAAATATTTATTTATTTATTTATTTATTTATTTATTGAGAGAGAGAGAGAGAGAGAGAGGGCATGCACAAGCAGTGGGGAGGGGCAGAGGGACAAACAGACTCCCCACTGAGCAGGGATTCCCCATTTGGGGCTCAATCCCAGGATCCTGGGATCATGATCTGAGCCAAGGCAGACACTTAACTGACTGAGCCACCCAGGTGCCCTTAAAAGAAATAGATGATCTTTTTTTTAAAAGGTGAACCATAAGCATGAAAATATCTGTGTTGTCTTAGAAGTACTTACTGCCAATCAGAGGGACCTGTACATTTTCCTTTCGAGATACCATAGAAGGCAATCCAGCTACGACACAGGCAATTCCATCAAAGAATGTTGAATGAGGGGCAGCAACAAAAATTGGGGCCTCCGCAGGACTTGCCACCTTTCCCTTCACAGTAACTATGAATCCCATTGAAAAGAACATGGCATGACCTAGAAACTTCAAAATTGGTTGAGTAATGTTCCTTTGGAAATTAAAAAAAAAAAAAAAAAAAAAAGAAAGAAAGAGAGAAAAGACACAATCAGCCTTGCTAATCTCAGCTAACAGCAGGGCTTTACTCTAAACACCAAACAAAAACCCAAACATGTCAGAACACTTCATTTTAAAACATGAACTAATAAGAACTGCTATCAGTTATATGTGGGGTTCTTTCCACCAGGCAGTATTTTAAATTCTTTACATATGTTAATTTCTTCAATCCTCAGCCCAATTTTATAAAATGTA
Organism: Nyctereutes procyonoides; assembly: GCF_905146905.1. NCBI lineage: Eukaryota > Metazoa > Chordata > Mammalia > Carnivora > Canidae > Nyctereutes > Nyctereutes procyonoides. The sequence continues at coordinate 25,148,749 of NW_026575052.1, read as the reverse complement.
TATTATTTATTAGCACCTTCATTTTGCAGATGAGAAAACTGAGGTGCAGAGAACCAAATTTTCCAAGGACGTATGGCTAATAAGTGGCTCTATTATTCTGTGACTATAAAGGGATAAAAATGAATTTTCAACACACATCCCCTACTGAGAAATCCAAATCAGTACTGTTCTTCAGAGGAGTCACCTTGGGAATGTACATTTGGGTAACAAAGATGCTATCTACCCCAAACACTTTTAGAACTCTAATGCTGAATCTACCCTCAGAGTTATTTTAGGAATCATTTTCTAAAGCCTTATTACCTATACCGTTATAGCTCTTAGACATCATCAAAAATCTTTTTTTTTTTGTATTTTAAAAAATATTTTATTTATTTATTCTTGAGAGAGGCAGAGACAGACAGAGAGAGAAGCAGGCTCCTCCCAGGGAACCTGATGCAGAACTCGATCCCAGGACCCTGGGATCATGCCTGGAGCTGAAGGCAGATGCTTAACCACTGAGCCACCCAGGCGTCCCTCATCAAAAATCTTAAATGGTGAATTCTCCATCTCACGTCCCTGGAACATAAATGCACTTAAACAATTTCAGAAATCGAGCTGCTTACTTTTAAAAAAGAATTTGTGTCATTTAAGATTAATCAGTTCATCAAACTGTGCCAGGACCTGTGCTGGACACACAAGACACACACAGCCTCTGTCCTTGAGAAGCTCAACTGAGTAGAAAAACAGAAACACACTTCTAGAAACTCAAACACAGAAACTCAAACTCAGTGGACAACTAAGTATGTGAATAAGCATACAGCTTTTCATGAAAAACAAAACGTGTATTTCCCATAGGATATCTAATGAGAGCTTTAAAAATAGGCTTCCTGTCTAATTCTCTCAACAGTCTTGTCATAATACAGTGAGGGGCTGTGAAGCAACTAGCCACCGGGGAAGTTTCTCTGACTTTTATTAGATAGTGAGAAGAGGAGAGAAACAGAAAGCCAAAGCACTTTTCCAGGGGGCACAGGGAAATGACTGTATCTCTCCTTGCTCTTTCGAGTTCAGGTGTCTATTTACATAAGGATAAAAAATTCACCCCTTTACTGAATTTCCACACCACCTATTTTTGATTTACAATGATATAGATTCTGACAACCACATTCTAAAATATCCCAAATTCAGAGCTGTTAAACACTTCTATTTAAATGATTTATAAAAAACTAAGTTTGGTGCTGCACAATTACCTGTTTGAGAGGAAATAGAGATACTTGCTTAATTGACAGAAATAGAACATTGTCCCCCTAATATACGTTACATCTGTTTTCTGGATTCTCAAAGAGTGTTCCCTCCATAATTACAGGACTCCATAGCCATTAACAATAGAAACCAAAGAGGTAATTGAAAGGGATGGCATGTCATGAAAAAAATCTCTCATAAAGTATTTTTTAGTGCCATGCAACCTTGAGTTATAATACAAAGGAGTATGATTTGCAAGGATTGAAGTGGTAGTTGTTCTCTGGGGACACTGCCAGACTTGGATTCACTTCCACTTCAAACCAGCCTTGTGTTGAATATTGACATTTATTTACTAGAACATGAACTGAATAGCAAATTGCATATTTCTTTAAAAGTTCCTAGAACAGTGATTTTCAAAATTTTTGGAGGACATTTTCATTTGAGATTTGGATGAAAGGAATGGATCCTGTGTTCAAAGAAAAAAATGTGAACAATTTTAGAGAGTTCAATGGTGCCCTGAAACTCACCTATGCCTTCCTATTCCAAGGAGTCCACAGTGAAAGGCTTTACCCTCAGGACCTACATATGGCAACAAGTTGGCTCTGCCAAATGGGAGTGAACTTTTACCAATAACTTTGTTAATTTGTGATGAATCTGTCCTCTAATATCCTGTTAATTAGATAATGCTCAAGAAGCAATTCCATTCTGCCTCAATGCTAATGTTTTAAAAAGCTAGGCTATATTAAGAATTGTTATTAATAATAATCACTAAAGCATTAGTAAATACACTGTCACTGATTTGCTTAATTATACCACTGCAGAAAGTATGTAGTTACTATGGAGGGACAAAAGCAAATGTCAAGAATGAGGGAGAGCAGAAGAAAGTCAGGTATTTTTCAGCTATAATGCTTTCAGGTATACTAATCGGGTCTTCTAGAACCATGGACCTATCACTTTTCGGCAATAACTCAGAAAACAATGTTTTAATATTAGGAAATTACAACTTCAACAGAAGATTATCATAAGGTGCTTGGGCAGATTTCTACATATGATGAATTAGGAACCATTTCATCTGAGAAATAGAAATAAATGGTAAATACCAAGTAGGCAGCAGTAGAAAAAAACTATCAATCAATGACTAATGTTAAACTCTTATCCTGATTTACCTAACATTTAGACATTATTATTTCTTACCTCTTCCAACCAGTTACTGGATGGGTCAGCTTTTCAGGACAGCAAGCTGTTGAAAGTGCAGCAAATGGCCATGCCAATAATATAATTAATGCGACTAATAAGGCACGGATTGGAAGCAGGATAATTCCAAGAAAGAAAATCTGAAAGTCAAAGTTGATTAAAAAAAATATATGAATGGAGAGTATTTTAATGTTCTAGCTATCAAACAGAAACATGTAAGAGGAAGAGTTTTGTGTTACTCATGTGTTCATTAAAAGATGAATTGAACATTACCCTGCACCAGATATGAATCTAAGCACAAAGAAAAATAAAGTACTATATCTGGCGACACAACACCTACAATGGAGCAAAAACAACAGTGAAGAAATCCAGGTACTATAAGACAAGTCATCTATTTATCAAGGAAAGTGACTAGAAGATGCTGGGAAAACAAAGCGTCTGGACTTAGCAGTCAGGGAAAGCTTCCTAGAGGAGCCAAAGGCTGAATGATCTTGAAAGACAAAGAGAAGCTAGCCAAGGGAAGAGGGGGAAATCACTTTTTCAGAGATACCAGTAGAAGGAAGAGTGTTAATGAAGGAGTTAGGAGTGTGAAAGAATAAATGCCGTTATCTTATACACCTGCTGGTCCTTTATAACTAACAACAAGGAGATGGAGAAGGAAAAAAAGGAAATAAAAAATCAGTAAGAATAAGAATGAAAACTAATAAGAATAGCCAATAATATATAAATGCTTACTATGTAGCAGCCACTAGAAGCACTTGGCATATAGCAAACTATTTGATTCCTACAACCTTAAGCTGGAAAGGAAAGGAATGGCACACAGGGAGTTACGTGATGCTGCCTAAGATCACTAAGTGATAGGACCAGGGCTTGAACCCATCTTGGTGACAAAGCCCTTGCTCTTAATCCTATACCATTCTCACTTTTAAGTGAAATACACTGTCCTTATGCACACCAAATTATATTTCTTCTATTAGCCAATCACACTACTCAAACAGCACTGTCCTTCTGCCTCTCCTGGCCCTTACTGTGAATCTGAACATCATCAAATAATTTATGAGGAACACCAAAATGATTCTACCTTTCTGTCAAATGATTTAACATATAATTTGATCCTGTCAAATTACTTTATGCACGTGTGCATGTTTGAAGTCAAAATAACATATAAAGAAATGTACAGATCTTAAGTAGACAGTTCAGTGAGTTTTGATAAATGTCCATCTTGAACCTACCACCCCAACCAAGACACAGAACATCCAGTCATGTTGCACCTCTTCCAGTGAATCCCTACCCTCTTAGGCAACCAATGCCGGATTTCTATCACCACAGATTATTTTGTCTGTTCTTGAACGTCATATAAATGAATCATACATTATGCATTCTTACGTGTCTAGCTTCTTCTGCTTAACATAATGTTTTTGGAATTCAGCTATGTGACTTTGTAAATGAGTAATTCATTCTTTTTGATTGCAGAATATGATTCCACTGTATGCTATATGACAATTTATCTATTCCCTCTTTTTTTTTTAATTTATTTATGATAGTCACACACACAGAGAGAGAGAGAGAGAGAGAGAGGCAGAGACACAGGCAGAGGGAGAAGCAGGCTCCATGCACTGGGAGCCCGACGTGGGATTCGATCCCGGGTCTCCAGGATCGCGCCCTGGGCCAAAGGCAGGCGCCAAACCGCTGCGCCACCCAGGGATCCCTATCTATTCCCTCTTTGATGAATCTTTGGGTTGTTTCCAATTGTAGGCTCTTATGACTGAAGCCCCTATGAACATTCTTATGCAAACCTTTTTGTGGATATGTGTTTTCATTTCTCATTCTTGGGAATGGAATTGCTGGGTTACAGTTTAACTTGATAAGAAACTGCCAAACCAGTCTTCACAGTGGTTGTATCATTTTAAAGTGTCCCTCCCTGGCAATATATGAGAATTTAGGTCACTTAGACATCCTTGCCAACATTTGGTCTTAGTATTTTTTTAAAAAAATCAACCTTATCAAGGCATAATTTACATAAAATAAAATGCACCTACTTTAAGTGTACAGATTATGAGTTTTTCAAATATATATCCCTATGCAAGCACCACCACAATCAAGACAGAAAATAGTTCTATCACCCAATAAAGTTCCTTTGTGCCACTCGGCAGTCAGTATAACTTTCCTGGCCCTCGGCAACTAGTGACAGGTTCCTTTTCATCCCAGTTTTGCCTGTTCTAGATTGTCACAAAGAAATCACACAGTATGTATTCTTTTATGCCTGGCTTACTTCCCTTCATGTTTTTGAGATTTTATCATGTCATTGTTATATATCAGGAATAAAACTTTTTCAATTACAGAGTACTATTCCACTGTATGAATATATCATGATTAATTTATCCATTCATCTGTTCATGGGCACTTGGTCTATTTTAAGTTTTTAGCTATTATGAATATAGCTCTCATGGACATTAATGTTCAAAGTCTCTGTGTGGACATATATTTTTACTTCAGCAGGAGTGAAACTGTTGGGCCAGGGTATCGTTAACTTTATAAGAAACTGCTAAAATGTTTTCCACAGTGGTTGTATCATCTTACATCACCAACAAAATATGAAAGTCCCTTTTTTTTTTAAGATTTATTTGTCAGAGAGAGAGAGAGAGAGAGAGAGAGAGCCCATAAGCAGGGGGAACAGCAGGCAGAGGGAGAAGCAGGCTCTCTACCGAGCATGGAGCCCAATGCAGGGCTCAATCCCAGGACCTTGGAATCATGACCTGAGCTGAAGGTAGATGCTTAACCAACTGAGCCACCCAGGTTCCCCTAATTTATCAATTTTAATTTTTAGTTTTCTGGGTCCTTTCTAAGAAATCTTTACTTACCTCAAGGTCATGATGATATTTTATATTCTCTTCTAGAAGCTGTATGGTGTTAGCTTTTGTTTCAGTCTATAATCCATCTTAAATTACTTTCTGTGGTGGTATGCATTAGGGATCAAGGTTTGTTTTTATCTGTAGCTCTATCTAGTTGCTCCTGATATTCCAGGAAAAGACCTGATATTCCATAATGAATTTTCTTAGCAACTTTGTCAAAAATCAATCAAACACATATGTGTGGGCTCTCCATCATGTTTCACTGATTAGTTCATCTATTCTTCTTCTGCTGATACCCCATTCTCTCAACTTCTGTAGCTTTTTTTTTTTTTTTTTTAGTAAGTCTTGAAATCAGGTACTGTGTGTCCTACAGCTTTTTCTTCTTCAAATCTTTTTTGGGCTAATTTGGATCCTTTTCATTTCCACATACATTTCAGAATTAATTTGTCAGTTTCTATGCAAACAAAAAAGCCTATTGGGAATTTTACTAGGCTATCAATGAATCTATAGATCAATTTAGGAGGAATTTTCACCATAACAATATTGATTTTTCCAATTTATAAACATGATATATCTCTCCACTTATGCAAAGCTTCATTAATTTCTCACAACAGTGTCTGTGGTTTTCAGTGTTTTACATGTTTTGGCTAAATAAATTCCTAATTGTTTAATGCTATTTTATTGCTATTATAAATCAGATTATTTAATTTTATTTGGCAATTGTTTGCTACTAGTATTTAGACATGTAACTAATACTATGTTTTAATCTTATTTCCTCCAACCTAGCCAAGTTCACATATTAGTTTTAGTTGTTGGCCATTTTGTAGATTCTTTAGGATGTTCTGCATATAAACATGACATCTGTAAATAAATACTGTTACACTTTTCCTTATTTTTAACTTTTAAAATTTTATTTTAAAATCCAGTGTAGTAAACATACAGTGTCATATTAGTTTCAGATGTGCAATATAGTGATTCAACAATTCCATACATCACCCAGTGCTTATCAAAACAAGTGTATTTCTTAATCCCCAGATCATCTCTCTTGCCCATCCTCCCACTCACTTCCCCTTTAGTAACTATCAGTTTGTTCTCTATGGTTATGAGTCTCTTTCTTGGTTTGTCTCTCTTTACCCCTTTGCTCATTTTGTTTGTTATTGGTTTGTTTCTTAAATTCCACATATAAGAAATATCATATGGTATTTAATTTTCTCTGAGAAAACTCCCTTTCTAATCTTTATGTCTTTTGTTTCTTTCTCTTATTTTATCGCACTGGCTAGGATCCTCAGTACAATGTTAAACAGAAGTGTTGAGCAAGATTATCTGTCTTGTTCCCAACCTTTGGGGGAACAGCTTCGATATTCACTATTATCATGCTAGCTATAGGTGTTTCATAGATGCCCATTATTAGATTGAGAGTTCCCTCTTTTTTCTATTTTACCGAGAATTTTTTTTAAACATCAGTGGATGTTGAATTTTGTCAAATAAGCAACAAAACTCCTGCATCTACTGAAATGATCATATGCTTCTTATCCTATGTTTGGCTAATATGATAAATTACATTGAAATATAAATGTTTGTACGTTAAACCAACATTATATTCCTGGGGATAAACCAAACTCAGACACGATTATCCTTTCCACATGTTGCTGTATTTGATGTGCTAATATTTTGTTAAGGGTTTTTATATCTGTGATCATGAGGAAAACTGGTCTATACTTTCCTTTCCCTATAACATTTTTTTCACATTTTGGTATCAAGGTAATGCTAGCCACATATGTTTTTGTATACTGTCTTCATTTTCATTCATCTCAAAGTATTTACTAATTTTTCTTATGATTTCTTCTTTGGCTCATTGATTATTTAGGAGTAATTTAATTTCCAAATATTTGTGAATTCCCCAAATTTCTTGTTATTTTTTTTATTGCAATCCATTGTGGTTGGATAACATACATTATATTATTGTAATCCTTTAAAATTTTTTGAAACCTGTTTTATGGTCTACTATAATTGTCTGTCTTAGAGAATGTTCCATGGCACATGAGAAAAATGTGTTTTCTGCTGTTGCTGGATGGAGTTCTCTTTTTATATACTTCTTAGGTCTAGTTGAGTGTTATTCAAGACTTTCCCTTGTTTATATTCTGTCTCTTTGTTCTACCACTATTGGTAGAAAAAGTGGGGAACTGAAGTCTCTAACTACTATTGTTGAACTGTCCACTTCAGTCTGTTTTGCTTTCTGTATTTGGGGCTCTGTTGTTAGGTGCACATATGGTTCTAATTGTTATATTTTCTTGATGAAGCAACCCTTTTATCATTATAAAGTGTCTTCCTTTATCTCTAGTAACAATTTTTGTCTTAAAGTCTATTTTTTTAAAAGATTTTATTTATTTATTCATTAGAGACACAGAGAGAGAGAGGCAGAGACATAGGCAGAGGGAGAAGAGGGAGAAGCAGGCTCCATGCAGGAGCCTGATGTGGGACTCGATCCCAGTACTCCAGGACCACGCCCTGGGCCAAAGGAAGATGCCCAACCGCTGAGCCATCCAGGGATACCCGTTTTAAAGTCTATTTTATTTAATATTAATATAGCCCCTCCAGTTCTCTCCTGACTACTGTTTGCATGGTATATCTTTTTCTATCCTTTCACTTATTTCTTATTTTTAAAGATTTTATTTATTTGTTTGTGAGATACACAGAGAGAGGGGCAGAGATATAGGCAGAGGGAGGAGCAGGCTCCATGCAGGGAGCCTGATGTGGGACTCGATCCCAGGACTCCAGAATCATCCCTGAGCTAAAGGCAGACACTTAACCGCTGAGCCACTCAGGCATCCCTATCCTTTCACTTTCAACCTATTTGGGTCTTTGAATACAAAGTGTGTCTTAGATAGCATAGAGTTGGATTATATATTTTTATCCATTCTTCTAATCTCTGGCTTGTAATGTGTTTAATCCATTTATATTTATGTGATTATTGATAAGATTTACATTTGCTCTTTTGCTACTTGCTTTCTATATATCTATGTCTTTTTTGTTTCTCTATCTTTCCATGATTACCTTCTTTTATGTTAAATAGATATTTTCTAGTGAACCATTTTAATTCTCTTGTCACTTTTTAAAAACTTTATTTTCTTAGTGTTTGCCCTAAGTGTTCCCAAATTCATTTACAATAACCTAGTGTAGATTAATACCAACTTAATTATAATAGTAATTGTGCTCTTAGACATACAATGTATAAAGATGTAATTTATATGACAATAATAGCAAACAGGAGGAGGGAGGAAATAGAGCTCTAAGAGCACAGATTTCTAATCATTGCTTTTTGTAGTATTTTTTAATAGATTTATTTATCATAGAGAGAGAGCTTATGTGCACACAAGCTGGGGAGAGGGAGAGAAGAAGGCTCCCCACTGAGTGCTGAACCCAATGCAGGGCTCAATCCTAGGACACTGAGATCATGACCTGAGTTGAAATCAAGAGTTAGATGCTTAACTGACTAAGCCACTCAGGCACCCCCAGGGAGTTTTGTTTTAAATCACTTAGAAGACAAAAAAAAAAAAAAAAAATCACAAATAAAAATTATATTTATAGTCTTTTATATTTATACAGGTAGTTATCCTTAACAGTATTTTTATTTCTTCATGTGGACTGGAGTTACTCTCTAGTGTCCTTTCAACCAGAGGCCTCCCTGTAGTATCTCTTTCAGGGCATGTGTGCTAGTGACAAATTCTCTCAATTTTTGTTAATTTCTCTTTATTTTGAAGGATAGTTTTTCTGACTCTATAATTCCTGGTTGACAGTCTTCTACTTTCAACACTTTGAGTATATATCATCCTACTGCCTTCTAGCCTCCATGGTTCCTGATGAACAATCAGACATTTATCTTATTCAGGATCCCTTTGTGTATGATGAGTTAGTTATCTCTTTCTGCTTTCAAGATTCTCTCTTTTTCTTTGTCTTTTAACAGTTTGATTATATGTCTAGGGACGAACATCTTTGGGTTTATTACATTTGGAAGTCATTAAGCTTCTTGAATGTGTAAATTAATGTTTTTCACCAAATTTGGCAAGTTTTCAGCCACTTTGCCTTCAAATATTCTTTGCCTCCTTCTGTGACTCCTATTATGCTTATGTTGATACACGTGATCATGTTCTACAGGTCTCTGAGGTTCTGTTCACTTTTCTGCATCCTTTTTTCTTTCTGTTCCTCATACTAATTAATCCTAAATTGATCTATCTTTAAATGTACTGATTCTTCTGTTTGCTCAAGTCTGCTGTTGAGCCCCTCTAGTGAATTTTTCATCTCAGCTATCGTAGTTCTACTTGGTTCTTTTTTATAATTTCACTCTCCTGATAATTTCTATTTGGTGATTCACTATCTCATATTTTCCTTTAGTTCTTTTGACATGGTTTCCTTTAGTTATTTGAACATATTTCAAATATCTGATTTCAAGTTTTTGGATAGTAGGTCCAACATCTGGGCTTCCTTGAATATAGTTTGTATCAACTGCTATTTTTCTTATTTATGGGACACACTTTATTGTTTGTTGTATAGCTTACAATTTTTTAATTGAAAAACAAACATTTTAAATAATACAACTCTGAAAATCAGATTCTCTTCCATCACCAGGATTTACTGTTGTTGCTGTTTGTTGTTGTTATTTTGTTCAGTGACTATTATGGAGTAATTCTTTAAAGGCTGTGGTCTTTGTCATATGTCAGGTGTGGTTACTTAAGTCTCTGACCAATTAGTTTGGTAGTCAGCTAATGATAAGATTTCCTTAAATGCCTGGAAGCAATAAGTTCCCCAGCATTATGTGAAGAGTCTCTGTGTGCATTCTGGAGCATACCTTCAATACACAGCCAAGTGGAAGTTCACAGTTATCCTTTAGCTTTTACCTCCTGTTTGTACAAAGCCTGATGGTTAGCTAGAGGTGAGAGCTTAGAATATTCTCATTTTTTTGTTGTTGTTGGGTTTTTTTCAGGTCATGTGCATAGCCCTGGGTATACACAGAGACCTATACATGTGTATACCCTTTTAGATTCCCATAAATATGACAAAGCTTTTCAAAGTTCCCTATGGACATCTCATTCCCTAGCTTCTTCTTGCAAGATGTTTGGTTAAGTCTACTGTTTGCTTCAATCATCATTCACTGCCTCAGACAGTTGTCATGTTAAACAATCACCTCTGATTGTTTCTGACAAACATCCCTGGAGAAAAGACTGCAATGGGTGACCTTCAAGGCAGGTTAAATAAGGCTTGCAAACAGCCTTGCAAATTACCTAGAAATAATCTTTACTGCAAGAAAGGACCATAGCAGACTCTGAAAATAGAGTTAGAATAAGGTTATAGTATATTCATAGAAGATTTACTCACATTCACAATGAGTAGCTAATATGGATTTTAATTCAGTTGTCAAATATTGGACAACTTTTCTTTCCTGTACCATTTCCAGGTTTGCAACAAATAATAGTATGTAGCAGTAAATAAACAAATTTGGAGTAACTCTTAGACAAATTAAGATGATTCTCCCTTGTATTTCCATTTGGTAATACATCATCTCTGTAGGAAGGCCTTCTTTCAACACTCTATCAGGGTTATCTTCTCTGGATTTTCTTCATAGTACTACTAAAACAGAAAACTGCATATTTTTCTACTTGTCTGTTTAACTTTTTTCAGTGAAACTTAAGCTTTAGATAGGCAGGGTTCTTATTCCTCTTGTTCACTGCTGTATCTCCAGAAATTAGCATTGTGCTTGGTATATAATAGACATTCAATAATTTCTTTTGGCCTGGTAAGTGACCCACAATTACTACCACTTATTTCAATTCCATATTCTATTGAGGAAATGAAAGCTAGACTACTTGTTTCTACACCACTAAGTAGTAGACCTTTAAATTGTCAAAAAAAAAAAAAAAAAGAAGGGGAAGGGCAAAGCTAAGTTCGACAATGAGATACAAAATTGACAACAGTCCTTAAGCAAGATGATATTGATCATTATTCAAGGCTAAGTTTAGTCTGTATTGATCAGAGTAAGTCATACTTAAATGAAAGGATATACATCTTTTAAGCTTGATAATACAAGTTTAAAATACAAACAACATTGTTTTTCAATCATGTTTAGTTAAATACAAGTTTAAAATACAAACAACATTGTTTTTCAATCATGTTTAGTTAAATTTGCCCAGACTGTTCAAGCCATTGAAACCTCTTTGGTATCTCTAGTCTATATTTTTAATTAAAGAACAAACAACCTAGACTTATTCAATTCCATTCAATACAAGCAGTAAATTTTAAGGACAGTATAAAATTTGTAGACAACAAATATCTTAATCAATATTAAGATCAGCAAACAATCCAGATTCTTTCATGCATTATCTCATGTAATTTTAACCCTCCTTTGATGTAAGACTATTCCAATTTAATAAAGGAAGAAAGTGAACTTCAGACAGGTTAAGTGATTTGGCCATAGTCATACTAGTAATAAATGGCCTGAGCAGGGTTTCTGACTAAGACTGGTGATCTTTGCATTATACTACAGTTCTTGTAGCGTTATTTGAAAGTGCTCTCCAAACAGTAATAGGCCATGCTAGGTGTGTATGCATAAAACCAACAATTCCCCCCCTTTCTCTACACACACACACACACACACACACACACACACACACATATGCCACTTTGACCATCTCTCCAAATATGAAGCCAAATAGATATACTTTCATTTAAGGATGACTAATTTGACCAAATCAAACTAAAATTAACCTTGAGTGATAGTCAATGCATTTAGAAGTGCTTCAGAAGTTTTAAGATACAAAAGGGATATCTATTTAAAGACATGAAGGTCAAGTTTTTAAACATTTAGTTTCTTTGCAAAGAGGTATTACTACATTATCTTCCTCTTCCTCTCTCACACCCTTCTTCAACAGATGCACATTTACGGTTACTCTAACCTGTCTCCATTGTTCAGGACAATGGTCTCAGTGCACGTAAGTGAGCTATGCAAAAAATAACACTATTCCAAATCCAAGGTAAAGAAATGCATGAGATGGACAGGAAAACATCAAAACTTTTTTTTGTCATGCAGAACACACAGGACAAATCCAGCTTGCACCCTCTATCTTGTTCTTTGATCGCTAATTTCACCAAAGAGGAAGTCCACAGAGCACGAAGTTGTAACTGCTAATGGTAAAAGCAGCGTTTTACAAGAAAAAGGAAAGAAAAGGAAACTTCCTTTATGTATTCAGCAGTTTTTAACAGTCGGAGAAAAGTTTAGAGAAGTGTTGCATCTAGCAGTGTTTGAGTGAAGACTGATTAGGGACTGATGCAGGGTGAAGACTTCTGAACACCTTACACTGACCATTGTCCCTTTCCTAGGTTCTGAATTCCTCCCCTCCATGCCCCTTCTCCCCAGCTCATCCCCCTAGTCTTGCTTGTTCTAATTCCAGACCTGGGTTCTATGCCTTTGCCCTCACATTTCATCCTAGACTGACTCCTCTCCTTCCCTGAGGCAAAAAAAAAAAAAAAAAAAGACTTCCCCAATTCCATTCTCCTACAGATTGCCCACCCCTCCAACCTAACAAACTCAAACTCAAACTGAAGCTCTGTCACAGATTCCTCTCCCTTCTCAAAATGGCATGTTTCCTCTTCCACTGGTGTGCTCGCCCCTCTCCTGTTTAGGACCTGCCTCTAAGGCCCACATGCTTTTTGCATTTTCTCTTCTCTTACACCCTCACACCATCCTCCGGGCCCTCAATTCTCATACCCACATCTCTTCCCCTTCCAGGGTCATGGTCCCCTCAAAAGCCCTCACCTCGCAGATCTGCATCTGATTCTTTTACTAGGCCTTGCTTCTCAGACTCCTGCCCCCCACCTCCAATACCTCCCCATCACAGGAGTACTCCCCTCAGACAAAAGCCCACAGAAGATGCAGGCCCCTTTGCTGGATCTGCCTCCTCTCTCAGACCCACCTCCTTCCCCTAGATCTGTCTCCTCTCTCAGACCCGCATCCCTTCCCTAGATCTGCCTCCTCCCTCAGACCCACCTTCCTCCCCTAGATCTGCCTCCTCCCTCAGGCCCACCTTCCTCCCCAGAATCTGCCTCCTCCCTCAGACCCACCTTCTTCCCCTAGATCTGCCTCTTCCCTCAGACCCACCTTCTTCCCCAGAATCTGCCACCTCCCTCTCCTAGATCTGCCTCCTCCCTCAGACCCACCTCCCTCTCCTAGATCTGCCTCCTCCCTCAAACCCACCTTCCTCCCCTAGATCTGCCTCCTCTCTCAGACCCACCTTCTTCCCCTAGATCTACCTTCCTCTCCTAGATCTGCCTCCTCCCTCAGATCCACCTCCCTCTCCTAGATCTGCCTCCTCCCTCAGGCCCACCTTCCTCTCCTAGATCTGCCTCCTCCCTCAGACCCACCTTCCTCCCCTAGATCTGCCTCCTCTCTCAGACCCACCTTCTTCCCCTAGATCTACCTCCCTCTCCTAGATCTGCCTCCTCCCTCAGGCCCACCTTCCTCTCCTAGATCTGCCTCCTCCCTCAGACCCACCTTTCTCCCCTAGATCTGCCTCCTCTCTCAGACCCACCTTCTTCCCCTAGATCTACCTTCCTCCCCTAGATCTGCCTCCTCTCTCAGACCCACCTCCCTCCCCTAGATTTGCCTCCTCTCTCTGACCTCCCTCCCTCCCTCCCCAGAATCTGCCTCCTCTCTCAGACCCACCTCCCTCTCCTAGATCTGCCTCCTCCCTCAGGCCCACCTCCCTCACCTGTCTCACCTGTCTCCGCCCCCCGTCGGATCCACGCCCCTCCCCGGATCTGCCTCCTCCCTCCGTCCCCATCCCTCCCCGTGATCTACCCCCCGTCAGCCCCACGCCCCTCCCGCGGTTCCGTCTCCTGCCCTCGGCCCACGCGCTCACCTGGAGGCGCCTCGCCGCGCCCATCCGCGTCTGCTGCACGAAGGGGTTGGGCACGGGCGGCGGGAAGAAGGACGCCTGGCGGGGCACCATGGGCGGCCGCAGCCCGGATTTCCCCATGTCCGCGCCGGGCACCGTGGCGGCCACCGCCGCCGCCTCCGCGCATTGGCTCATGGCCGGCGTCGGACCGGCCCCGGCGACCCAGGCGGAGCAGACCCAGGGGGAGCGGCACCCGCGTCCCAGCGCGCGGCGCTGCTGCCGGGCGTCCGCGCAGGCGCGAGCCACCTCGCCCCGGCCGGCCCCGCCCCGCCCCGGCCGGCCCCGCCCCTCTGGCTCCGAACCCCTCCCCCAGCCTCCGCTCTAGCTCCACCCCCGAGCGCTAGCCACGCCCCCTTAGGTATCAGGCTCTTCCTCCTGGGTCCTACAGCTCCGCCCCCTGGAGGTGTCTCCCTCTTGGAGCAGGGCACCCCAAGGACAGGGTGGGGCGCGTTCTCTGCTTGAGGGTCATGCCCACCTGGAGTACCATTCTCTTTTACGGGCTTTGTGACAGATGTTGGCTAAATCGGTGTCTCCACGAGCCTCAGTTGGCCTCTTCTGTAAAATGGGGATAAACAGAACTCAGATAAACAGAACCCAGGTCCAGCCAGCCCCAGGCTGTTCCATTTAAGTGCGTTAGTATCTCCAGCATGGGTTTTATGTGTTTGATTTCTGGCATATGTTTTGGTTTCGCTTAAACCAGTTTGAGGTGGATGTTTGTCAGTAACAGGTGAAAAGAAAAGTCCTGACAACGGAGATACTGGTAACTGGGATGGAATCTTGTCCTCAAAACACGACTGATGATGGAAGATACTGAGCTTTTCCAATGCAGAAACTATTGCCTTTCACACTTGATGAGGAGCCTGGCCCCCATGAGGGAAATGAGTTGGATTGCGGTTCCATTTCTCTCTGAGGAAGGTCTGGGACCTATCTGGACCAATGGGGGTGGTGGTGGGGTTGGGGAAAACAGGAAGGGAGGCCCTGAGGTCAGTTGGTCAAGCCCTGAGTGCTGAGAAGCAGAGGCTGGAGATGGGGAACATCTTACAATTACCGGTCAGCTGCTCACATCAGGCTGGAGGGCATGGCGAGATTCTGAATCTGGGCCCTTGGACAGCTGATGCTTCACATTTAGCTCCTGCAGAATCTGAAAATTTTCCAACCCCACTAGATAGATGTGTGGCTTTCTGCTCCTCACTTAACCTCTCTGAGCTTGTACTCTCATCTAAGAATGGGAAAAGATTAATTTCTACCTCATAGGGTTGTAGTAACAATTAAAAGAATGTGTAGGGTTCATAGAAAAGCAGTCAAGAAATGGCACCTTAGAGGTCTCATGTTGTGGAGCAGTTGAATGTTCTCAGTGTAACAGAGCATGTTAATAATAGTGTATTATCATCATGATATAAGCGTGGGGGTCTTCAAATAGTGGCTGACAGTCCCTTGTGGCTCTTTAGCCAGAAACTTGCCCCAAAAGCGATCTCTTTAGGACCCTCAAGGATCTGAGCCATTGGGCAGGCCACAGGAGAAAAGATGCCTCCTGGCCCACTAAGGTCACCTCCAGAGAGTCCTGTCTACTCATCCCGAGAGCCCAGCCATGAGAGGCCTGAAGCAGAAAGTCTAACAGAGCCAAGTGGGGCCTCTGAAATAATCCCAGGCCTTAAAATTGTTTTCCAGCAGCTCCAGGATTTCTGTATCAAAGGGGCTGAGGAGAGGGCAATATGGTGGGAAGATGGGGATAAAGAGCTTAATCATTAACAGAAGCTTAATCATTAACACATGCCTTCTAAACACAGTGGAGGGTAATGCTGCTGATGGAGACTCAGGCTGAGGGCCGGAGCTCCTCCTGTAAGTCATCTTTGGCCTTGACTTGGGCTGTCACCTAACAGCTGCGGTACCCTGGGCACATTTCTTTTCTCTGGGCCTCAGTGTCTTCATCTGTAAGCACTGGGCGAATTGTAGCTTCCTCCTCTAAGCTTAGGTTGTTGGAAAGGTTACACAAGTGATGCATGTCAAGTGCCCGGCCCCCATCAGCACTCTGTTAATGGAGGGGGTGTTACTGTTGTTCACTGTTGGTGGTATTAGTGTTAGAACAGGTGTTATTGTCAATGAGAAAACTGAGAGTCAGGAAGGAAGGGAGCCTTGAATGAGACCCTGCCAGCAACATGAAAGAACCACTGCTATTGCAAGGCTCTTTCCACGGGACAGAGGGACTCCAGCTCACCCACTTGGAGGGTCTCTTGCTATTTATTTTGGCAGCTCTGACCTTTGCAGCAAAAGTCACCTGAGCCCTGGAGGGAATAGAGATTTAAACTTTTTGTTTTTTTTTTTCCTCTGCCTGGGGCCCAGGGGCCATCGCCCCTCCCCAGGCTCTGCAAAAAAAGCCCACAAACACCCGCCACTCAATTGGTGTCTTTATTCATACTCTGTTGACATTTCCCATGGGGAACTGTTGAAGGGGAGGGGGCGGGGCTGAGCGGGGAGCCGAGGCTGGCTTTTTCCTCCAGCCAGTGGAGGAATGGATGGGGGAGGGCTGTACTAAATAGATGGAACAAGAGAACCATCCCTATGTGGGCTGAGATGCATCGTGGAGTGACTTCAGACAACCTGAGTCCTTCGGTCAAGAAATTCAATCACAAAGTGGAAAAATAAACATCGAAAGAAAAGAACAAAGTGCATACAAAGCAAACTGCTAATGTAGGAGAGGTCCTAAGGCAGCCAGCAGTGAGAAGCCAGGTGTGTGGGGCGGCCACATCCGCGCCCCTGTCCCACTGCCCCATGCCACGCCCGGGCTGTCAGGCCACCAGTGCCCTCTTGAGACAGTTTCTGTCTGTTGGCTCCGAGGGTGCTGTGAGCCACAGAAAATCGTGGCAGGGGAAGAGCCTGAAGTGTGTGACAGCACCAAGGCAGCCCAAGGCAGGGCTGCATTGAGAATATCAAGGCATCTCTTTGGGGGTGGCTCTGGGGGGCTGGTGGGATACGGGGTGGGGGGGGTGAGGGCAGTTGGGAGGGGTACAATCAGCACCGTTCCTTGGGCACAGGGCAGAGCCACTCTCCAGAATCTTAAATTACCAGGGAGGGGTGAGCACGCCCATTTAACTACAGAGCTGAAGGCTGCCAGGCCCATCCGGGTCCTTCCCTGGCGCTCAGGGCCCGGTGTGCAGAAGGCAATGTGGGGGGGCAGGGCCTGGGGGAGCCAGAGCCTGCTCAGCAGCCCAGCCAGTCGGATTTGATGCTTCCAAATTTCACGCTTTTCAGACTTTGGTTCTCCAGCTTCAGGTAATACGCACCCTTGAAGAAGTAGCTATGACCTGGGATGAGAAAGAGGGGAGGCTGTCACCACCCCACCCTGAGACATGGAAGGTTCCTGGGAGCTTTGAGAGCCACCTGCCATAGGGGACAGGCTTTTCAACCAGAGAAGATCCCTCTGAGGCCAGAGGGAAGGGAATGGCTGGGGAAGTCCACTCCCTGAGTCCCTGTTTTTCATCTTGAATGGGAATTAAGATACCGACCTCTTAGAGCTTGTGGCGAGGACTACATCAGATAACATATGCTATTCAGCACTCCACTGAGCATGGGTACAAACTAAGCAAGTCCCAGAGACCAGAGGTAGCAAACTAGGAGGCTTCTCAATCCATCAGGCCTGCAGAGGGGTTTTATTTGGCTTGCACAAATATTTTGTTTTGTTTTGTTCTGAATTCTAAGTTGCCAACACATAAACATCTGGAAACTTCACACGAAAATATACATTTCTTGCTTCCTCTTAAAACAGCTAGGATAGGGACGCCTGGGTGGCTCAGCGGTTGAGCTCAAGGCTCAGCGGTCTGCCTTCTGCTCAGGGTGTGATCCTGGGGTCCCAGGATTGAGTCCCACATCAGGCTCCCCACAGGGAGCCTGCTTTCCCCTCTGTCTATATCTCTGCCTCTCTCGCTCTCATGAATAAATAAATAAAATCTTAGAAAAATAAAATAAAATAAAGCAGCTAGGATATCTAGCAGCACTGGGTCCCGTTCTTGCAGCAGCCTCAAGAAGCAGATGATTGTGAAGAAGCTATGTGCCTTCTGGTTCACCACAGACTCCACCCCTCCCTCCTGTCTGCCTTGTCTGCTTCACTCATTGGTGCTACTGGCCCAGCCCCTATGGGCTTTAAGATGTGTGACTCCTGACATCGATGATCTTGTTTGCCTCCTTTAAAAGCCCGGCACCTGAGAGGGACTCCATAGATGTTTATTCTTGAAGAGAACCCTTAACCAGGCCCCTGGATTATACTTTGCTCTTTCTTGGACACATGAGACCTTTCGCCACAGGAGGTTTGGGCCGTGCGCTTCGCATATGATAGGGGCTCAATAGAAATCATTGTGGAATTTAATTGCAACCTCCTCTGAAAAGCCAAACTGGACTCATTCCCAGGACCCTGCAGACCTCACAGAAGCCTCCTCAGGAATATGTTTTTCCAACCCCAAATCCTATCCCTTGCTGATACTTGGTTGTATTTTACTCAGCGAGGGATGGAGTTGAGTGGGACATCTTTGCCACATCAGCAACAGGGCATGACAAAGTTTGTCCTGTCTCAAATGGAGCCATCCTTCTGCTAATGGGAGGCAGTCACAAGGCCTCCTGTGGAACCTGAAAGGGCCTGGACCAAACCCCAGAATGAATGCAGGGCACAGAGCCATGTTTCCTGTTCCAGCAGGCCTCCTGCCCTTCCCTTCCCTGGCTCCAGGCCCTGCAGCTGTGAGAGGCCTTTCTGGGTCTTACTGCCTGGAGCCGGCTGAGTGCACAGAGGTCAGGGGTCTGGATGCCTTCCCAGTACTGGGCTGAAGGGGCTGGTTTGTTCCCCGCCCCCGCCCCAGCACCACTTGCCTCCCTACACAATGAGGGAGTGTGTGCTTGTGGGGAGCTGGGCCCTGGCTGGGGGTGGGGAGGCCTGTCCTAGAAAGCGGACAGGGCTCTGGGCAGCTCACCACTGCCTTGCAGGTCCACCACGGCGTCCAGGTTATCCGGGATGGCGTTCCAGGCATCTGCGATGAGCTTGGGGAAGCCAGGATCCATCTTCTTCTTGACTTCATTGTATCTGCAAGCAAGCGGATCTGAGGGACCAGTGGGACCTCCTGGAGGCCAGCCCTCCTCCCACCTTGATGGGAGGGTCCAGCCCAGGGAAACCAGCCCTAGCCCTGCCTGGAGGCAGCCGGCTGGAGTGGAAGGCCAGGGAGTCAGACTGGGGTCTGGATCCCAACTCCACTACTCATTATTAATTACGTGACTTAAACAGTCCCATAAGAGCAATCTTGTGATTATTGCTAAAGTGTAACCAGTGTGTTAACCACTTTCCATATACTTTCTCAGTCAATCCTTGTGACAATCGCAAGGACACAGTTATTACCTTAATACCAATTTTACAGGCCAGAGGCTTAGAAAGGGCACCCAGCTTCCAAGGAGTAATCCAACCCAGGCCTGTCTGGCTCCAGGGCTGTAAATTGCTTTCCAAACCTCCACTTTACCAACTATAAAATGGGGTTGTAGTTAATGTTTTTAATTGACATATATAAGAATTGAAAGAACATATATGCAAAGTGCCTATCTCCATATCTGGTACTTAGTAGATATTTGGGAAATGTTAGTCCCTTTACAAACTTCTGATCCCTGCTATGGTATGAAGAGCACTGGACTAGGAACCTAGGGACAAATTCCAGCCTCAGCAACCTTTCACTGAGAGGCTTTGGACAAACTGCTGTTTCTTTATCCATCATGTGGAGGTAACAATCCACATCCTGGGAGATGATCTCATCTGGGATGGTCAGGTTAACAGTGCAGGTATGTGGGTGGAAGCTCTGTTAGTCAGGGGGCAGGCCTCCCGCCACTGGAGTCCCTGCTGCTGCTAACAGGGTGAGTAGTTATCCTGGTCTGTGCCTTTTATCCAGGTAGTTACCTGGGGTATTAGCTGGCATATTCTTCTTCCTGGCTAGCAATGTCTCCATCTTTTTCAATTTGGGGAGAATTTCTTAAATGCTAGGCTCACTTAGATTCCTTTGCTTCTCTATTTACACACAACCTATTATTCCCTAAATATTTAATGAGCTCCTCCTCTCTGATTGTCAGTGGATATTGCAATAATCAAGACAGTGCTCGCTTCGGCAGCATATACTAAAATCCAGATAAAGTCTTGCCCTTGTGGAGCTAACTTTCTAGACAGACCCATGGTTGAATGCCATTCTAGTGACAGCCAGGCTTTCCTCTGCTGTGCCTCAGAGTGGATCCTCTTCCCCATGGCCACCCCAACACCACAATAATTTCTCCTGTAAGTTCCCTTCTCCAGGGGGGTTTGCTTCCCCCTTTCTCCGTCACTCTGAGAAACTGCCAGAAAAGCCTTCCTTGATCCCAGCTGCATCATAAGACTGCTTGCAAAACCTAACATGCTTCCTCGTGACCTGGTGTACCAAAGCCAAGTTTGCAGCTCAAAATCCCAGCCCTCCATCCACATCATCCACATGGCCTTCACTGAAGCCCCACCCCCGACCCAGAGCTATGTGCCCTATGTTTGCATCCAGCCTAGCCACAGAGGGTGGGCAGGGCAGGAAGCCACCTCATTTTATAGATGTGGAAACCGAGGCTCAGGGGAGAGAACCAATTTGGTTCCAAGTTCTTTTCCTCTGGGAAGGGCCCTACATCATGACATCAGAAGGTGCTGGCTCTGCAGGGGCTCGAAGCTCTTCATTCGGCTCTCTGTCCCCAGGCTCCTACAGTGTTTCCTGCTGGCTGTCTTAAAAGGTTTCTTTCTCTGCAACACCCTGTACTTCCCCGCAGCTGTGGAAACTGGCAGTGTAGAACAGGTGTTAAGAACACAGACGCTTCCATCCTAGCTTTTCTTCGGGTGTATCCTTGAGCCACTTCAGCCTCAGTTTCTACACCCGGAAAATGGGGCTAAAGATAGTATCTACCCTACGTGAAAAATAAAGGCGAAATGCACATATGTCTATTTCCCTCATTCTACCATAAATTTTGCAAGGAAAAGTGTGACTATTTCTTGACCACTGTCTTCCAGCACCTGGCTTTATATAGAAGATATCAAATATACATTTAGAACATAGAAGATATCGAATATACATTCGTGGGCTTAGTGGAAGCTTCCAGAAGCAAGGGCTGATTACTCCCTGGATTAAACTAGGGGATGTCAGGCTGGAGGCAGCAGCTTTGTCCTCTGTCATTGGGGGTGTCTGTCCTTCTCCTGCAGGGAGGCCTCCAAGTCCCCTGCA
Source organism: Nyctereutes procyonoides (assembly GCF_905146905.1). Classification (NCBI taxonomy): domain Eukaryota; kingdom Metazoa; phylum Chordata; class Mammalia; order Carnivora; family Canidae; genus Nyctereutes; species Nyctereutes procyonoides. Next base: position 25,127,296 of record NW_026575052.1, on the reverse strand, counting down.
CACTCAGCTCCAGTAACAGTGTCTCATATTCACTAATGACCTTTTTCAGGAGATGCATCGGTCTCTTCAGGAAACCCAGCCCTGAGATTCCGATAAGGCCTTTGGCTCTGCTGCTTTTAAGTAAGTTTCACTGGCCTACAGCAGCGCATCCTGGACCCCAGCTTTGGAAGGTGGGCTTATTGCAGAGAAGGACTGAGAAACAGGTAACCCTGCCCAAAACCCAGCCAGGCTCCACCACAGCCGAGCGTCCTCGTGTATGTGCACACATGTGCATGTGCTCACTCGCATTCACATGTGGTCGCATCTGTCATATGTGTTTTTATCCACGGGGTGGGGAACATTGGAGGGAGATTATAGAAGTCCTTCCAATACCCTGAATCGTCGACACCAGTGCTTGAAGATTCTAAGATTCACGTTTCTATGTGTCTGTGTCTTTCGCCGTCTGGGTTCTAAGATTTAGAGATTCAGGGCACCTACCAGGCTGAGAGGCCATTTGTAGTATGTGCTAGTGCTGAGGAGTGTTCCGGAGCCTCTGGGCAGAAAGCCGGCCCCAAGGTTTCCTGGCTGACTGTGTTCTTTCTTGAGGTTTGAGATATCCATCAGTTTGAGCTGCTAAGTATCTTAGAAATACGTCTGGAATTCCTCCCTGACACAGGCAAATAGCTTCCGCATGCAGAGCCTCTGGGGGCAGGGTGGTGGGGAGCAGGGCAAGGGGAGAAGAGAGTAGCCTGGGAGGGAAGCTGGAATGTTCCAGGGAAGGCAGACAAAGGGCCCCAGATGCAGTTGCAGCCACAGGAGGAATGCAGGAACCACCCCCTGCACCTCCCATGCCTCCCTACTGCCCAAATGACCCTCAGGGTCCCGTGGAGGGGTGTGGGGTTATGGGACTAGAGAAGCAGTTATCATCCCGGCTCTGTGGTCAGCACACTTGCACTTAAATAATGTAGACCAAGTTATTTCTTTTCTTTGGGCCACAGTTTCCTTGTCTGGGAAAAGTGAAGAATTATAATCAAACTCCAGAAGTCTGGATGGCCTTTCACTGACCATTCCTGGACACTGGACTCCCTGACCCATAGCCCTGATCATGGCCTCTTGGAACTGAACCCTTCCCTTTTGATGACCAGGAGCAGGGAGCTACCTGCTTCCAAACTAGCCCCCTGCCAGTCTGCACCCAGAGACACTGGACTGGTGGCAGACACGCCAGAGAGTGCCTGCTGCTTCCCATGGGACCTGATTTGGAAGTTCCTGCCGGGTCCTCAGCGCCACCCCCCGCCTTCATCACCCCTATTTCTTCACACCCCGCTATCTAAGGTATAGTAGTGAATAGTGAGGAATAAATAGCATAGTCTCTGGGAGCCAGAATTCCAAGGTTCAAGTCCCAACCTGCCATGACCTGGCTGTGTGACTTTAAGCGAGATGCTTCCCCTCATCTGTAAAATGTGAATAGGAGTAACGACATTTTCTCGTAAAGTCCACAGAATAGTGTCTGGTGGAGAGTGTGAGTAGTAGCAGTAATTAGCTTTATTTTTATTACCGCCTTCTTCAGCAAGGCACCCCCAAATGAGAGGTTCCAGACAGGCAGACAGGGGCCCCATCCAAAGACTTCAGAAAAGGAAAGGAGGTTCTGACCACCTTGCACCAGAAACGTGCCCAAGGATGGTTGATCCTTTGGGGACCTCTCAGAGGTCGGAGGGGGAACCCATGGCCCCAAACCACCGACTCTGCCCCAGGAAGCAGGAAACCGCAGCACGTCTTCTCCACGCACACACAGCTGGCTGTGCTGTCCCCCTTTCTACCGCCCACACCGCCAAGCCCTTACCTCCAGAACTTGTCTCCGGCAAAGATGTAGGTCTTCTTGTTCTTGCTCCAATTAAAGGCAGCATCCACGCGCTGAACGTCAGGGGGCAGCCCCAGGCTGGTCAGCGGCTTGGGGTACCCTCGCTCCAGGGTGCTGGCTGAGTACACCCAGTACTCATTCCCTGGGGAGGGAGCAAAGCGGGCATTGGTGGCTGGTGCTGAAGCCCCTCAGCCTGGCCTCTTCTGCCTATCGTCTGTCTGTCGGGGATGCCACCGTGGCCGCTCTCGATGGGGACACGAGGTCCTGCTCACTTCTGCTTCAGTGCCCAGGACCGGGACTCACATATATGGTTTTACAACCTGCCTCTAGAAGCAGCCCTTGCTATTCACACGCTAAGTGCCACACTTGCCATGAACACCTTCTCCTAATTGGTGCCACTGCCCAGGACCACTCTGGGATGGAGGGGGTGGGGAGCTGGCTGGTGGAACACGTACCTGTCTGATGCCCCAGGAAGCCGTCCCTGTGCCCACACCTCAGACCAGGGCAAGGTCCAGTTGGTCCTCCCTGCCCTGCCATAGCCCTACTGCATTTCCTCACAGCCTGCTTTTCTGTCTCCCCCACCAACTTGTGAGCTCCATGAGGGCAGCGGCTGGATCCCTGGCACGTGGTAGGTTCAGATGCTGAATGAGCAGGTTTCCCAAGTGTTAGCCACGTGACCCTACCCCTGGTAATTTTTACCATTTACAGAGACTTTCCGTCCTCTTATTGACCTCCTATTCTGTTTTCGAGGAATTCATCTTGAATTCATCTTGAAATCCATGGAGATAAATTTTTTTGGAAATCAATTTATTTTAAATGTTATAAGTGAGATCATCTTAGAAAAAGTTCTAGCTAAAATCGTTGTCTGCCAAAGGCTCCAGCATTAGAAAAGTGTTAGGGACACCAGCACACAGGCACTAAACTGTGATTTTCCTTCTAGAAGAGGATCAGGATTGGAAATTAAAAGGTAATGGAATGTTCACTCTGTGGGCTAGTGCTGTTTGATGCTGGGTGTCTGAGCCAATCACCCAGAGGAATCCCACGCTTTTGGAACTGATGGTTGAAAGAACAGATCCTGAAAGGACAGGGAGTACCCACAGGTACACAGGAACCACGGTGCAGAGCCCCAGGGATCTGAGGGCGAGGCAGAGACCTTCCCACGCACCTGCAAAGAATATAGCCTTCTCCTCCTGTGGGGCCTCATACACAGCATCGATCTTTTCCGGGAGCTCAGGCCAGAATGTGGCTACCAGCAGGGGCCCCATGGGCTTGTTCCGTGGTGTCACTGTCCGCCAAATGAACCTGCAGTGGGGGCAGGGGACACAGGAAACCACACTCTGGGTCACTCTGCAGCTGTTACCACAAGCCCACCCAAAAACTTCCCATTGATGATGCCTTCAGACAGGAAGGCCAGGTCAAGGGCACGTGGGGGCAGGACTGGAGAATGAGCAGAGCTCTGCCCACCTGATCTGCAAGATACCGGGGCTGAGAAGCCATGTTGTTTGCCCCTGTCTTGCTCCTTCCTCCAGGAAGCCTTCCCTAACTACCTCCGTCATACCACATTCTTCCTCCTCAACACGAGTGTCTGGAATAGCAGTTTGATGATTTTTTTAAGATGGTTTATCTCTCTTATTAGCTCAGATGTCCATTGAGGCAGGGGCTGATGGGACTCAAATCATCTCCTGAATTGAAATGGAATGGACTCGTGTACTTTGGCAGGGGCGAGAGCTCTTATTTACGGACAGCCTACAAAGCACCACGCCCTTTGTGTGTCTTGTAAAATGAAATCTTCACAATGTGACAAGATAATATGCACTCCTGGTGGTCTATGAGCATCCATGATACATTTATTTCCCTATCATCCTTCTTCACACAACTTCCATATTTATTTTATTTTTTTTTAATTTTTATTTATTTATGATAGTCACAGAGAGAGAGAGAGAGAGGGAGAGAGGCAGAGACATAGGCAGAGGGAGAAGCTGGCTCCATGCACCGGGAGCCCGACGTGGGATTCGATCCCGGGTCTCCAGGATCACGCCCTGGGCCAAAGGCAGGCGCCAAACCACTGCGCCACCCAGGGATCCCAACTTCCATATTTATGATCCGAGCTTGCCCACCGGCAGACCCATCCCCATTCTGATGAGCTTAAGCCACTGGTCTCGAGGTACGATTCCCAGGCCAGTAGCATGAGCATCATCTGGGAACTTTGTTGGGGCCCACTCGAGACCTATGCACCAGACTCTCTGGGCTTGGGGCCCAGCAATCTGCTTTAACAAGCCTTCCAGATGATCCTAATTCATGCCAACATTTGAGAACCACTGGTCTAAGCCTATCAGAGCTTAGAGTTTCCTAGAAATTGGCATGGATTCAGCAGTTACTGTATGATTCATGTGGGCCCAATGAGATTGAACAGACAGACTTGTAATTCACAGCTGGGGAATCTCTCACTCTCTCCTGCTGGATATGGCCAAGGAAGCCTGCAGCCCCCACGGCCCCTGGCAGTCATTGTCTGACCATGAGGGACCCAGCCTCGAGAGGATGGCAGTGGACAAAGATATCATTAAGTCACTGAGCTTCTTTCTGCCCTTAGAGGCAACCCTACCCCTGGAGTTCATACCACGTGACAGCAATTTCTGTCTGTTGTTTAAGCTGGTTTGAGCTGGGGTTCCCCGTTATCTGCAGCCCAAACACCCTGCTGCAGGAAGGTACCATCAACTTTATTGGGCAAATGAAGCTCAGAGAGATCACAATATTATCAGGATTTGAATCCAGACCTGACTCCAAAGTTCTGGGTTTAACTATCTTGCAATATTACCTTTCTCCATCCCCCATTTTGCACCTGATCAGGGCTTAAATATTTGCTGGTTAATTCAACAAACCCATCAACACTCATCACTTTCCTTCTGAAATTATGCTGTATCAGGCCAGGGATGGCTTTAAACCTGGGCCTGGGCTCTGTACCCTTTTCTAGGTCTGCATTTCTCAGATCTAAATGTGTGGTCAGGGTTTCCTTATGGGGAGGTGCTCCAGGCTAAGGACAGTCCTGGGGAGTGGGGCCCCCTGACTTACCTCTTCCCCATCCCCATAATGGGGGCTGCTGGAAAGCACTGGCATCTTTTGTTACACTTCCAGGTTTGGGCATTCAAGTCAGTACCTGACTTCTCACTGCATTCTGGGTCTCCTAGCTATCTCGGCATTTTGGCCATCTCCCTGTTGGCCAGAAGACTCTGCAAAAAGCAGGGCATCCTCCCTGCGGCACAGAGCCCAGTGCCTGGACCAGAGGAGGACGTGCTTCACAAAAGTTCATGGAACATCTTCCAGCCTCATCAGGCTCTTTCCGTCCCTCCCCTCTGCAAGCCAGGAAGTCTCACATCTCTACAGCTCTGCTCTGATCTGCTCCTGTGGGGCCCCCTGCCCAAATACCCTTCCAATCTGTCAGCTCGTCACTCCCACATGATTCAGTTCTTTAAAGGCCCGCTGAAGGGCTGCTTCCTTTTCAGAGCCTTCCCTGACTTGCAGGTGTCCAGGCAAGCATTTTCAAAATACTTCTGCAAGTCCATTCCTTTCATCCGGCTGTGGATTGCTGTCAGGTCTCCCTGCCTGTTTCCCAAATCAGACTGCTGCTGCTCACACTTCAATGAATATAAGAATCATAGGGGAATTTGTGAAAATGCAGATGCCTGGGGCCCACTCCCAGAGATTTCAGAGGGCCTGGGGGTGGGCACAGAAACCCACACTCCTAATATTTACACCCTTTGGGGCTTTGGTGTAGGAGGCCCATGGACCTCTCTAGGCATTAGGCAGCCCATCTGCTCTCAGCAAGCCAACTCCCACCCCAGCTCCTAAAGCAAAGTAGTTGGCACAATAGATGCCAAGTGATTGTTTGTTGATAATACTAGCTAGTATGATCCAATACACTTGCCTTGTGTCAGGCATGAGTCTAAGCATCTAATCTTACAACATCTAATCTCTACAACAGCCCCATGATGCAGGTTAGAATACTATTCCCATTTTATAGATGAGAAAATGGAGGTACCAAGGACACACATAATTAACTTGCCTATAATCGTGCAACTATTAAGCACCAGATCCAGGATTCCAACCCAGGCAATCTGGCTCCAGAGCCCATTCTGTCAACTACCACACTTTCTGAATGGTTGGATGGATGAAAGGATGGAGGAATGAAGACAGGCTAATGGATAATAGATAAAGAATAATAGATGGATAGATGACGGACAAATAGATGAATGATGGATGGGTATATGTATACATGCATATATGTACAGTCACATGATGGACAGACCCTTCAATGCGGTCCTAGATACTGTCTGCCATTCTCTGGGAGGGCTAGGGTAGCTGGGTGAGTTTCAGCTCTTGGTTGATTGAATGGGGGGCCTTTATCTATAGCATAGATAGATATATAGTAGGATACCACCCCTCCCCTGTGGTTACTTGCTCCCCATACAAAGCACAATTTGGCTATCCGGGGTCAAGGCCATTCCAGGGGAAAGCCTGTGGGAACCTGGATTGTTGTTCCCAATTCTTCCCTCCACCCCTTTTTAGAATGACACATCCACGTGCATTTGCTATGTGACCTCACAAATACTACCCTCTATAGCAGGTGTTGGGCTTGGCCATGTGATTTGCTTCAGTCAGTGGAACATTCTCAGCCGTGTTGTGAGTGAAGGCTTTAAATGTTCTTGTGTGATTTGATTTGGCCTCTTGTGCTTGTCATCTGGCACGAGTAGCTGCTAACCCCAGGAGAATGAGAGACATGCAGAACGTACCCAAACCCAAACCATAGCCTGAAGCCAAGACACCTAGCAGACCCACAGACTAGGATAGAGCAAAAGAAATGTCTGGTGTGGTAAGCCACTGACATCTGGAGGCTGCCCAATACACGGGACAAACTGTCTATACAGGCCATTCTGTGAAGCCTCCAGTGGGCTCCCAGACCACGAGAATAACAGAGGGAATGGGCAGAAGGCAGGACAAGAAGCAAGCTCCTGCACTCACCGGTCCTTGAAGAAGAAGATCTCCCCACGGATCTGAGAGATGCCATCAAAGACAATGTCCTGTTTGCAGATCTCAGGAGTGACAGGTCCCAGAGTTGGGGTGGGGCCAGTGCCCGTGCCAGCATCAGGGGAGGCCCCTGGAGGAGGACATGACCTCAGACTCTCCCCACCAGGCTGAGCCCCCGGGGCTGCCCACTCAACCTGCTAAGGGTCAGAAGAAATAGTATTCTGGCCTTGGATTGAGCCCAGGTGAGACACAGAAATGATGCCTGGATGTGATGGGTGGGGGACAGGAAAGAGAAACCAGAACCCCCAGCACCTGGTCCTTTACAAATGCTCTTCACCAACATCACCCGAACCAGTCCTCATCATAGTACTTCCATTTTACAGATGAGGAAACTGAGGCCCACCAAGGTTAAATGACTCACCCAATCATTCAACTCCAACGCTCGGGTCCTTAAGCCCACAGGAGAGTCAGAGTCAGCAGCGGGCACTTTCTCAAGGACTCATCCCTTTGCTCCTCATGACAACCGGCCACAGTGCAAACTGAGTCCAGGGAGGTAAAGTCCTGCTCCATCGCTTGTTGTGCGTGAGTGGCAGAGGCCCTCAAACTCCACACCTCTACCTCGAGCCGGTGTTCCTTCCCAAATCCGTGCGCCCCCAGCTGTCACCCAGCACCACTTCCACTACTTTGACTTGGTCCAGGACCATCTTATAGCCACTTTTTTTTTTTTTAAATGGACCCACTCTAGCCTCATTGTAAGTAATAGTAAATAAATCACTAGTTTCAAGCTCTGGTTCCATTGTGCCCATTACACATTAAAATAAAAGAACAGGTAGGAAAACTAGACATTTTCATCTCTCCATGTCATCAGGGTCTTTCCACATGCTGAGCAATTCTGTCCTGGGTTTTAGCTCATTCTCCTGAATTCTAAACCTAACTTGGTGGCTCAAACCTGGCGACCCTGTGCCAGAAGGGAACCTTAGTCAGGCCTCAGTGTACCCACCTTGAAAACGTGGAGCCAGTTTCTCCCTGCTGAGCTCACGGAGTGGCTCCGGGAAGCCAAGAGGGACATGAATATTGATATTATTTGGAAAGGAACAGGACCATCCAAAGGAAGGGGACTAACCCTTGAGGAGCTGCTCTGATATGCTCAGAACAGATCAATGCTCCTGCCTCCATCTCCTGCAGCTCTGGAAAGATGGGACCTTGCTGGTTCCCAAGCCCCAAGCCTCCACCCCAGGCTGCATAACCTCCCCAGACTCCCATCCCGAGACTCCCACGCTGCGGGTTACCATAGAGCTCTTGAATGCCCTTGATGTCGTCATGGGACAGACGGAAGTTCTTGGTGTAGGTGTAAATGGGTGCCATCAGGGCTCCAGGGTCCTCAGAGTGCTCCAGTCCCATTGCATGGCCAAACTCATGGGCTGCGACCAGGAATAAGCTGTACCCTAAGGGCCGCAGTGGGGGAGAGCGGTAGAGACAGGGAGAGAGATGAGAGAGGAGCGAGGCTCTGGCCCCAGTGATGCTGACTTTGAGGACATGCCCACAGTAGGGGGCAGAGAGCCCTGCAAGTGGCACATATTAATTCTCTCTTCTCCTGAGAATTCTGGGTCTGATAGACTATGCCAATTGCTTTCAAGGAGGGTCAGCCAAAGTTCCTTTGTCCCTTCCAGGCTGGGCTTCATGCAAGCTCTAGAGGAGACCAGGAACAGCTGTAAATCCTCTACTTAAAGTCTCATTTGTTAAAAATCTGGTTTTCTGCCTTTATGTTTTTCTACAAAGAGTAGGGTCTCCAAGAGGTAAGAGAGTGGGTCCCCTGTTTCTTCCCCAGAGGAAGCCATAAAATCCAGTCTCACTTGGAGTGGCTGCCCAGGCTCAGTCACAGAGAGCAAACCCCATTTCATACTCTGTTGTAGGATGAATTGAGTCTCCCCAAAAGATAAGTTCATTCCTAACCCCAAGCACCTATGAATGCAAACTTATTTGGAAATAGCACCTTTGCAGATAAATTAAGTTAAAATGAGGTCGTACCAGGGTAGGGTGGGCCCTTAATCCACTGTGACCTGTGTCGTTCTAAGAAGAGAAGATACTTAGAAGGTCATGTAAGAACAGAGGCAGAGATTGGAGCAATGCAGTCTTCAGAGGGAATGTGGCCCTACGAATGCCTCGACTTTAGACTTATGGCCTCCAAAGTGCATGAGAATAATTTTCTGTTGTTTTAAGACACCCAGTTTGTGGCACTTGGTTATGGGCACCCCCAGGAAACTAATACATGCTATGAGTGTGCCACACGAGCTCTGGAGCCTTAAGCCCTCCCAGCAGATGGAGAATCCCACCTTTAGGCAGAAGCTGGAGCAGAGCACGTAATACCAAGCTATGTCCTAGCCTGGCATTCGGTAGGGGTTAAGGAAAACTCTTTTGGCTGGCCTCTGGCAGTTAATGCAATTCAAACTCCATCTCATTGTGAGTAAACAAGAAAAGTAACCTAGAAAGAGGCTGATTGAATTCTGGCCAGCCCTGCAGCAACCCTCTCCCCTGTCCATCTGGGGCCATTAGGGAGCTTTGGGCCCAATGCCACCCGGCCCTGCAGACTAGAGTGGGCATGGTGCCCCCAGGCACCCCTCTACTCCCTGCATTGACCACATAGTAAGGTCATGGCCTATCTCCTGGTCACTCTCTTGCCCCAGCCTGTGTGCCCTGGAGGGCAAAGAGCTGTGTCAGGCAGCTGTCCTCAGCACTCAGCACTGTCAGAGACCCTCCCCACCATTAACAACTTGGCAAAGGGACAAGGAGGGCTCTGGGGGCTCTCTCGTGCTGCCTGGAGGGTGGCTTTGGACGATGAGACTACTTCTGTTTTCTTCACATCTCCTGCCCACCCAGCTCCTTGAAGGCAGCTCTTCGTTGGAGCAGGAATGCCTTGTAGGGGAATCGTTCTCTGGTATAGGATACCCTGTGCCCAGCACTGAATGTTTTGGGCAGGAACCACCCCATCTAGAGGGGTAGTCAAGGTGGAGGGAAAGCACAGCGTCTCCAGGGATGGGCAGGACCTCAGTCAACATACTGTCTCTACCAGCACAGGTGGGTGTGTGGGGCTGGTGTCTGTGCCTGAGGTGGGTGGCCAGTGGGGCGATGGCGGGGAGGGCAGGAAGGTTTCCGGTGCAGGGGCGGGATGGGGTCTGGTGTTTCTGCCCAATGGTCAGAACCTTGTACCTTGGTCGGGGCAGAAGCCCCATTTGCGGTCATCATCATAGTTGGCCGTGGTGGCGCACCACACCTTCCCATCGCTACGGCCCGCGCTGGTGCAGCTCTCATGCTTGTTGCCCAAGAAGGTGAAGGGGAAGACACAGGGGGCGCCTTCCGAGTTCCCACCAATAGTGGACATGGCTGTGGAGTGAGGGACATGGGTCAGGGGGCAGTGAGGAACCCGAGGCTACCACTAGGGAATGACACGATGCAGACAGTTAACAAACCATGATTACTGAGTACTCACTTGCTCAGGCCTGGGCACTGGAGCAAACACCTTATACACATTTCTACAACCCTGTGCAGTAGGGAGCATAACCTACCCCCTACCCCCACCCCACCATTTCATGGATGGGAAACTGGAACTCAGAGAAATGAAAAAACTTGCCTGAGCAGCTACTGCTAGAAGTGTCAGGGATAAGATTCACACCCACGCAGCCAGATTCCAGAGCTTTGATTAGCCTCCCATGGACCAGGCCAGAGGGACCAGAGGCAAAGGGGGCTGGGCAGAGCTAGAAGCACCCACATACTCCCGTAGACCAGGAGCTCCCTCACGCAGGGTCCTGCAAAGACCTACCCGTGTCTCCTGCAGAAAGCAGGTGCTCAGTAAAGATGGGCCAGGGAAGCAAGCAGGAAGCAAGGGAGGGAGGGAGGAGGAAAGGAGGCAGGGAGTCCTTACTGAAAAACAGACAATGAAGGCCAGAGATGCAGACAGGAGCAAAGAAAGGCAGGGAAGAGAGACTTCAAGAGGAGACAGAGAAAGAGAAATGATCGCAAAGGAAATCGACGGAAGGTGGACCATTCAGACCGGTCCCGAGCTGGTGCGACATCAGGCATTTCCCAGACGGCTCAACTGGCTACGGGTGCCCGCCGACCGTTCAGATTTGGGTGCCCAACTGTCCCAGCTGCTAAGCACTCTGACTGCCACCCCTTGTCCTGGGAAAGGAGGTGGGAGGTGGGGAGGGCGCTCTGGGAGGTTCTGTGTGCAGGGCAGGCTGCCGGCCGAGGTGAGGGGCGGCGGGGGGGGGGGACACCCACCGGTCTCGGGGCAGAAGCCATACTTCTTGTCGCGGTCATAGTCTTCCGTGGTCCCACACCAGCGGTAGCCGTCCGTGCGGCCCTCCGTGGTACAGCTGTCGTAGGAGGTGCCCTGGAAGCGGAACGGGAACTTGCAGGGCTGTCCGTCAGCGTTGCCACCCATGGTGAACAGGGCTGGGGGCGGGGGAGAGAGGGGAGGGTGTGAATGTGAGCGGCCACCGCCTGCCTGCCTGGGGGTCAGCTGGCCGCCGCGTGGACCCAGCCCTGGCTGGTCGCCAACCGCCGGGTCACGCCAGTGAGGTCATAGCATCGTTAAAATATTCAAAACCCATCTCTAGCCGTTGGTCAACTGCTGCTTCTCTGGGCTCCTGGAGAGTACTCCTGTCCCCCCTGGCCACCTCAGTCCCTCCCCTGGGACCTTAAGGACACCTCCCTTAACCCACCCAAACTCCCTCCTCCCAACAAGGAGATGGTAAAACCTGAGGCACGTGGGGCTTCCAGAGCCCTGCCCACACCCAAGGGTCTCTGTCCCCGATGCTTGGTCCATGCCCACGCCACGTAGATCGTGGTTGGCAGGACCACAAGAGGCTTTCCATTCGAGAGACAGGAAAGCGGTTCTGCGAAGGCTCACTCTGGAACTGCTCGTGGTCATCTCTCTCTTGCTTACACAGTCTTTGTCTCTCTCTCTCTCTCTCTCTCTCACACACTCACACACACACACACACACACACACACACACACACACACACAGAGGAAGCTTCACCTCCCTTTCAACCTCAGGCACTTTCCTGGATGGCCCTGCTGTGGTCCCTGCAGGGGAGAGAGGAGGAGAGGGGGAAAGGATAACATACACTTTGTTCTCCCGTTCTAACTTTCCCAAGATGTGAGGCTATGACTGGAGAATTTGGGGAGAGTGGGATTCGGAGTCTGGGTTTTGGTCTCTCTTAGGTTCTTCTCCTGCTCCCCCAATGCCTTCATCCACCCTAAAGCTACAAAATGGTGTGTCTCTGGAATTGCCAACTAGCAAAACCACAAGTGCGTAACAAGGACCATCTGTGCGCAACGGCGCCAGAGGTGACCTCATCAACCCCCATTAACTCCACCATGACCAAAATGTGGGCCAGAGATGGCAGGATCAGGGCCCCATATCCTCACTACTCTCCTCTTCCCAACCAAGAGACCTTCCCCCACAATGCCAGAAACAACAAGACTCAGAAAGAGCCAAAACTGAAGCCACATGTCTTGGTGGCCTCAGAGAAGGAAAGGCACAGTGTCAACCTCTGTGGAGGCCAGCCTCTGCTTCTGGCCTCCCAACAGCTGCATTTTTACCACCCAGAAAGCCCCATCTCCTTTCAGATCCTACCCCCAACAAGGATAAAGGGAAAAGGACACTGACTCAGCAGTCAGGAGGGGCTGAGTAACCAGAACCTCTATTCCAAGACCCAAACACGCGCGTGTTATACGTACTTGCATCTGGCTAAAGATCAAGTATATGGCTAATGTCCAATGCAGGGAAAAACCAAACTTAAGAATTACAGCTGTTTCCACTTCTACAATCAAGGCATTTTGTTTTAATCACAGGGACTGACACATGGCAGGGTTAACTCTGATTGAATCCCTATTGGGAAATGCAAGATACATAAAATATTTTTGTTTAAAAATTTCTGACTTATTAATGGTCAGTGGTTTGAGCTCTTACTTAATACAAAGTATTGTGTGAGCTTGGTATTAAAAGCATAAACAGGAACAGATTAACTAGATCTTTGTTCCTTTCCTTCTGTTAAGATGGCTGGTACTCAATGTCCAGTAGCTATGAAGTCATAACAAACATGTAAAATTACAGCCGAAAAAACACAGGGATATATAGATCAAAGAGTCTTTATGGGGATGGAAAAGAAACAAATATTTACAAAATGAATTTTTGGATTTTCTCCCATTTCCCTCCAGTTTTCTGGGCTTTTGACTTCTAGAATCATCCAGTATGATGATGTGACAAGTATAAAAACGTACATGCTGTCTTCTTATGATTTCCAGTTATGAAGTGTGTCTCATGGTAAAGGATATATTAAAAAAAGATTGAGTATGTCAATACCTTGACCACTTTAAAAAACTTTTCCCTCTGTATGGTTTCAAAACATCTGAAAATGTTAATGTCTCAAGCATTGGCAAAAACACTTACAAAAATACTGAGTCAGGCCTAATGCCTTTGCCAAGACACAGAGATGCAGACACAAGCAGAAACAAAAACCCAGAGAGGCAGATAAGGAAGAGGCCCCACACCCAGACATGTGTACACACCCAGGTGTGTGTGCAGGAGCATGGGAGTCCGTGTCCACATGCATGCACACACACACACACTGGAAAAGTCGGTCAGAACCGGGAACAATGGCTGAAATTCCCAGGGCCGGTGTCCCCAAACCAGGTTGGGTATCAGCCTCTGTGTCTGAGTCTTGCTTCCCAAGCTTGCTAGGCTTCCAAGCCATCCTCCACAGCCTCTTCTTAAGTCCTTGAAGCCCCCATCCTGGCCTGGGGCTAGAGACTGGTTCTAGAGAGAATCACTGGGCATTTTAGTAGTTCTAAATTCATTCTCACGCACATTAGAAAAAAAGTAATTAGTACAACAAGCCAGTGATTTGGGGCACCCAGGTGGCCCAATGGCTGAGCATCTGCCTTTGGTTCAGGGCGTGATCCCTGGGTCCTGGGATCCAGTCCCTCATCGGGCTCCCTGCTCAGCCTGGGAACCTGCTTCTCCCTCTGCCTAAGTCTCGGCCCCTCTCTCTGTGCCTTTCATGAATAAATAAAATATATATTTTTTAAAAGCCTGTGATTTCACAAATGCTATTGCTAATGACAAAACCAACAAACCGATTTAATGAAAGTATTGTGTAAATAATCGTGCAGATGAGAAGGACACAACCATGGCTCACACGAGGGTGGTGGGGCCTGAATGAATGGAGTGGGGACATGCTGGCTGGCTGGCAGTGTCAGGCCTGTGGAGGAGTAGGGAGGGCAGGGGGAGAGTGGGGAGCCTGGCAAGGTAGAGGCTGAGGAGGAAAGCCTAGGGCCAGGTGGAAGCTCACCTTCGTGGGGGCAGAAGCCGTATTTGCCATCCTTTTCAAAATTGTAGGTGGTGGAGCACCAGAGGAAGCCGTCACTGCGGCCAGTGTCTGTGCAGCTGGTGTACTCTCTGCCATTGAACAGGAAGGGGAACTTGCAGTACTCTCCGTCGGCATTCCCATACTTCACACGGACCACTGCGTACGGTAACACGGGGTGGACTGTCAGCGTCTCCAGACCCTTCTTTGGAGACCAGGATTCTGACTCAGTCAGGAATGTGACCTCCCTCCCATGGCCAGCTCTCTGATCGGAGAGAGATGGAGGTGTCTGGGGTTGCCAGGGAAGCCACGGTCCTTGTTGCTAGGGACAGCAAGGCATGCAGAGGACCCGAGAGGAGACCCAGCATGTAGATGTTCGCTCTCTTACCTTGCCCTTCTCCCAGGGTCCACAGCTCATCGTCATCAAAGTGGGAGTCTCCCCCAACACCAGGGCCCGGGGCAAAGGCATGAGCCAGGAGCCCGTCCTTGCCATCAAAGGGGTATCCATCTCCATGCTCTGCAATACACAGGGTCTCAGCTTCTAGCTGCCCCAGCGGGGCCCTAACCCAGCCACATCCCTGTCCATGGTCCCTCAACCCTAACATCCATCCCTTTCCCTGTCCTGGTACGGTCATCCAGCCCTGGGAACACAGAGTCTCAGTAGAGTTCCTGACTTGATTATAACTATCCTATGGTCTACACTACCCACCCACCCCAAGTCTATACAGTCCCCAGGATCTCTACCGCTGACTTTCATTGTCTATACTACCGCCAGTGACATCATACCTATCCACATACTAATGTGCCACACCCTCATCCTCACCACTCTCTCATTGTCCCATCTATACCATTGTCCAGATCACCTACCCCACATCCATACTGTCAATTTAACCCTATATCTGACCCTCAACTCATACCATTACCACTATCCGCAATGTTTTTTTTTTTTTTTTTGTTTTGTTTTGTTTTTTTCACTATCCGCAATGTTAACCCACAAGTCTACTTTGCCACCCAGGTGCATACCACCCACCCACATGTTAACACTGTTGCCTCTGCCATTCACCCACATCGCAATACCACTCACAATCTCCACATTACCTACCTTCGTGTCTATACTACTGCCAGTGTTCATAATACCAACCCACATGGCATCCTTGATGCCAGGTTCTAGCCCATTTCCTCTCAAGTCTACACTACTCTGCTGTTTCTGACCCTCTCTCACATCTAGAATTCCTCAGTGTCCACCAGCTTTAGCCAACAGAACTTTCTGTGACGATGAGGAGATTCTTTGTGCCATTCAATTCAATAGCCATGAATCTCATGTGGCCACTGAGGAGCTGAAGTGTCGCTAGTGTGACTGAATTTTAAGTTTAATTTAATTTTAACTAATTTAAATTAAAATGGCCCAATGTACCTAGTGACTACCACGTTGGGGGATGCAGGTGGACCACCTGCTTTCAGGATTACACTGCATCCAGGATAAACCCACTGTCAAATCATCTGCCCCCACATCAATGTGGCTCTCCAGTATCTACACATCTTCTACTTTCCTGTCTAAGCTCTGCTCAGGACCCCGTGCCCCTCCAATGGCCAGACTGCCTTCTGCTGACCCCTCTTCTGCCTACCCCAGCGGCCAAAGTTGATCATGATGTCAGCCTCTCCATCGTGGATACGAGAAAACCGCAGCGGAGTTACATCACTCCAGACTTGGAAGGCACGAGCAAAGGCATCATCCACTGTCTCAGGGTCCAGATCAGGTGTGTAGCCAATGATCCTGCAGGGGGTGGAGATGCATGTGAGTGTGTCTGGGTGTACAAGGGAACAGGAGTGTGCATATGCACACGAGCATGCAAGTACATGTACAAGCGTGTGTGTGACCATGCATGAATGTGTGCAAATGTGCGTGCATGTATGCAGGTATGTAAGTTTGTGCCTAAGCGTGTAAGGGGTGCATAGGTTTCTGCAGGCATGTATGAGTGTGCATGACTGTGTATGCAAAAGCAGGTATATGTGTGTGCATGTGGAGCAGAGCTAAGAGAACAGTCCACCCAGAATGCCTTGGGCTTCTGTGGAGTCCTAGACCAGCCCACATCTCCACACCTGGCTCAAGAGTCTCCTTTCTCACCTCCGGCTGGTGGGCGGCGGGGCGGGGGGGGGTGGGGGGGGAATGAATAGTGCATTGAGGGCTATGAGGCAGAGATCTCACCCGTGGAATCCAACATGAGCATTCAGAGGGAGCTCTCAGCCCAATTAACAACCGATAATAACAACTCTATAATACCATATAAAACTCAATTAACAACCAATCATCAAATTCCTTCACCCACCCTATGAGCCCCTCTAATAAGGACAGTGACTGGCATTCCTTACACTCTCACTGTATGCTGGGTGCTAGGATATCCCTTTATATCGGTGACCAAGCTTAGTTTCCAACAAACCTAAGAGGAGGTTGTGTTTTAGCCCCATTTTATACACTGGAAAGCCAAGGCTCAGAGCACTGCAAGCCAAGCAGCCCGCTGCCCCCAGGCTAGTGTGAGATTCAAGTTCTGGTCTCACTCCAGTTCCTAAGAACTTTGAACTCAACTTCTGAAGATGCCAGGCTGTCACTGGATACACCCTGGGTCCCCACGAAGGAGAAGGCAAGGCCCAAGGACACTCAGTGTCCCCCAGCTCTGGGGCCCCACTGCCTGCAGCCCTGCCTCGGCACCTGTATGTGATCTGGTTCTTGTCCCACTTGGGCTTTCGGGGGAAAAAGTTGTAGTTGGCCACATCAGGGTTGCCACAGCGTGGCTTCCGCATGGTTTCGATGGTGCTCTGGTCAAGCTCCCCAGTCTGGGGCAGCCCAAAGAACTTCTGCATTTTCTTCAGTGTGTCCTTTAGCACAAACAGGTTGCATCTCTCTTTGGGGCAGCCGTAGTAGGTGTTCAGGTATTGCTGGAAGAAACAAACAGCCCGAGGCAAGCAGCCATGTTAGGATAACATAATGTTGACCAAAATAGTCAGGAACCTAATGGCACTGGGATAGAATCCCAGGTTCCCAAACCAGCTCTGTCACTCACTAACTGAGTGACCTGAAAGCTGTAACGACACATGGCTGGGGGCACGTGTTGGGAGCTTACTAGATGCCCCTAGAGCAACTCTGAATGCAGTTACTCTTGCTATCTCCCCCATAGAGAGAAAGAAATTAAATCACAGGGGAGGGGGGACCTGGGTGGCTCAGCAGTTGAGTGTCTGCCTTCGTTTGGCTCAGGTCATGATCCCAGGGTCCTGGGATCGAGTCCCGCATGGGACTCCCCTTAGGGAGCCTGCTTCTCCCTCTGCCTACGTCTCTGCCTCTCTTTGTGTGTCTCTCATGAATAAATAAGTAACATCTTTAAATAAATAAGTAAAGCACAGAGAGGTCGGGAAATTTGCCTACGATCCCACAGCTCGCAAATGGCAGAGGGTGGATTTGAACCCAAGCAATCTGGCTCTGGAGCCCAGACTCGGAAGTATAACTCTCTGCCTCTCCTCTTTACCTCCACCATCTCTTTTAATTCACCTAACTACGGAAGACAGAGGGATTTGGTTTTGTCACTTTCCTTAGAAGGATATTCAAGGCTCATGTGCATGGATTCCTGTAGCAGACAGACCTGTGTTCAAATCCTAGAGCTGTAATTTCCAAAAAGAAGATCATCCTGTCCTCAGCTGGCTCCGTGCTCGCTGAGGCCTAAACTAAACAGGCCCCTAGGGAGTTTCAGGGACCAACCAGCTCAGGTTTTTGCCTCCCTGCCATGTGCCAGGACCTGTGTGCCTCAGTACTCGGGAGAGACTGGTGAACATGACAGGTGTTTCTAGTCTCCAGGGTGCAAATCCCAGCGTGGGGAGGTGGATGGACCACAGTCTGTGCAAAATTGGATGTGTGAGGTGTGTTATGTTGGAATGGTGAAAAGAGCCCAGAGACTTTATTACAGAGGCCCTAACCCTGTTTGGGTGGGGGTAGCTAGGAAAGGGAAAGAGAGAGTATAATAATAGTGACAATGAGAATAATGACCATGGTTATCACCCGCTGAGGCTTTACCATGGACCAAGGGCCCTTCAAGGTTTCTATGATGGCCTCACCCTTAACTCTGAGACCCACTCTCAATGCTGTTTGCAGAAGCAGCTGAGACTGTGAAATGAAGTCACTTGCCCAAGGAGGCTGGCCACTCATGACGCCCTGATGAGAGGCCAGGCAGCCTAAGCCCAGAGGCTGCCCCTCAAGCCTCCTACTGCATGGCCTTGGGGCAACATGGACTTCCGTGTGCTGTAGGAGGTGTGGGGACCCAGGGAGCTCTGTCAGTGTTGCAAAGCCCAGCCCCAGGCAACAGCCACATCATCAGGCATGCCAGCTCCAGATCCTTGAAATGAGTAGCCCCCTAAAAATGTAAGGTCTCTCGGGGCACCTGGGTGGCTCAGTGGTTGAGCGTCTGCCTTCAGCTCAGGGCATGATCCTGGGGTCCCGGGATCAAACTCCGCATCGGGGTCCCCAGAGGGAGCCTGCTTCTCCCTCTGCCTGTGTCTCTGCCTCTCTCTGTGTGTCTCTCATGAATAAATAAATAAAATCTTAAAAAGAAAAAAGACAAGTATGATCTCCCAACCTATTTATCCAGCAGGGACAGAAGCTTATATGCAGGGAGAGGGAGTGGTGGCGTCACATTCTGAGAAGGGGTTCCTAGGGTGACCAGGGGGTACAAAAGTCCTGTCCTGGGCAGGTTGAGGGCCAGGATGAAGGAGAATAATAAAGAAGCAGATGTCTCGTGGGCTGGGAGGTACCCCTGGAGGCTCCAGGCGCCTACAGGGTGAGAGGAAGCGCCCCTCTGATGCCCCCAGCCCCCTCGAGTAACGCTGCGGCCGGCCGGTCCAGGGAGCTCCGCCGCCAGGCGAGCGCGCTGGCAAAACCACCTCCGAGCCACAGCTCGGATCCCCGCCCGGAGGGAGGACCGGCTGGCGGCTCTCCCACCAGCACGGGGCTCAGTCCGCCCCCGCCCCCGCCCCACGCGCCGGGGCCCCTCGTGCGCCTGCCCCTCCCTGCGCCTGGCCCGCCAGCTCTCTCCCCGGTTCTCCAAGCCTCTGGAGAAGTTCGAGGAAACTTTCCAGGTGCAACGCTTGACCCTCCGGGCCAACTGTCCATTAAGCCAGGTGAAAAGGATGCGCTCTTTGCTCCCCTCCGGCCCACGAATACTTGCCAAAAGATCCCTCCAAGGCCTCTCTCCAGATGTGTGCCGAAGGTTCCCTGGCGTTGGCCAAGCTCTGCTTTGCCCTGAGTTCCTATCCATGTGTGTGCCAAAGTTAACCCAAACTGGGCGCCAAGGGACCCTCTTCTCAAAGTCTCACGCGGGATCAAAAGACCCTCCATTTTCAAGAGGCCCCTTTCAGACCTCTGGCCAAAGGCCGAGCAAGACGCTTGCCAAGGGCCAAGGGCTCGTAGCCAACCCCCCAGATGTGTCCAAAAGTTGTTTACAAAGCGGGCCCCCTTGCCAAATCCCCCAGTTACAAGACAATGCCCCTTTATTTACAAAGGAGGTCCCTTCCAGCTGTTGGCCAAAGCATCCCCGGCCCTGCCACCGCTGGCTCCTCGCCCACCCTGCGGGGCCTCAAAGTTGCCAAGTTGTTTACCCAAGGCCTTCTCCGATTACCAAGGGGCTGCAAGAGATCCCGCCTTCCGCCGGCCGAAGACCACCCCCCACCCAGCGGTTTCCAGAAGCTCCTCCCCACGCCGCGCGCCCACCGCGGGGGTGGCTGTTCCGGAGACCCCCCCGCCCCACCCCCACCCCGAGCCTCGGCCTCCGGAGTTTCTCCCAACTCGCCTCCCTCCCGGGGCCGGGCCGCAACTCACCACAGCCAGCTCTTTGTCCGTCTTGGGGGCGACATCTCCAGGGAACTTGATGATGGGCGACGGCGCGGCGGCGGCGCGGCCCAACAGGCAGCCCAGGACGCAGAGCGCCCGCAGCGGGCCGGCCAGCGCGCCCCGGGCCCCGCGCGCCGGGGTCATCGCGCTCCCGGGCCCCGCGCGTCGCCCGGGGGGTCGCTGGTCGGTGCGTGCGGCCGCGGCGCCGCCCGCCTGGCGCTGCGCTGCGCTCCGAGGGGCCGCGCGACTCGGTGGGCTCGGCTCGCCCGGCTCAGCGGCGCATGGTCCGCCCCGCGCCCCGGCCCGCGCCCCGGCCCGCGCCCGCGCCCCAGCCCGCGCCGCCGCCGCCGCCGCCCGTAGCCGCTTTGTACGGCTCCAGCCCCAGATGCGCAGCCTCCAGCCGCCGCCTGGGGAAGTCTGGATGCAGCGGAAACACGGGACGGGGCGGCCGCCAGATGTGGCCTGCGGGGCTGGGAGGGCGCGGGCGGCGCAGGGAGGGGGCGCGCTCGGCCCGCCCCGCGCCGCCCCGGCGCGGCCCTCCCCTCCTCCCCTCCTCCCCTCCTCCCCCTTCCTCCTCCCCTCCTCCCCTCCTCCCCCGCCCCGGAGCCCCGCGCCCGGCCTCGGGACCCCCGCGCCCCGCGGGAGACAGCGGGCGCGACCCCCCTGGACCGTGGGCGCCCGAGGTCGGGGAGCAGCGGGGCTGGGAGCGCGGCCCGCGGCGGGGGCGAGGGCGCGAGGGGCCGCGCGGAGACGGGGACGCCAGCTCAGAAACGGACGGTCAGCGGCGCCGACAGAACTCCAGACATAAGGACAGAGCGGCGAAGACCTGGGCAGAAAAGGAAAGAGCAAGAGATGTGGCAACAGAGAAGGTGGAGGGTCGCGCCTTCTCCTCCCCTCGTCCTTCCCGCTTCCTTTCCTTCCTTTCTTCCTACTGCAGATATCGGAGCGTTTGCTTGGCGTCCCGGCGTGATGCTGGGTGCGAGATGCATACTTGGAAACACAGGGGTTCTGGTCCCTGCCCAAGGGGGGGGGGGATGTCCCCTCCCTCTCTCAGGAAAGACAATTAAGTGCTAAGGGGGAACTCTGGAGGGCTGTGAGAACATCTGTCCTCAGCCCCTAAACTAGTATAGGTGGTCAGGGGAGGCTTCCTGGGAGAAGGGACTTCTGAGCTACCACCTACAGAGACACGGGAGTGTTGGGTGGGGGTTGCGGTGGGAAGGACGTTTCAGGCACAGTCTGGGGCACCCTGAGTGCAAAGGTCCAGAGAGGGAAGACCGCAAGCCGCCCTGGAGAAGGGAGTTTCCCTCTATCTAAAAAGGGTGGCGGTGTTGAAGGGCAGGGTCAAGAGATGGGACTGGGATCAGCAGGGACCAATCTGAGGACCAAAGCCATGGGCTCCAAGGGCCAGCAGCAATCTTCCAGTGAGGGCCTTCAGGGCTCATGGTGACAAGTCTGGACTTTTCTCTTGAGAACCGGAAAAGCCTCAGAAGCTTGGGTCTCAGTGGGCTTCAGACATGCATGGGCTTGCCTGGCAGCGGTGTGCTACGTGCCTGCCAGCACTCAATCTGAAAGGAGGCCTGAGGGAGGGACTTAGCCCCACAGGAGGGAGCCAGACCCATGGGCCTGACCTGAGCAGAAGCCCTGGCTATCTGAGGGAGGGTGAGGCTGAGGTCAGTGGGGGAGGGGGATTGTTCCTGGCTCTGCCCCCTTGGACACATGTCCATGTCCCGTGGGCAGCCAGAGAGTCAAGCTGCAGAGTGGACAGCTGGGAAGATGGAAAAAGTTGTCTCACTAAAGCCGGGCTTGCAGACTCGTGGCCTGTGGGCTGAATCCAGCCTGGACAGCATTTTGAAACTTGGGAGACTTCATGTAGAAATCTGACTTTCTGGTTTTCTTTCAAAAATGCCCAAAGGTCTGGCAATCCTGGGTGCCAATTTTCACATGGCAACCGGTAGCTGGCGATAAATCACAGCTGCCCCGTTTAGATGAGGCGTGGGCTTTGGTTTGCCACAGTCTCCACTGTTCCCTGTTGCCTCGCATGGGGCTTGGCTCAGTTGTGCTCATAGATATTGCTGGCCCCATTCAGGGTTTAACCATTTCCCAGAAGGCTTTGTAAGACACTGCAGCCTAAACAACATAGCTTTGGGGCTCCTCTGCAGAGGGCAGCTTTAGCTGAGCAACTTTTTTCTTTTTTTTTTTTAAGATTTTATTTATTTGAGAGAGAGAGAGAATGTGCACACAAGTCAGGAGGAGAGGCAGAGGGAGAAGCGGGCTCCTGACTGAGCAGGGAGCTGACGCAGGGCTCGATCCCAGGACTCCAGGATCAGGACCTGAACCGAAGGCAGACGCTTAACCAACTGAGCCACCCAGGCGCCCTGACTGTGACTCTCTACAACATGCATGGCTTTGGCATTCCGGGGCGTCGGTGTCCAGTGTAGGTGCTTGGTGCGCATTTAGAAATGGCATCAGCTGGGGATCCCTGGGTGGCGCAGCGGTTTGGCGCCTGCCTTTGGCCCAGGGTGCGATCCTGGAGACCCGGGATCGAGTCCCACGTCGGGCTCCCGGTGCATGGAGCCTGCTTCTACCTCTGCCTCTCTCTCTCTCTCTCTCTCTCTGTGTGTGTGTGTGTGTGTGTGACTATCATAAATAAATAAATAAACTTTAAAAAAAAAAAAAAAGAAATGGCATCAGCTGCAGAAGTGAGGGAGGAGTGGCAGTGCCCGGCAGTGACTAGGGCCCAAGGTGCCTGGAGAGCACAGGCAGTCTAGTGGCAATGGACTTGTGGGTGACCACATGAGATCCCTGTGTATCCCTTTCACCGCCTGCCATTAAGAGCCTGCCGTGGTAATCCCAGTAACCCCATGTGGATGTGGGGGAACCATTAAATGAAAGCAACCAGACAAACTCTTGCATAATAACCACCAAGATCGGGATCCCTGGGTGGTGCAGCGGTTTGGCGCCTGCCTTTGGCCCAGGGCGTGATCCTGGAGACCCGGGATTGAATCCCACATCGGGGTCCTGGTGCATGGAGCCTGCTTCTCCCTCTGCCTGTGTCTCTGCCTCTCTCTCTCTCTGTGTGACTATCATAAATAAATTTAAAAAAAATTTTAAAATAACCACCAAGATCAGGTATTATGTTTGAGACTGCAGCATCTTTTAGCCGGTCTTAATGCCGGTTGTGTAAAGGGGCTCTGTAGTGGGGAGAACTGTGCCCCCCCCAAAGGATATGTTCAAATCCTACCCTCTAGTACCTGTAATAAATGTGTGCTCCCTCGGGTATATAGTTGGCTCATGAACAACATGACCCTTAAACTGTGTGGATCCACCATTGATATGCAGATTTTTTCCCAATAATACAGTGTAGGGCTGTAAATGTATCTTCTCTTCTTTATGATTTTCTTTTTTATTTATTTATTTTTGTTTTTTTTATTTTCTTTTTTAAAAAAAGATTTTATTTATTTATCAGAGACACAGAGAGGCAGAGACATAGGCAGAGGGAGAAGCAGGCTCCCTGCAGGGAGCCCTGATGAGGGACTCGATCTCCAGACCCCAGGATCACGCCCTGAGCCCAAGGCAGACACTCAACTGCTGAGCCACCCAGGTGTCCCTCCTTTATGATCTTCTTAATGACATTTCCTTCCGTCGGGCTTACTTATTGTAAGAACATAGCACATAACACACAGAACATCAGAATAGCTTTCATTTGTTGTCTATGACATCAGTAACGTATCTATATCTGTAGCATCTATGATGACGGTAGCGGTTGAGTTCTGGGGGGGGGGGGGCGAGTCACAAGTTGTACTCAGGGTTTTGACTACACGTGCGGCCGTTGTCCCTGCCTGATCCCAGAGCTGTTCATGGGTCAGCTGTAGTCTTTGCAGATGTAATCAGGTTAAAAGTTTAGAATGTCTTGGTCGCATGATAAGGAATGCCAAGAATTGTCAGGAGCCACCAGAAACTGGAAGAGGCGAGGAAGGATTCTTTCTGGAGCCTGCAGAAGGAGCACAGCCCTTGCCAACACCTTGATTTTGGATTTCTAGCCTCCAGGACTGTGGGAGAATACATTTTGGATGTCTTAAGCCTCCCAGTTTGTGCTGCCTTCTTACAGGAGCCCTAGAAAATTGATACAGGCTACGCTTAGGAGTCACCAGGATGCGGCATGAATTTCTGTAAGCCCTTTATTCATTTAGGAAAACTTTCCTGAGCCCAATTCCAGGTGCTGGGATACCAAGCACCAAGATAAAGGTGGTATTGAGGAAGAAGGAAAACAACAATGTGAGATTCCAAGCCTAGGATGGTCCTGGGGGAGGGGGTGGCCATCTGTGGAATGTGCCTTCCAAACACCCTCACCTCTCTTAGTTTTGGAAGCTGGCCCTTTATTTTTTCTTTGGGGAATTTCTACTCCTTGGCTCTAGGGTCTGTGAGGTTCAGTGGACGAGACCTACCTTCTGGCTCCTGGGCCCAGTACCACTGGCTGGGTGATGGTTCAGAGATCGGTTTCTGAGTCCCTCGGAGCTGATGAAAATGAAATCTGAGGCTTTCACTGGAGATGTTGGAGATACAGCCTACACTATGTACTATTAAGGAGGTTGGCGTGACGTAAGGGTGGAGGTGCCCTTAAGGACAGAGGCTTCTTGAGATGAAGCTATATCAAAGAAAACAGAAATGGTGACCCTGAGCGCCTGCTGTCAGCAACTGAACTCCTAGATCCAGCTGTGCCTGCAGCCGGAGTATCCTGAGCTTTCTTTTTTTGTTTGAGCCAGTACGTCTTCTCCATCAAACTTTGTGTTTTGTTTTGCTTTGCTTAAGCCTGTCTGGGTTGAGTGTCCGTCCCTCACCACCGGAGAGTTGCTACTGACGCGGTGGAAGACTTAGCTGAGGACCCAGGACCCGTGAGCCCCTCTGCTTGAGATCATGGGCTGTTCTCATTTTGTACTGAGTTCTGGTCCCGGGAACATCAGAGAAGCACTCTGGGGGACACACGGGTGTGTCAGCATACACAGCATACACAGAGGGGCAGAGGCAGGACCTTTCCTGGGGCCAGGAAATCCAGGTCCCTTTGGGTTTTCTGTCAGGACCCCCACCCCAGACCCAGGCCTATGGATTCCAGGTTCGGAGGCTCAGAAGGCTTTGCGCTCTTCTCTGCTTAAAACCTTTGCCAACTAACCTACTTCCTTGCCACGGCCTGCAGAACCCCACGTGACCTGCTGTGGCCTGTCCCTGTAGTCAAGAACCCAGGAGGGAGCAGATGGCACCCCCGGGGAAGATAATTCTAGGAAAGCTTATTGACAGAGGGATTAAAACCAAAGCACGTGTGTGGGGTGCTGGGGGAGCCAGCCTGTGGTGCAGGAACCAGACCAGATGCTCCAGCACTGAGACCACTGCAGGCCCAGAGGGGTGACAGGAGATGGCTTGCAGGAGCCAAAAGGAGACAGACTGGCACAGAGCAGGTGCTTTGAACAACACAGCCAGCCCGAGAGCCCCTCTGGTGGTGGTGGGAGCAGGGATCCAGGAACTAGTTCCCTCATGGTGTTCTCCTTCCTCCAATACCTTGCTGGGCTCCCCCAGCCCAATGTCAGGGGGCGCAGAGCTGGGCTGTGAAATCCGGGATGGGGGCGGAGCATGGTGGGGGGGGGGGGGGGGGGGCTGCAAGCTTCTGTTCTGTTAGGTCTCAGCTCAAATGCAGCCTCCTCTGTGAAGCCTTCCTGGACTGACCAGAAGGATTCCCCCGCTTGCCGTTGTGACTTAATTTTTTAAAATTTTTAAGATCTTATTTTTATTTATTCATGAGAGACACAGAGGGAGAAGCAGGCCCCTGTGGGGAGTCTGATGCGGGACTCGATCCCAGGACCCCAGGTCACACCCTGAGCTGAAGGCAGACACTCAACCACTGAGCCACCCAGGTACCCCCGTTTTTGGGACTTTAATTTCTTATTTGTTTCTTGATTCCTGCACTAGAAGGTCAGCTGCTGTTCCGAGACCTAGAATAGGGTTTTTCACAAAGTAGGTACTCAATAAATATTTGTCAAATAAATGGTTGAATTAATTTATGAATTACTCCTAGATGCGGGGAGGTGGGAAGAAAGGCTTAGTAAGCAGGGGAGGGGTGGTGGGGTGGCCCCCGGAGTGGAAGGAAAGGCCAGAATGAACACCTGAGGGCTCCGAATTGGGTTATCTCAAAGTCATTTTAGATGATTCAAAGCTCTGGGGCTTCCCTTGTCTTACAAAGGCCAGGACACTGCCCTAGGTTCTCCTGCCACCTGGAGTGAGGGGAGGTGAGGACAGACCACCTGAGACTCCGGGGAATCTGTGGGCAGAGTTGTTAAATGGTGACCAACAGCAGGAGACATTTAGGGCAGACTTCAGGTAGGACTTTGCAGCAGTGAAAAACACGGAGCCAGGCCTTAAGGCGCCGGTGAGGGAGGCTGAGGCAGTTGCCTCCGCAAGAGGCAGAGACCGAGGAGAGGCTAAGCCATGTTTGGGTGAACACAAGGGCCTTCAGATGGACTTAAAGATCCCGACCGGGCAGGGGAGGACAAGTGGGCCGTTGGCTTCCTTCCCTGCTGCCCCTCGCTGCCCGCGGGCCCTTCCTTCTCTCCCCCCACGTTGAGGCCCACGTTGAAGTCTCTGAGGCCCTGAGTCACTGCCTCCTCCGGGGCGCCCTGCCCACCTCCCCCTCTCTCCCCCTGTGCTTTTAGCCACAGCCTCTGTTTTTGTCCAGATGTGTGGTCTCTGGCTGGGACGGTTGGGGCAGGACACATGCTCTTTCTGCTGCTCTGCATCATTTCCAGCCTTCTGCTCACAGCACAGCGAGCTCTGCTTGGGGCGCCCCAACCCCCGTCCCCCCGCCCCGTGGCCCAGGGACCGCAGGGCCGGCTCTATCCGAGGGGGTAAGGGCTGCCTCAGGGCGGAGGGGGCCCTGCTGGAGAGCCCAGATCTAGCTTTACCTGAAACCCATATCGCCTTGGGTTTCTCCCTTTGAGGAGTCCTGTTCCACGTAATCCGATTTGCGTAGCTCTGTTATTTGTACCTAAAATCGTGGGGGAGGGGGGACGCTTGTGACGTCTGTGAATGGCCCCCACCGGGCTGCTCCCCCCCCCCCCCCCCCGCCAAGCGGCCCAGCGGGGGGGCGTCCTCCGCGGGCTGCTTTGCTCGGTGCCCCTCCCCCCCGCTCCCCCCTCCCCCCTTCCCCCCCCCCCCCCCGCAGCGCGCGGCCCGCGGACGCAGTGCGCTCCCAGTGCGCTCCCGGGGCCGGGCGGGACGTGTCTGGCGGCTGCGCTCCGGCGTCGCGGGGGCTGCGGGGGCTGCGGGGGCTGCGGAGGCTGCGGGGACCGCGAACCGCCCTGGGCCCGAGCACCCCCCGCTCCCCGTCCGCCCTCTGGGGCGTCGCCCCCGCCGGCTGCCTCCGCTGGGCGCGGCTCAAGCTCACACCCCAACACGGAGCCCTTGCACCCCACCGCCAACCCTGGGGAGAGGTGGGGAAACTGAGGCACAGCGAAGGATTTGCTCCGGCCACGTTAC
The DNA here is from genome assembly GCF_905146905.1 of Nyctereutes procyonoides. Classification (NCBI taxonomy): domain Eukaryota; kingdom Metazoa; phylum Chordata; class Mammalia; order Carnivora; family Canidae; genus Nyctereutes; species Nyctereutes procyonoides. The sequence goes on along the minus strand of NW_026575052.1, from coordinate 25,099,674 downwards.
AAGGGAAAGAAAAATAAGCGACCCCGAGGGGCTCACTTTGAACCGGGAACCGTGGCGGGTCAGGCCTCCCGATGGACCTGGCACCACGAGGACTGACAGGGAAAGTGAGCCCAGAGAAGTTAAGAAACTCGACGGAGGACGCACAGCCTGTAGGCGGCCCTGGAACCTGGGCCCATTGACCCCCCACCCCCCCGCGGCTGCGTCCTCGGCCAGCAGGCTCTGCACCCCCTACGGCACCCCTGCAGCCCAGCATCTCCTGCGTCTCCAGCACCCTCAGCACCCTGGTTCCCCCGTTGCTCAGGGCTGTTCTCCAACGCCCTCCCTCTGCCAGGCACGACTCTACCCCACTTTGCAGCCTGCGCAGAACTCACCTCCAGGAAGCCCTCCTTGGTTTCAGAGCCCTTGCTCTGCCAGGGCGCTGCGGTGCTGCCTACGGCTTCCTGACCCCTGATGAACCCCATGGAGCCTCCTCCGCCTTGGGTGTCCAGTAATCACGAGAACCATCTCAGGGCTGTGGCGGGCGGCGGAGGATTTGTTGGAGTGTAGTAGATACTTAACACAGTGCCTGGCGTGCATGCAGTAGGCACTTAATAGGTAAGCGATGACGGGCTTTATCACAGAGGTCACCCAGCAGGCCTGTGTGTGTGTCTTCCCAAGTGATCAAGTCTTTATTGAGCACCTACTGAGTGCAGGGCCTTTACCCTGGGAGCAAGGGCTAAGACCACCGCAGACGGGACGCTGTCGCACAGGGGGCCGGCCCCCCGCGGCCTGAGCTAAGCTGGGCCTCCCCGGGCTCCGCGCTGTCCGCGCGGCTAAACCCTCCTTAGCAGGGAGGGAGCGCGCGCACCACCGACTCCCCTCCCGCCCCCGCGGACGGGCGGCTCCTTCCGAGGACGGGTGGCGCCACCTGCTGGCCACGTGTGGCGAAGCAGCCTCGGGGCTCTGCGCGGCCCGGCTCGGACCAGTTCTCTGGGCGCGTGGCTCCATCTAGTGTCCATCATGCGCAATCACAGTTTATCCGTTGGGTCCTGAAACTCCGGGAAGCTGTTCTTGGAACCTTCCAGGATTCCACGTTAGAGCTACTCAATCAGAATTGGTGATGGGGGCGGTCGGGCCGCCGCGGCGCGCAGAGACGGACCCCGGCCGTGGAGCTGGGGCTCGCGGGCCGCCGGGCGCTCGTCACGGGGGCGGGCAAAGGCATCGGGCGCAGCACGGTCCAGGCGCTGCAGCCGCGGGGGTGCAGGTGGTGGCGGTGAGCCGGAGCCAGGCCCACCTGGACAGCCTGGTCCGCGAGTGTCCCGGGGTGGAGCCCGTGTGTGTGGACCTGGCTGACCGGGAGGCCACCGAGCGGGCACTGGGCAGCGTGCGCCCCGTGGACCTGCTGGTGAACAACGCTGCGTGGCGCTGCTGCAGCCCTTCCTGGGGGTCACCAAGGAAGCATCCTTCGACGTGAACCTGCGGGCCGTCATCCAAGTGTCCCAGATTGTGGCCCGCGGCTTAATAGCCAGGGGAGCCCCAGGGTCCATGTGAACATCTCCAGCCAGGCCTCGCAGCGAGCAATAGCCAACCACAGCGTCTGCTGCCCCACCAAGGGTGCCATGGACTGCGGACCAAGGTGATGGCTCTGGAGCTTGGGCCACACGAGATCCGCGTGAACACGGTGAACCCCACAGTGGTGATGACCCCCATGGGCCAGGCCAATTGGAGCAACCCTCAGAAGGCCAAGACCATGCTGGATCGAATCCCACTTGGCAAGTTTGCAGAGGTGGAGAACGTGGTGGACACCATCCTCTTCCTGCTGAGTGACCGGAGCAGCATGACCACGGGTTCCGCTATGCCGGTGGATGGGGGCTTCCTGGTCACCTGAGTCTCTACATGACACCCCTGCTCCATGCAGAACCACCCCCCCCCCCGCCACCCAGTTTCTCCAATAAACATGAGTCTTCTGCTCAAAAAAAAAAAAAAAAAAAAAAAAGAATTGGTGATGGGGGTGGGGCAGGGCGGGGGAGGGAAATGCTTCCTTAGAACCTACCTTTTAGATGACATTTCCAGGTTATTATAACTGTGGGAAACGTGAAGTTGGAGAAGCATGACTTTACTTTTTTAAAAAAGATTTTATTTATAAAAGACACACAGAGAGAGGCAGAGACACAGGCAGAGGGAGAAGCAGGCTCCCCATGGGGAGTCCAATGTGGGATTTGATTCTGGGACTCCAGGATCACGCCCTGGGCCAAAGGCAGATGGGCCCAACCACTGAGGCACCCAGGCGTCTGGAGAAGCATGACTTTAAAGGGACTTCTGCAAATGTATTTGTCGCCGCTCCCACCTGTTCAGTCATAAAATCGTCACTCACTTTAGATCTGGAGTTCTCTTTTCCAAGATGAGGAGACTGAGGCACAATTAGTGAGCGCTGACCCAGGCAACCTGCTATGGAGCCCATGCTCCTAGCCAGCTGACACTCAATGCCCCAGAGCAGGCAAAGTTTGGCTTCTGCACCCTAAGTGCCATCACGGTCTCGTTTCCAGGCATCCTTGGCCAGACCACTTGCTCCTTGTCTGGGATTCTTTGTTCCTATTTGCTTATTTAGCTGCTAAAGGCTTATTAAGCCCTGTGCCGGGCCCTGGATCTACAGCAATGACTAATTGCAGTCACTGCTTTCATGGTGCTTCCACCCTAGTGGAAGGAGGCAGAGAACACAGAGCGGACACATTCATAGAAGAAGTCATCCTGGATGGTGGGAAGACCTGTGAAGGATGGTATCTAGATGATCGGATAGGGAAAACTTGAGAAGAGGTGGTGGGAGTGGGAGGCTTTGAGAGGAATTGATTTCTGAAGAAAGACAAAGAAGCAGACATGTGCAGAACTAAGGGAAGAGTGTTTCCAGTAGAGAGAATGGCAGATGCAAAGGCCCTGTGGCAGGTGCAAGCTTATTGTATTTGAGGAACAAAAGGGACAAAAAGAAGAGCGTCATGGCTGCCATAGAGTGAGTGAAGGGCACAGTGGACGTTTGTGGGTTTGATCACCAAGCATGTGTCTCCTCTTCCTCTGGAGGAGTTCTGTCCTTTCCATTGAGGATAGTGTTACTGGGAAGGTAAACTGGGTTACTTGCCTTCTGTCTTCAGCAGCCAGGTGGGTCCTTGAAGCCTTCTTGGGCCAGGGCTTTCCTCTGGCTACCCTATGGGTGGGCTTGTGATCTGGGCTCAGCCAACGGGATGCCCATGACATCTTGAGTGACATAAACACAAAGAGTGCTGGCCACCCAAGTGTGCTGCTGCAGGGCCCATGGACTGGTATCCCTCCTCCCTTCTGTTGTCACCCCAATAACCCCCATTGCTCTTAAGTGAGTCAGGGTGTATTTCTGTTGCTTGCACCCAAATAACCCTAAGGGTTCAGTGTGGTAATACTGGAAGGTGAAGTTGGGGGGGGGGTCAGTGGGGCCAGATCATGCTGTTTGGCTGAGCCAAGGAGTTGGGTTGTGCTCTGAGGACAATGAGATGCAGCTGGCTTGGCCCTTCTGAGACCCTAGGACCGGGTGTCGGTGGCTTCTTACCCGCCGGGATGGCCTTATCCCACCAGCCCCCAACCAGAAGGCCGTCCTTCCTCACCCAAGCCCAGGCCTGTCCCCACTCTACAGCTAGCAAGCCGTTGCCTTCAGCAGGTGCCCAGGGGCCTGCTGTGGGGTGTCTGCCTGGCTCCTGGAAGTGCCTCTAAGGCTTTATCCCCACCACACACCCCAGCAAAAGAAGAGCAAAGTGAGAAGGAAGGAGAAACAGGCAATCAGAACATCTTATACATTGTGGGACACCAGGGGGGCTGGGGAGAGGGTTAGGGGGCCCGAGGGTCAGCCGGTGTCCCCAAGTGCCTCCTGCGCTCGAATTCTGAAGCATCGGGAACCAATCGCAGTACCAAAGAACCAGCTGGTGACCCCAATCCTTCTGCCCCAGCAACAAGCCCTGGCTATTGTTTTTCTAGGAATCCAGAAAATCCCTTTCCTGTAAGCAGCACCCCCACCTCCGCCTCCCCAGGGCTGGCTGCAGATGCCACTTGCCTCCTCTGTGCTGCCTGGGGCTCCAGCTCCCTCCTGCCCCTCAGCTTGACTTCAATCCACTGTCCTCCCCGCCACAGCCCAGAGACACACAGACCCCATCCGGGCTCCTGGAGCCAGGGTGATGCCCTGAGTCGGTCTCCAAATCTGGAACGTTCTCCATGTCCTGTTCCTGCTCGTCAAACTCGCCTGGTCCTTGCCTCCCTTACTGGTGGAGGCTCACTGGAACAAGTGGCTCTGTGGCAGGATCCAAGAGGGACTTAGGGCAGAATCTCAGATGAGCAGGCCTCGGGGAGGGATGGGGGGTGGCCACAGTGCACCTTACGAGCCACGCCCCATCCCCTTGAGGAATATTCGCCAGGCATCACCCCCAGCGGGGCAATGTGGGAGTGAGGGAGGCCGCCTCCTTCTACACCTTTAGGAACCAGCTTGATTTGAATTCCCAGAGGACCCTGGCACCTGCCACTTCTTCAGAGGCACCACCTCTCCTCCTTGACCCCTGTCACATAGCCTGTGGGCACCCACATGGGTGGCAGGTGAGCACCCCTCCTTGCTCACGTGGTATGGTGGGGAGTGACAGACAGGTGCCAAGGGACCCCCAGGACAGGACAGAAGCCAAGGAAGGGGGCTCCAAGGGCTTCAAGGGTTTCAGAAAGAACAATCTCAGTCAAGGGTGTGGATCCAGGAGGACTTCGCAGAGGAGGCATCACTAGAATGGAGCCTTGAAGGCCGAGGAAGGGGAAGGACATTCCAAACTGGCAGATGGGTCGATAACACCTAGGCTGATTCAAGTTCTGACATATGTCACGCTTAGCCTTGAACCAAGGGCCCCGGCTGGGGTGTTGATGCGGCGCACATCCAGCTAAGACAAGCCCTGACGCTGCACCTGCCCGCAGGGAGCCGTTTCTAACTCACATAGCAGCAAGGCCTGGTGACAGAGGGAGATAAAGCTGCAGGGTCCAGCTTGAGAGCCCACCTGGAGCCCCGAGGCTCGCTGCCCTCTGAGGCAGGGATGCAGGCCCAGGGTAGGACGTACCAGGGGCTGGAGGACCGGGTGCCACCTGCCCGAGCGCTCTGCTCCATCCCCAGAGGCTTCCAGCCACGCTGTATGCCCAGGGGAGAGGTTGCAGTTTCGAGCCTTGGGGTTCAGAGCTGTTGGGGGACTGGGGAGAGACAGCTGGGTTGGGGCCTGCTGAACACACAGGCGGGCCCCTGGTCGTGGGTGAGTAGGGGGACTGAGCACTGAGGCCACAGAGGCCCCTGCAGTCGGCCCCACCTGCTGCCCTCCTGCCCTCCTGCAGGAAGGTCAAGGTCGGAGCAGGTGGCAGGTGTGACATGCTTAGGTGTCCTCTCCTCTCCCTGACCCAGCAGCTTAGAACTGAGCCCTCCTTGATGCCTGGTGAGCCAGAAACGTTTACTGAGCCTCAGGTCCCTCTATTTGCAGGTGTGGGGGGTAGGGGCGGTGGTTGACGAGAGGAGGGATGACAGCATAGAGTTGCTTTTTATTTTTATTTTATTATGTATGTATGTGTGTGTTTATTTATTTATTTATTTTAAAGATTTTATCTATTCATGAGAGACACACAGAGAGGCAGAGGCACAGGCAGAGGGTGAAGAAGATTCCCCACAGGGAGCCTGATGTGGGACTCGATCGATCCTAGGACCCCGGGATCACACCCTGAGCTGAAGCCAGATGTTCAGCCACTGAGCCACCCAGGTGCCCCTATTTTTATTTTTTAAAAGGTTTTGTTTATTAGAGAGAGAGAAAGAGAGTGAGCACGAGCAGGGGGAGGAGCAGACGGAGAAACAGACTCTCTGCTGAGCAGGGCGCCCAATGTGGGGCTCGATCCTGTGACTCCGGGACTGAGCCACTCAGATGCCCCTGAAGTTGTTTTTTAAAATAGGAGTTAATTATTGTATCAGTTAGCTATCACCACCTAACCAGTGACTCCAGAACTCAGTGGCGTGGAACAAGAGACATTCCTTATTTTCCGTTAGTCTGCAGGCTGGCCGGCTGGCGGGTGGGGTCTGGGCTCCTTCTTGTTTCTGCAAAGCTGCAGGCCAGCCGGGTGGGCTGCGCTGGTCTAGGTGGGCCAGGCTGGGACTCGTCCTCAGGGCGGAGACAGACTCCCAGGGGTAGACGGTGGAAGCGTGCGAGGCCCCTGAAGGCCAGGCTCTGTCACAGTCCAGGAGATGTCGGTGAGCAGATTCGGTGGTGGGGGTGAGGACTCCAACACGTCACGGGAGGGGCTACCAAGTCACGTGTAAAGGACATGACGACAGCAAAGGGTAGGACGATGTCTGCAATCAATCTACAAATTTCTAGCTTCTTATAACAAGCTGGGGGGTCCGGAATCTCTGTCCACCGTGGGCTGGAGCCAAGTAGTGGCTACCCCTTTTGACAGGGCGTGCTTCCTCTGGCTTCTACAACCTCTCCAGGCCTGTGTTACCTGTCTGTAGGCAAAAGAGTTGCCTACGTCTTTCTCCAAGACCACTGATTCATGTTCATGAACCATCCGTGGCTCCTCATTGACTTCAGGAGAAGGTCTAAGCCCCTCAGCTCGGCTTAATGGAGATAACACCTCGAATATACTTAGTACGATGCCTGGAACATAGTAGATGCTCAGCAAATATTTGTTGTGTGAACCAGCGAGGCTCAACCCCAGGTCCTTTGCAGCTCTGCTGCCTCCCCCCACGCCCTCCCCAGCGATACCCACAAAACCCTCTTCAGTTCCTCCTTGACAACAGCATTTCTGTTCTCGGGTCCATGTCAACTTTTTAATCACTTTGCGAGGATGGAGGGAGGGACGCAAAACATGCCTACAAAGTAATTTAAATTATTGCCATTCAGGGATCAGAAGACAAAGATTAGTTGTCTGTTTTTGTCTCACAAACAAATTAACGGAGTGGCAGCTTCTGGTGCAAAATATGATTCTTGTCGAAAGGATTAGGCATACTAAATCCAACTAGAATATGCTATGATGTGTGTGTGTGTGTGTGTGTGTGCGTGTTTCAGCAAAGCCGCAATAATCATAAATTTACAACTAATAAATTGGGTCTTTTAATTCCTCTGCAATAAGTCTTTGAAATATAATCTGTCATTTCAGTCTTACAGAACATGACTTTTCATAATTATAATTCTCCAGCACACATTACTACTTATAATTAAATTCGCTTTTAAGAAATCCAAAATGCTTTTTTTAAAGATTATCTATTTGTACGATGTCCTGATGGTAAAATTAATGTATAACCTGCTGAATAAATGCAGCTAGTTCTTATATAAGGTATACGCGCTCTGCTATCGATCAAAAGCTGGAAAGCAGGTAAGATGAACAAAAAGTATGCTATTTCTTAGCAACAGGCTCACACAAAAGCAGAGCAAGCCCAAGCCTCCCTCCCCATCCCTGCCTCTCAAAAAGAGTGGCTAGCCCCACAAAAGGAGATTGTTTGACTGAATTGAAAGAGCACAAATGTTAAATTATGGCTGAGTTATCGGCTAAAGAAGAGGCAGAGCCACGAGTTTGGAAAAAACAGTGGAATATAGACCTCAGGCTGGATGATCAGAAAACACAGCCTCAGAGGCCCCAAATCCGTGAATATGGGCAGGAGTGTAGACCTACAATCTATGACACACAGAAAAAGATAAGCAGGTGTTTGTGGTGTAGTAGGAGCATCCTGAGCTCTTCATTCAGAATCACCTAGAAGCTATGTTGCAGTTTTACAACCCCAGACATAGCTGAGCCAGTGCTTTATTAGACAACCCAAGGTCAAGGCTGGTGGCACCCACAAACGGATGTGCCCTGTTCTTATGCCTCAAGGGAAGTAAATGCTTTCTCAAACAACAGACTTCCGGAATGATAGGAATTGTCGGTGCAAATGTCTTTCCAGAGAGAGATCCTGCTAAACAGTGATGGTTTTTCCCAAGGGGCGGCTTGAATGACAGTCAAGTATTTAGCACGAACTGGGTTCCTTGGACAGAGGTGTGAGAGAAACAGCATCTCCTGCACCTGGGACAGCAAGTTTGAGTGGGAGGCCTGGGTGCATTGCTGTATGAGTGGCATCTAGGAACTGGAAGCTGAAGTGGGGGGGGGGGCGTGTGTGTGTGCGTGTCCATGTATGTGTGCATGTGTGCACATGTGCCTGTTCTCCATGTGATTGTGCGTCTGCATGTGAATGTGGGTCCGTATGTATCTGTATCTGAGAGTATGTGTATGCATGCATCTGTGTGTCTCTCCGTGTGTGTGTGTGTGTGTGTGTGTGTGTGTGTAGATGGTAAGAGGGAGAAGAGAGCAACAGGCTTCAGATGAATTCCTTCTCTTCTCTGATTCTTAATTGCCCATCAGCAAAATGGTTTTTCCCCCATAGGCCAGTCACTCTGCAAATGTTCGCTTACTATGTGCAGCCTCTGTGCTGGGTACTGGGAATGTAGAAGTGACAAGTCAAGGTCCCTGTCCTTGCAAGGTTGTCAGCAACATCAGGTGGGGAACAAATAGGACTGGCATCTTCCCAAGGGCCTGGCCCCAACAACGAGGAAGCCCACCACCTATAGAGCAGGGTCTGCCTTGCTTGTGCTGTTGGGGGGCCCCACACCCCTGCACCCCCACCCCTGCCATACACAGGGACAGATGGGCATGCCAGGACACAGCAGGAGTGTCCCTCTTAGCAAAAAGCTCTTCTGACTGTAGTCCAGGGAGTCACTTATCTCTGAGGAGATGATGGATGCCACTTCCCCATGTTCTCCTTTGACTAAAAGCATAAAATGCAGCAATTCAACAATTACAGAGGCATTTTCTGTGGTTATGGTCCAGGCAGGACAGAGGCAGGAAGTCCTGACAGATTCAGACAGGTGAGCGTCACCAGAGGTTATATTAACACAAAAGTTACCATGGGCCTGGGGCCTCGAGTGAGGTCACTAACCAGACCAGAAATGGTCACTGTGACAATTTAGAGTCTCATAAAAGATTCTTCAGCTTGTGCTATGAGAAAGAAGAGAAGGTATTAATCCAAGGTCATATGCAACTTTGAAGCCAAGATAGATCCATTGAAAAAGGTTGCCTTTTAATTCCTGGACTGTACTTAACACACACACAATATAATTTAAATACTGTATCTGGCTACCTTGCTCTCTCAAGCCAAGAGATAGGACCAGAATGGGACTGGAGATAAGACTGGACTTGCCCTTAGAATCATTTGTTTCTCTCCTATTAGCTTGGCACCTGGAGGCATTAGTGAATATTCAATGGCTGGTTGCATGGATGGATATAGAGATTAAGGAAGGGACGTGCCTGGGACCTCATAGTCCCCTCCCAGGACTGAAATTTATCCACACATGTTTTACTTTGGTCATACGTTGATCCATGCAGAAGTTTTAAATATTTAATAAGTAGCCAATACGAAGTCATGAGACTTCACATTTGAAAAATGCAGATTTCTGGATTTTCTTTTAAAAAAAAAAATCAGAAGGGGGGCACTTTGGCGGCTCAGTGGTTGACCGTCTGCCTTTGGCTCAGGTCATGATCCCGGAGTCCTGGGATCAAGTCCCGCATCGGGCTCCCCTCAGGAAGCCTGCTTCTCCCTCTGCCTGTGTCTCTACCTGTATCTCTGTGTCTCTCATGAATAAGTAAATAAAATCTTAAAAATAAATTGGAAGGCGTAGTGATACCAGGTTTGCACTCCCACGTGTAAACAATCTCCAAACTGAGTAGCAACTGTTCCTTTTGAAGGGAAAATGATTTCTAGCTCTTGGCAATCCCCACCACCCCCTTGTACTCTGCACCTCCCCCACTTCCTCAATTATGTCCTTTGTCTAGCCCCATAAGTATCTGCATTTTCAATTCCTGAGTTAAAATTTTCCTGGGTTCACTGATGCTGCACCCAACTGACCTGAAGCTGAGGTTTTCTCTCATTTCCCCCTACCTTTCCAGCCCACCCCTTGTTCTGCGGTTCTGGGTTATGCACCCAGGTAATGATCGTCCATGCCTTCAACTCAAGATACAGAGAAGCCTCAAGCAAGAATCTGCAGCCCACCTTCCTCCAGTCTCCCATGGGGATGGTTGGGGTCTGGACGAGGGCTCCCCCATGGCAGAGTAGAAGGGTGGCTTGAGTACCTGCACTGAGTGGCCAAGCTGGTGGGCTTGAGGGAAGGAGCAGCCAGCCAGCCGGAAGTTAAAAGGGAATGATTTCTGAGAATGTCCCCCATGCACTTTTGTATTTCATTGACATTTTAATTAAGACTGGAGCACTCTTTGGGGAGCTCAGCTCTGAAGTTGAAATCACTTTAATATGCTGCCCTAGCATAAAGCTAGAGATGAATGGAAGCCTGGGGTTCTCATATGTTTCATGGTACTTAGCGATTCTTTTTCACAATGCATTATGATGTTAAGACGGTTTATGAGTTTCTATTGGCTACGTACAGCCATATCAAATTATAATTTTACCCAGTGGATTTTGCTCTAAGAAGATCAAAGGGCACCCAGGCCTTTCCCTGTGGGAAGGAGGTCCCAGGATCATCTGGAGCCCAAGGAAAGTCCCAGGAGTTCACATTCTGCTGGTGAGGGGAACTCCAATTGAGAAGGCAAATGTCTGGTTATGTTAAGACTGTCTGGTCACAGTCTTAACAGGTGTTCTAGATGGTGTGAATCCACATGTCCTGAGACTTTAAGCTTCCATGAGAACCGCTTCGGTCCTTGGGTTACAAGTTTTTGTTTACAGAACTATGCACTTTGATGTCTTGTTTTAGTATTCAAATGTTTCCACCTCCTGTCTGAAAGCTGAACACAACCAAAGGTTCATGATGGGAAGTATTCTCATCATGCTTTTGTTGATAGCATCGGTTTGGTGTAGCTCTCTAGTGGGTGCATCCTCACAGTGCTTCTTCCTTATCAAAATTGTTTTATCTGTATTGCTTCCATCATGTGCAAGATGGTTCCCACAAGCATTGTGAATGACATTGGAATAATTATATAGCCTCTGAACAATGAGATAAATGTAGAATGTTGCAACAGTCCAAGGTTTGGGCATTTCAAAGCAGTAGGGAGAAAGATGGCTTTATTTAATAAATGTCTTTGGATTAATGAGTGGTCATCTAGAGAAAATATAAAATTGGTCCCCTACCTCACAACATATATCCCAAAAGATTTCAGATGAATCCATGTTTGCATACATTCAATAATACATAAATGAACTGGAAGGAAATGTGGAGGAACTTCAAAAAAATATCAGAATGGTTAAGAGTTTTCAAAATATGGCCAAAATACCAGAAGCTATAATAAAATTGATCAGTTGGCCTACAAAGAAATATTTTTAAGGCTACATAACAAAAAACCAAAGAGTAAGGGTGATCTAGATATGCAAAAAATATTTGTATCTCATATCATACAGAGATGAATTTACTGAATATATGAGGAGTCCCTATAAGTCAATAAGAAAAATCATATGACTGAACAGAAAATATTTGAAGATTATGAACATGCAATTCAAGAAAAATACTATTTTTCTTTTTTAAAGAAAGCTTTTATTTATTTATTTGAGAGAGAGAGAGAGGAAGAGAGAGAGAGAAAGGATAAGCAGAGGGAGAGGGGGAAGAAGATTCTCCACTAAGCAGGGACCCCAATGTGGGGCTCAATCCCAGAACCCTGGGATAATGACCTAAGCCAAAGGAAGATGCTTAAAGAACTGAGCCACCCAGGCACCTGAAAAATACTCCTTTTCATTGATCAGAGTGGCAAATATAATAAAGTTTGATAATATTTGTTTTGGGGAGGTTCTGGAGAAATAAGCAGTCTCTTGTTTTATGCTTCACATTTTCCAGATGGACTTATGAGAACATCAGGCCAATGTCTCTGAGGAGAGAAACTGGGTAGCTGGCTGAGACATACTTTTTATGACTTAGAAGTTTGGTGGGTTTTTTAAAACCTTATGCATGTATCACCTACTAAAATAGAAGATGGATGTCTACATCTAGACTTTCAGGTACATCTATATCCATGGTACTGCTGGCTTGATGCCTGAACTTATTTTTCTAATAATGGTTGACAATAGAAGCTCTAGCTCAAGAAAAAAACATTTTTGGATTCAGTTACACATTAACCAACACGGACTATTCTCCTTTTTCTTTTCCTCTCTGCACTTCCAACATCTCATAACCTCAGGCTGAAGAGAATAACACCACTTTCTTCCCACTTTTAATAAGGATAGGACCTGAACATCCAGCCTTCCCAGTTTCAAAATGAGAAAAATTGAGTAGACGCCAATGCCAGGCCACTTAGTCCAGAGATGGACAAGCAGAAATGGCAAACTCTAGCTCTACAACTTGGGACAAGTTACTCTCTCTCTTCTTTGAGATATAATTGACATACAGCATTGTATTACTTTAAGGTGTTACAACATAATTGTTTGATATATGTTTATATTGGGAAAGGATGACTACCCAAGATTTTAGTTAATAACCATCACCCATCACCATACAGTTACACATTTCTTTTTTTTAAAAAAAGATTTTCTTTATTTATTCATGGGAGACACAGAGACAGGCAGAGACATAGGCAGAGGGAGAAGCAGGCTCCTCGCAGGGAGCTAGTTGCAGAACACCATCCCTGGATCTGGGATCACAACCTGAGCTAAAGGGTGTGATCACTCAACCACTGAGCCACTCAGGCGTCCCACGATATTTTTTTTCTTATGATGAGAACTTTTTTTTTTTTTGAGAACTTTTAAGATCTCTTCTCTTAGCAACTTTTAAATACACAGTGCAGTATTGTTAACCATAGTCACCATGCTGTGCATGATATCCCTAGGCCTTATTTACCTTATACCTGGAAGTTTGAATCTTTTGACCCCCTTTACCCATTTTTGCTTACTCCCATCCCCCATTACTGGCAAACACTATTTCTTTATGTTTGGGGATTTTTTTTTAAGGTTCTCATGTAAGTGAGATCATAGAGTATTTGTCTCTCTGTTTGGGTTATAACATAAGGTCCTCAAAGTCCAACTATGTTGTTGCAAATGGAAAGATTTCCTTCTTTTTTATGGCTAAATAATATCCCAGTGTGTGTGTGTGTGTGTGTGTGTGTGTGTGTGTGTGTGCTCCATTTGCTTTATCCATTTATCTGTCAGTGATCACAGGTGGTTTCCATGCCTTGGCTATTGTAAATAATGCTGCAATAAAAGTGGGGATATATGTATCTTTTTGAGATTGTGATTTTATTTCTTTCAGATAAATACTCAGAAGAATTGCTGGAGCATGGGGTAGTTCTACTTTTAGCTTTTTAAGGTGCCTCCATACTGTTTGCCATTGAGGCTATACAAAGTCTTCAAGTCCCTGTTTCCTAGTCAGTAAAATGGGGAAAGTGAGCACTGTTTCTTAAGCATGAAATGTTGATCAAATTGAATAGAGTTCTTATCAGCAAAAGGAAGAGAAACCTCTTGGTCACCACGGAGATTATAAGGGTGGGAGGCAGGAAGGTGTCAGCGTGGTGGTCTAGGATGGGCGACAAAAGAACAGCTGGGAGCAGACATGTTGGGGTGGGTGGGAATTGGGGTTTATTTCATAAGGGGCTTACAGATCTTCAGCCCCTGCCTTCATTCAGAAACCTCTACTCTCAAGTCCAAGCAGCTTGTGCCAAGATGAATCCATCCCTGCATTCAGGTGGGTGTGTAACCTTGGACATTGTGATTGGTTTCATGATGGGCAAGTGACTCCATCAGAGCCATAGAAATGTCCAATAGCTGTTGTTTAGATTTCTGGGCAGAAGTTCATGATGTTTTTTCATAGGGCCCAACCTTAGAAACATGTGTGGCTGGAGCTGCTGGCAGCCATTTTGTCACCATGAAGGAAGCATCTGTTTGAGTTTGGAGCCAACACAATCAAAAGTGAAGCAGAGAGATAAGAGAAATAGAGTCCTAGGGACCTTGTCAGAGCACCTGGATCCACCTCTATACCCTCCTGTTGCATGAGCTAGTAATGGGATTATTGCCACCATTATTTGCTCAACCCTATTTGACTTGGGTTTCCATCACTTAGAGTCCAGTGACTTAGTCTTGACTTTACACCATGATCATTAGGAGCCTTTCAGCACAGGAATTCCAAAGCGTCATGGCTCTTGCAAGACTCTCTAAAGTAATTGGGGCTGGCTGTAGGAAACTGAGTCGTAAGACTTCCACCATAGATGCCCTCCTCTGTCAGAAGACATTCCCCACCTGCCAACGTGGTGAGGGCCTACAGACCCCGGTGCCCTATGGGGAAAAGGAAGTGGTGACCAGTCCTGTGATGCCGGGATATTAATGAGTTTGACTGTGTCACATTTCTCCAGAGCCTGCCCAGGGATTTCAGGTAATAGATGGCAGTTATGTTGTATAATCTCTTCAAACCTGAACATTTCTGAGTACTGAAATATGTCTGGACCCAACAGTTTCAGATAAGGGTTTGTGGCCTAGTGGTGCCCTCTATTTGAAACATGGAAGCCTTGACATAAAAGCGTTCCACCATTTCTGGCTTCCTTGAAGAAGTGGAAGGTCTGGCATTGTCAGGGCCATTGGCATGCACACCTGTGGAGACAGATGCCCGACTTTGAGTTATCCTGCTTCCTAGATGGGGCCCATCCACTGCTCACAACCCAGTATCAGCCGAGAGTAGGGACAAATTTGGATAATCCTCTTTGCATGGGGTGGGGAGTGGCAGTCTGCAGAGGCTCCTAAAGTCATTCCTGGCTACCTCTGCAGGACCATGGCTTGTCATCCTTCCAGGAGCTGTACAATTCTAACAGGAGCTCAACTTGTGGAGAGCTGCCTTAGTGCCAAGCTCTCTCCATGCATCAGCTCATAGCATCATCATCACAACAGTCCTGGGTGGGAGTGATTCTGTCCCCTTTCAGATGAGGAGACACAAGCTCTGTGTCTTGCTCAATGCCACACACCCTTAGGAAGTGCTGGGGCTGGTCACATCTCCTTCAAGCTTCTCTGGACCATCACCTGGGGGTCAGTCAGCAGAGGTGACTGGACTATAGGATCCCCAACCTGGTCTAGGTGTGGAGGGAGGGAGGGCAAGAGGAGAAGTAAGAGGACAAGTATCAGGAAAGCCAATGATTAGAGTAGATGGAGCATGCTAAAGGGAGAAGCTTTCAGATTATTTGGCTCAATGTTCTTGTTTTCTCTTGGGGAATGTGGGGAAGGTTCTAAGTCCACCCCCCACTGCTGGTTTGGAATAGAGAATAGGGTTATCACAGCTGTTATGGGGAAAGGATTCTGGAACCTAATAGTTAACTCTGGGCTTTGCCATTTGACACCTCCCACCCCCTGCAAACCTCATTAACTTGCTTTGCCAGAGGGAGGGGAACTGCCTGGTGCCTGGGGGTCTCAGCTCTCTCTCTCTCACTTCCAGAACAACAGGCCCACAGGGGGGAAATTTCTATCACACTTATCCTCCTTGGACTTTGGGAAGTAAAAACCCAGCCCCCCTCCCGCTGGTGTGTGGACACACTTGAGCCCGGAGGAGTGTTAAAATTCAGCCGGAGAGGCACCCAGCACTACAGAAGCCTAGATAAAGGGAAAGGATTTCAGGCAAGAGGAAAAAATAAAATAAAGAGGCAAGACTTAAAATGTCCTGTGAAATGGAGAGCATTTGGCCCTCGGCACACATGTCTGCGGGAGATGACTCAACTCCTTTATAAAGTGGTGAGTTTTGTGTGAGCACAGATGCATTTTGTTTTCCTAGGAGGAATCAATGATTAAATTATCAGAAACCAAGCTAAAAAACCAGGCTGCTTGCATATTTCCCACACCTCCCCAGTGTCTCCTGCTTATGAGGTACCGGCTTTATCTTGGAAGCTTTAGTTTAAATGTCCAACACATCTTATTAATGAAAGTAATAAGCTGTTGTTTATTATATGTCATAATGGGGAATATGACTATTTAATATAAATCTGACATTTAAATTCCACTTAGCTCTGCGATGTGGACGATATCAAGGCATAACTCTTTACCCCAGAGTAAAAACTCCCTGGGTCTGCATTTTAAAGCATTGAAGTTTTCAAAGTAATCAGGTTCCTTTTTTTTTTTTTTTCCAGAGGAACCAAATTGTGAAGACATCTGTTCTGTTATTAATTTCACATAAATCTTAAGCTCCTCAAGGCCAGAAATGAGGCTTCATTCACGTCGAATTAATGAAACATGATTGTAAGTCCCTTGCATGGAAATGCTGTCACACAATTCTGAGCCGCTTATAAGCACCCAGTAAGCTCAGAAACTGCCAGGGGACAGCCATGTGAAATCCGCCCTCCCCTCCCCCTGCCACTCGAAAACAATATCTGAAAATATCACAACACTAACTATATCCTGAAAGATTAATAGCAGATGAGCATTTCTGGGAAATGAATCAGACTTTCTCCGTAAAGGATACCGGGTAAAAGCAGATTGCACAATATAAGGCTCTTTGGATACAGTTTAATAACTCTGCAGCCCTACGTGCACCTGACAGGAGTGGGGGGGTCCTGGGGTGTCTGGCAGAGATGTCTTTTGGGAGGATGTTGAAGGCATAGGATTGAAACAGGAAACCTGGACTGGCCAAAGCATGATACACATGTGTCACGCGTGTGAGAGAATGTGTGTGTGCACGCTTATGGGTGAATGAGTGTGTGTGTGAGTGGATGATGCACATGTGTATGTATGGATATGAGTGTGAGTTTGTGTGCATGTGTGAAGATGTGTTTGTCATGGATGTGTATGAGAATGTGTGCACGGGCACCTGGGTGGCTCAGTGGTTGAGCGTCGGCCTTCAGCTCAGGGCTTGATCCCGGGGTCCTGGGATCGAGTCTCGCATCGGGTTCCCTGCATGGAGCCTGCTTCTCTCTCTGCCTGTGTCTCTGTCTCTCTCTGTGTCTCTCATGAATAAATAAATAAAATCTTTAAAAAAAAAGAGAGAGAATGTGTGCGCGAGTTTGTGTGAGTCGTGTGTGATTTTGTGCATGTGTGTGAATGTGCATGAAAGTGTGTGTGTGAACGTGTGCATTTAATGTGTGGATGTGTGAAAGAGTGTGAATGTAGAGTGTGCGTTTGTATGGACTTGCGTGTGCATATGTCTGTGATGTGTGTGTTTGTGAGTGCATGTGTGTGTGAAAGATGTGCATTTGTATGAGAGTGCCAGTTCGTGCATAGACACACACACATAGATAGACACCTCTCAGGATAGACACGAGTCAGTCAGTTGGAGACGGATCTTCAGGAGCTCAGCACAGTCTTTTGCCCGTTTGAGCTCTTCTTGAAAGGAACTTGCTTCTGGGGTTTTGAGTGTGTGGGGCATGATTTTTTGTCAAATAACCGAAATTGCCAGCAGAAAGATTGTCTGGAGGGAGGCCTGGAAAGGGGAGCCTGAGATTTCTTAATCAAACTTCCAAGTGTTATTTTTGGTCTTCCGCTGAGCTGGGACCCAAAAAAGAATCTGCATATGATATTTACATCTCGAATCTTCAGAGCCTCATTAGCTTTGATATTTATTTATTTATTTATCTGCAAAAAGGAATTTAAATCAAACGGAGAGGCACAAAAGCAAAACCTTTGAATGCAGTGCAAAATTAATTAAAACAGGCAGCCGATGGGTAGAATGGAATACAATAGAACTCAGAGAGAAGACAATGAAACTAATTAGACTCTGATGGGAAAAATCTCACTGTGTTTAGTGATCATCCATTGGTAATTAATAAGTCACAAGTATTGGTGTTAGAAGGAATCGCCAGAATTTTCTCCCTCTTATTTTCTAGAAGTTTCTTCTGTCCTTTGATGCTGATCTTTCCAAACTGAGCCAATCAAATTATCGGAGGAGGTTGCTTTTTTTTGTTTTGGAGAAAACCGTCTGGTTGATACCAGCAACTGGTTAGCCCTCACCAACAGTCCCCAAAATAACACACAGGTGGGCTGAATTTAATTGACAGCAGATAAGGACACATCCAGACACCAGAGATGTTGAACTCCAACGGTGAGCAACTCACCCAAGTGGCGGAACCAATTTGTGTATATGAACAGATACAGTCCCAGATACATTTTTGCTCCTGGACATTTTGAGGCTTTGTTTTACCATCCACGCTTTGTAGATCTGTAAAAAAACATTTCCATCCACCCAGTCAAAAAACCCTTGGCCAACAATCTAAGAGAGGCTTTTAGCTTTGTTTAGCATAAGACAGCATCAAGGGGTCTGGCTTTCTCGTCGGAGTTCTTTTGAATGAAATGATCAGTTAGTATTTATGCTTTTTGTCCTCCTGTATTTTGCAACAGCACAAACGTACAACTGTCACAGTTGAACAATTTAATGCCTAGCTCGCCTGTCACAAAGTTTTAAAGTCGGCCACATGTGTCTTTCAGCTTCTTTTAGAATCTCCTTCCTACCACCCCCTCTCTCCCGAGCACTCAAGTCTCTCAGGATGACCCTGGGTCACTGCCAGCTTAAAGAGAGTGAGCTTTGAGAAATACCTTGTAAACCTTGATTTTAAAAGATGGTTAAAATGCTAATGGTGGAATTTCAGGCTCTGTGGCAGTTCTTGATAAAAGGGATATTTTTGAGCAAGAAAATCTTTCCGACGATTCCTCAAAAGCATTCTCCTCCAATGCATAGAGTTGGCTGTGTTGAGATAAGTAAGTAAATTAAGCCAGATCTCAGCTTTCCTTTGGGTAAAAGGGAAGGAACTGAACTAGAACTGGAATGATCTTTATGATTTCTTTTTTTTTTAAGATTTTATTTATTTATTCATGAGAGACACACACACAGAGAGAGGCAGAGACACAGGCAGAGAGAGAAGCAGGCTCCCCGTGGGGAGCCCGATAAGGGACTCAATCCCAAGACTCCAGGATTCTGCTCTGGGCCAAAGGCAGAGACTTAACCACTGAGCCACCCAGGTGTCCCATCTTTATGATTTCTTAAAGTTGATGTGATTTGTGATTCTAAGACACACATCACATATGTGTGTGCCTATATATGTGTATATGTTGTGTATATGTGTATATATGTGTATATCTATCTATATCTATATCTATATTTATATCTACATCTATCTATCTATCTATCTATCTATCTATCTATCTATATATATATATATATATAGAGAGAGAAGAACTTTGCTATTTACAAAGAAAACAAAAAAACGAAAGCTCTTTCTAATAAGTAGAATATGGATTCATTCATTCTCTGTGTGTGTGTGAGATCTATAGTCCAGGTCCTGAATCAGTCAGTCTTCCACATCATTTCATTTAGCCCTTAAACAACCTTTCAAGATGGGTATTCCTAACCGGAGTGATAGTCAATCCAGGTAACGATCCAGGAACCATGACACCTGCCAACTGGAAAGGACCCCTGGCAGCACACTGGATGCCCTTGTCTGTGCCAGGTATTCGCCGTAGCAAGATGAGAAGAGGTGGAGTCTGGGGGACGTAGGGGAGGAGCCAGGGTGGTGGCAGGATGACAGTGTGTGTGTGTGTGTGTGTCTGTGTGTGTGAAGCTGTTGAACAACTGGCCTGGGAAGTGCTCTAATTTTTAAATAACCAGGATTTTTTTATCCAATGTCCCATCAGACTGATTTTCAGTCTTCCCCGTTCTGCAGAGGACAAACATGGGGAAGTGGGAGGCCAAGGAACGTCTCCAAGGTCAACCCTTAGTCACTGCCCTGAATTGGAAGCCACGTTAAGACTTTAAGACTCCAAAGTTCACGTTCTTAACCACCGTGCTGACTGTGAGGATCCCTCTAAGCTGACCTCAAAGTGTCCCAGGCTGGCCCAGCATTTCTTTGTAGGGAGAGCTTCCAGAATCTTGTTTGAGGGGTGATAGAGCTGCCAGATTTAGCAAACAAATACAGGACACAGCATTACATTTGAATTCCAGATCAACAACGATACTGTTTTTTGTATCTTATTATTATTATTTTTTTAGGATTTTTATTTATTTATTCGGTGAGAGACACACACAGAGAGAGAGAGAGAGAGAGAGAGAGAGAGGCAGAGACACAGGCAGAGGGAGAAGCAGGCTCCCTGCAGGGAGCCTGACATGGGACTTGATGCCCGGTCTCCAGGATCAGGCCCTGGGCTAAAGGCGGCACTAAACTGCTGAGCCACTGGGACTGCCCTTTTTTTAAAAAAAAAATTTTTATCTATTTACTTATTGTATATTTTTAGTGTATTGCATGGGACACAGTTACACTGAAGAACTATTCATTATTCATCAGAAATTCGAATGTAACTGGACATCTTGGATTTTATCGGGCAGTTCTAAGGGGTGAGGGCATGGCCACGGGGATGCTAAGACATGTCTGTCTGCAGAAATATTTTCTTTTCTAGAAACTCCTTCCTCCAAAGCCGATGGGTCTTGCCTGCAGTCACCTCATTCCCTGAACCTTTCTGATTCTCAAGTCAAAATGCCAGGGCAGGGGCCATTTAAGCCAATGCCCTGCCTCTCTTTGTCCTCCTTTCCACTCGGGGAGGCAGCACCCCAGGCCCAGTGGCTTGGCTTTGAAGCGGGGAACATGGTCCACCAGGCGTGTCCTCCTCTCCGAAGCACATGGAAACTATTCCCTTCCAGAAGGCCTTCATGGTTTTTCAGCTACAGTTATAATTTCTGTGGCACCCCCGCCCCAGCTCAGATGGTATTTATTAGAACACATTGCTTTTGACAAGAAAACTGCATCTTAATTAAAGGTTGGCGATCCAAAGCCTGTTTGCAGATGAGAAAAATGAAACAACCCTATGAAGCAGTCAGTGCGTCTCCTCTGTTGGTGGGAACACGGTCGTCTACACTCGGGGAGGGTCTCCAGTGTCTCAGCCACTCATCTTCATCGGAGTGTGGGGTGCGTTGCTGCGCCACGAATGGAAATGAGCCTTTGAGAGGAAGGGCTTTCAGAGCAGGGATGCTCCACGGGCTGTCTTGGATCTGAGTCACTTCCTTCTGCAGGCTGTGGCACAAACCCCACATCCCGGGGCGGGGTGGTGGGGTGGTGGTGGTTAAGGATGGCTGCTCGGGGTCCAGAAACCACTGTCCATCCAGTGGGTCTGTGTCTGGGTTCAGGTGGAAGTGGGGAGAATCTGGCTCTGCCTCACCCCTGAGCCAAGACTGGAATAAGCTGGCAGAGAGGGGCGCCTGGGTGGCTCATCAGTGAAGTGTCTGCCTTCGGCTCAGGTCATGATCTCAGGGTGCTGTGATGGAGGCCTGGGTGGGGCTCCCCCCTCAGCAGGGAGTCTGCTCGCTTCCCTCTCCTGCTGCCCCTTCCCCTGTTCCACATGGCTGGTGGAGAATAAAAATGCTCCTTCTTGGGGTGGGGCTCATTAACTTGAGTTTCACAGAGGAGAAGACCCCCGAAAGATCCATGGAGAAAATTCAGGGAGTGCATGAGCTTGCACAGGAAAAATTTGCACATACCCACACACACATTTTTTGGGGTTCGAGTTTCTGACTGAAAGTAGTATTTCCTTCAGTTCTGAAAATAGGCAACACACTACAACTGTGTCAACACTACTTGTGTGTCTTTGTCATGAATAGAAATCACAGGGGACACCTGGGTGGCTCCGCGGTTGAGCGTCTGCCTTTGGCTCAGGGTGTGATCCCAGGGTACTGGGATCAAGTCCCACATCGGGGTCCCTGCATGGAGCCTGCATCTCCCTGGGCCTGTGTCTCTGCCTCTGTGTGTGTGTGTCTTGTGAATAAATCAATAAAGTCTTTTTAAAAAAATAGAAATCACAGATATTAAATGCCACGTAATAGTTGTTATAGGATATCTTGAAACAGACTCATTATAATACTGAAATTATAACTACTAGACCCACCTCTATATCCGGTTACTTAAAAGTTAACAGGAGCACGTGGATTACTGTATCTTTTTAAATTATTTGGATAACTGTCATTCAATAGAATTTGTTTTCTTTGCAGTCCTATTTTTTATTGTATCCTTGTGAAAATGTTATTCTGTGATGAAACGTGAGGACATGAAGCTAAGTGGGATGAGCCATGCACAGAAGGACAAATACTGTGTGATTTCACTCAGATGAGGTACCGAGAGAGGTCAGATTCACGGAGGAAGAAAGCAGAATGGGGCTGGGCTGGGGGAGGAGGGACGAGGAAGTTAGTGTTCAAAGGGAACAGAGTTTCAGCTTGGGAAGACGAAAAAAGTTCTGGAGATGGATGATAGTCATGGTTTACAACAGTGCGTACTTAATGCCACTAACCCTATGCTTAAAAATGGCTGCAATGGTAAATGTTATATTACGTGCATTTTATCACAATTTTTAAAAATCCATGGGAACAATACAGATATTTTCATATCACATTTAAAATAAAAGATATGCCCTGTAAAGGGGTTCATAGGCCTCACTGGAAGCATCCATATCACAAACTAGGCTAAGACCTGCACCCCCCCCCCCCCCCCGCAATTCTAAGGGAATTGCCCTTCCTCATGCCTGCACACTATCCCATGCCTGTTTCACTCCAAGGAACATTCTTCCCTCTTCAGGGCATGGCTCAAATGGCGCTGTCCCCATGGCTTCTGTTCTGTTCCCAGGGCTCACCTGAGGACATATTCTTCATATCCCTCTAAGCACGCTACTAGGATCCCAGCTGGACCTCGCTCCGTGGCAAGAGCCCAAGGCTTTGCTCTCTGCCTCAGGAAAGGGTTATTTGGCAAGTATCAGAGAAGTGTTCAGGCTATGTTAGTACCAGACTAAGATTGCTCCTTGGTGCAACAGAGAAACTCGAGTGACTATTACTCAATGCTTTGTCCACACATCATTGATGTGCATCTCAGGAATCACGCTCCCACACTTGGTGAGACTTTCCATAATCTTAGTGAATCTATCATCCCTATGAGGTTGATATTATCAAGAACAGCATTTTGCAGATGAGGAACCAAAGATCAGAAAGGTGTACCTGGGAGCACCTGGGTGGCTCAGTGGTTGAGCGTCTGCCTTTGGTTCAGGTCATGATCCCGGGTCTTGGGATCGAGGCCCACATTGGGCTCCCCATGGGGAGCCTGCTTCTCCCTCTGCCTATGTCTCTGCCTCTCTCTCTCTGTGTCTCTTATGAATGAATAAATAAATAAATAAATAAATAAATAAATAAATAAATAAATAAATAAAATCTTTATTAAAAAAAAAAAAGGGTGTACCTCCTGACCGCAGAGATTTTCTGCATCAAATATTTTTCTGTAGTGATGTTACTCAGGAGAAGCCCAGGGCTACATTACATAAAGGTCACATTTTATTGGAGAATCTGACTTTGGACCCATCAGAGAAAGATGACGGACTAAACACAAGCAAGGATTTTCTGATCCTAGAATTGGAAAGGCCATCCAGCTGGTCCCACCTGTTTTGCAGGATTGCTGAGGCCATAGTTTTCTGGTGCCAGTGTGAGTGACTTTCGGTTTCTTCAGCCTGAATTCTGGTGATGGAGGGGACGAGAGAGGGGGTCTGGGTTTGGGACATGTCCTCCTTTTCAGGATCCATGGCACCTCCTGAATGGACACCAAAAACAGCAATCATAATCACTCTGCTAAACCCCTGATGTGGATTATGTCAATGATTTCAGAACTTCCATCACTTGTGGCTCTCTTTATAAATTTGGCCATATCTGAGTGTCACTGAAACTTACCTACTTAGTGATATTCCCCCTCTTTAAATGGACCTGCTTTGAAGACCTAGATCTATTTATTTACAAAGCAAATTCCATATCACTCCTATAAATAGACGTGTAGTTAGGAACCATACAAATCGCTTTAATCAAAAGAAAATAGTTCTTAAATTCTACCTTTGTATTGCCACCTGGAATAGATTCAAGGCCAAAGTATACTCCCTTTTTTGTTAAAACAGGAAGGAAACAACAAAAATACTCAGTATCTGTTAGGTATTTTTTTTTTTATCTGTTAGGTATTAAAGACACAGTGCCATCCAATAGACATTTGTGTGATGTAATTAAGAGGGTCCAAAGGGAGTTTATTTTTTTTAAAATTTATTTATGATAGTCACACAGAGAGAGAGAGAGGCAGAGACATAGGCAGAGGGAGAAGCAGGCTCCATGCACCGGGAGCCCGACGTGGGATTCGATCCTGGGTCTCCAGGATTGCGCCCTGGGCCAAAGGCAGGCGCTAAACCGCGGCGCCACCCAGGGATCCCTAAAGGGAGTTTAAAAAGACATAATGGGGGCTGGCCTGGGTGACTCAATTGGTTAAGTATCCGACTTAATTTCAGCTCAGGTCATGATCTCAGGGTCGTGAGTTCAGGCCCTGCTTTGGGCTCCTAGCTGGGTGTGAAGCCTATTTAAAAAAAAAAAAAAAGACATAATGTATCCACCGTGTGAATCAATGTTATTTAATGACCTATCACCTAAAATCATTTCAGGTACCATGTGTGGTCTCTGTAAGCTTCCAAACACTCCATTACTCAGGTTCATCCTTGCACCAACCCTAAGCTGGTGTACTGGTTACTAGTTAGCACTACTCCACTTGATGGGTACAGAGAGGCTGCTCCACTAGCCTGAGGTGGCACAGCCAACCGGTGCTCTCTCCCCCAGGCTGCTGAGCTCCAGAGTGGAGTTCTGTGTCAGAGCTACACCTGCCCCTGGGATTTTGTGGTGTTCTGTGAATCCCCAGGAGCTGCCAAGGCCAGGTGTCCATCCAGCCACAAAGTCCCCTTGGTGACACCAGCTCCAGGCTTGCAGCCTCACATTCCTGTGATAGCAGTGTGCACCCAGCAGCCCCGGGACTGCTCAGACATGGCACATGAAGATGACATTGATGCGGGAATGGAGGAGTGGACAGGAGGGGAAGGACACGGAGGCAGGGGATGGAGAAAAGGAGAGCGGCCTCAAGTCTCCATCTGGAAAATGGGTATACTAAAAGCGACTTTGAGGGATAGGTGACTGTCGATTTGAGCACATAGTAGGGGCTTCCCTCCCGCTCCGCTCCTCTCTCTCTTGTCTCATACACCCCCTGCCCACACGTACGTGTGTATTATTTAGAGTGAAAATAGGGAGTTTGTAGCCAGGGTCTGCGCTGACATGAGAATCAACGGGACATGCAGGACAAGCAAGGCCCAGTCAGCCAGAGTCCCTTTGAGCTTCAAGGCAACTTTATCAGAAACTGGAGCAAGGGGTCCCTCGGGAGGTGTCCTCTGGCATGAACCAGGAATCCCTCCCAGCTGAACAGCCTGCCATCCCCCCATTAGAAGCCAAGTGTGGCATTGCCCCTTCTTCTGCGGGTTCCCGAGGGAGATGCAGGCGCCCACCGGAAAGCAGAGATGCGGGTTTCAGGTGTTTTTTTCCAACAGTTCCCCTCAGGAATGAGGGGACCCCCCCAAAGAGAGGGGAGGAGGGGGGGGACAGGACCCAGCAAAGGTAGAGATGTGTCTCCCTCAACACGGGCTGAGCGGCACTCGGGCGTCACTGTGCCTAAGACGGGGAGGACAGGCCAAAGGCATCTGTCCCCTCCACGCTGGCCTCTTGTCTGCTGTGGGCGGGAATGCTGGGCCTGACAAGAAGGCCAGGTTACACCCCAGCGAGGCCTGCTGCTCATCGCGGGCCCACCACTCCCTGGGCTCCCTGGAGCCCAGCACATCTGGCAACCTGGTGGGCTTTCCTTTTGGGACCAAGGAACCTCACACGCAGCGGTGCGGGGGTGCAGAGCCAGGGTAGAACAAGGGGGGCTGGGAGTGGGGGTTCTAACCAGCTCTGGGGGCCTCGGAAGCCTGTCTCTCTCTGGGCCTCAGTTTCCCCAAACTGTAGAATTGTGGCGTAGAGTCCAACCTCTCTGAGGTTTCAGAGCGCTTCTCATTCTTAAAATTAAAACAAAAGACAATGCTCTGGACGCTGCTCTCAGGTGAAACTACAGATGCACATGGAATGCCCAGAGAAATACTCGTGAAGATTATTGCCTGCTGAAGCCCCATCTCCCGCAAAGCCAAATACCCCAATCTTAAGAAAAATCCAATTCAATGACAGAATCTTAATTCTCAGCCAAGGAGTAATGCGGACTTAAGGGTCATATTTATTTGGTCTGAATTAAATGCGCTTAGTCTGAGCCTGCACATCAGAGCTCAGACACTGGTGGCCTTCTTTGTTTTGTACCGTAGGATTAAAAAAAAAAAAAACAACTGAGCAAACATTTTAATAACAAAAGATTTCACATGAAAATGCCAATATCTGACGCCTCTAGGAAAATCCAGATCTGGCTACCATCAGCTGGAGCTGAGCGGGAGAGTGCCAGCTGTGGTGGCCATAGCGTGCTCATCCTGTCCCTGCCAGGTGACATATTGGTGTTGGAGTTTGAGGCTCTGGTTTATAGGGAGAAGGTCTGGATGTTCAATGCACAAAGGGGGACCTTTGTCACCTCCTTCTGTGGGTGACAGAGACACAGCCATGGGCCTGCTCTGCCTTGAAATGATTAGCCTGCCAGCCGCAGCCCAGAGCCAGCCTTGCGTGCGCACCCCCCTCCGCACTAGTTGGCCAAGAAGGAGGCCCTGTGTGTGGCTGTCGGAGCCCTTCGGAAGCGAGTGTCAGCCTGCTGAGGGCTGGGGCCCATATGCGGCCCAGAAACAGCCCAACCTCCCATTCGATCTGGGTTTCCTGCTCAGCCTCTGTAGCACCTACTGCCAACTGGTGGCTTTTCATTTCTTCTGCCCTGGGCCTTTTTCCAACATGCGAAATTGCTTTCTCTTTCTCTCTGCAGGGTGGGTTCTGTGCTTGGTGGCAGAGTTCTCCGGGTTGAGGCTTTTGCAAAATGACTTTCTGGGTTGAGGCTTTTGCAAAAGTGACTTTTCGGAAAGGCTTTTCTCTGTTTAACTTTCAAAACCTCACCTGTCCCACAGTTTTAATTCTCTAGCCTTGTCTCCCCAGTTTGTTGTGTCCCAGGAGGGAGGGGGGCCCGACAGCCAGAGAAACCTTCCCCAGAGACTGCTTGAGCCTCGCCTTGGGTTCACAGCTGAATGCAGCAGGTAGATCACACAAGGAAGCTAGAGGGGCCTGTCCTGAGGCAGGACAGTGCCAGGCATGTTCGGGGCTGGGAAGGCAGGCAGCAGGAGCAGAAGGTGCCTGGGAGCGTCTGTTTTAGGGACGGTGAGGAATTGAAGGGTAGGCAGGGCCAGAACCAAGGGCCTAGGACACCCTGCTCTACTGTGGCCAGAGGTCCATGGGAGCCACTGCAGGTTTAAAGCCACAAATGATGCTGTGAGATCTAGGTTTTGGAAATAGCAATGTACTGACTGGAAGAGAGGCAGGAGGAACAGAGAGAAAGCAACAGCAAGGGTCCATGCAGCAGACAAAGGCTGAACAGCAGGGTGCTGGTGTGACTCCAGGTCTCCCAGATGGGGGGTGGGAAGGGCACTGGTGTTGACTCCAGGTCTCCTGGGTGGGGGGTGGGGCGGGCGGGAATTGAGGACGGGGCGGGGGCGGGGGCTTGTGAGGGATGCTTCTTGGGATGGGGAGATATTAGGCAGACCTAATCTGGGCTCCAGGGCATCGGTGACTCCAGGAAGACAAAGCTCAAGGTTGGGGCTGGTGAGGGAGAGACCAATGAGTCTAGTTTTGTGGATAAGTGATTAATATGCAAAAGAGAGCTGCGTTTTTCGGGTTTGTGATATCAATTTGCCCAGTCTACAACCTGTTTATGGATATGCATGCGTGCTTTTTTTGAACTCATAAAAGATCTTGGGAATCAAGGGAAAGTCATTTGCTTTCTGCTTGCTCCCATGAGAATCACATTCAACCTGGTTAAAATGTGACCTCTTCCAGGCGGAGCTGCGGGCTTTCCCCTTGTGCCCCTGGGTTCTTATCTTATGGCGGCGCTTATCTCGTGGACCTAGAGCTCACAGTTCTTGTCTCTATCTCGATGATAAGTGCATTGATTTCATCTTTGAGTTCACCATCTGGGGGGCACCTGGGAGGCTCAGTGGTTGAGGGTTTGCCTTTGGCTCAGGTCGTGATCCTGAGGTCCTGGGACCAAGTCCCACATTGGGCTCCCCATGGAGAGGCTGCTTCTCTCTCTGCCTATGTCTCTGCCTCTCTCTCTGTGTCTCTCATGAATAGATAAATAAAGTCTTAAAAAAATTCACCATCTGGCACAGTGTTTAATATATAGAAAACAGTCACTAAAAGTTGAAGAAAGATTAAATGATGCTTTCTTATGTTCTTCTTATGGCTTTAGATTCAAGGCACAGAGAAACCCAAGTGTTTGTCCTAGGTCACACAATGGTCTTAGGCCAGATCCTGAGGGACTTTTTTTCTCCAGCTTTGCCTTTCACATTTTACAAAGCATGTATTTGCCCTACACAGGTGTTTATAAGTTAGAACCCATATAGAAATTGAGAGACTTCATGCTAAGTCTGAATTTCTTGATTCTTTTGATAAATCAGATCTGGAGACATTGGACGGTCTCTTCTCTGTTTACCACACTCCCCACCATTCCCCAAGATGACCCCAGCATTAGGGTGGGAGGACCTGCATTCTTCTTTTGACATTATTATATAGTCATGGCTTTAATACACGTGGAAGCAAAATGAAGCTAGAGCAGACCTGATGGTTTGGAGAAAGAGACAGGATATATTACTTTAGTGGAAGTAAAGACTATGTGCTAGCTTTAAGGTACAAATAACCTCCTCCTTCACTCACTTTCACTGTGACTCTTGTGCCCAAGGATCCAGGCACCAAGGCCATCCCACAGAGGCAATAGGGTGCAGTGGTTGGGAGCATGGCTTTTCCAGTGACCTGGGGCAAGTTCCTCAAACTCTTTCTGTCTCTGTTTCATCATCTGCAAAATGAGGTCACGATGGTAACCATACCTATTCTGTAGGTGGTTGCGAGACTATAAGGCAACAAGTGTAATGAGCTCAGAACAGCCCATGCTATCTGATAAACACATATGAGAAAGGAGAAATCCTTGTCATGATGGTGAGTGGCAACTCACTGACTTATTCACTTATCAGTTAAATCGTTTGATCAGCATTGATTGATGTCCTTAGAAGATAGATGCCCTTGAAAAATGCCAGGCTGTGAAAATTAACTCTAACTCAGTGGTTCTCAATCATGATGGGCATGGAATGGTCTGGAAAACCATGGTAAAATTCTGATTCTGGGGTCCACCCAAGACCAAACACTAGACCCTCTGTAGGCAAAGTCTGTGGCCCCCATAATGATGAATTATGTCAAGTTGTGGTCAGGATGGGGCACAGTGCTCAAGCTAAGACTAGGTGCGCATGATCCTGACAGTGACTACCTTCTTAAATTTTGCACCCTGGTGTGCCTCATTGGCTTGACCTAGTTTCTGTCCCCTCTCAAACTTCTGGAATAGACATTCCACAAAAGCAAGGATTTTTTGGTTTATTTTCCCCCCCTTTCTGTGTCTCCAGTACCCAGAACAGCAGTGAACATATAGAATGCCCTTGATAAATGAATGATTGAATGAAGGGACCTATCCTCCTAAAGTTTAGGCTAGAGCTTCCTCTGCTGGACACAGCTGCTTCTGCTCTGCACAAACCAAAGGTGTGTAGTCCTAGATGTCACATGGTCAATGGTGCCAGAGGGGACCTTGGAGGTCAGCTGGGATGGTTTTTCCCAAGCCCAAGGCATTTGAGTCTCTCTATCAAGATGTTTGCCTTATCTACATCCCTCTTGAACTATTTATCATTTCTATTATCGAAGTATACTTTTGTCTGACAAGGAAACCTTTAAAAAAAATGAGTCCTGTAAAGGAAAAACTATTATCACTTGCCATAAATAGGTAACTGTAAAAATAAATACAAAGGAAAGAAATCATGTTGTTACCTTTAGCTGAATGCCATGCCTGAGGAGGAATGGGAGCCTGAGGCCTCCCCTCTTATAATTATGAAAAGAGGTTTAGAAACAGAAGGGTGGTGTTAAAGTACCTTTGGACTGAGACTTTTTCTTATAGGGACTCAGACAGCCCGAAGGATAGTTCAAACTGATCCCTTTCTCTCTCTGTGCATCAATATGATTTATTGCCGTAGTCATGTTTATCACCCAGTCCCATCCAGATGGTACCCAACCATCATCGTACGCATCCCACTGGGAAAACCCACAACTGGTCAAAGCCTCTCATGTTTACAAGACTCATGCCCCAAAGGAGAAGGGTTTCCCCAAGGTCACATTCACTTCTTCATCCATACATTTGTTTGATGTCTATCCATGGGACACCTCCTATATGCCCGGCGCTGTGAACCAGATGGGCCAAATCCCATCGTCATGGAGCTACCATCTTAGAGACTGTATTTCAGGTACCCTGACTCCCCATCTAGTGCTCCTTCCCTGCCCCTTCCCATCCAGTAGAAGGTGTTTTCATGGTTCCTGTCCACTGCCTGCCTGCATCGGTGCCTTGGGCCCTTGGTGTTATATTAACATCTTTTCATTTTAATCAAACAACTACATTTTCACCCCCTCCTGGGTTCCCCGTCCCTCCGGCACGCACTTCAAGAATGCTGCTAATTTCAGCGTCTGGCTTCCAGACCCAGACGTTAAAATGACTACCTTTCATCTCAAGTTCGTAACATAGAAAACCTCCAATATTGGGAACAGATAGCCTCGAAGGTGGGTTCATATCTCTCAGCAAGATTGCTGTAACTTTACTCTCCTGTGCCCGATCAAGGCTTTTCTCTCTGCCTCGTAGGTATTTTAATACAAATGTTCCTTTCATTTGACTGATTGAAGGTCTCCAACCTGCAATAAATGAAACATCTGATCCCCTTGAATCCAAATCACTTTTTCTTTGATTTTCTTTTACTTCTATTTCTTCATCCTTTGTTCTGCAGCTCGAGTCAAATTTCCCTTTAGAAATTGAAAGAATGTGTGTGGGTTTTTCCTGCCTTTTTTTTTTTTTTTTAAACCAGGCTCTAGTGCAATGCTGGCTTGTGGACTAGAATATTAAGGTCGAGTTCAATGGCTGACTGTCTCCAGCAATATGCTTTGCGTGTCATTGTCCTGCCCACCCCATCCAGCCCCCCAGTTTTAGGCAATGGGTATACAAATTAGCCTCTGTCTACAAGTCACAGACTCTGGCTTTCTGAGTCACCCTGGGGCTTGAGAGAAAATAAGGCTAAAGATTTTTTTCCCTCCCACTAAAGGAGTTAAGATATCCATGTACAAAGCCCTACATATTGGCATTTGGCCGTGGAGGTGAGCATTTAATTGCCTCTATAATGACTTATACCTTCTGCATGATATTGGGTCCCCAGTTTCAGGTAACGAGCTGCTGGAGACTGTCAGTCTCTGGAATGACTGGCTCATCCATATTCGCAACTTCAAATGGTGAGCAGTAGTCTTTCAGGAGCCAGCGGAGCCCTCTGTGTGTTCAATTCCCTGTTTGTGCCCTGTGTCTATACTTAGCTAGGATGTTTTTCCATCCAGTGGTCTTGCCTTGGCATCGGTGGAGACTTAAGGGGAAGGTATTGTGGGTACCAGTGCTGCTTCTTATGTCCTAGTAAATCTGCCTTTCTCCCTGAACTGGTAAAATAAAAAGGTTTATTGCATAGGGATGATCGATGGGTAACCAGGGGGGAATCCCAAGGAACATTCTGTTGAGCTCCTTACCCTTTGACCTACTGCTGTCTGGGGCCAGTGAGCCTTCCTGAACCTGTGTAGTCTGTCAGGCTTCAAGAGACTCTCTATGCTGATGATCTGTGTTTAATCCCTGCCTCTTGTTTACCTACCCACGGTTGGTAGGCATCAAGATGGCCCACAAAGATCTCAACTTCTGATATTCATACTCTTGCTTAGTCCTCTCCTGCTTTGAACCAAGGTAGGGCTGTGTGACAAAAAAAAAAAAAAAAAGGCAGAAGTAGTGGTGTATATCGACTAAGAATGGGCCATAAAAGACTGGTTTCCATCTTGGGTGCTGTCTCTTGCTCGGGGGAAGCTGCTAGGTTGCTAGAGGGCTTTGGAGAGACCCACCCTGCAAAGAACTGAAGCCTCCAACTGACAGGCAGTGAGACGCGAATAACCATGTGAATGAATCTTGAAGTGGGCACCCCATCCCCAGCTGAGACTTCAGAAGACAGCAGCCCCGGCTGTGTGTGAGAGCCTTTTGAGAGACCCAGAGCCACTCAGCCTAGCTGCCTGTGGATCCTGACCCTTAGAAACCACATGAGACAACACATGCATTGTTTAAGTTGCTAAGTTTGAGAATAAGTTGTTATGCAGTGACAGATCGCGGATATACCAGTGAACGGGTCCCAAGGCTCTCTGGGGGGTGTTCTAGGTCGGCTTCCTCAGTGGGTGTGGTGGAACTCCCTTACTGTCCTCTAAGATGCATTTTCTGTTCTCTCTCCATAAGAGACACCCTGGATTTAAATGGCTGCTTGGCTGCCTGGAAGGTGCATTTTTCAGCTTCTCTTGCAGCTAGTTGTGATTACATGACTACCTTCTGGTTACTGGGCATATGTGGAGGTGGTGAGTGCAACTTTTGAAGAGTGCTGTCACTGTCTTACATCTTCCTTTTTTTTTATAGCTTCCTCCTTCCTGCAGGCTGGAACTGTTCCTAAAGGCTGGAGCTCCAGCAGCCACCTCTGATGATGACTTCATAGGCGTCCCCAACAAGGAGGAGTGCCAAATCAAATCCTGACCACCAGCCCTAGAAGTTTTATTTATTTATTTTTAAAAAGATTTTATTTATTTATTCATGACAGACACAGAGAGAGAGGCAGAGACATAGGCAGAGGGAGAAACAGGTTCCCCCAGGGAGCCTGATCAGGACTCAATCTCAGTACCCTGGGATCACAACCTGAGCCAAAGGCAGATGCTCAAGCACTGAGCCACCCAGGAGCCCCCACTCCTGGAAGTTTTAGATGGGAGAGAAAAAACCCTTTCCCCTTCCTGTGTTACTGTGAGGACTAAATGAGTTAATGATGTACAGTGGTTAGAACACAGAGGCAGGGCCACGAACATAGAAAGTGCCATGCAAGCTTAGACTCTAGAGCTCCCACAGTCCTTGCTTTGATGGAGAGGCCCAAATGATTCCTTGGAAGCTTTCTTCTCATCTAGAAGTTCAATGCTCCTACTGAGGCATTCTCTCTTAGAGACCAACATTCTGCTCTCCTATGCAATCTCTGCTCTGTATGATTAGTCTCAGGAGGCCCATTCCACTCACTCATTCTTTCTAGTTGCTCACTCTACACCCATGAGTTCAGATCCATTGGTCCCTTCGGGCAAGATCTGGTCTTAAATTTCTGGACTTGTCAAAAAGATACCTTCAAAGCATTTGGCTGGATTGACCAGATGAGTGGTAGTGTTGGGATAAGAAAGACCTGGGGGTTGGTCTGGGAGAAGGCTTGAAGAGGAAATGTCAAAATCATAGATCTGGCTGTGTTGAGTTTGTGATCTATTGACCTTTTAAGCCAAACTGTTGAGTAGTGAGGTGGAAATACAAGTCTAGGGAGTTGAGGGTTGAGGTTAAGGATGGGGAAATAAATGTGAGTACAGACCATGCTGGTACTTATATGTATGTCAACTCCGGAAGACCTTCACCTTGCAACTTTGCTGGCAGAGTAGACAATATTGACAAATTCAAGCCCAGGCAGGTACCAGGTCCAAGTTACTTTAATATCATTTTCAAGGAACATCAACTGGACAATGCTTTCACAAATCACAGGCTGTCAGGGAGGGGGTCACATGGGTATTTAAAAAAAACATTTATTTATTTATTTGAGAGAGAGAGAGAGAGAGAGAGAGAGGAGAGGAGAAGAGAGGCAGGGTAGGAGGGGGAGATAATCCCAAGCAGATGCCTTTGCTGAGCACAGAGCCCTACACAGGGCTCAATCTCATGACCCTGAGATCATGACCTGAACCAAAATCAAGAGTTGGATGCTTAACCCACTGAGCCACCCAGGCACCCCCATTAAAAAGGCACATGGCCATTTTAAGATGAATATGAATGGATATTTCTGAAGGACCTCAGGTTTTAAAGTCAGAGAGCTCCAGGCTGGAGGTCTGGCCCCATCACTAATAACCTATTATCTCTGGGGGCACCTGGGTGGCTCAGTGGTTGAGCATCTGCCTTTGGCTCGGGGCATAATCCCAGAGTGCTGGGATCAAGTCCTGCATTGGGCTTCCCACAGAGAGCCTGCTTCTCCCTCTGCCTATGTCTCTGCCTCTCTCTGCGTCTCATGAATAAGTAAATAAAATCTTAAAAAAATATCTATGCTTTCTGGGCAACTCGATTACCTTTGCTGAGACTTAGTTCTGCCACCTATAAAATAAGGACAATAGAGTTGTTGGGATTTTGAGATTTAAAAAAATCAAGCCACAAATGATTCAACTAAGAGAAGAGACTAATGCATCTTACTCAATCCCCTCATCTCCTAGAAGGAAAAATCTATTGCTATTTCTTGCCCATATATGTTTCTTCTATAATTCCTATATAATGTTTTTGGTCAATGTGGTGAATGAAGGCAGGAAGGTGTTGTAATGGTACAAGAGCTTGATCTCCAGTTGGCACCTTAGAAGGCTCCAGTACTTCTAATGCTAAAGAATAAGCTTGAGGTGATTTGGGAGCCACACATTACCCTTCCACCTCACTGCAATAGAAATTTGGGGAGAATGAGAGAGAGATCAATCGACTGGTCCTTTCCCTTAGCACCTAAATGCAGCCATGATTTGTGGCCATGTCACGCACTGAACCATAAATACCAGAGTCTAGCATGAGAGTTTCCAGATATTTATATTTATAGACCAGGTGCCCTGACTGGTGAAAGGGAGTATGGAAGCCGGAGGGTGGCAGCGTCCTGAGCAGGCGCTCAGAAATCCCAGCTCAGGTGTGTAGAGGAGGGCCTAGTGTCCCCCACCTGGAACCGCCCCAGCTCAGGCCCATGCTCCTGCTGATGTGCCCCCAGGAGCTCAGCCCAGCGCTTGTTGGGGGTGTTTGTAAGCTCTTTAACATGTCCTGTAGTCAGTTTTAAAGGGTCTCGTCGTCCTGAAAGCTCTCTAAGCAACAATCGTCTCTCTCCTCCTCCTTGGCTTCCTTTTTTTTTTTTTTTCATCTCTGGATTTGTTTCAAGCATGATTGGAAACCTGCTGTTGTGAGTTTGCATGGAGGAGGTGGAGGCTTCCCATGTCCTTCTGCTTGTTACTTGCAGGAAGGGAAACATCAAAAGGCCCCGCGCCCACTCCCCACGTGGCCCAGATCTTCCTGTATAATGTGGAGAGGAAACTGGGGCCTTTGTGCTTCCCTCGCTCAGATCATATCAATTCAGTTTTCCCCTTCACTTAATTTGTAGTTGGAGTCGTCCTGGCAGGCATGCAGAGGTGGGTGAGGAGGAAGGTCAGGACGGGAGAGGAAGCCGGCTGGATGCAGGCTGGTGAAGACGCCCCAGGATTTGGAAACGAGGGGGAGGGAATGGCCAACATAACCAGGGTAAATCTCTGGTCAAAAGATGGCAATAGGACTGCGGCACTAACCTGGATGCTCCCAGCCCCCTTGGGCCCCCCCGGACCTCCCCAGGACTTGGCCGCTTTCTGTTTTGAATCCATAAAACAAGGCGCTGGTAAGCTGATGAGCCTTAGAAACCTCTCCAGACATTAGTTTGTGATTCCACATCCAGTTCTGTCTCTTAACATCTGGCCTTGTCCGTATCACTTCATCTCCAGAACTCTGTTCCCTCCTCTCTACAGTGGAGCTGTGAGGGGATGCGATAAGGGAATTATCACAAAAGGGCTTGGCAGGTGCCTGAAGCCTGAGAGGGGCCCAATAAATGCTACTCACATATACACCCCTTCTCTACACCTCCCGTGTATGCATGGGGGTACCTAGGGGACTCGTAATTTTTTAAAAAGATTTTATTTATTTATTCATGAGAGACACACAGAGGCAGAGACACAGGTGGAGGGAGAAGCAGGCTCCCTATGGGGAGCCTGATGCGGGACTCGATCCCAGGACCCCGGGATCACGACCTGAGCTGAAGGCAGATGCTCAAACACTGAGCAACCCAGCTGCCCTGGGACTCATAATTTGACATATTTATTCTAGTAAATATTTTATATTTTGTGAGCCAGGTATGGTCCTGCCGCATATCTTTCCCCCAACTATTTAAAAATGTAAAACCATTCTCAGTTCCCAGGCTGTACAAGAATACGTAGTGGACTGGAGTTGGCCTATGGACCATTGTTTGCCAGCCATTCTACTCTTGAAATCCATGGTTTGTATCCAAATCCTAGCTGTGTGACATTGGGCAAGTCATTTAATCCCTCTGATTATCATTTTCTTTAGCTACCAAGTGGGGCTTGTAACTACCCTGTCCACAGTGGCACTATGGGAATTATGCACACAGATACAACATTTAGCAGAAAACATCTGGGATACAGTTAGCACCTAGTGATTATATTTAATGTTATTAGTCAGCAGCTGGGAATTTGGAGCTGGATTCAAGAGTTCAGCTGGGGATAGAGTTTCATTTTTCTTGCCACAGGATCAAGGGAAAAGGAGTCTTTGAAAATAGGGTGCAGGGTATCTCTGGACCAAAGACTGACTGATTGATGCATTCATTGCTTCATTCACTTACTCGCAAACATTTACTGAGAGCCTACAGCATGCCAGGCACTGTATAAAAATTGGGGATACAGCAGAGTACAAAGCAGACCAAATCCCTGCCCACAAGGAGTTCACACTCTAGTGGGGGGAGATGGATGATACACATCTAAATACACTTCAGAAAGTGATAAGGGCTATCAGAAAAAAATAAAGCAGAAGAGAGAGGGTTAGGAAGTGCTGCATGGGGATGATTATTTGTTTGTGCTGAGGTCAGAGAAGGCCTCAGTGGGAAGGTGTTACAGGAGCAGAGATTGGAATGAAGACAGGGAATCGACCACATGGATGTTGGAGAAAGAGAATCCCAGGCACAAGGAGTAGCATGTGCAAAGGTCCTGTGGCTGGAACATACTTGGTCTGTTGCAGGAACACTGAGGAAGCCAGAATCCTAGGAAGGACAGTGAGGCCAGAGCTAAGTGTTCCAGAAGGAGATGGCAAACAGATGTCAGTGAAGGAGGGAGGCTAGGGAAGGGTGCAGACCATGCATGTCAGGTCTCACAGGCTGTTGTGAGCTCTTTCACGTACAGGGATGCTGGGGGTGCAGCCAGCTTCTCTGCTCCTTCCCTTTGCAGATACTCTTTTTTTCATTTAACTCACACCCATGTAGCACTCACTCTATCATAGTTACACACCATCATCTAGTTGTCTAATGGTTCAAAATCAAGCGTGGGAGGGGGAGACAGCTATTCAATAAAGATACAAAAATAAGACCATTGCCCAAGTTATAAGGAAAATTGAGTCTGGAAACCAGGGAAGACTGCTCTGAGGAAGGAACAGTGGAGGGGAGAGTGGGCATCTGGTGGGTGGCAGTAGGGTCCCTTCCCGGGGCTCGGAGAAGGCTGGTGTGGCTGGGAGGTGGCGAGCAATGGGGACCGTGGCCGGTGCATGAAGTTGGAGCAGGGACATCTGCTGGGTCTTCCGAAGCCTTAGGGGCCCGGTAGGGACCCTCATTTCTCCTGAGAGCAAGGAAGCCTCTCAAGTGAGCAAAGCAGAGAATGACATGATCAAATATGCAGCTGGACAAGGTCACTTTGGCTGTCGCCATGGAAGGGAAATCGGACTGGATTTGGGGTCACCTATTAAGAGGTTATGACAGTTATCAAGCTGAATACTTATAGTTTGATAAGACTGGAGACAGAGGGGACAGAGGGAAGGACCCTGTAAATGTTTTGCAGGTAGTATTGGGAGGACTCAGGGGAAGATTAGTCTTTAGGTGTAGACAGAAGGCACCAAAATGGCTTTGAGGCTTGGGTTCGTGTCCCCAGATGAAGGGTGGGCAGGCTGCTGGCTGGAGGGAGGAAGCCTTGACTCGTCTCACTTCTGTGATCCACCCGTATGGGCTCCTTGAAGGTAAGGACCATAGTTAGTTCCCTCCCGAGCACCTGGCTCCCAACCTGGTTACAACAGGTGCTAGGTCAGGGTGACATCAAGGTCCCTTCAAGCCAGGCTTCCTCCAGGGAGTTAGGATAGAACCTGGAAACACACCAAACTGGCCTAAGTGGAGTGACATTGAAGTTCAGTTTGGAAGTGAACTGAATAGGACTAAAAAATCTGTGCAGGGGGCACCTGGGTGGCTCAGTTTGTTGAGTGTCTGCCTTCAGCTCAGATCAGGATCCCAGGGTTCTGGGATTGAGCCCCACATTGGGCTCCCTGCTGAGCAGGGAGCCTGCTTCTCCTCTACCCCTGCTCATGTTCTCTCTCTCTCTCTCTCTTTCAAATAAACAAATAAAATCTTTAAAAAAAAAAAAAGTCTGTGGGGTTTTGACAATCAACTAGGAAAGTGGCCCCTGATCTTACCTGGCAATTTCTCAAGGTGACTTTGGACTGCCTCAGTTTCCTTCCACTTTGGCCCCTTTTCCTCAACCTCTCTTCTCTGCCTTCCTCTCCATTCCCAATATAGCCTATTTCTGGAGGCCACACTGGAGGGGACACTCTAAGCTCCTCCCTACCTCGGGGCCTCTGCACAGTCGGCGCCTGCTCTATTGGGAGTGCCTCTCCTGTCTGCCCCATCTCATCTCCATGAGTCTTTCTCATCTTGTTGTGCCACCTGTCACTTGCTCAGGTCATCTTCTCAGATCCCCTAAGCTCTTCATTCCCGGAGCATCCTGTACTTTCCCCAGGTGGCCCTGCTCAGAGCTGTCATTAGTTACTGTCCTTGTCCTTTTATATCCCTCTGGGTGATCTGTGACCCCTGGTGCCTAGGGCTGTGCTGGCCAGGTGCTGAATGAATAGATGGATGAATGGACGGATGCCAAGGCTTATGCAGTCTCAGGTTTGGGTGAGCCAACAGCAAGCTCATATTGTCCAATAGTGTTTTAGAAAGAAGGATTTTTGTTTTCCATCTTCTGGGCATATCTGCATTTTATGAGCCGAAATAAACCTTAGGCTAAAGGAATGCACCTCTTGTGATGGAGAAAATATTTTAAAAATATTAAATGCCTGTGGTTTTCATCCAAGTCCTCTATAAATCACATTGTCCACAACCATTCCACCACACTTGCTCCAGTGAAGGGTGAATGCCACCTTGGGAAGGAGTGTGCTAGAAGGTAGGAGAAGTCCCTGTGGATGAGAAGAGGAAGTGGAAAGCCCTTTCCTGGCAGGGGAGCTGTGAGAGGAAAATGCAAGGTAGGGACAGGTAGGGGGCAGGCCAAGTGCTGCTGGAGTTCTGACTGCCGCCCTCAGCAGGAAATGCTGGGGTCACATTCTCCACATAAGCAGCACCCTGAATGTCCAGGTGGGATAGATCGCCGGGAGGCTCTGGTCCTACGGGCAGAACTGACTCCAGCAGGTGCGAGTGAGGACTCAGAGGGCACAGTAGGGTAAGAGGTCCCTTCCCTCCAGTCATAAACATGAGGACCAGATAAGATGATTTGAACTGAGAGGAGATGCTTCAAACTATGTCTTTAATGAGCAAGCTGACACTATCCATCCCTGAACCTCCTGCCTAACACATGCAACCAGTGGCAAGAGGTTGGGGGGAGCTGATAAGACCAAGAGCCTTAAAGAAAACAGTGGCATTGTCTCTGTACATCTGAGTGGTAGTTGGATTGAAGTCATGACACCAACTTCCCTCCACACTCTGTAGTGTAGCACCTGGGGATTAGGCAACTTGATATTATTAATATTGTCTGCCCTTTGGTGCCATCGCAGCCGCCCTACCATCTGGAGCGTGCTTTCTCCTCCAGGTTGACCTCCTCTGCATCCTCTTCCATCTCTTTTGTAACGAAGAAGCACAACGTTGAAAGATTACCGTAGTCCAGTAGCAAACAGGAAGTGGGGATCATGGGGCTGAGACTCAGCTCCCTGGCTCCCAGACTCTTTTATCTGAGACTCTGATGGACAGGAATCAGCAGTGACCACGGATGCGTGTGCTTGCATCGCTCCCTGCTCCCCATGTGCAGGATGGGTTGTCTCCATCTCACCTGTCCACACACAGACGCTGGGGCCTCGGATGCATTAGCCAGCACCCCCCGCCCCACCACAGGTTCTGTACCCTCGGACTCCTTAACCGAGCACACTTAACCCTTATTCTCCTGTGTGGCCACTCTCGCCCACAGATCCCATGCTAACCCAACGGTTTTTCAGTTCCTGGCTCATCCCCCAGCCCATTGCAATTACCCTCTACTCCTCCTAGGAGTTAAATATTCCTGTCATGACTTGACCCTTTTGAAAATGTCTGATCGTTGTATCATAAAACAATGGCAAGGCAGTTTAATTGAATCCTTTTTTTTTTTTAAAGTGCATACTGACATCTGATGCAGAATAATAATGCTTGGCACTCACAGAGAACTTTTCATCTTCAAAGTGCTTTGTTACCATTAAAGGCCACGTGTGCCGAAGACGGATTCGCTTTCCTCTGTGTCACACCGGATCGCATCAGATTGAATTTGGTGGGGATACAGAGCAGGGGACTCTGTTGGAGTGCTGAGTGGTGCTTGAAAACAGCCTGAAAATAAGTGCTCGAAAGCTCAGGATAATTGTCATTTTCATTCTCATTCCCCACAACCGTGTCCCCGTCGTGCCTTCTTATTTCTGTTTGGGGCAGCGGCACAAGCTGGGTTATGCTGCAATAACAAGCAATCCCCTGACCTCAGAGGCTTAAGCTGGAAGAAGTTGGTGTCCGACGCATGCTACATATCCAGTGGGTCCCCTGGGGCTCTGCTCCATATCTCCTCTGCACAAGGGACCCAGGGTACATAAGTGGCCACCATGATGATGACAAATGTCATTCGAAGGGAAAGAGAGAGTGTGGGCAATCACACACTGACTGGCTCTTAACGCTTCCACCTGAAATGCTCACATGTCACTCCTGCTCATAAGACATTGGCCAACGGGTCGCATTGCTCCGTCTAACACAAGCTGGGAACTTATCACAACCTCCTAAATCTCTCTGTTGAACCTGATCACGTTACTTCTCCTCCATGTCTGCTGTCACCTCCCCCAGCAGCTTCTCTCCTTCCCTAGACTTCTCCAGAAGCCCCACCTGATTTCCCTAATTTCTCTTGGGCTTCTTTCCCCTAATCTGCTCTCCATACTCCAGAGCAAGGTTTTCAACATGCAAATCTGATGTCATTACCCTCACCTCAAGTTAAAACACTTCATAGCCTTTCCGTTGATCTCCATCACAGTTGGGCCCTGATGTACCCCGCTAACCTCATCTCGGGCCATTGCTCCCCATCACTGTCCTTTGGAGTCCTTGAACTGCAGGCTCTTTGCATTGACATTGTCTTCACTTAGAATCCTCTTGCCCCCAAATCCCTCCCCCCAGGTAGCTCCCAGCCAGGCATGCTTTCTCCAGAGAAGTCTCTCAGGTAACCTTTGGAGAGTCCACCATGAGCCTCCCCTGTGTATTACTCCCTGCAATCACAACTGTGTTTGCGTGGATGGCTCAGGGACTCTAAGCTCCACAGGGCACAGGCCTTATATTATTTCTCTTCAGCTATATATTGTCTCAGCCTAATTGCATAGTGCTTGGCACTCCTTAAATATTAATGGATTCAACGATTGAATGAATGAATTTCAAGTTCTCCCATTTCTATTTGCCAAAATATCCACCTTTAAAACAATATTTTATTTATTTGTTCATGAGGCACACAGAGAGAGGGGCAGAGACACAGGCAGAGGGAGAAACAGGCTCCCTGTGGGGAGACCGATGTGGGACTCGATCCCAATCATGACCTGAGCCAAAGGCAGACATTCAACCACTAAGTCACCCAGGTCTCCCCCAAATATCCACCTTATCTGAGGGTTCAGGTCAAAGGCAAAGCCCTTTGAGTGTACCTTCCTTGTCGTATTTATCACATTTCCTTGTTCTACAATCATTGTGAATTTGTCTTTCCTTCCCCCATGGGGTCTAGTAGCTTCAGAGCTTTGCCTATTACTGACAATTAGTGTGTGGCTGTTAAATTGACCCAAGGTAGCTAAACTCACCCTTTCTGGTTTTGAGGCAGAATGAAGTCTACATGGCATCTCCGTTATACTCTGCCCAGGGGTGTGGCTCTGCCCATCTCCCTGACCCCATCCTCTTCCCCTCCTCTTCACCCCATCCATGCCCTCTAACCACAGCAGCCTTTTGGCTCTTCCTCAAGCAATGCAAGCTTATTCCAACTGCAGGCCCTTTGCACTCCCTGTTGCTCCTCCCAGAGCACTCTAACCCTGGGTCTTCGCAGGATTGTGTCCCTCACTCAATTCAGGTAATTGCTTAACTCTCACCTCTCCAGAAAGCTCTTCCCCATCAAAAATGGCATAACCTCTTTTCTCTCTACTTAAAATTGTTCTCCGCTTTTTAAATTGTTTAGTATAGCTTTCATAAAGGCATGCCCTATATTTATTTGTTCATTTTCTGGTCCTTCACTTCAGTGTGGGGAGGAGTCCATGAGGGGAGGAGTCATCTGCCTTGCTTGTCACAATATCTTCAGTCCCTTCAGCCTCTAGAATGATGCCTGGCACAGAAGGGGTCAATGAACCCCTGTGAAGGAAGGATTTTTAATGATACTGATTCCCTGGCTAGTTTTGTCACATGGGGACATAATTAAGAGATTTAACTTGATTGATATTTTAGCTGCAGGGTAACAGGTATTTTCTAGGTGTTCCTGTAAGAATAGGAGGAATCGTCTTGCAACTTTCAGTCTGTTTTTCTTTCCATTTCTGCCTGTCTTTCTGACTCTGTCTCTCACTTTCTCAACCAATCAAAGTCACATACACATATACACATACATCTACTCAGAACAACTTTATTAGATCATTAGTTGAGGTGATGGAAAGTTGACGTTCTTTGATTTTGTTCTTCATGTGTTGTAGATTTCAAATAAATTAAGTTAGTCCCAAGAAAACAAAGTATGAATTTTGCAATTTTCTGAGAATTATTGGAACCAGGTCTTCAACACGAGATACGAGTCTATAAATATTCTCAATGCTTAAAGCAGTAATTACATTTCTGTGCTGATTCGCACGTAAATGTTTTCATATTTCTGCCACATGCATGTTGAGTGTACATAGTTTTCTTTTTTTCTTTCTTTTTCTTCTTCTTTTTTTTTTTAAAGAAAAGCACATAAAATACAAATCTTTCTACTTCAAAGTGGCGGGAGAGGAGTTAGAGTTCTAAATATTCTCTGATTTGGAATGGTGTTCCACTAGCATGAAACCAACATTTCATCAAAGTGGCTTGCTTCAATCAGGGTTGTACCGGTGAGATATAAATTATAAATCATATCTTCTGTTTTACATGAGAAATGGGAGCTCTGAGGTGGATCGTGCTTGAACAGATG
Organism: Nyctereutes procyonoides; assembly: GCF_905146905.1. Classification (NCBI taxonomy): domain Eukaryota; kingdom Metazoa; phylum Chordata; class Mammalia; order Carnivora; family Canidae; genus Nyctereutes; species Nyctereutes procyonoides. The sequence goes on along the minus strand of NW_026575052.1, from coordinate 25,056,331 downwards.
GACTCGAGGTGGTTTCATGTCTTCTGCTGCTTATGTTTTGCTTCTAATGTCATTTTCAAAGATTCCATCATTAACTTCAGAGGCACTCAGGCAAGGTTCTTTCAACAACTAAATATGGGTTTTGGCAAAGGTTCCAGCAGCCCAACAAGGCAGGGTGGCCTGGGGTGGCTGGGGAGGCACAAATGGACCAGAGGAGTGGGCATGGAGAAGAGGACCGAGCAGGGGACAAGGAAGGGGCATCCCCCGATGCCCTCTCAGTTCCACTCTCTTAGCTAGAGAATGCCAGGGAAGGAATATAGGACTGACTTTCAGGTCCAACTTCATCTGCAGCCCATTGTTAATTGTGGGCCTCAGCTTCCCAGCTAATCGGTACCTAACATACGAGGTTGGACCAGGTGGGCTGATAGGCCACTGCATGGTTTGTTATTTGCTGGAATTCTGTTCCATAAGAAGTTTCTGAGAGTTAGGGTGACCAATAGCAGGGTGGGTGGCTCAGCACCATGGAAGTTTATTTTGTCACTGTTCTGGAGGCTAGAGGTCCAAACTGAAAGTGTCAGTAAGATCATGTTTGCCCTGATGGCTTTAGGAGACTCCTTCTTTTCCTCTTCCATCTTCTGGTGGTCCTGGTTGTTCCCTGGCTCATGGCCACATCACACCAACCTCCATCTCTGTCTCTACATGGCCTTCTGCTCTGTGTGTGTCTCTCTGTGTCCTCTCCTCTTCTTATGAGGACACCAGTCATGGGATTTAGGGGGCATCCTTAATCTTGAGGTCCTTAACCAATGACACCTTTGGAGCCCCTGTTTCCAAATAAGGTCACCTTTCTGACATTGTGAGGGACATGAATTTGGGGGGAACACTATCCAACCCATGGCGCCCCCGTATGCCTCTGTTGCCCTGGATTTCTTGTCATCTCCCTTGGACTCTACGAAGCTCCCCTGGATCCAGCAACTGAAGTGTTAATTCATGGCACGGCAGGTCACCTAGGGACCCTGCTCCAGGCCTCCGGGCAGGACTACAGGATCCTAGGGGCTCTGGCTACAGCATGCTGCTGCCATAAGCAGCACAGACAGCACAAGGGGGAGAGCTGGGATGAGCACATTGAGGACCAAAGAGACTTCAGACGTAGACAAAGGGAAGACGGTGATTGGGGGGCATATTTTGGGAAGACTGAACCCCAGTGGTGTGGTGTGTACATGTGCGTACATGAGCGTGTGTACACCTGTAGCCAGAGGGGGCGTGTGCTGAGAGTAGCCTCTGCTTGGCCAAACGGATGCCTTTGCCATGTAGCTGGGCAAAGAGTGCTTTCCTACACCTACACATTTACCCATGTTGTTTCTCTGCCTGGAATGTTCTTCTACTCCCTCTTAAGCTATATTCTCATCCTTCAAGGCTTTCTGGGATTTTGTTCAGGCCTGTTGTGCTACTCTATTCCCCATCCTTCCTCTGCTCTGAACTGCAGGAGAGGAAGAGAGAGCCAGAGAGCCAGAGACCTGCAGGCTACATCTCCTCAGGTCCTGATCAACTGGTGTCCAGCTGGATTCACCAACGGGAGTCACTGCACAGCATGGAGGGCAGGATGGAGGCGGAAGCCAGGATATTTCTCCCCTTCCTCCCCAACTACTGGTGGAACCTCACAATCCCATATTTGGCTTCTTGTTTTCTCCATCATTGGTAACCAGTTCCCTGTATTAAATTCCTTCTGTTTTAAGTACTCAGACTATTTGGCTGAAATGCCTTTGTGGCAACACCAAAATATGCTACATAACCATTTTTTTTATTTACCTCTCTGCCTCCCCAACAAGACAGGGAACTCATAGAGGTAGGACCTGTGTATTACTGTTTTTTGGTACCCACCCCCCATCAGAACCTTTCTTTCCCACTCCAACCTGTCCAGGACCCCTTGCATAGAAGGTTCATGGTAAATGTCTGTTAATTGAATGAATAAATGACAAGAAAAAAATCAGCTTTCCAAGGGCTTGTAATTGGCAAGTAGACATTATCTTCCATTTTCTTGACACAACTCACAGGAGTCTATTCTTTGCCTACATACACAATGTATAATCATACAGCTATCTGCACGTTTATTTGATTGACATCTGTCTCTTCATCTTCAAGGAACAGAACTTGGAGCAGTTTGTTTAGCTCACCACATTGTCCTGGCACGGTGCCTAGCTGATAGTAAGTACTCATGACATCTCTGTTAAATGAACGGTGGGTGGCCCAGCTAGGCCTTCAAAATTTCTAATTGCTTTTAACTTAAAAGAGAAAACTTAGCTCCACCTACTTGGGAAAAAAAGGAAAATATGTTAGCAGATGAAATTGAAAGACAAAGGAAGTATAGAAGAATTTTGTCAGCATTACCAAATAGTATTTCCTTTTGCTCTCATGGACCATGATAGTCCCTATGCAGTTTGGTTTTAGAGATCTCTGTTAAGCAGAACAGAATGAAGACTGTGTTTCCTCCTGATGCTGCAGAGACATGGACCAGGCCTCTCTTCTCTACCCTTCCACAGTTTCCTGGGTGGCCCTCCGCCGAGCCAGTGCTGATCAGAGCCTAGTGTTTGGTGGGTTTACACACCTGAGTCTCTCACTAGCTTGGAACCTCCCAGAGGGCAGGAGCTGTGTTGGGGTGGTCACTAGTGCCAACCACAAACATTCCAATTCTTTCCTCCTTCCAGAGCACAGTAGGATTGCATTTCCTGGCTGTCTGTAAAGTCAATCATGGGCAATGATACGTGAGTAGAAGTGACATATGTCGCCTCCAGGAGGAAGCCTAAAGAGCGAGGAGCATGATTCACCAGGTTCCACCAGGTTCCGTTCCCACTGCAACAGGAATGTGGAAGCACCTGCCCCGCCTGTGTCTCCGGGACTTGGAGACGCAGCGCCCCCTCCTGACCGGTGACGGACATGCAGCATGAATGAGAGGTCGACTCACTACTTCCTGTAGGTTTCTGACATTGTAAGCTTGCCTGTTTCTGCAGCGCGATCCAGCCTCTCCTGCCTGGTAGCCAAGTCTTGTTCACTTGGTTGGCTACTGAATCCAGAATGGTGCCTGCCTTCTATCTTGTGGGCTCTTAAAAAAAAAAGGATGAATACTTGACAGCTGAGATAAAAGAGGCAGAAGAATCAGAGGTGTGGATAGTATTTTTGTTTCCTTAATTCTCCTTTCTCATGGCTCAAAGTGCTAATTTATCTGCTGCCCACTGCCCTATCCATTCATACATTCTTCCAGTTAGTTGGCCCATCTGTAGATATTGGGAGTAGTCACAGGGCACCAGCTCCTGGGTTAGGTACAGGGTGGATACGACATGATCTGTTCTCTTAAGAAACTCACAGGTGCCTCGGGAGACAGACCCAATGTGAGTGCTGTCACTCCCATGTCCAGGGTCCTGGGAGGGAACCCAGAGGCACCTGAATGAACATACATGCATTGAACATAAACATACATTTTGCTCAAGTCCTTGGTGCTTTCATTTCCTAGTCCTCCAAAGTCCCTTACATTGCTTCCCCATCCTTGGCCAGCACTATAGCTCTTGGAGGGAGGAAAGCCCAGCTCATCATCCCCATTTGCGAGATGAGGGAACAAGCACTGGGGGAGTGAGACACTCAGCTAGATTCAGTGCCAGAGCCGGCATGAAAACTCTGTGGTCAGAGTTTCTAAAGTCAGAGGAGGCTGACCCTCTCATTGGGAGGCCAAGAAAACAGTCTGATGCAGACCAGGGACTTTATCAATGTCATCTGGTGAATCAGTGTCAAAATCAAGACTAGAATCCCATTCTCTCTGTCTGAAAAGTTCCAGAGATGTCTTCATCCAAATCACGTTTTTTTTTTTTTAAACAAAAACAAAACAAAGCAAAACAAAACAAAACAAAAACAGTTTCGAACTGACTAACAAAAAGCTCCTTGTGTTGATTATTTTTGCTTCAAATCAAAACCAGTTAAATCCAAGAGTCAGAACCACCAGGCAGAAAATGTCTTCTCAAGATACTCTGAGATCCTCCTTGGTCTGACATGAGCGGAAAACCCAGACCTGAGCTCTGGGCCACATGCCGAGTGGACATCTTGCAGCCCTGCAGGCCGGTTGCACACGATCAATACTGGGGGTGTTTGTGCAAGCAGCTCTGAACACCAGAAGTCGGGGAGGCAGGCGGATAATTTTGCAGTGGGGGAGAAGGAAAGCAGGCCTACCAGGTATCTGTTACTCGGGGAGAGATGAAAGAGGAATCAGCAGGCCCCTTTCAAAGCTGAAAACAGCCTGCATGGGCCGCTCACGCGGATGGCCAGCCAGCTGGGCGACAGGGGTTTTCTTCCATTGTGGTTGACCAGACCAGGAGAACTTCTCTGGGCCGCTTGTGTTAATAGGTTGTTAATGATTGATGCAGGGGCCTTTTAAGTCACCAAATGAAAGGCAGAAACAGGGCCTGGCTTGGGAGCTGATGACTACACCAGCACTTGTTCCATGCAAAGGCGGAATTTTAAAACATTTATGTTGGCTGAGCTTGAGCTGGGCTACACAACAGCCCGTTGAAGGAATGAAACGATCTTGTCTTGTGTTCGCCTTCCTTTGTTCTTTCACTCAGACATTAAAAATACAGCAGGCTAAAAGGAGAAAATAAATTTCAAAGATCCTGCTAGATGTCAGGCTCAAAGAGGAGGCGAGATGTGGAGTGAGTTTGCTAAACAGATAAAGCAAGTGGGTAGGAGACAAGTGGTAGGTTCTTTGGACCCAGAGACTTCACTCTGTCTTGGCTTCTCGCAGCCTCCTTGGGGAATTTCTGGGACACGAGATTGGTGCACCTGCTGCCCCTAACCCAGAGGTTTTCACAGAGCATTAAAGTCCACTAGTGAAATAGGCATTCTCTGAGCTCTCGGCTCAGCTAAGCTGAGTTTCCAAAAGTAGTGTGGCTTAGGTTCTTAAAAACAATAACCTTAGCTATTGATGTATAATACAAATACAGAAGGGTGTTTTCTGGAAGTCATAAACGTGCGCCTTTCTATCCGTGCATTGTATATGTCCGTGTTGACCAATGGAAAACACCCAAGTCACCCGCACTTGTGTCAATGAGCAGAGCATTAGTCTGGACACATTGTATCTAAAGGATCAGATGATTTCTTTGGAACTCTCCCATTGCAGATCAGATTTTCTTACTTTGATAATAGCTAATAAGTAGGGTGATTGCATAATTTATCGCGAGTGGGACATCTTTGGGAATGAAAATGTACAATGGGCATAAGTTGGAATGGTCTCCGTAAAAGCTAGGATGAATGTTCACCCTGTCTACCAAGAGTCTACCAAAATACCAAGAGTACACATGTGTGGAGCACTGTGTGTTTGAGTCCGTGTCTGCCATGGCCTCACCCCAGTCCTTCTCTGCCTTTCTCTCCCTGCCCTGTGCTCCAGGAAGTGGATTTTTGTGCACCCTGTCTCAATGGTTCATGGACCTCTGGCTTCTGCCAATGGGAAGCCTAGCAGGAGATCAGAGGGCCAGAGGAGAGAGAAGTTGGAGTATTTCTTCCCTCTGCCTCCCGACACTGCTGTAGCATCGCTTCTGCCTTCCATGGCTCAGCTTCTACTGGGCTGGTCTTCCTCCAAATCCCAGCCCTTTCTGGCCTCTGGTTGACCAGTTCCTCTCCTTGCTTCCTCAGTGCTAGGGGCTGGAATTGGTTTTTCTCAATTGCTAGTCCTCAGGTGCCTCCATATCCCTCTTTGGTTTCTACAACCCTGCCCACACCTCTGTGAGTAGCTCCTGCATTGCTCATTAGAAGGTTCTCATTCGGAAAAAAAAAAAAAAAAGAAGAAGAAGAAGGTTCTCATTCGAACCCTCCGACTTGAAATCCGTGTCCTGCCAGGCTCCTGACAGATACATCTGCTTGCTAGGAGCCAGCACTTTGTGCCCATCATCTCATGGAGTCCTCACAGCAGTCCACGAGCTAGTGACTGTTCTCCCCATTTCATAGGTAAGCAAACCGAAGAGAGAGAAGTTAAATCATCTGCTAAGGTGCACGGGTAGAGATCAGGTCTCATGTGCACAACGGGAATCTGGGAATGGTGAGGCAGGTCTTGCTCAGACTCATACTTGGAGGGCCTCTGACCACATCCCGAAATAACCAGTAGCTCCAGCAGTTCAATGCAAAGCCTGCAGCACAGAGAAGAGACTCAGATACGTGTAAGACTCAAGCTGGCTTTCTGTAGACAGATAAAGCATTGACTGTCTATACTTTTCTCTTTTCCAGCCACTGCTTTAATATCGTAGAGCAGTGAGTTCCCCAGACCTGCAGCATCAGGTTCTCTTGTTAGAAATGCCAAGTCCATTTGCAGATAAAAAAAAAAAAAAAAAAAAAAAAAAAAGAAATGCCAAGTCCAGGGCCCCACCCCACCCCTACTGAATCAGATTACCTGCGATGTATTATTGGCGACCTGTATTTTAACAGGCCCTCCAGGGGATGCTGATGCCCTGGCCCTTGGGCTCTTGTGGCTTCCTGCCTGAAACCTGGCCCTGTCTGCATATCAGAGTTCCTCAGGACTTCCCAAATTCTTTCTTTGTCTAATGGGATTGAGAACAGGTGAGAAGATGACATGAAAAGCCCAGGTCCCCTGCCTTCCTCCTTCCCCTGTGGGCCCCTCTCTATTTATGCAGCTGTTAAAATCACTGGAGCAGTTGTTCATGAATATTTCAGGGCCTCCAACAAATCCTGAGTCTGACTAGTAAGGCAAAGAGGAAGGAACCCAGAACTGCCTGACCTTATGGCCTGTTGCTAACAGAACTAGTCATTTATTCATCAAATCCTAGTGCCCCCCCCCCCCCGAATCTGGAAGGAGAAGGCCTTGGTACACATGGGACCCATGGGAAACAAGGATAGTGGGTATAACCAATCTTCTCCATGCTGAGAAGTTTCTGTAGGAAGCTTGATGGGGACATTGCCAATACTGTGGTTTAAGTGGGGTTCTTTCTATTCTGTAGTGATAAGCAACAGAAGCTAAACCAAGGGAGAGATCAAAGAAGTTTATTAGAGGATGTATCAGTCAGGGTTCAATCTAAGAAACAGAACCAGTAGAAGATATATATTAAGAGTTTTATCACAAGGAATTGGCTTCCATGACAGTGGGACTGGCTCGGCAAGTCCTACATCTGTAGGTTAGGCTGTCACGAAGGCAGGCTGGCACTCTGAGGCATGGACTGTAGCTGTGTCCATGGGCAAAATTTCTTCTCTTTGAGAGAGCCTCCATTCTGCTCTTAAGGCCTTTCACCTGATGGGATCAGGCTCACTCAGGTGATCTAGAATAAACTCTCTTCCTTAAAGTTGACTGATTAGGGACCTTAATCACATCTATAGAAAACCTTCACCATTACAACTAGATTTGATTAATAACTGGAGACTATAGGCCAGCCAAGTTGACCCATACAATGGACCATCACAGAAGAGCATGGAGTAGTCCCAAGAATCAAGGAAAAGCCACACTGAAAGGATCAAGGACCATTCTGGAAGTAGTTGGCGCCCATGGGATGCTTCTTCTGGGAGCCATTTCTAGGGAGAATAGTTCCAAACAGTTTTGATGTCATGTCATTTCTCCTCAGTGCCAATTCCTGCTGCAGCTGGGTGGCTCAGTGGCTGGGCATCTGCCTTCAGCTCAGGGTGTGATCTCAGGGTCTTGGGATCGAGTCCCACATTGGGCTTCCTGCATGGAGCCTGCTTCTCCCTCTGCCTGTGTCTCTGCCTCTCTCTCTCTCTGTGTGTCTCTCATGAATAAATAAATAAAATCTTTAAAAAAAAGAAGAAAAAGTGGCCATTCCTGAGTTTATATGATGCCTTCCATTCAATTCAAAATTCACAGGGCTTTGCTTTCTGCTCCCCGATGCCCCTCCCTCTCTCACGGTGAGGACACTGGATCCCAAGGATATTGATACATTACTCACTCACCCCAGCCTGCAAGAGACACACAATAGTTTCAGAATTGCTGCGTTGTACCCCTACCAACAGCCCTCAAAATGCAGGTGAAGATTTTTTCATATTTTTTCAGTCCCTAGACTATATCCCACTATAGGTGTGGACAGTCAGAGTATTGTGTTCAAAAGTTACCAGAGGGGGGATCCCTGGGTGGCGCAGCGGTTTGGCACCTGCCTTTGGCCCAGGGCGCGATCCTGGAGACCCCGGGATCGAATTCCACATTGGGCTCCCGGTGCATGGAGCCTGCTTCTCCCTCTGCCTATGTCTTTGCCTCTCTCTCTCTCTATGTGACTATCATAAATAAATAAAAATTTAAAAAAAAAGTTACCAGAGGGGAATCCCTGGGTGGCTCAGTGGTTTAGCACCTGCCTTTAGCCCAAGACGTGATCCTGGGGTACCGGGATCGAGTCCCGCATCGGGCTCTCTGCATGGAGCCTGCTTCTCTCTCTGCCTGTGTATCTGCCTCTCTCTCTCTCTCTCTCTCTCTCTCGTCTCTTATGAATAAATAATAAAATAAATTCTTTTAAAAAAAGTTACCAGAATTACTCTTTCTGTGCATGTGTGGTTATAGCATCACTGTGATTTACTTCTGTTTGAGTTGGAAGTTAGGATTTGCTTTCTAGACCCTTTTACATTCATTTTCTCTTTTAAACCATTCACAACTTTCAAGTGTCGGAGGCTTTCTGTGAAGAGGCTACAGAAACACAAGCCTCTGTCCCAGCCCCCTCATTCCACCTTTCTCAGCCCACCTCCATGGGAAAATATGTTCATTCATTTCCGGTTTATCTTTCCTGGGTTTCTTTTTAGAAGAAGAAGCAAACGCTATATATGTTCCTGTTTCCTCCTATTTCTTACCCAAAAGCATATTGTACATGCTTAAACATTCTTAAAAATTGTGGTAAAAAATACATTTACATACACTTACCATTTAACCATTTTAAGTGTGCAGTTCAGTCCTATCAAGAATGTTCACTCTGCCCTGTGGCAGAGCCCTAGAACCTTCCATCCACCAAACTAAAACTGTATACCCATGAAACAGCAACTCCACCCCCCTCTCCCTCCAGCCCCTGGCAACCACCGTGCTTGCCATTACTCTGAATTTGACTACTTTAGGTAGTGGAATCACACAGCATTTCTCCTTTTGTTACTGGTTGTTTCACTTAGCACACTGTCCTCGAGGTTGTGTCTACATCCATTTGGACCTTGTTTTGGGACTTCATCTTTGCTGGAAGCCACCCCATATTCGTCTCTGTGGTTGCATAGTACTCTGCTGTACGGATCCACAATAATTTATTCAGCCAGTCTTCTGTGCACGGGCTTTTAGGTTGTTTTCAATATTTTACTGTAACCAAAAAAAAATGTCACAGCGAATAACCTCTTCCATATGTGATTTATATTTGTACAAGTGTATTTTCTGGGTAAATTCCTGTATGGGGGTTAGCTGTGGCAGAGGGTGGAGGCATACACGGTTTCGTTAGATACCGTCAAATCCCCTCGTCAGAGACCTGCCTTCCGGCAATCCCTCCAGCAATCCACGAGTGTCCCTGTTTCCCTGCAGCATCTCCAACAAAGCCTGTTGATAAGTTTTTGGATTTTCGCCAATGTGATGGACGAGAGACAGTATCTCAGGTCTGGTTCTAATTAACATTTTTATTATGGTAAGTTCAATTGAGCATCTTTTCATGAGTCTAAAGATCATTTGTACACCTTTTGTTGTGAATAACAAAATAGATGTACCCAGTTTTGGATTTTCTTCTCCCTCTCCCTCAACTTTTTGAGCGGAGCCTTGCACTCTTGACAACTGTGCTTGCCCTAAATAGATAATAATGTAAAGAAGAGAAATATTTATTACTGATATTTTTTTTTCCATGCAGCATCCACGTTTTCCCTTCTTAAAGCATCACAATCTCCCTCTTAGGGAAATGTGCCATTGTGTGGAGACTGCACGGGCCATGTCCTCCTTCCCACACCCAGGCCATGATGGTGGCACACACGAGCTGCCAGGCATGGCTCCCTGGACTCAGAAACATGGGCAGGTGGCTGCAACACAGGGATGTCATTCGTCACAAGTAGCAACAGTGTTAGCTCTTCCATCAGCTCGGCTATACTTTTGCAACCCAACTCTCCTGAGATTGTGATTCCTGCTGGTCCCAAGCCCACTATTTATGGCTCTAGGAGAGGCTTCTCCAACCTCCCAGGTAACTACCAGCTTGTGCTTCTGCTACTCAGAATCAGTTTCTGTTGCTAACTCTAATAATCCAGAATCATTCTTTCATTTGGTGGCAATTGTTGAGCTCCTACGGATGCATTGTTCAAGGCATGAGCAAGACAGCTGTGAACAAAACAGAAAATGTCCTGCCTCCTTGGAGCTTACATTCTGATAGGGGAGACCCACAATGCAGGAAAGAGATAAGGAAGACAGATGGAACATGTTGGGGAGGGCAGGGAGGCAAGTGTGTTGGAGAAGGAAGCAGAGAAAGGAACAGGAAGAGGGAGTGGCTTGGCAGCAATTTTAACTGAGGTGGTTGGGGAAGGCTGCCTGAGAAGCTGACAGTTGACTGTAGACTTGTAGGAGCTAAGAATACAAACCATGCAAAACACCTGGGAGAAGAAGCTTCCAGGCTGGCCAACAAAAGACGCATTGGTGCTGAGACAAGATTGTGTGATATATTTGAGGACATCGATGTGCCTAGAGATGTGAGCGGAGGAGGAGAGAGAGAAAAAGAGTAGGTGACGTCTAGGAGGTGAGGGACGGGTGGGGGGGGGCGTGGGGGTTGTGCAGTGCCGTCCCTCACATCACTGTAGAGGTTTGGGAGTTTCCTCTGAGGAAGATGGGAGCCATGGAAAGTCCTGAGCAGAGGGACGGTGTGATCAGACTTCTTCAACAACCTCTCTCTGGCTCCAGAGGTTAGACTATAAGAAACAAGGTAGGGGGGCACCTGGGTGCCTCGATGGTTGAGTGTTTGCTTTTGGCTCAGGTTGTGATACTGGGGTCCTGGGACTGAGTCTTGCATTGGGTTTCCCGCAGGGAACCTGCTTCTCCCTCTCCCTGTGCCTCTGCCTCTCTCTGTGTCTCTCATGAATAAATCAATAAAATCTTAAAAAAAAAAAAAAAGGAAAGAAAGAAAGAAAGAAGAAGAAGAAGAAGCCAAGTGGGCAGGCAGGAAAGCCAGTGAGAAGACAGGAATTATGCACTTTAGTGCAGGGTGGCAGCGGAAGGTGGATACCATAAAAAGATAATTGAAGTTTCTCCCCACCCCGCCTGACATTGTCTTATATGCTCTCCGCGGTACAGGTGTGTGCCTGGGGAATTGCTGTACTATGAAACGCACATTTAAATTTCCTACCGCAGACTAGAAGTCCTACTGAGTTCGAAGGAGAAGATATCCCCGTGGGTGGTTGGCCTTCAGGCTCTCAATTGTCCTCACAGTAGCAGGCAGAGTGATGCTATTGTTATGATGGTACAAAGGAAGAAACGGAGACCTTGGGCTCTAGTGGGGAAATCAGACCAAAAACAAAACAAAACAAAACAAAAAAACAAAAAAACCCACAAAAAAATCCACCACCACCAACAGAAAAACAAAAAACAAATAAACCAAAACCAAATAAATAAAAAACCGGCCAGTTGTCCTAAAAGCCACGAGAAAGGCCAAAATGAGGCTGGGCTAGGAATTGGGAGAGTGAGAAAACCTGAGGTCTGTATTGGAAAGAAATGGAAGGAGTCAGCTAAGAGAAGAATGGAGAGGAGAGAGGTCATAGCAGACGGTAGGAACAGTGTGTACAAAGGCCCTGGGGCAGGAACGTGTGGCCCCACCTGAGAAACTGAGGGAAGCCTGAGAAACTGAGGGAAGCGGCTTGGATTTTCCTCTAAGCAGCAACCTCTGTTCATCTCCAGTTTCACATACATATGCATGTGCTGCGTTAGCTCCAGTTCAGCTGTTTCATTTTTGGGGGTAGAACATGGAGCTATTTCTTAATTGCTCTATATTTAGCTTTGTTTAAAAATCTATAATTTAAAAACCACTGAGGGTTGGGCTGGTAATTCAGCTTCCATGGTCCATTTACTCTTTGGCCTTGGCTGCTGTGAAAGCCCACCAAGGTGACAGCATGTGCCAGTCACGATGGAAGTGTTTGTTAGCAGAACATCTGCTCCCCCAGAGCTGGCCTGGGTCTAGTTGCCAAACCCCAGAGCTAATCCCAGGGCCCCTTGCTTTAGTTTCCTACACAGGGTGGCCAGACGGAGACAGCAGAACAGCTGGGGCCTAGTGGAGGGAGGCAGCGAACGACATCACAGGCCCTGGGTCATTTCGAGTCTGGACTGTGCTATTTAGCAACCCTGTCGCTTCCTCAGGGCCTCAGTTTGCTCACCTGTCAAATGGATTGGATGGAACGAGAGGCCCTAGAGCTGGGAGGCATTCTCATTTACTGTCGGGGGGGTGTCAACTGGCATGCCTTCTCATAGGGTCATCTGACAATATCACAATTTTAAAGGCACATTCTCTGATGCAGCAGTTCTCGCCCTAAGACTCTTTCTTCCAGATGCACTCACATTTACACAAGTAAGCATGCACGAAGATATTTACATTAGCGCCGTTTGTGGTAGCACAGATTGGAGGCAACCTAAACGTCCACCAGTAGGCAACAGGTTATATGAATTGTGGTGCATCCACACAAAGGAGTATATAATGCAGCCTTTGGAAAGAGTGAGATAGATCTCAGAGCACCTGGGAGGCTCTGTCGGTTAAGCGTCTACCTTTGGCTCAGGTCATGATCCCAGGGTCCTGGGATCAAGCCCCAGGTCAGGATCCCTGTTCAGCGGGGAACCTGCTTCTCCCTCACCCTCTGTCCCTCTGCTCTTCCTCCTTGCTCATGCTCTCTCTCTCTCAAATAAATAAATACAATTTTTTTTAAAAAAGATCTCTATGTAGATAAGCATGATCCCTAAAATATAATTACATCAAATGGTGAATATTGTGTGCATTTGCATTTTTTAAAAAAGTGATGATATAATATGCTTGCAAATGCACACAGCATCTCTACAAAAAGAGACACGAGGGACCTGGTAACAGTGGTTGTCCTGGGAACCTGCATGACTGAGTGAAAGGGAGGTTGCCTTTTCATGGTATATTCCCTTCGTACGATGTGGAGTTTTCCCCACAGGCATGATTAAATCAATAGATTAAATTAAATTTTAGAATGTTTTAGATGCCTGCAGAACCAGATAGGCAACCTCACTGACCGCAACAGGCTGAGTGTAAAACATCAGGGAGCAGCAGGGACGTTGGTGAACTGGAGTGCTCAAATCTACCCAAAGGGACAGCTGTCACTCAGCCAACTCGACAGCGGCCATGGGACAGGGAGGTCAGGGGCCAGGCGTCAGTGTGGCCAGACCTGACTTCTCAAGAGAAACAGAAATTCACATTTTAATGTGACCTCTTCTGATGCATAAGTGTTCACAACCGATTTACACTCTTATAAAACCAGACAAAGCACTGCTAGTCTAAAAACTTTGTTCCTGCTTGCATCCAGTTTGTGACTGCTGTATTAGATGACTTTCAAGTGTCCTTTCGACTTCACCCATCCTGTGCCAGGGATACTTGCAGCCGCTGCACATATATTTGCATACGTGCAATGGGTCTGCTTCAGGTTGGTGCAGGTGATTCTTCAGAAGGTGGCCCGGCCAGTAAGACAGCATGATTGCTCCGTGCCAGCAACCCTGGTAAATGGGAAAAGCCTCGGGCTTTGGGAAGCACAGGATGTTCGGCCTGACACATTCAGCCTTGGCTTTCCTCATCTGTGAAATGGGGACAACTATCATCCTGCCCTGCTGGTGTTTGTGAAAATCAAATAAAGAGCTGAGCATAAGGGGCTTTGAAAAATGATGGAGCAGGAGTATGACACTGCTTCAAGGACACAAACCTGGGTGGCCAGTGCCAGGCCTCCGGGTGAATTTCCTTCCTACCCTGTGCTCATGGGTCCTTGTGGAGTTTGCAAGCCCCAAAACCCCTGTCTCCAGAGGAAGTCTAGCGAATCCGATGTCACACACAACCAGAACCCAAAACCGCTGCAGCAAGTTCACAGACCCTCAGTGGATGGTGAGACAGGCATGCCACGTTCTAGCACACATCCTCCAGACACACTAGACCGGAAAGCCTGTTTAATTAAGAACTGGGCTGGAGCCCAGAGAGAAGTTATTTTCTACCACCTGTGAAATGACTTGATACTGAAACAAAGCAAAACAAAACAATGTTCAAATCAGAGTGATATGGAAAACTTGTACAGCAGGACAAAAACTTCTCAACGAATCCCCGCTTTTGCCACCAGTATCAATACCCTTTTATTGTCTACATTTACACAGCGGTGGGTAAAGGAGAGCCTCCTTCAGTGTGGCTGAGGTTCTGAGCTCTGCAAGAAAGATGTGAGAATTGAACGGGCAATAAATAATGTATTAAAAAGCAATTATTTATCTCCTTCCCTCTAATGGCTAGTAGCGGCCTGTTTCCCCTGGAATGAATCTGTTTCCTAGAGTATGGCTCTCAAAAAATAATAATAACAAGAAAGCCAGCCCTTCCACATAAGAAGACTGATTACGGAGGACGCTTTGCCAGGTTCACAGAGGTTGCAAAGCACACGGAAAGGTAATGCGGGTCAGCGCGGAGCAGGGAGGTGATTATCTATTCACACAAGGCTCCCCTGAACAATCCGGGAAGAGAAGCCTCAAAGACACACTTGAAAGATGATGTGAAGGGGGAAACGATCAGCTGTGTCTCCCCAATTATGGGACTGGTGCAAGTCTGAAGAGAGAGCTCTTTGTATAAAACACTGGAACGCAAACCCGCACCTGAGCCTGCAAGCCCCCCGCGCAGCCGGATCGAGCGCGTCTGCTCTGCAGCAGGAGCTCGAGGGGGAAGTGACGCTACACTTCACATCACTAATGAATTCGCAGCCCGGCATCTGAGAGCCTCTCATCTCCCCTGCCTGTCTCTCCTCGCCTCCTGTCCAGCCAGCCTCAGGAGGATCAGAGCAAGGAGCTGTTGTCTGTTGAGTGCCAGGCTCTGGGAGCTTGCAGACATTCTCTCTTTCCGACCTCAAATCCGCCAAGCTGAAGAGGAAATGGAGATGCTTGTTTGGAAACAGAAACAGCTTCAGGATTTGAACCCAGGACTGGCTACCGCCAATACCCAAATTCATCCTACTGAGAAAATCTCCTGGGCTTCTAACTGTTTAGGGGAAAGAAAAAAAAAAGTGTAAGTCCTCAGCCTTGGCATTCAAGGTCTCAACCCACCTGTCCCTTCTCATACCTGCCAGCAGCTCCACTTCAGCACAGCTTTCCCATTTAAACCACTTCTGGAATGTTCCTTGAACCACCTTGCAAATGCCCTTTACCTGGGATCCTCTGTCCTCATCCCTCCTCTCTTAATTTGCTCATGGTCTGCCACGGCTCTGGGAACAGAGAGCCTCTCATCTCCCCTGCCTGGTCCTGTGGCTTACCGTGCCCCCTCTCCCACCCCATGCTTCAAGAGCATATCTGGAGCCACAGCCCATGTTTCCCATAGTATTTGTTCAGCAACCACACTCGGCCCAGAAGAAATGGCTGGATTCTAGCTCTACTATTGGCAAACTTTGTGATGTTGGGTGAGTGAGGCAATGCTTCCTGGTCTCACTTTCTTCATTCTGTTGGAGCTAACTAACGATCCTTGTCCTGCTAACAAAGCTTTTGGTGGGAAGGCGGGGGTGGGACGGACAATGAAACAATGAATTGCAAACAGTGTTTAAATCTTGTCGGAGAAGTTGTGTTATTGTTAATATTTACATGTTTTGAATTTTCCTCCATCACATCCGGGCCTTCAAATGTTCCCAGGGAAAGGATGTAGGAGAAAAGTATGCTCTCGATTTTTATAGATGGGAAAACAGGAACCTATAAAGGTGGAGTGATTGACTTTCGGAAGAAACAGAAATAGAAACAGAGCCCCGAGAGGGTCTTTAACATCCTAACTTCTTGTTTTTTCATTAGATTATAGGGTCTTGTTAACAGCCCTCTGTTCTTATTCCCAGAGAAATAGTAATTTTAATAACTCAAATCCAACACTCTTTTAGTGAGTAGTTACTTTGCTCCAGAAGGAGATTTGAAGGCCTGGTCTGGCTCCAGGAACATTAATTTATTAGTTTTAGCCCAAGAAACGGAGCCACAGTGTGAGCTTAGGGAGGAGGCAGGATAGACCAGTGGTTGGGCACGTGGGCCACATGCCCCTTCATCCTGTTGCACCCCTAACCAGCTGGGCAACAGTGGGTATGTTGGTTACCTGCTCTTTGTCTCAGTTTTCTTATTTGTTTAAGGGCACCTCTGAAGTCTTAATACTCATAAAGTGCACAGAACAAAGCCTAGCATCGGTCAAGAGTTAATAAATCCTACTGTTCATTTGCCCAACAAATATTTGCTCAGTGCCCCTGGTGTACCAGGCTTTGTCTTAAGCACTGAGCATCTAGCAGGGGGCCAAAACAAAATCCCTGCCCTCATGGGGTTTCTAGTCACATAGGGAGGCAGGTAATAAATACATAAGTAATTTGGTTCGCTTTTCTTAGTAATCATCATTTTATAGATCGTGACATTTTTCATTCGATTTTATTGGCAGAGAATATGAACACTTACTGGATCATTGATTTTAAATTTCTACATGACTTGGTTTCTAAAGATCCCAATTTTATTGTCAATGTCTCGTCCCCAGTCACTCACTGGAAAGCAAATGCCCAGGAGACCACGGTTCTACTATAGCAGGGAACTAAAACCAGATTGGGGTTCAGACACTAAATGGTAGAAACTCAGGGTTTGCTTAAATTAGGGCTTGCAAACTCAAATGTTTGCTGAGGTCGAGTAAGTCACATAAAAAAAAAAAGGCAGCTGGCTGAAACTGAGACTGGGAGGTCCCCATCACATGGGGAAGTGGACCCAGTGCAACCAGAATTTTCTGGAACAATCCAGTATTTTTGTATAAAATTTTCTGATTTTTGTTTAGAGGCCACAAATTCACCTTTAAGATGAAACTGTGGAACTGGACCGAGTGTGGATGGAACGAAACTCTTCTGCAGGCCAAGTTCAGCCTGAGAACCACCAATCTGCAAAGATCCTTGGTTCATATCACTGTGCGTAACTTTCAGCTTTGCCCGAAACTGCCCTGCCTTTGGAAGACACTGCAGTTGTCTTCCTATTGTCTGTCTCTCTTCCTGGCATCATCATCTGTGACGGCGTCCTTGGAAGCGGATCTGGCGTGACGGGAGAGCCTGTGAGCTCGAACGCCGACTCCCCTCCAGCGCTCCAAGCAAGCCTGCTTTACAGCGGGCCTTGGAGTCCATCTGAGTGTGGGGGGAGTAACCAGTCCCTGCTCTTCCAACTTGAGTAATCACTGACTCTCTGTACTTTCCATCTTTCTGGGGATGTTTGCTTTCCTTGCATATTAATGTGTCCCTCAGCAGAACGCTTGAGTCCAAAAAGGGAGCAAGTATGGGGAGTAGCAGGAACATACAGACGCATTCATAGTCCGTCTGGCATAACACGGATGAAACCGGAACCCCTCTGGTCTCCTCCGCTTACCCCAGACATCCCGGAGACTTTGGCTCTTTGTTTCCCGAAGACTACAGGATTAGAGGAACTGGTCGCCCTGGCCCAGGATACAATCAGCCGTGCGGCTGAGCCGGGCTCAATCCTGCACCACTGATGAGTGACTGGCAGAGAATTCGCGACCAGCCCTACATGTGAGTGTGAGTGCGTCTTTATTCCTGTGTTCTCAGAGCCAACTAAGGCAGCTTTGAATCGTAACAAGCTTTTCAGGGCTTTGGGCTCTGGCCTTCACCAAATGGAATTCAGAGGGGATGAGTTTACATTTTCAGTTGCCTGGATTTCAAAGAAGCCCTTCAAGTAAGCACACACATCTCCACCGCCTTCTAAGGTAGAGATTCTGAATGTTGACAGTGCTTCAGGAGCACCTGGACAGCCTGAGGACACAGGTTTCTGGCTCCCCTGCCCCCTTGAGATTTGGGATCAGAAGTCTAGGAGAGGGCCCGAGAAACGCATTTCTGGCAAGTTCTGGGGGTGATGCCAATGCTGCTGGTCTGGGGACCACAACCTCAAGAACCACTGTTGTAAGGAATTAGCAAACAGATTTCTAAAGAGTCAAGAATGCATGCTCTTTTTTTTTTAATATTTTATTTATTTATTAATGAGAGGCATATAGAGAGAGAGAGAGCCAGAGACACAGGCAAAGGAGAAGCAGGCTCCGTGCAGGGAGCCCAACGTGGGACTTGATCCCGGGTCTCCAGGATCAGGCCCTAGGCCGAAGGCGGCGCTAAACTGCCAAGCCACCCGGGCTGCCCTCTTTTTTTTTTTTTTTAAAGATTTTATTTATTTATTTGAGAGAGAGCGCACAGGTAGGCAGAGCAGAGCAGCAGCAGGCAAAAGGAAGAGAAGCAGGCTCCCCACTGTGCGGAGAACCCCCCCCCCACCCCAGATGCAGGGCTGGATCCCAAGACCCTGGGATCATGATCTGAGCTGAAGGCAGACATTTAACCCACTGAACCACCCAGGCTCCCCAGGAATGCATGCTCTTAAAATACGGGTTGCTTTGAATGATATTGAGAAGCTTCCAGTCTGGTGGACATGGAATCAGGACATCTGGTTTCCAACCCTGACCTTGCATTACCAGATCTGTGACCTTGGGCAAAACACTTGCCTTCTCTGAATCTCAGGCTCCCTCCTGCCCACCCTCCATTCCCATGGGGAGCTGAGAATAATTCCAGCCCTCCTTCTCAAACAGGGGTGTGGGGAGATGCCAGTGACATCAGGCATGCATGGGCTCAAGACCCTTCATGCAGGCATGAGGGACTCCTATTGAGATTGTAAATCCTGGGTGGGGGAGGGCTTGGTTTCCAGGCTGTTCATGTCTTTCTGATGTGTGGGTCCTCTGCCCGAAGTCTATTAAGGTGAAAGACCCTCAGAATTTGAGATCAAAAGGTTCATTTTTCATGACAAATGAAACTTTATGGAGAAAAAAAAAATCACTTTCTCAGTCTCCAAGAACCCGTCCCAGCCTGAGAAATGGGCTCACTTACAGAAGTAGGCAAAGCTCTCAAAATAATGGCAACTCATAGATGTTCTTAACAGACTGCATTCCTGCTCATGTGGCAGGGGGTTTGTTTTAAACATTATATTCAAGAAAAGATCGTTGAGTCGAAAAATAATTCAGCATCAAGGAAGAGCTTAATTAGGCCAAGACAATAAGCAGATGTTAAAATCATGGAGCACACCATGGGGTCTCTTCAAAATGGCTGGGATTTGACTCACCAAGCACGTCTCGGAGCTTCTTCTCCAGCACAATGGACAGAAGCTCTCCCATAATCAGCTCTTGATTTCTTTCTTGATTATAAACAGACATTTCTTTTCCCTGTTGGCTCAGCCCACATCCGTGCTGGGCAACACTAGAATATTTTCTCTTACATCTCCAGGCTCTTTAGCAACATCAGACCCAAAGGCTGCGCTGAGTTGGCAGTTGTGTGTCTGGCAGTCTAGTCTGACCAGGGGCTGCAAAGGGCAACAGTAGATGTGAAGGTGCAACCTAGAGCCATGAGATAAGTTGAACGTTCCACTTCCTGCTCCTAAGTTCCAGGATCTTTCAAACCAGTTTGTGGCTTCACTGGCCCATTGATTTCAAGTGTTTTGTGTGACTAATATGGGCCATGTAGGAAAAAAATCTATAGCCAGACTGATTACAAGTTTCCTACTATCCTTCAATTCTCAGCTGTGGAGTGGGTAATTTAATTACAGCAAAGAGGAAAAGAATGTGAAATGATCCCTGCTTTGTGTTCTCCTGCCACCAATAGCTCCACACTGACAGTGTCAGCTGTTCCTTTAATCAAAGGTTAGTGGTGTGACATTGCACGTTAGGAGTGAGCCCAAAGACTTCCCCAGGGACTGGATGGAAGTTGAGGTGGAAAGAACTGACTTGGAATCCTGATATCATGGCATGCTCCAGTCAGGAGAATGTTTGCAGACCACCGGGTCCAACTTCCTTATTTTATAGATAGGGAAACGGAGATCCCAAAATGGGGAAGGACATGTCCAAGTTCACTTGGGTTTTAGTGATAGGATCATAGAACTAAAAATCAGAGCTGGAAGCGCTTCAAGGTCATCCAGCCAATCTTCCCATTCAATAGGTACCCGCAGGGGCTGGAATTCCCCTCTGCTGCTGGAATGTTTCCTGTGATAGGGCACTCACTGCTTTCAGGGGCATCTCATTTCCTTTTCCGATAGCTGGAAGCATTGGAAAAATCACTATTTTATTTGTCTTCCTGTGGTTTCCTAGTTCTATCCTAGGGGACACATGAATAAATCTCAATCTTTCCTTTAATTGCCAGGCCTGTGGATATTCGAGGCCATCTATCATGTTTTCTATAAATCTCTTTTCTTGTCTAGGACAAGCATCCCTTATGCCTCCTGAGATTCACTGTCCATTTCTCTCACCACTCAATTGCTCTGCTCACAGTTATCCACGTCCCCCTTAAAAGTACGATGCCTCAAACTGAATACAACCTTCCTGTGGTCTAATTAACATGATTATGTCCTTTGTTCTAAAGACTTCACACCTATTAATTCATCCTAAGATCACAGTGACTGCTTTCAAGAATAATTCATTTAGGGCTCTTTGGTTATAAGTGATGAAAATGCAATTCTAAGCAGCTTAAATAAAAGTGGGAATTTAATGGTTCACATAACCACAGAATCAGGAGTTGAACTTCAGGTATGGATGGATCCAGGGGCTCAGGCAACATTCACCTGAGGTATGTATCTCTGTAAGTCTGGCTCGGCTTTTCCAATTATTGGCTCCATTTCCAGGCAAGATAAATGCCAGTCACACTGTCTTAGTCCCTTGGACCTGCTGTAACAATATGCCACAGACCAAGTAGTTTTATAAACAACAGAAATTCATTTTTCACAATTCTGGAGGTGGGAAGTCTGACATCAGAGTGCCAGCATGGTAAGGCGATCACTGTTTTCCAGGTTGTAGACCTCTCATTGTGTCTTCACATGGTTGAAGGGGCTGGGGAACTCTCAGGACTGCCTTTTATAAGAAACTAACCCTGTTCACGAGACCTCCACCCACATGGCTTAAGTCCCTCCTGAAGGCCCCACCTCCTAATAGCATCATCTGTGAGCGTTAGGATTCTAATGTATGAATTTTAGGAGAACACATTCAGCACAGGACATACCAAACCTAAATTTTCAAAGTTCCCAATACATGGGAATAAAAGAGAACAGGCCTCCGGATGAGTTTGTTAGGGCTGCCATAACAAGGTACCATACTCTGAGTGGCTAAAACAACAGAAATTGATGGCCTTATGGTTCTGGAATCCAGAAGTCTGAGATCAAAATGTTGCCTGGATTGGTTCTGTAGAAAAATTTTTCTCCAGCCCTTCTAGGTTCTTTTGGCTGGTCTATTAATTAAATTGACATAAGACAGATTAACAGGGAAAAAACTAATTTAATTACCTATTTATGGGAGCCCCAGAAGAATATGAGAGCCTCAGGCCTAATTGAGGCTTAGATTGCCATTCTGGGCTAAGGAGAAGGGGACTGGGGTCTGGGACTTCAGAGGGGAGGGAGACAATTCACAGGAAGATGGAAAGAGTAAATGTTTGGTAAGCAAATGTCTGCCATGCCACGTAGAGACCACGGGACCCAGGCTTTGCCAGGCTTCCCCACAGCTTCCCATACTTAGACTGTATTTTTGGTAGTTATCTGTGGTGATAGTCTCCTTCTGGACCAGGTTCTTTAGTAAAATCTTTTAGGCAGTTAAGGGGGCGGGGTAAAAGCTCTCACTTAGTCTCTTGGGCCTTGATTGACTTTAGCTCACAGTAATCCCCATGCCAAAGTGGCACATCTTGGAGATGTCCTTTCTGAACCCCTTCAGTTCCTCCTGAGGGCCATGAAGAAGAATTGGTTCCAGGTTCTCACTGAGGTTCTGATGATTTGCTGGCAATCTCTGGTGTTTGTTGACTCACAGAACCATCATTCTAATGTCTTCATTTAGGGTTCTCTCTATCCATATCTGTTTGTGTCCAAATTTCCTCTTTGTATGAGGATGCCAGCCATATTGGATTAGGGTCCACCTTACTCCAATATGACCTTATCTTAACTAATCCCATCTGCAGCAACCCTAGGCCCACATAAGGGCACATTCCTAGGAGTACAGGCAGTTAGGACTTCAAAATATGAATTTGGGGGCTGAGAGGGGGGGACACACAGTTCTATCCTTAGCAAACTTTTTTCATGACAGTATAACCAAGGACTCTCAAGGCTGCAATTCATGGATTTCTAATGAATCACACACCCATGCCTGAACCAATTCATCTCTGTGATGCCAGGATGGAGACATACCCTTCCCCAGAGCCAGAGATGAAGCCAACAGAACCCAAACCACAGGGACTGAAAGCCAGGGAGGGAAGGTGCACAAGGATAATGGAGATGCCCTCAGAAGAAGTACGAATGGACGCCAGACACGCAAAACCGGTGGACATGGAGTGCATGAGAAAAACCGAGCAAGCCTAGAAGCCAGGGCCTGGGCAGCAGCTGAGGCTCCAGAAATAGGCAACTTAAAGGATGGGCTTGACTTTATCCCATTAGAAAGAAATCGTGTGTGTCATGAGTCAAAATGGGAAGCTGAGCTGCCAGACTGGTTTTGGTTCTTACAAGGCATCATGGAAGTGGGGCTGGTTCTTGGTAGCTTTCTGTTTTGCATTCGTTTCTTTTCATATTGGAAGATTAAAACAATAGCTTCTGGTGATCATTGCACATATTATTGATTAAAATCCTTGCCCGAAGACCTTCCATCTCACTTTTCAGCCTGGTGTGATTTACTTTTCTTTTTACTCCCTGTAACATATGATTAACGCTGATCTCCTGAGTCCCGGTGAGATGAAGCTGGGTGTCAGGTACGATTTGTCAGCTTGGAAGTATAGATTATTTTATGTTTCTCGAACTTTGTGGCCAAGGGAACACAGCTCTTGATTGTTAAATCCATCCACACTTTCCCCTGGGCTATGAAATGCCAGAAACATTAAATAGCCCACTTAATGCATAACCTCATTCTGTATGCTTGACTATTTTGTTTTTAATTTTTCTTCCCTTTCCCGGCTGCTCACATGAAATGGGATCAAAGAAAAAAATTATCCTCACTGGATTTTGTTAAAATATTAATAGGTTAGGGTTGACTGGCTAAATTGAATATCTTTGCTGATCTCACTTGCATGTTTAACTTGTGCTTAGGAAAATATGTTTCCTAGGTGATAACCTTTTATGTACCAGCCTGACTTCATTGAAATGCATAGAGATAAAAATATGTCACGCTCAGCGGCTATGCTATTCTTGTGTGGCACTGTGATTATTCAGATGGTAATTGACCCCCACCTGTAGACAGCTCCTATTCTGTAGTCAATCATTTCATTTGATGTTAAAATATGTGAAAGTACAATTATATAATTTACATTACAAATCATGCTGAATGCCAGGGGTCTCTGAACCGCTGACAAATGCAAAGGAACCGGGGATTGGGGGAGAGAACCCTGGTCAATAAATGAAGTGAATTACACTGGGCAAAGGGTTCAACTTTTCTTATTTGTGTCCACAACAAGAGCTTTTGTCCATGTGTCATTGAAAGAGTAGCTATGGTCTTCTCTCTGCACCATAAATGGCAGCCTTTTAGAGGCCTTTCTAAGGATGTCTCCCCCTTTTCTGGCAAAGAATCGCTTCTCCCATTAGGTAGAGAAATGAGGGCTTGCCCAGGCCTGGGGGGAAAGCAGATCTATTAAAAGGAAGAAGGCCTCAGGTCTGGGAGGTTAAGGTGGATCCTTGGTGGAGAACCCAGCATAGGCATTTACACAAAGCTTGTAAATGAGCCTTGCATGTTTCCATACCCCAGATCTTGGCCATCAAACTTGACACTTGCATTACTATTTTTGGGAGTCATGGCCATTATTTATCTAGCATTTAATATCTGCCCAGCACCGCGTTAAACATTTCAGATACATTATCTAGGCAACCCTCACAACACAGCCACACGAAGTAGTAGATCTGCCATCAGTACCCTTTTCCAATGAAGAGAATGGGCACTGGGGTTACAGGGCTTGCCCAGGGCCATAGAGTTAGATGGAGGAAGAGCAGGTGGTGGCAGAGCCAGGCTGGGTGACTACCCTGCTCTTCTGGATCAGGCATCTGATGCCTAAGTGACCACGCAGGACTGGGAAGGTGCACAAGACACGGTCTCTAACTCGTTGGGGCTTAGAGGAGAGCAGGCAGGTCTGGGTGGTAATGCGGATCCTTGGTGGGGGGTGATCCAAGTAGGGAACTCACCAACCATAGAGTTTCCATGTCCACCTTGCCCACCAATGGGAAGCAGAGAGCCAACACAAGTCCTGCTCAAGACTTCCTAAGGAACTAGCCTTTGAGAACTCCTGTAGGCCGGGAGAGAATGCATGGCTATTTCTCTTGTGGTTACATAATACTTCCTGCATTGGAGTCACCCAAAACCAGACTCTTGCTCTTTCTTCTGTTGCATTCCAAAGCAGCTGGGCTCTGTAGTCCCTGGGGCCTCTGGCTTCCAGAGCAGGTGCTGTCCTGATCCAGGCACGTGAAAGAAAAAGCTCCATTTCCCCCCACAAAGTGATTTTGGACTCCTAGAGCTGGGTTGGTTTCTGATGTGGACACCTGATCCTTGAAATGTGCCAGGAATACTGCCCTGTTGGCTAAGAACCACAGGTTTGCTTCCAGTGCCTCTCCCATAGGCGTGAGCCAGCTTCTGAGCAACCTCTCCTGGCAGTCCTCGGGAAGAGTACATTTCCGAGTACATCACCTGGAGCAGATGCTCAACATCAGATAGTCGCCTTCATGATTTTTACACCCCATCCTCCTATACTCTTAATCACCAAGAATAATTGCAAAAAGCACAGAGTCTGCAGACAAACACCTGGGTTCAAATCCCTGCTCTGCCATCTGCTGGCTATGAGATCTAGGATAAACTACCCTCTGTTTGCCTCGGTTTCCTCATTTGTAGTGAAATGAACAATAATGCCTGCCATATACATCACAAAAATTAAGAGTTAAAACGTAAAGCACTTGGAAATGAAAAGCCTGATTGATACATAGGAAGAGTACATGTGAAGTGTTAAATAAATTTGCATTTTTTTTTCTTAAATTAGGCTGGTCTTTTTCACCCAATTTTATAGGCAACCTAAATTTATCCCCCCCCCTTTTTTTTTTGGTAGGCCAGTGCCAGTGCCAGGCCCAACTCACAACTGTGAGATCAAGACCAGAGCTGAGATCAAGAGCTGGGTACTTAACAGAATGAGACCCCCAGGAGTCCCTTATTTCTTATCATCTTAAAAAAAAAAAAAAATGTAGGGCAGCCCGGGTGGCCCAGCGGTTTAGCGCCGCCTTCAGTCCAGGGCGTGATCCTGGAGACCAGGGATAGAGTCCCACATCGGACTCCCTGCAGGGAGCCTGCTTCTCCCTCTGCCTGTGTCTCTTCCTCTCTCTCTCTCTCTTTGTCTCTCATGAATAAATAAATAAAATCTTTAAAAAATGTAACTGCTAAATATTGTTTTAAACTCTGTTCACGGACCCCCAGTGGACTGATCACTGCATTCTGGGGAGCACCCCCCCGCAAAGAGTCAAGTTCAAACCCCTTGGCCTGGCAATCAAAATCCCCCACAGCTCTTCCTCCACTCACCTTTGCCCATTGGCTCCCACTGACGACTCACCACGTACCTTGTGGCCTGTTGATGGATGTACTTAAAAGACACAGAGTTGTTTCATTATTTTGTCCAGAGGCAGCGCAGCGTAGCGGTGAAGGACGCAGGTCTAGGGGCGAATGGCCCAGGTTTGAACTCCAGCCTCTGTGCCATCTTGGCTGAGCAACAGCATTACTCACCCCCCGGGTCTCAGCGTTCCCATTTGCAAAATGGGGACAAGTGTTAGAATCTACCTCAGTAGAGAGGTTAAAAGCATTAAATGAGCTACTTCGTGAAAGTACCTAGTTCAGGGCTCTGCCAAAGCGAGTGCACCCGAAGTGTGAGCTAAGCCAGTCTTTGGTAGTTTGGTCACATTTCTATGTTTAATAAAAGCCCTTAAGCCTGCATAATGGCCCAAAGAATGCAGCCTGGACCCCCCTGCCCGGGCTCTAGCAGAGCTTTTTGAGGAGCTCGCCCCAAAGCCCTTTCTCCCCGCCAGGACTGCTCAGCAGACGGCCAGGACGGCGAGCTGGCTGCGCTGGGAACCGGCCGTTCCTCCTTTCAATCAGACATCCCGGCAACAGAAATCGCCCCTCCGTGAATGAGCCAGACGCTCTGGCCAGGGAAAATTTCCCAGGCACTTTCCGGAGACTCATTTTGAAAGTGAATTGAGACATTATCTTTAATTAAAGTGGCAATCTGCCCCCCATGACTTTCCCATCCCTAGATGCTCAGATGACGGCCTCGTGTTTTGTCCCTTCCCTGCCTTCTCTCTCTCCTTTTAATTTCAAACCCATCAGCAGGCCAGTTTACTAAATTGGTTTTAATGGAAATTTAGCCAGCATGAATAATAATGAAATGTAAAATTATTCCTTAGCTAATGAACAGCCAGCGGCTTTGGGGTTAATCGTTTGCTTCTGGTGTCAGCTTATTTATATTGAAATAGAATTGTAATAGGATTCCAAACTAAAACTGTTTCATCTTCTTGATCATCGCTTACCTTAGGGTTTATTCTTTATCATTAAGCATTGTTCAGTAATCGCTCCCACTCTGGATCTACTTGTGAATTAATTAATTACCTACCTAAACTTGAGTGGTATTTTCTTTGATAGAAAACTTATCTCATTTTACCTTAGTATTGTGCTTTTATTCCAAAGCTCTCTATAGGCACAGAATTATCTTCTTCACTGATCTTGACACCAACTGGTCATCTTGATCAGTGGGGAATCAAGGGGTTCTCATGGCCTCTGGCTGTCCCCACAGATGCTCTCAGCTGCCTCCCAACAGAGGGCTAAGGCTATTTCTAGAAACCCATTTTCCTTCCTTAAGACTCAGGTCCCCTTTTAAAGAGGTGTGGGGATAGATCACTAGAGCAATGTTTGTTAAGCCTGTGGAGGTTGTTCAGGAGTTATCCCCGAGGGACATTGGTGGGCCAGGGGTCAGTCACTCATTTGGGGGAGAACTAGCCATCCAAGGAGTTCTTTCTTTTACAGATAGGTTTTCTGAGTTGAGTTTTTATCTGGAAAAACAAAAAGAGCAAAAGGTGAAAGGGTTAGTTGCACTGTTTAAAAAAAAAAAAGTTTAGCCTATGGGCCAGATTCATAGTTCCCAAATTTGGCTACATTGAAATCACAGGTGCAATAATTTCTTAGATATTACACCAAAAGCACAGGCAGCAAAAGGAAAAAAAATAAATTGGACCATCAAACTTAAAAGCTTCTTTGCATCAAAAGACACAATCACCAGAGTGAACAGGCACCCCTCAGAATGCGACTGCAATCGTACATCTAATAAGGGATTAATATCCTGAAAGTATAAAGAACTCCCACAACTCAACAACAGAAACCCAAACAACCAATTAAAAAATGCATAAAGGACTTGAAGAGATATTTCTCTGAAGAAGATATAGAGAGGCCCAAACAAGCACATGGAAAGATGTTCCACACCTCTTGTCGTGGGGGAAATGCAAATTAAAACTACAGTGAGATACCACTTCACACCTACCCACCTACCTCAAAGAACAATGATAAAGACTGGAGGACAAAATACATGGGAAATAGCAAAGTGAAACATTAAATAAGTTATGAAGATGTCAGTTAGTTCACCGGACACAAATTGAGCACCTGTTGTGTGCCAACCAATAAGGTGCTCCGTGCTGGTGCTCATGGTTATAGGGACCACGTCCTACCAGTGAGCTTGCAGGAGGGCTTGGGAGGGAAGGTGAAATGGTAATAAAAGATGAAAATGTTTAAGAGCAGATTCCTCTCTGTCGGATGACAGGTATTTATTTTGGGTTGTTCTTAATTTTTCTTCATTTAAGAAAGACCAGGAGGGGCGCCTGGGTGGCTCACTCGGTTAAGTATCTGCCCTCTGCCTTCGGCTTGGATCCTGTTCCTGGGGTCCTGGGATTGAGCCCGCATCTGGGCTCTCTGCTCAGCAGGGAGCTTGCTTCTCCCTATCTCTCTGCTGCTCCCTCTGCTTGTGCTCTCACTCTCTGTCAAATAAATAAAAATCTTAAAAAAAAAAGAAAGAAAGAAAGACTAGGATATTAAAGAAAAAAAAAACACCCCAAACTACCCTATTTAAGACTGTGTCTAATTCTTAAAACACCTGGAAGTGGATTGAGCACTGGCCACCTGGATTTGGCTTGTTTCTGTTACACTCATCTGGAATTCACTAGAAGACCAAACCAAAGCACTTTACCCAGAGGCCCTCAGCGCAAGGCAAAATGAGGCCGGACTATCCAAGCAGAGGTCAGGACCAGCCCTTAGCCAAGCTGCCAAGCATTATGAGATGTAGTGTCAGGATCTGAAGGGGTCCTTGGTGTCTGGTTCACCCATTTCATTCTGTAGCTAGGGAATCTGTGGCCCTGAGAGGGGAAGACCCCCAAGCATGTTGTCACACAAGGGGGTGCGATCATGATAGTCTACTTGTCTGCTCATCTGTCTTCACACCATCGCCTACCACACCCTACAGAGCATCTCTCCCCTCATGGGGGCTCCTGCCTCCTCCCTTCTCAGCTGACCTCCCATCCAGTCCTTGTTAAAACTTACTTCCCCTTAATCCTGCTCCTTATAACTGTTATAGATGATTAAAGAACACAATTTGGGTGATACAAACAGACTTTATTTAACACTTCATGAACTGGGCAGTCTCCGCTCCCGAGGGTTTGGGTGAACTGCCAAACAGAGCGGAAAGCAGGAAGCTCATATAGCATAAAGAGTAAAGAACGAAGAGAAGAGTAGAAAATGAACAAGGGACAAACAAAGTTAAGTATAGAGCGCAGAGCTGGTTTGGTGTCTGGGGGCTGGCTGACTGGATTTGCTGTGTTTCTGGTCAAGTGGAACACTCAGGGGGACGTGCAAGCGTGTAAGCTGCTGCGGCCCCTGGGCAGAAGCGACTCCATCTTGGGCCTGGAGATTTCTTTCAACACAACCGCTTGCTCATTCTGAGGTCACACTGAAGGGTAAACCGTGCCGTGGGGGGGGGGGGGATTGTAGACTGGCTGGAAGGGTTTTTCCGGCTGGGACCCGTGATTTCCTCCAGCGTCCCAGCAAGGCAGCCCCTGCCCTCCCCCACGACGCACTGCGCCATGGCCAACCCGCAGCCTGATGCCTGAGTACCTGCTGACCAAACTTACCAGGTACTCAGCGACGTCTACCACACTTCCCCAAGGGGTGTCCTTGGAAACTCTGATTCAGTAGATGCCATGTGGAAGCCTGGACTGTCTGCTTGACCCAGCACCCGGGTGATTTTAGACGTTGTCTAGCTGAATCAATTTATCTTGCCTTTCCCTCCCTCTGCGTAACTTGCAGCTAAGAAACTTGAGCCCCAAAGGTAAGGAAGAAGTAATATTTTCAAGTGTGTAAAACTTATTCTAGGACCCACCTACCTTTTAAGAACTAATTTATTCTTCTGTTCGAAAGCTTTGAGGAAGACCATAGGAGGATAATCATCTCTTTGTCGCTCACAACCTTGACAGTTGGATGGCTCTTTCTCATGTCTCTCCTTCGGGACAAGCATCATTTTCCTTTGGCAACAACTCCCTAGTCGCCCCACCCACAAGTCCTCTTCTAAAAACACCCCCCAGTGTCTCAGGGAGGAGTAACAGGGCCTGGGAACAGATCACTCCTAAAATTATAAAAGAAAAACATCAGCTCTAAATATATCATCCATGATGAGCCTTCTATTTTTAGTCCATTGTTGTATGGCTTGATATCCAGGAGCTATTGGTGTGCTAAGCTTTGCTGAAATTAGACTGCAGATATTAAAAGCAATTAATGTTCCTCTCTTTAGTTTTATTTATTTATTTCTAGGTTTCACAAAGCAATTACTTAAGAGGCCTTCAGAAGAAATCCCGGGAATCATTTTCAATCAGCAGAATGAAAATGTTGCCTTTTGTGATTTGGCAAATAAACGACGTGTAGAAATAACTCCCTTCTATGCCGCTGTGTACTATTCATTAAGGGCTAATTGCTGTGGTCTCTAAATGAAATATGGCAAACTGTGCCACTTCTGTGCCAGTTTGTTTAAAATCTGCAAAGCTTTATTATTAATACTATTTAATTATGAGAATGTCAGCCACGCGGAATTCCAAACCCATACTTTCCCTTCATCATTAGCAACAGGGCAAAAATGAAACACTTTCAACAATGAAGGGTTCATATTTCAAGCTTATACAGTAGCTGCTAAAAGGTTATACTCAGAAAATCAATTTTATTAAAGTCCTCCGAGCACTAAAGGGACTTGCATGCAACTAAGCAATTTTAAAAACATGTCCAGGAGCCGCGACTTTTTGATTCATGTTTTTAGCGGGATTATTTTGAACTATTTTCAATATTGTCTCCTTACAATGGGGTCAGGAGTGATCTGGGGAAGGGGCAAGCGGGGCAAAAGGGACGTGTCCTCACAATTTCTCCCTGCCTCAATTTCCATCAGACACGGGGATCTATGGAACAGGCTATCTAGAAGAGAGAGACTAGGGGAGGAAGGACAGGGAGGGAAGGGCGACAACATCTTTCATTTTATTTATTTAATTTTTTCATTTTAAACTCAAGAAAACAGTATCTAACTATGGATCTCAGCCACAGCTTTACCAGCTTGGGCATGGAAGCCTGCTCAAGACCTTCCCAGCTAGGCAAGTTCTGCTAACCATTCCAGAAAGGTTGTGTTTTGTTCAAATTCCTCCATTGGCAATTCATTTACGGCCTTCCTACAATCATCAACGCTACTTACTTTTATCTCTGAACTCTTCTCTTGGTGATTTGTGTGTCTTGTCTACTCAAAAAGGTTGTGAGCGTTTTGAGGGCAGAGACCACGGATCCATCGTCTTAGAACCAGGAAGCCAACCAACTCTTTCCCTGAGCAAGCACTTTCATCTTTAATTACTATTTGTCTAGTGGCCTGTGTCTCTTCTCCCCAACCTTTTTTGCAAACCCTTTAGTAAGATGCAGCTTACGTCACCAGAGTGTTCAGAATAGTGCTTGGCACATGGCAGGTGCTCAACATATGTTGGCTGAATCCACTGGTGTATTAATAAGCAATGGCTCCATCTCTGTGGCTCTCATGTAGTGTGGCCTGGGGCTTTTGTTTTAGTAGGTGCACAATGATTTCTTTCTGTATTATTATTTTAGTGTTTTAATATCATGTAGCATTTTAGTATTATTGTTTTCAGACTCATTGGCAGGGCAACATGGGAATTCCAATCAGACAGCTTGGGTCTGAATCCAGGGGATGCCTATTTGCAGCCATGTTATCTCCCTGAGGTGGATTATTGATGGCTCTAAGGCAAGAACTGGGCCTTCCCAGTTTCTCTTCCGGTTTAGAAGAGTGGTAAAGAACCAGGGTCTTGCCATCATATAGGCCTTCATTTGAAGAGGGATTTCATTCTGTATGCCTTGTGTGACCTTGGGCTACTCCCTTCATCCTTCTAGGCTTTTATTGCTTTCTGTGTAAGATGTGCATAATAATGACTATTCCATAGTGCTGTTCTAAAGATTAGATGGGATGATACACATGCGGTATTAGTGTTGGGTCGGGTACATAACAGGCTCTATGGAGGCTTTTGATGACATCAACAAGGACACCATAGCTATTGTTTGGTTAGGGGGAGGGAGCAGGGTGAAGGTTTCAGTGTGAAACTGTGGCAGAGAAGCCAGGGGTGTTTGAGTCTCGTCCCAACTCCGGCTGTGAGCAAGGCCTTTCTTATCTCACTTTTATCATCTTTGAAATGGGTACAATCCCATTCACCCTGTTTGCATCCCACTGTTGTGAGGCTAACATAAAGGATAGATCTAAAAGGAATGGCACTGTGCATGATTACTCAGCCTCTATCTAAAATACGAATTTGTTGAGCGTTTGAAGCCCTGAGTGGTGCCTACCACTGTGAGGACCTGTATCATCTAAGTCCTGTCCTCCAGTATAAGGTAAGGCTAGCCCTGCCCTAACAATAAACTTAACATTTATTGAGCACTTGCGGTGAGTTGGCCCTATTCCTAGCGCATTGCTGGTTGATTCATTTAATCCTCATAACAAACCACTATAACAATATCATTTTCACTTCTCTTACAGATAAGGACATTGAAGCTCAGAGAGAGAAGGTGATTTTGCCCAGGATCACGCAGCTAGTAAGTGGTAGAGCTGAAATCCAAACCCAGGCAGTCTAGCTCTTTACTACCCTCAAGTTGTTTGTTCAGAGGTAAGCTGCATCCCCTCTCTGGGTCTTTGGATTCTCTTTTTCAAGATGAGTGAATAGTTTTTCCCACATGCTCTTTGGATCCCGGAAGTCCTCAGGGACAGAGGAGAGGAGTGGAAAGGGACTTTAGCAGGAAGGCTGGGAGATGGCCAAAGGGACCAGGGCTCTATTTTAATAAAAACAGAAAAATATTTTAAGTTGTCAAACCATTAACATTTTTATACACAGTTCCCTTCCTTGTGTGGGTATTTACAAAGATCCTCTGCAGCCCAAGGTCAGATAAAAATCTTATCATCTGGTCTATTTCTTGCTTTGTTTTAGTTTTATGTTTATGTCTTTAATTGGACTGGAATTTAGTTGAGCGTAGGAAGTGAGGTGAGGCTCTAACCTTGTATTTTCTAAATAGTTAATCAATTTCCTTGGCACAATTTCATTAAATCATTATTAATTTCCTAACTTCTTGGAAGTGCCTCCTCTATCAAACAAATGAATATGTAAATTTGAGTTTGTTTCTGAACTTTCTCTTAATCTGTGGATGTCTGTCTACTCGTGTTTCAATACCACAATGGCTGTTGCTCGTGCATCAAAACAAATCCAGATCCAAAGTCTGCACATTAATAATATTCAAAACTGAGAACTTTGGATGTGAGGTCAAAGACGACATGGACCCATTACCATTAGGACTTTGCATACCTGGGCAGCCTTCCATCAGAATAGTGCAGTGGTCGGTCTATCAAGGCTCTGGAAACATTGTTTGCCAATTAGTCATTTGACTCATGGTCCAAATGGTTGGTGGGAAGTCTTGGCAACCATCATGAAACATTTGTAAAAGATAAGGGTCAGGTGGAGTGCTAAGAATGTGGTGCGTTCTCCTGATTTCTGAGAGCCTGCAGAGGCATTTCGAGATGGGTTTTCATGTTCCCCCAGTGTCATTCTTTGACACAGATTTGAGCTGAGGAAGCCACTTCACTATCATTGGAGATGGACTTCGGTGGAAAAACCCATTCAGTGCAGGGAAAAAGTCCAGTGAGAATTTCTCTAGCTGTCTGTCTCACACTCAGGGCTGTGTCCCCTCCATCCCATAGCAAGTATGCATTGGGAAGCTTTGGAAGACCCTTGGAGTTTAGAGCTAGAAGTCATGCTGCATGAAGGGTCATCATTTAGTTTCTGAATAACCTTGGACAAATCTCTGATCTCTGTAACCCTCCATTTCTTGCTCTGTAACACGGAGTTAATTGTTCTGGCCATCGTATACAGCTGTGAAGGTCAAGTACAATGATACATGTGAAAACACATTATTTTGTAGGCTTTTTTTTTTTTTTTTATGATAGTCACAGAGAGAGAGAGAGGCAGAGACACAGGCAGAGGGAGAAGCAGGCTCCATGCACCGGGAGCCTGACGTGGGATTCGATCCTGAGTCTCCAGGATCGCGCCCTGGGCCAAAGGCAGGCGCCAAACCACTGCGCCACCCAGGGATCCCTATTTTGTAGGCTTTAAGCGATTAAACGGATGATGGTTATGACCACTACACCTGGACCATGATTCTTTTTTTTTTTTTTAAGATTTTTCATTTATTTATTTTTGAGAGAGAGAGAGGGAAGGAGGGAGGGAGAATGAGTTGAGGGAGGGGCAGAGAGAGAGGGAGAAGCAGATCCTGGACCCCGGGATTATGATCTGAGCTGAAGGCAGATGCTTAACCGACTGAGCCACCAAGGTGTCCGTGGACCATGCTTCTTTATGGAGATGAATTGTCAAAGACCAAGTATTTTTCTTTTCTATTGATTTGGAAAAGAGCCGGATTATTCAAAAGTCTCTAAAGCTTTAAATAGGAGTTACAGAATCTTCCAAACCCCAAGAAAGAGGAAGGAGCCTGGAAGAAGCCATTCACTGGACAGCTAGATGGCAAGTTTCATTTGCGTGGTAGGATTTTTTTCTACTGAAAAGAGGGCAGTAGAGATGCTGTACCTTCCAGAAATGCTTTTCTATTAAAAAAAATGCAGTTGATAAAATCTCCAGTGTAGGCCCAAAGAAATGCAGTGCCTTGGGTTATGCACTTTCATGGAAATCCATGGTGGCATTGAGTGGCCTTTCTGCCACACCAAGATTTAGTATTATGGAGTTTCACACTGAACTCCTCAAAACAATCATCTCTTTTCATTATCTTCACTTGTACTTTTTCCTTTTTTTTTTTTTTTTTGAGCCTGGTCCAATCAGATTTGTCTCTACCGAGAAAGCTTTCAAGGTCATATTCAAGGATAAAGCCCATGGCCAAGTCTCAGACCTCATCTTACTCGGCTCCTCTACAGAGTGTGCCATAGTTGATCATCCTCTACTTCAGGAAGCATTTTCTTGGCTTCTAGGATACCACACCTCCCTGGATCACACTCTCCGTCAAAGGAAACTTTCTTAATTGGAGATCTTCCATTATTTCCCCACCCAACTGTTAAATGTTGTGGCACCTGTAAGCTCAGTTCTCAGATTCTTTCCCTCCTTCTCCCATCCCTGCTCTTTCCTCCTTTCCCTTTTCCTGACTTTTCCCCTCTTTTCTTCTCTGTTCACACTCATGTCTTTGTTGGCTTTCTCCTCTGGCTACTCATCCAGCCTTATGGCTTTAAATCCCATATTAGAGCATACTTTTAGATGAGACCTCTCTCTTGAACTTCAGGTTCACATATCCACTTGGGTGTCTAAAAGACATCTCAAACTCAGCAGGTCCAAAACCAAATTCCTGAATCTACCACTCCTTGGTGGTCATCCTGTAATTGCCCCATCTCAGAGAATACCTCCATTTTCCCAATCATTTAAGCCAAATTCCTGTTGACTCTACCTTCAATATATATCAGGACTTCTCCTACTCACCCTCTCCATGCTACCAACCTGATCCAAGTCACCAGTATCTCTTGTGGATGACAGTAATGACCTTCTATCTGGTCTCCTTCCTTCCAATCTTGTCATGGTCTTTATAACACTGAGAGTCGGAATGATTCTGTTAAAATGTGAATTTGATTCTGTCATTCCTCTGCTGGAAGCCCTTCAATGGCTTCTCCTCTTACTTGGAGGAAAAGTCAAATTCTTACAATGGCATACGAAGCTGTACATGAGCTCCTTCACTGTGTCCAATATAACCTCCCACTTACTGCCTCACGCATTCTGCTGCAGCCAACCTTGCCTTTTTGTTGTTCTTATCTCAAAACCTTTGCACTTGCTGTTCTCACTGCCCAAGCTGTTCTTCCATCAAGCAGCTGTGTGACTTATAGCCTTATCTATCTCTGGTCTCTGTTCAAATGGCACCCAATCAATGAGGCGGCCAGCCCTGACCACCACTGATAAAATAACAAATCCACCTCTTATCTTTGCTATCATTTCTGCCTTGTTTTATTTTTCTTTCTTGACCTTATCACTACATGATATCTCTGTGTTTGTGTAGATACATAATAGGTGCTTAAAATACATTTTGAACGAATGTGTGAATGAATGAAGCAAGCCTGGCAACACAGATTCTTATGAAAGTAGTATCTATCCAATGGGCTTCTTCTCTCTAGGGTGGAAGGCCATCTACCTGCTTCTAGGTACCCACCGGTGCCTCACACAGGATGGCTTTTCTGTGTCCCCCCTAGGTTCCTCCCAAGTGGTGTGAGGCAAATGCACAGCTATCCCCAAGCCTCAGAGGTCCAGATCCTGGTGATGGGCCTGGCAGGATGGGAAGGATTCAGGGTGTTGTTGGCTTGGCAGGCATTTGGACACAAGTCTTGAAAAGGAAACAGAATGACTTCACAAGGGAGACCAAAAGCCAACCAAGCAGGCTGCCATCATAAACTGCCGAGTTTGCTGTCCTAGGTTTGTAGAGAATTTGTCTGGACTGATTTCCTCCGGGGAAACAGTAATGTGTGTCAGCAATTACTCTTTCAAGTCGAAACACTATCTTTATCACAGGGCACTCAAGCGCTTGCTTGCTTGCTTGCTTGCTTGGAGGGTTGCAGGGAGGGGAAGGGGTGATAACTGGGACCTTCCTGGGCCTGGGGCAGGGATGGGGATGGGAGAGGGCACAGGGTGCCAGCCCCCACCAGCTGGAGGGACCCTGGCCTGGGTAGCCAGCTTGAGACTCAGGAGTACTCCTGAGCTGGAGCTTGGGAAAGAGAGCCAAGCCACACAGGGCCGGTTTTATGCTTTTAGTTCTAAGACAGCGATCGTGGGGGGAAACTCCCTGCATTTGTGGGATCATAAATTTTTTAAGGTCTCTTGGCTCCACTTTTAAATTTAGTGCCTGAATAAAATGTTGGCTCGAGCTCCATATTCGATTATTAAAAATCATACTCAGGCCTGGGAGACGAGTATTTACACATCTGCCTGCGCATCTGAAGCCCCACATATCAAAATGTGGCTCACATCACAGTGCGGTTTCGTGGGAAGAGAGGCACCCGGGAGCCCAGCACCACGTTTGCTCAATGAGCAGTCGGACCATGGGGTCATTAAGGCTCTTTCTTGCTCTGACACTCGTGAGTACTCCTGGCTGCCCTTTCACCGAATCCATTGTTTGTTTTCTCCCATGATTTTTAAAGAAACACATGGATGCATATGCTACGTGTGTGTTTGTGTGTGTGTGTGTGTGTGTGTGTGTGTGTGTGTGTGTGAGAGAGAGAGAGAGAGAGAGAGAGAGAGACAAAAGGAAAGATCTGGAAGGACACAGACCAGCTTGATAACACGGTCACCTCTTACAAGGGAACCAGGATGAGAAGGGGTCGGATCAAAAGAAACCTCACCCTTACACATTTGTTATACTTGTACTTATATGTTTAGTTTTTTCCTAAGAACATGTGGTGGCATAATAATTCATTAGTTTTAAACCAGCGCACGATTGTGTTGGTGTCAGGGTTACAAGGACATGGCTTTTAAAGTCAGGGGAGGGGCTCTGGTGTTGTTGCCAAAAGGGATGATACATACATCCTTTCCCCCTAAATAAAAACCAACCATAAAATACCCTGAGGAGTGAGATGTGAAAAGTGTCCATTTTGGCCCATTTAAAAAAACATCTGTACATTTTATTTTGGTGGATTATGGATCATCAGAGTCCCAGGCATGAGAAGTATTTACCCAAAGGAGGGAGAAGGGAGAAGTCACTAACAGGAAAAGGAGACATGGAAGCCGTTGAGATAAGGACGAAGTTTCTAATGTTTGCTTTAGAGGAAGTTTAGTGAAAAGACAGCTGCATCCCAATGGCTCCATTACACCTACAAAAATGCTGTAAAAACACCTGTGGTTCAAGAATGGCTGACATGGCAAAATACATATAGATTCCTAAGAAAAAGAAAGAAAGAAAGAAAGAAAGAAAGAAAGAAAGAAAGAAGAAAGAAAGAAAGAAAGAGCCTATAAACAACTAATCTGTAGTTTGGAAATTGTTTTCCATGAATTTTAACTGGACTTCACTACCACCAACAAAGCACACACTCATGTGCATGCACGTATACACACATACACACTTTAAAAGCATCAAAATGGAAAAACAAACATCATCAATTGGAGGAAAATTCTTTTAATATTAAATGATTCTCAAAACAATGCCCTAAATACGAATGCATGTAAATGGTGATTTTTAACGTTCCAAAAAGATCACTGGGGTGCCTGGGTGGCTCAGTCGGGTAAGCATCTGCCTTCAGCTCAGGTCGTGATCTTGGGGTCCCGGGATTGAGCCCCACGTCAGGCTCCCTGCTCATTGAAGAACCTGTTTCTCCCTCTCCCTCTGCTCCTCACCCCACTCGTGCTCTCTCTTTCAAATAAATAAACAAAATCTTTAAAAAATAAATGAGATAAAAATATTAATTGGTGATATTCTTTTTTAAAAAATTACAAAAGCCAAAAAGACACAGCAGTGTCATTTCTGTTGAGAGCTTGGGAGACCAGCGGACTTCACCCCGTTTTAGAACGAACAGTGATTCTGGGTTGAGAAGAGGAGAGAGACTGGTCCCAGTCAGGGACTCCATGCTGAGTGGGAAGTGATCAAGTGAAGTCCTCAGCCAGACCCCAGCCGGACGTCCTGACCCCCACATAAAGCTAATCTTGGAGGTAGCATCTAGATGGTCACTCTGCCCCCTGCCTACCTAGCCTGCCACTCTGGGCCTTTGGGAGCTGAGTTCCCATTCTCGGAGCCTACCGGTTTACATGCACGTGCTGGGTAACAAGAGGCTTTGGGGTAGGGGGTAGGATGGGGGCCATACTCTTAAGGACAGTAGTATCTCTGTTTCTTTGCTTTAAGCATCGAATCTGTCATTTTAATTGTCTCCATAGCAACTCTACTCTCATAAACATAATTTCTCTGCTGGAAAAGCTGGGTCACGAATGAGAAAGACCTGATTCAAACACTAACCTCTTCATAGTGAAAATGGATTCATCATGGCTCAGGGTTAGCAGGAATGTCAAGGGTATCTAGTTCAACCTGCGCCTGATGCTTGAATCTCCCAGATGACATCCTGTTAGACACTTTCCTCTTACATGTCCACATGGGAGGGGAACTCATTACCTCCTCGCAGCCTAGAGTGGAGAGTCTCCAGTAACTTTTCCTCCCACTGAGTTAAAATCCAGCTCTAAAATCCTTCATCCAATGGTCTTTGCTGCGGGTCTCCATGACAACAGGCTGTCACATCTCCCTGGGGTCCCCCTCTGTGTTTCTTCACTACTCTTCACATGTGTTTTTCTAGGTGCCTTTTCTGTGAGCTCACTGCTCCACCCCCTACTCACTCCCCCCAACTTGCCT
Organism: Nyctereutes procyonoides; assembly: GCF_905146905.1. Classification (NCBI taxonomy): domain Eukaryota; kingdom Metazoa; phylum Chordata; class Mammalia; order Carnivora; family Canidae; genus Nyctereutes; species Nyctereutes procyonoides. The sequence continues at coordinate 25,017,167 of NW_026575052.1, read as the reverse complement.
TAGTTGAGAACCCCAGAACCGCTAATGGGTGTCTATACAATTCAGATGTTCAAGGCATAGATTGCATTAATCAGGACTCCTTCCATAGTAAGTGACAGCAGCCTGGCTCAAAAGGGCTTAAGCCAAAATAGGGAGTTGATTGGCTCACGCTACAGTAAAGTCCAACAGTGGGTCTCAGGCATGGCTTGATCTATGGGCTCACAGATGTCCTCAGGGCTGGGGCTTATTATCTCCATCCAGCCCCTGGGCTCTCTGTGGGCGGCCAGAGGGGCAAGATGGGCAACTGCAGCTTCAGACTTAGGCTCTCCCAGCTCTGAGGCTGGCCGAGGAGATGGCTCTCCTAAACGGTTTGGCCCAAAGTTCTGGGTCTGACTGTCCCAGGCCCGAATTGGATCCTGTGCCCATCCCCATGCCAATAATGGAGGCCACAGTATTGTAGAGTTCTGACTGGCTGGGTGTGAGTAAAACCCCCACCTCCGGAGCAGGTGTTAGAGTCAGCTTCCCCCCAAAACCCATAAACGGAGACCTGGATTCTCCAGAAGAGAAGAGGAGTCCAGTTACCAGGAGGAGGGAGAAGGGAAGCTGGGGGTGTGAATGACCATTACTCCAGTTGAAGGCATGCAGCTCCTGTTCAGGGGTCACTGATGGGGACAAAGAAAAGATTCTCGAAGAGTTAGGGAAGAGCCATGGAGGGTTATCTGTGCAGGTTGGGAATGTCCTTTGTAGGCACAGAAACAGCCAGATTCTCCCCCGGGGCTTTCGATAAAAGCTTTTCCTCACAAATCCCTCAGCTTTAGCACCAGCATTCACAGCTTTTGGGTTGTTGCCACATTGTTCAGAAGGGAAGCTGATTTTTACACTTAAATTAGGTTGCTTAAAAAAAAAAAAAAACCACTAACTACTCTCCTTTTCCCACCCTTCTCCTCACTTTGTTCAAAGACGATATTCCTTCTCTGGGATCCACTAGAGACTTTTGGTGCTAAATGGGTGTCATGAGAATGGGAACTGCGTCCAAGAGGTGGTACCAACATTTTCTCAAAGAATGTTGTTGCCAGAAGGTGGGAGGTGCCGGGGCACCAGGTGGGGCTCTGAGATGAAGTACAAAGAGCTCCTATGGTCATAAAAGTGAAAACCCACTGGATGGATTGGCTTCGTCCACACGAACAACAGTTCTGAGGACAGGGATAAAGCGCAAGGAGAATGCCCAGTCACCAGTGACCGAGTGCTAGAGCCACATGAACATCATGCCCAACTCGTGTTATTCTAATGTTTTGATTAAAATCCAAGAAGACCAAAAGCTTGAGACAGGGGAGATGCTTCAGTTAGTACCATGACAAAACATCCCAGGTATATATCACCTTCTTTCGAATTTGTTTGCCTGAGACAAATGCCCCAGTAGAAAAAAAGTAAAAGACTTTAACCAGGTAGTTCATAAATGAATAACAATGGATGGAGAATCAACCTTCAGAGCAATCAAGGGATTTAAAACAAGATGTGATATTTTGGGCCCATCTAAAAGTTGAAGGTATTGAAAGTGATAGTGCCCCAGGGTTGGTGAAAATGTGGGCACGTACTCCTGTATTTTGCTCAGGAGGGTATGGAGTGGTCCAGCTTTTTTGGAGGGTGTTTCGGTATTTCTACTAAAAGCTTCCAAAATATGCATGCCCTGTTACCTGGCAAGTCAACATTTAGGAATTATCCTAAAGCAGTTATCATATCTATTTATAGAGCTTGATGAATATGAATAATTACTGAAGCCTTATTTGCAGTAGCAAAAAATTTATGAACTTAAATTTCCGTAATAAGAGATTGGCTAAAGGAGCCATGAAAATCATGTTTTGGAAGAATCTGGTGACATAGGAACTGTTTATAATATACCTGAAATTAATAAGCAAATTGTATGTATGTGTGTGTGCATGTGTGTGCGTGCGTGTGTGTGTGTGTGTGTGTGTATCTGGGAGAAAGATTGGAAGGATGATGCCCAGAATCTTAATTATGGTTACCTCTAGGTTTGGGATGGTGGGTGGGGTTTTTTGCATGTATTTTTCTATATTTTCTATCATAAAAAACAATAATGTTGACAATGGCTACTAGTTATTGAGGACTTATCCCCTGCCGGACATTGGGATCTTTTCACAGATTAATTTACCATACCCACTACCTTATGAGAAAGGTCTTACAACTGTACCCACTTTACTGATGAAGAGACTAAGGGGATGTGCCTACTCAAAGCCCTACCCGTCTTCTAGTCTGTGCTCTGGATACCCAGAAACCTAGCATTTCCTGCCTAAAAGGCCCTGTTGTGGGTAAGCCTACTGGGCAGGGCCCTGAGGATGGTGGGAGAGCTTTCTATCTGTCCATCTGGGTCTTGTTTATTAGCGAATGTACACATAGTGTGCATTTTTTAAAAGATTTTATTTATTTGAGAGAAAGAAAGAGGGCATACGAGCAGAGGGAGGGGCCGAGGGAGAGGGAGAAGCAGGCTCCGCTCTGAGCAGGGAGCCGAGGACCAACGCAGAGCTCGATCCCAGGACCCTGAGATCATGACCGAGCTGAAGGCAGCCACTTCCCCGACTGAGCCACCCCGGCACCCCTCACCTGGTATGTATTCTGAGCCTTCTTCCCCTCCCCTTCTTTTTCCTTAAAGAAAAAAAAAAAAAGCAGAGCAAATGAAGGAAGTACCGAGTAGAATTCCAGGCCTACTTTGGCTGTGTGACCTTGGGCAAGTCACTTCCCCTCTCTGAGCCTCAGAGTTTCCAGCTGGGGTTCAACTCACTGTTCTGATGCTCAATGATACTACTTATTAAAGAGGACCTGGAAAACAAACAGGGCAGCCCTGGTGGCCCGGGGGTTTAGCGCCACCTTCAGTCCAGGGAGTGACCCTGGAGACCAGGGATCGAGTCCCATGTCGGGCTCCCTGCATGGAGCCTGCTTCTCCCTCTGCCTGTGTCTCTGCCTCTCTCTCTCTCTCTCTCTGTGTGTCTCTCATAAATAAATAAATAAAATCTTAAAAAACAAACAAACAAACAACAACAACAAAAAAAACACCCAAAACTCAGGGGGTATTGTTAGGAGCTGAAAAAAAGTCAGTTCTCTTTCTTCAGGCCCCAGACCCTTGGGCCTTCAGAGATACAATTTCTGAAATCCATTCTTTCATCCCCTTATTCATACGACTTACTCCTGTGTACCCCTTTCATGTACACGTTTGTCCTCAATCCTCCCCAAGGGCTATATTCACTGGGTGTGTATTAAACAAATGATTATTGGGGCACCTGGGTGGCTCAGTGGTTGAGCATCTGCCTTTGGCTCAGGGCATGATCCCGGGGTCCTGGGATCGAGTGCCGCATCGGGCTCCCCACAGGGAGCCTGCTTCTCCCTCTGCCTGTGTTTCTGTCTCTCTCTCTGTGTCTCTCATGAATAAACTTAAAAAAAATATAAATGAGTCATTATTGACCTTCTAATTGCAGGAAAAAGGTGTGTTTCTAGGTAGTTTCATCAGCCATGAGATGAGAAAAATCAAAGACAATGAAGGTTTTGTTGGTGTCCTTTTTGGACTTTCCAGGTAGGTTGAGTTTCAAATTCAGCTCTTGTTGAATCTGCCTTCATGTCCCGACCCGCAGAGGACAAGCGAGGTCTATGGGGAGTGCCTGGGGTGGGTTGGCATCCACGGTCTATGCATGCATTCTGCCGAGTTCTAACCCCGCTATTCTGCTGCATGCACGCTGATGAGGGGCTGCCCTAGGTGTACATGATATGTAAGTATGGGGTGCGGGGGAGAAGCCTAGAAAGCAGAGTCCCTGTGAGTACACATAACCCCATGCGAATGAAGGACCGACCATGTAGGCCCCTGGCCTAAAACCCTCCAATAGCAACCCTGGAATTTAGGATAAAATTCAGACCCCTCCCTGGAGGCCCACAGGCCCTAGGACACTAAGCCTCGCCCACGTATCTGATGCCCGCCTACTCCCCTCCAGCATTTTCAGCTCCAGTGCCCTAGCTAGAGCATTTTTAGACTGCAGGGACCTACCAGTCTTATTCTTACCCTCTGACCTTCATCTCAGCTGTCCTTCTGCTCAGAATGCTCTTTTTTCCAGACCTTCTCATAGCTGGCTTATTCTGGAGGCGATGTTCAAGTACCCACAAATAGCAAGGGACCTGGTTGGTCTCCACTGAGGATCCCCCAGTACCTAAAACAATACTTGGCACATAGCAGGCCCTTGGTAAACTTTGGAGACACAAATGATTCTTCCAGGAGACATCCCCAAGGTCTCCCTGGAGGAGGGGGCATGTGAGTCAGGCCCAGAACACTAAGCAACTCACTGGGCCTCCCCTTCTCTGGCCTGCTTCGCCTTTTTTTTTTTTTTTTTCTTTTTCCATCTGGACATATGCTCTTTCCCAGGATGACCTCATCCATGTGTCTTCTGGACTTCGGCTACTATCTTTGCCCTACAACATCGTTTCACAGTCCCTCCCTTCCCCTTTGTCCATTCTCAGCTGTCCTATTTCTGGTGCTTAATTACAGTCCTGCTATGCAGACAATGATGATGCCATCATTCTCAAAAGATGATTGTGTCTGCTCGCTCTTTTGTCCAGAGCAGAAAGACGGGCAAGACCGTCCAGATCATAGAAATGAGTGCTGTGTTAGTTAGAAACCATTTCAGAAAGCCCTCAGAGGACCCTGTCCCCAGGCTCACCCACATGGCACATGTAAGCTTCTGATCTGCTCCAGGGCCAGGATGTCTTACTAAATTAATGACAATTTTTAGACCTGAGTCGCCCCCCTCATCTTTTTTTTTTTTTTTAGAAGCTTTTAAAACAGGTTGTGTTTTGTTTTTGTTTTTGGTTTAAACGATAGGAACTCAAGTTTTTCCAGCCAGCAGCAAATTTAGACATAAATAGCTTGGGTGGGAAACGTGCTTTTGAGAACTTCAGCTCCCGTTCAGGTTTTGGCAAACAGAGCTGTTGCTTTCGGTGGACACAAGAGGCAGAGGGCCAGAAGCTCAGACTTTTCAAGGCCCTTCAAATAGTGGTTGGGACCTAGGGTGAAAATAATGTCACTCACTCCAAAAGAAGAAAAGGGACCACTGTCTCCTGAAAATAAATAAAAATGTTATAAACAAAACCAGAAAATTCTTTCCCATTCTGTATGGCAGTTGGGGGGGGGGGGAGGACCCAACCGCAAACAAACAACCCCAAACTTACATCTCACGTGGGACATGAGTGTATTTTATTTGACACGGCCTCGGAAGGAACAATGCAAGGAAGAAACGTTGGGTCTGTAAGGGGTCTCGCAAGGCCGGGCTGCTAAACAGAGTCCCCATGCTCTGGTCTCTTGACCCTGCTAGAAGCCACTTGCACCCTCGGGAGAGAAAAGCTTTTGCGGCGGTCCAGGAGAGGCTTTTATTCCTCCACCATAAACCGGAGAGTTTCAACTTCACCAGCAAGAGGGAGATTTAAGAATTAAAATGATGAAAACTTATAAAATCTTTCCAACAGGACGGTAATTGCAGTAATAATCCCCTTTGTTATAGAAGCTACTGTATTATGGGTGACCTTGACTTCTATTATGTACTGTTACCTTTAGCTCAGAATCTATAACTCAAGAGACTATTAATTATATTGCCATAAGTGCTGGCCCGAGTAGGGGACTTTCTGGAGAAGTAAATGCCACATCAATATGAAGTGGAGCTCCTCCGCTGGCCGCTTGACGGCTGTTATCAGCGATTAGGGTTCAGCAACCCACGGTCAAAGCCAGGAGATTATTCCTGCTTAGGTTCCACCCGCCTCTAACTTTTCTCACCGCTGTGACCTCTATCTGTGATTTACCCCGGCGAGCAAAACAAAAACGGTTTACATATACAATTTAAACACTCTGACTTTTCCCATCAACCACATCCCTGGGGTGTGCTCTACTGCTCAGAGTTTTGTAGAAATAAAATGCCGTTTTCAAATATTTTTTTTCCTTGGGGTCCTTTTTTTTTTTTTTTTCCAGTGGATGGTGGAATTAGGTATTCCCTGCCGAAGTAGGTATTTCCAATCTTCTGTCGTTTATTACCACCAGGATAGAGAATGTTAATTAAGCCTCTATCCAGCTGGATCAATGTGGAATATGCTATGTTGGGGACAACAGGAAGGCGATATTTTTTAAGATCGAGCTAGAAATCAGGTAAAAGAAGGGCATTTGGTTTGCCATCATTTTTTTAAAAGGGCGAGCCCCAGCCGAGGTTCTGACTACACGGCATCCGTTGGAAATTTTATCCTTCCATTTCAGTCTTCAGTTACAGCCGAGGAACTATTCCGAGAAGTTCTCGGCAATCTTGCCTAACCCCAAAGCGAAATTTCCATTTTTTCCCCCCTAATGCCCTAATTGAATTTCGGGGTCGGTTATGTTTCGCGTAGGCATCCACCCCACATCAATGGCATAGATTCAAAAAGAGTCTTATGGAGTGGATCAGATCAATGTGGCCTGCAAATGTGCTGATTTACCCCAGCTTGTAAAACAAAACAATTTACGTACACAATTTAAACATTCTTTCTAGTTTTTCATAAACCACATCCCTTGGGTGTATAATTGAGATTTCCTTGCCACCCAGAAGATAGCAAGATAGTCCGCTGGGCTTTGTTCCTCTTCTGCGGGAGGGAGGCTGGAGCCCGCGCGCTTAGCAGCTCCGGATTTGCCGCTGTCAGATGCTGGACCCGCCGGCGACGCTAGGGAGCAGACTGACACCAAGGATTGTGGGTGTGCTGCAGACACCCCATCTGAAGAGGCGCAGGCCCCTGCCACCAAGCCTCCTCTGCTTCCTTCTTCCTCCAGGCTCGTCCAGGGCCAGAGTGGGAGGAGAGAGCTCCGCTCCCCTGAGCGCAGGGAGGGGACACTTCCATCCTCCAAGGGCTCAGCCAGCTGGAGCCCAACTGCCAGCGATGGGGTCCTGGGAGGAGATGCAAGAGCCACGGAGGAAGGGATTTTTTTTTTTTTTTCTACCTTGGTTCTCCCGTGGTTGAGCCCTGGAGGAGAGGACGTAGATCTTCCCATAAGGGAGGCTGGGGCCTGTCCAAGTACCTGAAATCGACTTCCATAATCAAAGGACCCCAGGCATCTTCTTCCTAAGGGGTATCAGAATACCCACAGTAAGCCAGAGAATTCTAGTTGTCCATCGGTAGGGGAATAAATGAGCAGTGAATAACTAGCCAAGTCATACAAGTAAAATCATAAGGTGGGATATTAAAAGGGACGGATTAGGTTGTCAAGTGGACAAAGGAAGTTGTAGATTTTACAGACACACCCAGGGACGCTGTGCCTGGCGTCTGGGCCCTCTATAGATGTAGAAAACGTACAGAAAAGAGGACAAGAAGGAAACATACAACGTTCAGTCCAGTCTCTGGAGAAGGTGGAGAGGAAGGAGAGAAGAGACCTCAGTTTTACGAGTGTTGTTTTATTTTTATTACAGTGATGCAAAGCCAATATGACATTTAAAAAAATATTGGTTCTTTCTGGGTTGTGGAAGGTGGTTTGTTTTTATTATTCTTTGTGCTTTTTTTGTATTGGAAACAAGGTTTGTTTTGTTTTGTTTTGAAAGAAAAATAACTGGAAACATGAGCGTGTCAACTGCAGCCGGAAATTCACTTTGAACAGCTCAGGGCCTTGGGTCCATAAGCGCCCAAGTCAGAATACGGCTCAAAAGTTCTAGAAGGCAGTCACCTTTATAATCTTAAATTGCACCATTTGGGTATAATTGGGTCCCTGTCCCCCTCCTCCCCTCTCCTTTTAGTCAAATTAAACTTATTGATTAGAACCCATTAGTATGTAATGGATTGTTAATTTGACTCTTTTTACAAATCATATTTATCTGCACCAATAAAATATTTGGATTTAATATTCATATGTCACATTTATGGTGACGTTGATTGAGGGCCAAGCAATTTGAAGTGAAAGCAGACACCTTGTCCTTTCCTCATGCCAGGGAAAAATGCACAATTAGCTACATGAACCCTTCCAAAGGTGGGAGGCTTAAATATGAAAAAAAAAATAGAGAAAAGAGAGAAATGCGTCCCCCCCCCTTTTCAAAGTTGAGAGAAACTCCATAGGGCTTTTGCATACTCTTCAGCAATAGACCAGAATTGGGGCACCCCGGTGTGGTATTCCATTTATTTGTAATGTGGCTGCAAAGTCTCTGCTGAGAACAAGAATCAGATTTTTGGCGAACATCAATTGAGCTGTGGCCTCTTGTACTCATTTTTCTTCTGGAGGAAAATAGAACCCAAAGAAAGATCAACTACTTGCCTTCTTTTGCTGGCAGAGGACACTTAGCATGCAGGTGCTTAAAGGCAAAACAGGAATATATTTTCTGCGTAGTTCAAACACAGTATATATTAACTGGATGCTGCGGGTGATATGGCTGCTGGGGATGAAGGACAAAATATTGAAAACTGCTACCATTTAATGAGTGCCTATTCTCTGCGTGGCTCTTGGGGTGATGGTAAAAATATTTAACAACTTATACAGCATGAGCATGGGCCAGTTAGAATGGATGTCAGCCGAAAACAAAACAGCTGGTAAGTCTTACCGGTGTACCAGCTGAGTTTCTGTCCTGCTCGCTTCTTGAGCAGGAAATGCTATATCTAAGTCCATTTAATGCTCAATTATGGGAGCTGTATTTGCCTGAGCCTTTCTCTTCCTTCCTTCCTTCCTTCCTTCCTTCCTTCCTTCCTTCCTTCCTTCTTTCTTTCTTTCTTTCTTTCTTTCTTTCTTTCTTTCTTTCTTTCTTTTTCTTTCCTTTTCCCTCCCTCCCTCCTTTCCTTCCTTTTTTGCTTTTAAAAAATTCTATTTTTATATTTACACCGGCTTAATGCACATAGTTTTTCTGTTTTGTTTTGGTTTTGGTTTTTGCAAGCCATCCTAAACCTTTTGAGAAGCAGGCAGGGTATACACAGTATAAATAAATAAAAAATAAATACATGCTTTTCCTGATCCTGGCCAAATCCCATTACAAAGAGAACCAAGACACCATCAGAATTCCTTTGTTGCCTAGGGGTTGTCCTATCAATATTGTATAAAGCAAGCAGGTCATTGGCTAGGCCTTGGGATTCTTTCTGTTATTTCAAGGGTTTCGGGTGATATTTGTTGTAATGAGAGCCAATCTGTAAAAATAAAATTCCTTTTTTGCCAGGTGGTAATGAAAAAAAAAAAAAAAAGGTTTGCACAGCCAGTGACGGGCTATGACAATATTTGGTCCATGGTCTTTGCAGACAAAGAGCTTGGCTGGTCATCATTAACGATAGAGCATGATTGCTACAACTTTTTTGACAGCCAGCTTCGGTAGAAACTATATGCAGCCTATTGTCAAGTCATTTTACTGAGCTCAGGAAATTTCCATTTGTCACTTAACAGCCATGTGTCAGAAGCAAGATGCTTTGAACACGAATTGTGATTTCTTTCAGTTATCTTCTAAAAATGCATGTCCTTTCACTAGCATGAAATGACCTAATTTTTTAACCTTTCTTTAAAAAAAACCTATTAACAACCAAGTTTTCATATTGAATACCATCTGGATTTTTTTCTAAGAAACCCAACCCCCTTCATGAGCAGTCATTATTCTAGATAAGTATATGGCGAGCCAGGATATAGAGAGGAAGCTGTGGAAGTTTCCTTGGACTCAGCAGAAATTTGGTGTCAGAGGCAGAAATAGCCCCTAGTAAGTGCCTGGCTAATAGTTATGGAGTTCCTCTTCCCCTGCCCAGGTTTTAGGGGATAGATTTTTACAAGATGATGTTATGGCTCTGGACTGAACTGTAAAATACTAGAGGACAGGGAATAGATTGCATTTGTTTATTTCTTTCTGCAGGACCTAACAAAAGAAGTATTTGTCGATTACATGGTAAATTCGGGGACGAGCGATGTTTTTAAAATCTTGACTGAGTTACTTCAAAGTCTGGCATCCCTGTTTCATCGTATCTGGACCGAATGTAAGAATATTTTGAAGATTATTGAAATGTTGGGTAGCTCTTGTGCTGTTTGGCTGTTGAAGAAAATGAGCAACAAGGCAAAAACATTTCTAAAATTCATAATAATGATTTATGCGGTAAGTTATACTCCCTCAGGCAAAGATGTTCTATAAACCACAAAGTATTTGGCCACTGCAACATTTCAAACATCTTACGATGCTTAAATGCCATGAGATTTATAAATATTTTTAGCAGTTAAATAAATTTAACTTTGAAAGTTACCCAATATTCTATGATGTTTGAGATTGGAACTTGTTTTTCTTTTTTGTATTTGACTGTGCTTCATTTAGGTTGATGCAAGCATGTTCGTATGAGTGCTTAATGGCATATCATAAAGGATTTAACTTAATTCCACCATAATGAATTAATTCTCTCAGTGACACTGTTTTCATTATAGATTTAATGACATCACCTTGGCTAAGATTCAGGAATTCAGAACTCTAAGTTACTCTGAATTATCTGAAAACGAAAATGGAAAGATGATTCTGTTTTGTGTCTACGTGTACTCCGACTGCGGATAAGGGCGCATGGGGAACGTCTCGTCTATTATTTTGAGTAGTCGAGTTAAAAATAAAACTCTTAACACCAGTGAGGAAATTGGATTCCACGTTCTCTTAAATTGTCTTTAGGGACATTCATTTTATAAAACATGAAACCAGGAAGAAGAAGAAAGCCCCAGTGTTTCTGTTCATTTGCTTATGTCATGATTATTTGTTGTAAACATCAACGGATAAATATGCAATCTCAAGTCATAATTCAGAAACAAGTTTCCGCCAGCTAAAGAAAGACGGGGGGAGTGGGTGTAAAAATATTTAGGTTGCATTTTCGAGTACTGTGTTATATTTCCTTTTGGATTTGTTTATTTTGTGGAATTAGAGGGATGGTGCCTCCTATTTTTACAGGCTTGTATTGTTACCCCAGGAATGCTTTGGTAGACACAAAATTAGAAACAAATTTCGTGTGTTCTCCAGTGCCTTTCAGACCCTAAAGGACAGGAACAAAGTGCAGTGGTTTGTCATCAGAACTCCAGGAAGCCACAAGGAAATGGAGCTTACGAACCAAATTGTTCAAAATGGGAAAGAAATGAAAAATGTGCAGCAGATGCTCCCAGCCCAGAAGTGGAAGCTTCAGGAAGAAGGGACCACCAGTAATGCTAATTGGTCTTGAACAATGGCTGTTTGCACTGAGACATGAGACAGAGTCCCGTTTCCCTCTGATTCTGTTCCATAGACATCTTTCCAGGATTTGAAATTGATAATTGTCGACACAAAGATACACTTGGCCTAATTTGCCAGCCTAGTGGAGTCATGGGTGTCACCCCACATGTCTCCATGTGTGCAGATGGTTCCTGCCAGGTTCAATCAAATTGGAAAACACAAAATCTGTATTTTTTTTTCCTTCAGACTATTGAAAGATGCTGGTTGTCAGTGCCCTGGGTGTTGAAATGAGAAATGTTATGCTCATTTTTAGAAGTGTTTCTTCTGCTTATAGACCAGCACATCAAAAACTTAGTTATTTGGGCTAAGTTCAGGGATGGGGAAATAGAGCCAATCAGCAGAGGAATCAAGTCGGAATTAGTGAAATGCTTTAAGAGAGCAGATATAATTTTGGGTTTCCACCTGTCAACAGAACTTCTGCTTTAATCAGTTAAGTAATTATTTATTAACTCGGTGATTGCCAAACATCATATAAGTAGGATTTTTTGGTACATCCGAGTACCTCTTATGCTGCCATTTGCCTACTTTTCTGTTCAAACAGACTTACTTTTTATTTATTTACTTTTATAATTTTTAAAAAAGATTTTATTTATTTATTTGAGAGAGAGCTGAGCACTGGAGCAAGCATGAGCAGGGAGGAGGGCCAAAGGGAGAGAGAGAGGCAGTCTCCTCACTGAGCAGGGAGCCCAATTCAGGGCTCAATCCCAGGACCCTGAGATCATGACCTAAGCTTAAGGCAGACACTTAACTGACTGAGCCACCCAGGTGCCCCTAGATAATATTTGTTTTAAAAAGCAAGTTTATATCACTTTTATAAGTGGGGAAAAAAGGCCCACAAAAAACCAAGGACTTACCACCTATACAAAGCAACCATTAAAATAATTGTTGCTGGCCTAGGATTCCCTGAGCCTCAGGCCCTCTCTTTCTTCATTAAACGGGAGATTCTCCTGTGTCAGAAAGGTGTTAAAGATATGCTGGTGCCAGTGGAGAATACTTTTTGATAATCAGAAGGCTGTAAAGAGCAGTGAAGAAGGACTAACCTATTTGACTCAAAAGGCCCACGGTGGCTCCATTTCTCTGGGCTTGGAACCAGTCACCAGTCTTATCCTTCAGAGGCTTCTGTGTGCCAGCTGAAAAAATACCTCTCCGTCAGAACTGATCTCTACACCTATATTATTTCTCTAGTTACATACTGAACTTTGTATTATGCACCTAAGTTCCACAGGAATTTAGAAAAGCTGATTAACAGCTACTGTTTATTGAGTGCTCCTTCAGTGCACTGCGCTAAATATTTTTAATGGGCCTTCGTGTTGAACCCTCCCACTAAACCTAACTACACGGGCATCCCACATTACAGATGTGGAAACTGAGAAGTTAGCAGGCCCAAAGTCAAACAGGTGAAAGTCTTGGCGTCTACAATGTATATCAAATAATGCTTATTTATATTTGGTATTTGGTTTGTAGGCAAATATGGGCTCCCTTCTAGAAAAGCACCTGGTCTTTTGTATTGGTTAGTTATTGCCCCGATGATACTGTGTAACAAGCCAGGCTGGGACTCAGTGGCTGGCAAACAATAATCATTTGTAGTTGCTGATACATCAGAGTCTGCTGGAGATCCTCTGCCCAGGGGCTCTGCTCCACCTGCCTCTCATCCTTCCCCTGGGACCAGCAGGCTCTCCAGGGTATGACTTCAGAATGATGGCAGAGCAGCAGAAGAGCAAGCCTCTCTTTGCAAGCACAGGCTCACTGGCCCGTGCTAAGCCACTAGTCACACTGTGGCTATGAACAGCCCATTGGCCAAAGCAAGTGGTGGGGCTGAATCCAAAGCCAAAGGGCAGGGATTTACACAATAAATACATGATGAAGGACTTGGACCCTGGGAGGGGTGATGAATCAGGCCAATGATGCAGAATCTCCTCCCTCTTTTTAAGCACAGGAATATATCCTTCTCCTGTTTGTAGTTTTAACTTGATGGGTACTTGTTTATCCTTTTAAATATAAGGAGTATCTCAGTCCAACCTCTGTTCAGTGGCAAGAATATGAGCTACAGAAACGTGGATGTTAGAATTCCTAAGTATTTAATGCAACTCTGCTGGTTTCTATCATGAAGAAACTCCAAGGAGAGACAAGTCCAAGGAGAGGAAAATGCCTTTTCCGGGTCAGAGAATGAATGAGTGGCAGAGGGTGGACCAGACCCAGATCCCCCCACTCCTGTCTGCCTCGCCTACCTCCCGCTCTGCAAAATCAATGGGGTCAGAGTCAGTGAGATTTTTCTTGATGCTTTTTTCAAGTAAACAAGGGAGTTATTGAACTCCACAGAGAACAAGATAACTTACTTTTTTTTTTGTGATCAAGATAACTTATTTGAGTTAAAAGAGCAGCACAATAAAAATGTTTAGAGAAGTTACTATAGAGATATTTTGGGTCTATCTGTTCATTGTAACTGAAACTAGATGTTACCAATGAACACAGGCTTACATTTAAGCTAGTGATTTTGGAGACTGATTTGTACTGCTTTACAGTGTTTTAAAAGCAAAAGCATTAGTGAAATCATTTACATCGTGTCATTTCAAATATGCTACACTCGAAAGATGGTAACATTTTCATTTTAGGACTTGATGGGGTTTCTTTTTTCTTTCCTTGATGACATCCAGTTGATTTCACTTTGGTAGGGTTCACTCTGTCCAAAGCTGGAAAAGAAAGCAGCATGTTTATTAAAAAAAGAAATACCGAGGAATGAGACCTGCTTTGTCAGAGAAAGGCCTTGGACACAGAGTCTAAAGATCAAGCACATCCTTGCCAGACAAACCTTCCCTTCGTCCCCGCCCCAGGCACGACAGCTTGTCCCAAGTCTGCAGCAGCAGCCAGATCGTCCTGCCTGTTCTGCCCACTGTACTGTGAGTAGCATCCCTGCCCAGGCTCCAGCTGTGAGTGGTCAGTCTGTGCAGCATCGAGTTATTTGGAATCCCTGCCAGCAGACACGGACCACAAGTGGGGCAGAATCAGAATTTCCAGAGCTAGGAAGTTCTAAAAGATCATCTGGATGGAGGCTCTCATTTTAAGGTGGGAGTAGAGGCCCAGAGAAAGAAAGTATCTTGCCCCACATAGCACAGCTCGGTAAATGGTTTAGCAGAGGTTTGAGCTGGTGATGTAATTTATGGAGATAATGTTCTCCTTTCTGTAGGGAGGGAGCTCCTTGAGGGCTGGGTTTCTGCTGATTTCACCTCTGTTATCCCTATTAACTTATTAGGGTCCTTAGGATTGACACAAGGATTCCGGGCTGCTCTGGGAGTTATTTTCTGGGCACTTTAGTACAGTCCCGTGCTCTGCTTTAGGCAGAACCTGTTAAACATGAGCTGAAACCAGTCCTTACATTTGTATTACGTTTTATGCTTTTAAAAATCATTTTACAAAGTGGAGTCGTGTGCCATTGACTCAGTAATCCCACATTCTCTGGAAATGACTTAAGAAGAAAAAATATAGTAAAAAAATATTTTAAGATATTAAAGCACAAAGATGTTCACAACAGTGATTTTTATAATGGCGCAAGGATCGTAACAGCGTTAAGGTCCAACCACAGGGGGCTGCTGAAGGAAATGATGGTTTCGTGTAGCCATTTCAATGATGTGTGATCACAACCTGAAAATGCATTCCCCCCCCCAGAAAACCTGACCCCAAGTCATGAGTGTCAAAAATCTAGAAAAACCCCACATCATTGATTGTCTTGGATCAGATAGATGATAGTAAGGGTTCTTTAAAAACTGCTTTCGGGAATTTATTATTTGTTTGTTTTAAAGATTTTATTTATTTACTCATGAGAAGCACACAGAGAGAGAGGCAGAGACACAGGCAGAGGGAGAAGTAGGCTCCCTGAAGGGAGCCCGATGTAGGTCTTGATCCTGGGACCCCAGGATCACGCCCTGAGCTGCAGGCAGACGCCTAACCACTGAGCCACCCAGGCGTCCCTATTTATTTGTTTAATGAGCATTTATTATAAAACCCACATCTTCTTTCAAAAGAAAAATCACACACCATATATTATCTTGTGCGATCATGGCAGCCTCCTAGAAGCCCAGTAAAGCACACTTTATCATCCCCCAGTATATATACAATGGGAATGAGGCTCAGAGATTTTCTTTAAAAAGATTTTATTTATTTATTTGAGAAAGCAAGAGAGAGAGAGAGAGAGAGAGAGAGAGAGAGCACATGAGCAAGAGAGAACATTGGGGGGAGGAGGGACAGAAGGAGAAGCAGACTCCCCACTGAGTGGGTCCCAGAACCCAGAGACCTCA
The DNA here is from genome assembly GCF_905146905.1 of Nyctereutes procyonoides. NCBI lineage: Eukaryota > Metazoa > Chordata > Mammalia > Carnivora > Canidae > Nyctereutes > Nyctereutes procyonoides. The sequence continues at coordinate 25,001,656 of NW_026575052.1, read as the reverse complement.
CCTTGAGTTGAAGGCAAACGCTTAACTGACCTAACCACCCAGATGCCCCTGAGACTTCTCGTTTTTTTTTGTTTTTAGATTTTATTTATTTATTCATAAGAGACACACACACACACACAGAGGCAGAGACACAGGCAGAGGGAGAAGCAGGTTCCATGCAGGGAGCCCGATGTGGGACTTGATCTGGTGTCTCCAGGATCAGGCCCTGGGCCAAAGGCAGCCTAAACCGCTGAGCCACCCGGGCCGCCCTGAGAAAAGAATCTTAAAAAGAGCTCTCTGGTGAGCTCCATAGCCACGATAGCTAAATGTGTTGCTACTAAGACACAGAGGCTATTAGGGGGCATAAAGATGCAGGAAAACGGGAAAGGGTCCTGGCACCTGGCCAGTGAGATGGAATGAGGTGCTGGTTTTTCCCAGTTGCCATAATGGATGCCGTCGTGCTGGGTGCAGCTCAAGAGCAAGTGCAAGTGTGGTCAGGCAGAGGGGTTCGGTGCAAGAGCATGCGTGGGAGTCCAGAAATCTGAGTGTGGATTTCAGAGCCAACACTCACTAGAAGAAGTAAGTTTAAAAAACAGAAGTCTCAGGGGCGCCTGGGTGGCTCAGTGGTTGAGTGTCTGCCTTTGGCCCAGGGAGTGATCCCAGGTCCTCTGTGTCTCTCATGAATAAATAAATAAAATCTTAAAAAAAAAAAAAAGATTCTTTCTCAACACCTAGAGCAGACACAGAGTCTTGAAACCCTCCCATGTAGCTATCATTATTTCCACTGTAGAGATAGGGAAGCTGAGACCCAGAGAAGGTAAACAACTCTCCCAGGGTTAGCCACCTAGTGAGACCCAGTGCTGGCAATGCCCAAGTCCATACCTTGGTCACTCTGTCAGGGTCCCTCTCCCAGATGTACACATGTGGTCCTGAAGAAAACTAGATTCCCAGGAGTCTCTCCAGTCCATCAGGATTCAGTAGTTCTTGGGTGGGGCCTGGGAATCCAGATTTTAATTCACACCAAGTGAGTCTCCTGATGCTATAACCAGAGCATCACGTCTCATTTTAACATACTGCCTCATTTTAAGACATCAAATGTAAAAAAAAAAAAAAAAAAAAAAAAAAAAAAAAGAAAGAAAGAAAGAAAGAAAAGAAAAGAAAAGACACCAAATGTAGAGCCTGCCCAGCAAACACAGATCTCTATGTCCTTCCTCTTTTCTCTCTCCAACACCTGAACTCAGCCATGCCTTTAAAAGGTGTTAGCCAGGGCCAGCCCAGTCTTCACGTCTTGGGGGAAAAAAAGCATAATTGCTCTGTTTTGTACTCAAGGAAATGGGAGGTCGGAAATGCATTGTGATTGGGCATTTTGGGGGAAAACATGTAGAAAAAACCCCCAAATCAAACACTAGAGCAGTTGCCATTGAGAATTATTCAAGTTCTACTCAAATATATGAGAGTTTCAGAGTATTCCTTAGCCCGAATGTCCTATGGGAGGAGATGCTATTCCTGTTGCCTTTATTTTTGTAATTCTCATCTTATGACCAGGACTAGGGTAAATAACTTGAGACAACATGCTGTGATGGAAAAGCGCCAGACTGAGACGCAGGAGAATGGGCACCCCTGCTAAATGACATCCTCAAAAAAAGCATCCTCAGAAAACCCAAGATGGATGGGAAGTGACAAGTATGGGGCTCAGGCCTCTTGTTTTCCAGGCTCTGAAATGGGTGGTAAGCAGACACAGCCCCCTCCTAAGCCCCTGCAATCTCTGGCAACTGTGAATTAAACAAATCAAATTAACAAACTAACACAAACAAAGAACCAAAAATAAATAAATAAATAAAAAGGACAAGTACTTGCAGCACTTCTAACCTACATCATGCCCAGTTCTGAAACCCTTCCTAGTAGGTCAGCACTGACATATTTTTCTGAGAAGGCATTCAGCCAATGTGCTTTGGGTCTCTCTCTGTGCCAGGAAACGAGGGTAGGAGATGGAGACAAAATTTCCTGAGTCTTCCCTAATCCCACTGAAAACAAAGCTGAAACAAACAAAATATTCTGACCTTAAGTGTTTACAGTCTAGTCGAGGGTGAGGGGAAGGTAATAAATGAGTCACATAAATAATGGATACATATTATAATATATATTGAACCAATATATAGGAACTCCAATAATATGCTAATAATATAGGCATAATATTGGGACAGGCGTGAGTGCCATGAAGAAGACTGGGTGGTACCATGAGCATGTAGATCAGGAAAGCTTCCTGGAAGAGGTGACAACAGAGCTGAGAAGGGAAAGGAATCTTGGAACTTATGGCTCTTTGTGCCTTAGGACATCTTTGTGCCTTAGGACATAATGGTTGTGGTCTAATCTGATTTTCAGTAAGTGGAAAATCCAAAAGAAAATAACTCAAAAGTGAAATAATCTTTGTTCACAATCACTAAACTTGCTCTAATTCCAGCAGACCTGAGCAGTCATATCAGCCTGAGCCACCTCACACAGCTCACAAGAGCTAATTGCTAAAGTTTCAGGAATTTTGAGTGGTTGTAAAACATAATCATTATTAAAAATTGAACTATATGTGTGCCTTGGTGGCTCAGTCAGTTAAGCATCTGCTTTTGGCTCAGGTCATGATCTCAGGGTCCTGGGATCAAGTCCTGCATTGGGCTCCCTGCTCTGTGGGGAGCCTGCTTCTCTCTCTCTCTCTCTCTCTCTTTAAGAAATAAAAGTCTTAAAAAATTAAACTTTAAAATTTAATTTTAAAATTTAAAAATTAAATATAACCTTTTGGTTGAGTAAGTTCTACTAAAAACAAAGCTAATATATACTTAAAACTCATCGCTTCCCAGTTATTTGTACTATGTCAATGGTCTTGAGATTGTTTTCATCTATTGTGTGTATGTGGTGGAAATGCCATACACCTATTCCAACTGTGAGTCTCTTCCCGATTTCTTGCTCGGTGAAGGCATACTGGGGACGTGAAATCAGTCATGACAGTATTTACACCACAGAAATCAGCCAACGCTAGAAGTCAGGGCTTCCTTTTACTCCATCCTAGAAAGCCTGCCAGTCATGCAACCAAGGCACCACTGCCTGGCACTGTCCTTCGGAGTCACTCACTCTAGGTGATCCCTGAACCCTTAGCGGGGTCACTGGGTTGACTGCAATCAGAGAACCCAGTGGAAGAGTCACAGCTCAGTCATCGAGGAGCACTCAGGTACACGCAGTAGCATGAAGGAGATAAACGTCAGTGAGGAAGGGCGCAGCATGGAGACCTTGCCATCTGAGAAATGGCCTTCTGACTCAGCTGGAGCTGGCATCGTCGGATGCCTTGCTGGATGGCAGGTCATTCTGCAGCAGAACTAAATGAGCCAGTGGACGTTCCCTCTTTGCTGAAAAGAAGGTGGAAGTCAACAGGTGCTGAGACAAGAAAGAGAGAGGTGAGAAAGTTGTCAAAAGAGAGAGTAGAGGCAGAGGTTTGTGGCCAGCTCTCCCTGGGGAAGTCTATAACCACTGTTCAAACAAATAGAGTAATTCGTGCTTACAGCTTAAGAAATTCAAAACCAAGATTGATGGGAGGTGACAAGTAGAATCATCTCTCTCTCCATCCACTCCCCAGCTGTGGTTTTCTATGTCTTCCAGACCTTTCTATGCTGATGTCACATTTTTTTCTCTCCCCACTCCAATTCTCTATGAGTTGGTCAGTAAGCTGCTTTTACTTACTGTATTTGACTCTTTTCTTCATATCTTCAGTTTGTCTTCTTGTTTTGCCACACAAAATATTTTTATGTGGTCAAATTTATCTAACTTTTTTTAATGATTGATTGATTGATTGATTGATTTATGATAGACACAGAGAGTGAGAATGAGAGAGAGGCAGAGACACAGGCAGAGGGAGAAGCAGGCTCCATGCACTGGGAGCCCGATGTGGGACTCGATCCTGGGACTCCAGGATCGCGCCCTGGGCCAAAGGCAGGCGCCAAACCGCTGAGCCACCCAGGGATCCTCAGATTTATCTATATTTTATTGAATCATTTCTTGGTGGCATGCTACATAGAGAATAGCCTTCTATTGCCCTTTCGGTAAGACAAAATTATTTAGGCTCCCTTTCAGTTCTTTTCTTTTATGGTTTCATATTTTATAGCTGAATATCCGAGACATCTGTAATAGTTGTAAAAAAAACTCATTAATGATTAATTTAATTTTTCTCCCAAATAGCCAGTTTTCTCAGCACTGTTTATTAAATAAGCCATAGTTTCTCCATCAGTTTGACATGGCACTTTTTTTATTTTTTTTATTTTTATTTTTATTTATTTATTTATGATAGTCACAGAGAGAGAGAGAGAGGGAGGCAGAGACACAGGCAGAGGGAGAAGCAGGCTCCATGCACCGGGAGCCCGACGTGGGATTCGATCCCGGGTCTCCAGGATCGCACCCTGGGCCAAAGGCAGGCGCCAAACCGCTGCACCACCCAGGGATCCCAACATGGCACTTTTATTATGTGTAAGATCCCCATATGTATTTAGGTTGGCTTCTTTTGGTGATGACTTTTTTTTTTAAGTGGGCTCCACACCTACCATGGGGCTTGAACTCATGACCCTGAGATCAAGATTTGCATGCTCCACCAAATGAGCCAGCCCAGCACCCTGGGCTTGACCTCTTTAAATTCTCTTTCATTGACCGGCCCACCTGGCTTTGCACTAGGCCCACCCTATTTTAATTATTGCAACTTTTAAATATATTTTAATACCTAGTCATGCTTCTCTTCACTATTTTTATTTTCAGAATTTTCCTGGCTATAAGACTGTCTTTCCATATGAATTTTGATATCCTTTTGTCAAGTTGTTCCAAAAAATTCCTATGAAATTTTAAGTTAATAACACCCCCTTGATGATGTGTTAATTAACTCAGTAGGGAGAATCCTTTCATACATTGTGTCTGTATCAAATCATCACATCGTAGACTTTAAATATTACAGTTTTGTCAATTATACCTCAATAAAGTTGGAAAAATTCACCTCCTTCTTTGAAAAGTTCTTTTGACCCATTTTCTCATTTTATTCATAATAATGATGCCGGTAATCCAAGGCCACCTGTACAGGTTTAAAAAAATCTGTCAGGGGCAGCCCGAGTGGCCCAGCGGTTTAGCGTTGACTTCAGCCCAAGGCATGATCCTGGGGTCCCGGGATCGAGTCCCACATCGGGCTCCCTGCATGGAGCCTGCTTTTCCCTCTGCCTGTGTCTCTGCCTTTCTCTCTCTTTCTGTGTCTCTCATGACCAAATAAATAAAATCTTTAAAAAGAAAACAAACCTATCAGACTCTTGACACTTGCCACAGTCACCTAGCTAACACAGGGGCAGTGTCCTAAGGCTGAAACCCAAAGTTTGTTTGTTTTTTAAATTTTTTAAAAAATTTTTCCCAAAAAAAAATTTTTCCCCAAAGTTTTTATGACTCTAAATCCAGAGCTCTTTACGTCATCTCCAGAGAACTATCGATGAAGGAACCAGTTAAGAAAAGTGAGGAAAAAAATATAGTCATTTAAATCGAGAGCCAGGAAAGAGATCAGCCAAGCTGAATTCATTTGGAATCCAGGTGTGTGTTGAATTCTGCAACGCATCATGTCAAATGCGGCCACCTGTCCACCTATACCATTCAATGCTGCCCTGTCTCTGGTTTGTTCCCATAAGCAACTATGCAGGGGTCATTAGCAGCAAAGACTCTAGAACTTCTTGCTAATATTATGTATTAGGTACAACCACGTTGCTGCTTTGGGCTGCTTACTTAAGAATGGAGAGAAAAAAAATAACACTGAGACTTTGATCTCGTGCTTTAAATCTGGCTGTTATAAATAGATAGAATTTCAGCTTAAATATACTAATGATTTTTTTCACTATGCAAATTATATCGGTTCCTTAGCAACAGAACAAATAAGTGTTTCTCCTCTAATTCTGCGTATGTTAGTTTAGAGAAGGCACACAATAAGTTAATTAGAGAGTGGTTGAGGGTGATTTGTAAATGTCATATTAACATGCTGCTTGCTTTTGTAGCACCCAAAGACTTTAAAATATATGGATGCCATTTCTGGCATGGTTGATTCTTTTGTGTGTGTGTGTGCCTCTAGAACCTTTTCCCTAACTAATATTCGGAATAAAGGCTTGAAAGTGGCATGTGATGCTTTTGGTTGCAGCTTCCAATTGCAGAAGTGCTCAGTTTTGAGGAAAGTAGATCTGCAAACATTGAACCTGAAAATAAAGGTAAATCACAGAAATACACTGCAATCCCAGTGTATCACAGGTCTCCTTAAAAGCCTTTGACTTCATGGGGAGAGAACTGAACAATGACTTATCCAAGAGCCCAGTGTCTGTGGTTGGCTGAGCTTCTAACCAAACCCAAGACTCCCTGATCCGTCCGCCAGCCCCTTCTCATTTCAAGGTTTGCCCCTATGTTTCTTAGGTCGCCAGCTCTTTACTGTTCATTGATAAGGCTTTGTTCATACTTCTGTCTGTTTTCTATTCACCTTGGACTTGATTTTTTCCAAAAGTTACCCTCTTTCCTCTCTGCCCACCACAAATGACTGGTCTGCATTACATCTGATTCATGAACCCTCTCTAGGCAGGGGAGTAATGAGAAGGAGTGAGTTGGGGGAGTTATCATATCTGGGACAACTTCTGAGTAGAAAAGCTGAAAAGAACTTTGAGAGAAAGAACAACAACAAGAAATTAACTGATTAAAACAGCCACTTGTTTTCTATTTTAGTTATTTTAGTTGAACAATTTAAAAAGTTTGGGTGTGTTTCTATCTGTGTAAGCCACCACTCTTATTTTGACTGTTAAAACATGTAAAGCAAAGACCACCTTTATAGTTTACGTCTTCCAGCAGACTGAAGAAAAGCAGTAAAATGGACAATGGTATAGACTTTGTGTTCAGAGACAAAAATCACATTTTGGGAATGCATTTAGCCGCAAGTCACAGAAAACCCGACCAATCATGGCTTAAACTGCAGGACTAGTCATTGCTCATTTTACTTTAAGTCTGGATAGGCGCAGCGTTAGGATCAGTTCAGAATATAAATGACATCAGGGTCACAGTTGTCGTGATAGTTGGTGCCACTGCCCCCTGCCTCATGGCCTCATGAGAACTGTCCAAAGGCAGGAAATGCAGGGAGGCCAGGAGGTGAGGGGTTGCCTTATGTATCTCTTCCCTTTTACCAGGAAGCTTTCCCAGAAGCCCCAGGGGGTAGTTCTGTGACATCTCAACAAAGCCAACCTCAGCTGCAGAGGCGGCTAAGAAAGCCTTCATGCTGACAGGCTGGCAAGGACGGAAGGGGTTGGGTGCCTACCACGTGCTGGTCTGCCAGCAGAATGCCCAGCCCCTGGCCCCTTGGCCTTCCCCCTCTGTGGACATGCTGTTGCTATGTTCTACTGTGAGTGGCTAAGGGCTTTCTCTCTTGGCTGCAAGTTGGCAAGGCCTTGGTGCTGGGGACTCAAGCCCCCGGGTCCCCCCTTGAGTGGGACAACCCTGAGTCATACTTCACATATGGTCCCAGTGGTTCCTGGTGGGATAGCCACCCAGTTGCCCACAGAGGTCCCTCATCTGTCAACAGACCCTGAGTTGGCTTCCTTGCCTTCTCTGTGTTGCCTCTCCACCCCTACACCGATGTTTACTGGGATCACCTTCCAAACAAATAGTTTGTGTTCAAGTCTTGCTTTGGAGTCAGCTTCCAGGCGCATTCTGGCCTATGATACTGGCTACATGAATGCTCCTTAACTTCAGTTCTTCCAGCCTTGGAAGGGAGATGCTAATCTTCATTCAGGTAGGCCCGTTGGGAAGGTCAGTGAAAGAGACATCCATGTAAACATGTGGCAAACCTCAAAGCATTAACTAGACACTGGGGTAATGTAGGCTGGAAAACACAATGTGCCTTTTCACCCAACCCATCAGTTTGGATTCCATCTCTGTAATTTCGCTCATACTTGCCAAGGACTGAGTCTTTGGGCAGAGATTCCTTCCTTTGACAAGTAAAGGAAGTGCAATTGCTAAAGTGCTTCTTTCCCTCAATCTCAGCTAAGAGCCTTGCTTTTATGGCCATTACTGCACTAGGATTCCAATTAGCTATTATTCTTTAGAGATGGGGTGGCCGTGATAAAATGGTCCGCACTGTTGCATTACAGTTTTCCATATTCGCTATATTGACAAAGATAAACAGTTCATTCTCTGTCACAGGTACTCAGTTGGAGACTCTTGGGACTGCCTCAAACATCTTTACTCCCTGGTCTCATTTTCTCCACAGGGGCACCTAGGTACATTGGATACCATCATCTTAATGAAGCCAGGTTTTAAAAAAAAGAAGCAAAGTCATCTATTTCCAGGCAGTTGAAATTCTCATCTAATATGGCCTGTGGTTTCTTCTCTAGTGGTGTTTCTCTTGACCTCCAGGCTGGGGAACCGTGGGCCCTGTCCTTCTAACTCCTGTCACCTGCCTGGTGTTGTTCTTCTGGCCTCATCATGACCTCCTGCTGTGGGTCGTATTCGGGCTGCCTGACACCTGTGTTGGCTTCTTCTAAAAATAGCACCCGTGTCTGGTGTTGCCCAGTTAACCTCACGCTCCTGTCCTTTGCCCTGCTCTGCATCCCTGGAGATTGGCATCTATAATCTGCATCACCAGGCTCCCTTGATCTCTGGCTTTCCACCGGACAGTATTAGCAGGAGCCCAGGGGTCCCTCTGCTTCCTGATGGCCGAGGCAGCACCCCAATTTCTCTTTGAGAGAAATCACCTTTGTCCCACTGGGTAGAGATAGTGGGACATCATAATGAAGGGGCCCTGCCTTTCCTCAGCCAGGACAAGCATGATGCAGAGGACCACGTGGCTCAAGCAAGTCCAGAAGGGACTTCAACCAACAGCAGTGCAACCACCTGCCCGAAGCTTATTCCTCTGGCAGCCCAACCAAAGTGGCTGATGAGAAACCCCTATTGCTCAGACTTCCTGAGCTGCTCCGGTGGGTGGCTTTTCTAGGCCTGATTCTGCAATCCTGCCTCCCTCATCCTCTGACCCCTTCCAGAACCTTCCAATCAATTCCCTATTTTGCTCAAGTGAACCAGTGTAGGTTTCTGTTGCGTACCCCCCAGAGAATCTTTGCTGATGCTTTTCCCAAGCAGCTTGTTCTACCCGTGGCCTTCCCCAAGCATCCATATGGTCTTACCAAGAGGCCCTCCCTGCGTCCCTCACTGGGGAAATTGATTCTTTTGCCTGCTTTCAGTGATTGCACTTGCTACTCACTGCATTTGGATAGCTTCCTCTTTGCTATTCACATGCACACCCATATTCTATGAGAGTGGCTTCTCCTGATACTTTCCAGGTTATCCCACCTTTTGGAGTTGCTAATTTTTGCCTGTGATTCCTCTTTGTAATGGTACAGGACCTCCAGACCTGAGCCATACAAAAAAAAAAAAAGGCAAATATTTTAAGACTGTGTTTCAAATTAGTTGGCATCTGTAGCTCTTGAGCATAAAATTGGCTGAGGAAATGCTATCAGGGAGATGTGTATAGTATGTTTAATTCATCAGTGTTTATAAAGCTTAAATTTGGTGGTGGGGGGGTGTTGAACACGAGGATACAAATGTTCATCAGTTGGAGAATGGGCTAAATGCACAGTGAGGAATTCACACTTTGGATCACTGGTGATTGATGAAGAGGAATGGGCTACATTTCTTCTCATGGATGGGCATAGGTGTCCCAGGAGCTTGATACCATTTGTGAAAGAAACACACAAATACCAATGCTATCTCCACATGTCTGCATGGGCTTACACATATTTGTGTCATGCAAAGGAAAGGCTTAGAAGACACCACATCAAATTGACAGAAGTGCTCACCTCTGGGGAAGAAGAGACCGGGATTCTTTTGGGGGAGGCTCATATGGTCAAAGGGGATTGTGGCAAAGATAGACAGGCTCATGGTCAATCCCATTTCCCCTTCTTCCTGATAACCCAGCTACATGGCATTTCCCAGCTTCCCTTGTAGTTAAGTGTTCTTATGTGAACACATGGAATGTGGCCATTGGAAAACAGGTGAAGAACTCCTCACCACCTTCCAACAGGCAGCCCTCCTTGCCTTTTCTTTCCTCTGCAACCTGGAAGCTACTTTTCAAGATGGCGGGGCCACAGATGGAAGAAGCTGAGTTCCTGGACCTCTCGGCCTGGGAGAGAGCTGCCTGCAGATGAGGAACACTGGATTGGATTTCATGAAAGCAAGAAATAGACTTCTACTCTGTTAAGCCACTGAGATATCGATGTTTATCTGTGCTGGGAACTAGCCTTATCCGAATCAACGTTGGGATTTTAGTGTTAATTGAAGCGTTTTTACTTTTTAGAAAAGAAGAGTGCATTCATAAATCATTTGTGCAATTAACCTTTTCAAAGATGGAGCAAGAGCAAATCTGAGAAGGATTCAGTGCAGGTGATAGGGGATGCTTTTCTGGAATCCCGAGGCTCCAGGTGGAGTCCTGCCATGCACCAGCCAGAAAAATTCACTCTCCATTCCAAAAGGGCATGAGCCGAGAAACCTGAATTCTAGCCCTAATTCCTGACTCCACCATCAGTGGAGCCTTGAATGAAGCATTTCCCTTCCTTGGGCCTCGGTTTCCCAAATGTTTATGGTGGGTTCCCCAGGAAGCAGCCTCTGAGACTCTGAGGTTGACTGCGGAATGAGTGTTCTTGACAGGTGAGAAGTGAAGAAAGCAGAATTGGGTAGAGGGAGAAGTTGGATTGTGATATGGTTGAAACAAAGACCTCATGATTCCCTGAGGAGCATGGGATGGGCTTTTAGAGTTGTCCCCAATTGGGATAAAGTGGCCAAGCCTTTGCAACCACCAGTAATAGACCAGGGTTTGGATGCAGGGTGTTGAGAGCCATCAGCAGCCAACACTGGTCGCAGCTGGAAGGAGTGCCTAAGTCATTATGGGGGGTCTGAACGTGCACCCCAGATCTACCACATATTCCAATACCTACGTCCTATGGTTGGGGAGGGAACCAATGGAGACCTTGAAATCGAAAGAACTTTGTCAATTATAAAAGATGTGCCCATGAGGCAATTTACATTTGTCAGACACTGAAAACAGAGAGACAAATACATGCACTTCAGCTGAGTTTTACTTCTCGTTTGCTAACGGGTGTGGGCACCAGAATCCTAGGAAAAATGAAAGCACACAACATTAAGTCCAGAGAGGTCCCGGAACAGAGGTGGGTCCAAATCGACTTATCTAGTCACTTTCCTGTGCGTATCCATTCAATAGTGACGGCTGATTTCATAATGACGAAGGGGCTGAGTTACTGGTGCCCCCGCCGATGGTCTGAAATTACCAGGGACCTGGCATATGTCAGGAAGGTGAGAGCCACGGTCATTTCGGGGTGGGCTTGAGGTAAATGTACTCTGGATCATCATCCATACTGTGATCCCCATCTGTTTGATAAGATTAAACCCTAAAAGTAAAACCACTGCTGTTCGAATTGAAAGCCAAGACTGCGGCACAACTTTGGAGATGTGAAGACTTTAGCCAGGAAGCGGCAGGTGCTAGGAAAAAATGATGCCAGGAGGGAGTACATGTATATCTTCACGATGCTGTGGCATGTTTTCACAGATGTCAGATTCGACCCCAGAGTTCTTATCTCCCCACTCGTGGAACTTGGCAGCCAAGAGAGGATTTAGTTTGGCCAGGGAGCTCCTTGTTGATTCTAGAGCTGGCTTTCTCCAAAAGTGCCCTGGTGCTTTCCAGGGGGCAGGCTGGAAATGATCCTTTGGGATATGGGATGAAAATGTTAGAGCTTCCATCTACTTTCTATCTTTTAAAAATAAGTATTTTTAATATATTCATATTGTATATAGTTCTATCATAGTGCTGGCATATAATTCATGAACAAAAAATGCCTATATTTGGGATGCACCTTTGAAAAGTTTTTACTAATAGTAATATGCACCTTCTAGTCTAGAGAAGAGGACCTCTTAAGAGGTCACTGGTCCCTCTTTAAGAGTCTGATGACCAGGAAAGATGCTATCTCCCCAGGACACTGCATGTGTACCCACAGTTCTGCAAACAGTTTTAGGGTTCGGAGAGCCCCTGAAGTACACCCTATGGGTCCAGGGGGATAGTTCTTGGCTCTGAATGTCTTCACTCAAGGATTATCCTAGAATATCTTGAGGCTACTTCGGCATCCGGTCACCCAAAAGGATACTCAGTTAAGGAGCCTGGCATTTAGTGTGGCAGGGCCTTGTGGGCTTCACACACACACAGATTTATTACATATTTTTCATTATAAAGCACAATCTTGCAGAACATGCAAATGTAAATACAAGAAAGGTTAAAATACCCATAATCTCCTCTTCCAGAGATAACCACTGTTCTCATTTGGGCATATGACCTTGTACCCTATTTTTCTATGCATGTTTGTACTTAGAAAAAGCTTATTTTTTAAGAGCTTTAGTGAGGCACAATTGGTATATAAAAACGGCACGGGTTTAATGGATACAATTTGGTGAGTTTGGACAGACGCCTACGGGAGTGAAGCCATGATCACATCCAAGGTAATAGTCATACCCATCACCTCCCTAAGGTTTCCTGGGTCCTTTCTTTTGTTTGTTTCGTTTTTGTTTTGTTTTGTGGTAAGAACACTTCACAGGAGACCTACCCTCCTAGCAAACGTTCAAGTGCACAGCACAGTATCCTTAACCATGGGCAGGGTTTTCTGGAATCGAAATGAAACAGATAAATCACCCTTTAGCGTATCTAACCAAAGAGGAATAAGCATACGCATACATACTGAGGTGCCCAGGATCTGGACTCCAGGGCACAATCTGGGGCTCTTTTCACATGCCTTTGATTTATTGTCTGATTTTCTGCAGAACGTCCCCTTCTCTTGTTCCTTTCCTCTCTTCCTTCTCTGATCTTCCTCTCTCTATTCTCATTCATTCACTTTTCCACATTGGGGGTTTTGGGGCATCTACCTTGAATCAGCCCCTGAGCCTGGGGTAGGGAGCATAGTGGATAAAACACTCAGTTCCCTGCTCTGGCCACGTTCAATATCTCCTTCCTGGTTGATTGCATGTTGCTATCTTTCTTTCCTTGTACCTAGGCACTAGCATCCCATCCCACCTGTAGGCATTCGATTTTCTCTTGTACCTTACACCTCTAGAAACCTCCACATACTCCAGTACCTTCTCTGACGGTCAGTATTCCATAAACTGCCAGCCCCACGTGAGGCCTCTCTCGGCTGAATTTATGGCTTGGCAAAGCCATTTCATAAAAAATGATTAATGATAATTAACATTTTAACTTCAGGCCATTTAATGGCACCCGACAAAGGGGTCAAGTGAAACTCATGGGTGTCATATGTCAAATGTCACAGTTATGCGATGGGGCAACGCAGTAGCTGAGAAGGAGCCAGGAGAGTGCGTGAGGATCCATACCGCCGAGCTTCCCCACCGCCCCTGGGCTGCTCCCCCCCCCCCGCCCCCAGTTAGATTGGCACAGCTTCCACCCCAGATCTGAAGTATCTGTGCTTCAGCTTGAATGTACGTTTGAGAATTCAGTTTGTAATGAATGTAATAATACCAGACTCCCTTCTCCCCTCTGTTCAAAGCACAGCATGCTGCCCATGAAGAAAGTCCACTGATGTCCGGTGCTAAGAGACTTAATTTTCTAAATGTCCCAAGCTGGCTCACCTTACAACTTGCTCGTCACACTCTGAAGCCTCTGAGCTGATGTCCTCAGTGCTTGTTCTTCTTCATGTCCTCATTCAATTTCCTCACCCCAATCCAGGCTCCCCTTTGCTCCCCTCCCACACTCTCTCTTGTTCTCCAAGGGGTGTACGGATCACCCTCCTGCAAGGCCCCTCCCGGTGCCAACCCGTGCTCAGGAACTCCCTTTTGGGGGGCAACCTCATCCACTGCTCTGCCCCAGCCTCATGCCAACCATCACCAACAAAAAAATTAGCAGAAAGTGAGAGCAGGCATCCGTGCTTTTCAGAACTGAAGATCGGAGTCCTGTGAAATAATGAGATGAATGATGGAGGCCTAGACAAGATGGCAGACACCATGCACTAGATCTGGTTCCTGAGGACGTGGGATCTTGCTGTGGAGATAACAGCTGGGAATAAAAAGGAACACACTCCTGGGTGAGGGAGGAGTCAGTTCCCAAGGAGAAGAAAAGTGTGGTAGCGAAACAAAGCTTTGGTCATGAGTGATTCCACATGCCCAGATTCCATCTTTGGGGAGTGGCTTTTTGCTAAGAGAATTGGGACCTCACAGTGACTGTATAGTCCATGTCGTCATTCCAGCAGGGACAAGAACAGTAAGCTGAGGCTGTGTGACACTTCCCGGGAAGATTGCCTGTAGCGGAAGAAGATAATACAGTCATAGACGACATTTATGGAGCACTCATGATAGCCCCTGAGCTAAACACTTAACATTCATCAACCAACTTTGTCCTCACCATCACCCAATGAGCTAAGTGCTAGTTTTTATTCCATTCTGTTGATGAAGAAGTTGAGGCTTGGGGAGCTTACGACACTTCTGTGCCATCACCTGGATACAAAGTGGTGGGGCAGAATGTGAACCCAGCTTTCCACATTCTTCTTTTTTTTTTTCAAGATTTTTATTTATTTATTCATGAGAGACACACAGAGAGAGGCAGAGACACAGACAGAGGGAGAAGCAGGCCGGGAGCCTGATGCAGGACTCGATTCCAGGACCCCCGGATCACGCTGTGAGCTGAAGGCAGATGCTCAACCGCTGAGCCACCCAGGTGCCCCTATTTCTACATTCTTAATCACACCACCAAGCTGCCTCTTGAATGGCTGAGCATGTCATGGTGACTTCGCAGAGAGGGAAGGGTAGAAATAGAGAGTGGATAGTAAGACCATGTTTCCTTTCAAATGCATTTATTTAAAAATATAAAAGTGAGTCTATTTAAAGAAAACTACCAATTGAAAACAGCACAAGCTCGGATATGACCTGAATCTTGCAGGTAAAATGAAGACTAGCAGAGGCTGTGAAACGCTGAAATGTACATAACAGGCTCCGGGAATGGTGCTGGTAGGGAGCATGTTTGAGGAGCCATAGGGCAGAATGAAAAATTTTCCAATGTACTAAAAAAAATTAAAAAAAAAAAAAAACCTCCACTGTTAGGCCTAGTAACAGTCCCGTGGTCGGCAGCTTTCTGACCTTGCCTCAAATGTCAATGTCAATAGCTGTTGTCACCAGTCGATGGGCCTCCCTTTTGGTACTTAGAGATTCTCTTTATGCACTTAAAAGGCATCATTAGTACCAAGTGCCTATTAAAGCAGTCTTGCTGTTCAGAATGATTTTCTGAAGCAAATGCAGAGGAAACGTGTTGAGGGTTGAAGTCATTAGCTGTGACCACAGAAGGACTGACCGTGGGCAATGGTGCCATTAATCTTGATAAGGGGAAGTGTGAGCAATTCATAAAATTCACTTGGTGAGGTTTCTCCTTAAATGGACACCCGAGTGAATGACCCCATGTCTTCACTCTAGGTAAGACGTGTCACACGCGTGAGCTGTGACACGGACGTGGCCTAATGAGGGAGGCAAATGGTGCTGCTGGGGGTGGGGACACAAGCAGCCACGCCAGGCTGCATGGGGAGGCAGGGGCGGCTGGGGTTTAGCAGTAGAAGAGGTTGCAGCCGGCACTTGAGGTAATGCTTCCCAGGAACCCCACACAAGTCTAATGCTTACATGGCAACTACTTAATCCTCATCACTGTCTGTGGGCAGTCACTATCCTCACTCCCATTTTACAATTGGGGGACCCAAGATCCAGGCAGGTTATGCCACTTGCCCATGCTTACAGAGCTAGTAAATGGCAGAGTTGGGATTTGAACCCAGGTCATCTGGTTGTAGAGGCTGTGCTCTTACCACGTTGCTAATACAGTTTGATCTTAGAGGAGATGTTCTCAGCCTCTCTCTGCCTTCGCTTAGGGAACAGCATTGGCTTTGAGGTCACATACCTAGATTTGAACACAATTTTACCACTTCCTAGAA
This sequence comes from Nyctereutes procyonoides, assembly GCF_905146905.1. Taxonomy (NCBI): domain Eukaryota; kingdom Metazoa; phylum Chordata; class Mammalia; order Carnivora; family Canidae; genus Nyctereutes; species Nyctereutes procyonoides. The sequence goes on along the minus strand of NW_026575052.1, from coordinate 24,985,628 downwards.
GTCCGACCTTGAACAAGGGACTTGGCTTACTTTAGACTTAGTTTTCATTTATGGAGGGAAGAGTTGTTATGCAATTATATGGTCAGGCAGGTAAAAAGGCTTTGAATATATATGGCATTGTCTTCTTTGCCATCAAGGCTACAGACACCGATTGCCAGGCCAAGACACTGATGGGCGATTATGGGTGGGTGGCAGGATGCCTGCCTCAGCCAGAGCTTCTGTGGCTAAGGGACAGCCCAGGCTGTTGGCCATAGAGTCAGCAGCCTCTTCCCAGTCACTTGCTCCCTAAGTGGCTTGTCCATCTTGGTTTCTGTCTTGGAGTCTGTTATGGACCAAATGTTTATTCCCTCCAGAATTCATATAATGACATCCTCAGCCCAAATGGGACTGTATTTGGAAACAGAGCCTGCGAGGAGATATTGGGGTTAAGTGATATCATAAGGATAGGGCCCCAATCCAATAGGGCTAGTGCCCTTATAAGAAGAGACAGATACATCACACACAGTCTATCTCCACTAGTGAGAAAACAGAGCTATCTGCATGCCAGGAAGAGAGCTCTCACCAGAACTAAATCAATCAGACCTTGATCTTGGACTTTCCAGCCTCCAGAACTGTGGAAAATTAATGTCTGTTATTTAGGGAATCTGGTCTATCATATTTTGTTATGGCAGCCCATGATGACTAAGATAGAGCCCCAAGTCCTCATGTTGAGTGGGAGAGAAAAGTCTGGAAATCCATTTAAAACTGTACCTTTGCTGAGGATTTCAATTCCAATAAAGATGGCTATACATTCTTTGCTACTCTTTCTGTTGAGTGGTAGAATTAATTTCCTCTCCTCTTGACTCTGGGCAAGCTTTAGTGACTTGTTTAACCTTCAAAACACAGGGGAAGTGGCCTCTGGGACTTCTGAAAATACGTCATAAGAGACCTGGTGACTTCCACCCAGACCTCCTGGAATACTTGCTCCTGGAGCCTAGCTGCCATGATGTGAGGCACCTCAAGCAGCCCTTAGAGACAGTAGAAATCTCCGCAGGTGGTAAAGCCCCAGATCCTCTTTGGAAGTGGCTACTTGAGCTCCAGTCGAGCTGCCTCTTCTAATACCACATGGATCCGCAACAAACCATTTTCACTGAACACCGCCCAAGAAGCAGATCCATCAACAAAATCAATGACTGTTGTTGTTTTGGATTTTATTGGCCTGGGATAGCCCAGGTATGGATATGAAAAATTTAAACAAAACAAAAGACCTCTCTGACTTATTTTATAAACTGCAAAGTTTGAGAACTATTGCTCTAGACTCATCACCATTATCATTGTTGGCATCATTGTTCTGGGACAGGTTCTCTAAGACTTTAAAAAAGCTAAATTGGAATTTGGAGACAGTCCCAGGCAATGAGGGAAGTCACTAGTCTCTGATGATCTCCTAATAGTCACCCTTTACACTAATACAGATTAGTTTACCAAAGAGTAGAACGTGTACCACCAGCGTATCAGCAACGCTGGTCACAGCATTAACTAATGCTGGATCTCAGAATGACCCAAACTACTACCCACTTTTCAGCTGTCTTTCAAGCCTCTGATTACACAAAGATAACAGATAATACATATATAGGATAATAGGTTATCTTTCTACCATCTATCAATCATCTCCATCTATCTATCATCTATCTATCTATCCCTGCCCCTGATTCCTGGCACAGAGCTCTTAAAACCCACATAATTTCCTTAGTGATAAGAACACTAGGAATATCTTTTGTTCTAATATTTAGCCTTTGACCTCAGTTCCTGATACAGAGTTCCTAAATCCCTTGGAATTTCCTGGGTGGTAGGAGTGTCTTTTATTCTAATGAGGTGATTCTTGGTGGGCTCCTGGATGAGGACTGGTCATAATTAGAAGCTTGGGATTTTCAGCCACACCTTCCAATCTCCAGAGACCAGAGATAGGTTAAAAATGGGGTTAATTATCTATCATGCCTATGTGATGAAGCTTCCATAAACATCTCCAAAGAATGGAGTTTGGAGAGCTTCCAGGCAGGTGGACACATCTAGATATAGGCAGGGTGACACACCCTTCCTCCAAGGGGACAGAAGCTCCTTTGCTCTGGACCTCTTACCTCTTCATTACCTCTTCATCTGGCTGTTCATCTGTCTTTTGTTACATCCTTTAATAAACTGGTAAACATAAGTGTTTCCATGAGTTCTATGAACTGGTCTAGCAGATCAACTAAACCTGAGAATGGGTTTGTAGGAACCTCTGACCTGTAGCTCAGTTGTCAGATATTGTGGGGAACTTGGGGACCCACTACTTGTGACTGGCATCTGAAATGAGAGCAGTCTTGAGGGACTGAGCTCTTAAACTCCAGCACCTGGCACTATCTCTAGGTAGACAGTGTCAGAATTGAGTTAAACAGTAGGACACCCAGCTGGTGTCACAGATTATTGCTTGGTGTGGAGAAGCCTCACACAAAATTGGTGACCAGAAGTGTCAGAAGTGAAGACTGTGAGGGTGGTGAGGGAGTAAAGGAGAGATGCAGGAGGAAACACTGAAATTTTTCCAGCATGGCGCTAGCTTGGCTTTAACACCTCCCAGCTCTTGGCAGAAATCAGGGAGTTGGTTTGCCACCAACCAAAATTCAAGTAACACTGTTCTAAATCTTTGTTCCTACAGCAACTAAGTGAGAGAACTAAGAGGAATTGTGAAGGAGGCATATGTTTAACGATGACCCCAACTTATCAGGAGAAAGCTGAGTCTCAGAGACTTTTGGTCACTTGCCCAAGGACTCAGGTCATTGTTTCTCATCTCCAACTTAACACTCAGTGAAGAAAATCACACTGATAGTGGAGTCCTCTGCCATATAACTGGAGAATATCTACAGATGCGGAGAAGGGAAGAGGAGACATAGGAGGTAGGAGAAAAAATGTCATGGAGAAGAGCAGGCCTCACTGGTTTAGGAGACATATTTCAGGAGTCATGTGGGGAAAGAAATTGGCTCAAAAAAGGAAGAACTTTCTAATGCCAAGGCTGCAAATAAGTGGCTATGTCAGAAAATGGCAAGAGGCTTACGCCCCTCCATAGGTTCTTTTATTTGCTTAAGATACAGTCTTTCCTTCTTGGTATTGGCTTTTTCCAACTGTGTAGGGATTCTTGATTACATGTTCATGTTTGGGGACAGAATTCTCTTACTCACTAAGGTACAAGTGACTCCTAAGATGCTTCCACCCTGAAATCCTAGTGTCTTCAGACAACTGGCAGAGGAGACTTATTTTCCTAAATGGCCTCTTCCCCCTCCAATCACCACAAGCCTTGAGCTTTGGAATGGTTCGGGGTGGGGAAAGGGGGTGTAGGGGCAACTGAACCGGATGAGGAGGTTGAATGTGAATCCAGATTAAATCCGGAGGAAGTGTTTACACTTGTTATTGGGATGTGACTTACTCCTGGGCCAGCAGCAGGTACCCTAAGCCCTCATGCTGAGCTTAAGGCTTAGCTGCTTAGGTGAGAAGCCCATCAAACCACATAGGGTGCTTGTTACAAAGGCAGATCTCCCTGTGTGATTCTTCAACTGTGTGCTGATTCTCCTCCTGGAGATCCATGGCCTACACTTTGCTGAACACTGACCTGGAGTGTCCCAGGGAAATATGGGCAGGGGGAAAGGTGAAGGATGTTCTCAGCCAGGATATGGGAGTGTGCCCAGGAGGCACCAGGGGTCCTTTCCCACCAGACGTTCCTGAGAAGGATGGAGGTCAGCCTGGAGTTCCAGGGGCATGAGATCACAGACTCACAGACATTTGGAGTCGCAAAAACATAGGTTCTCCTTCATAATGGAATAAAGAATCTTGAAATAATAGAATGCGGGGGCCCCTGGCTGGCTCAGACAGGAAAGCATGCAACTCTTGATCTCAGGGTTGTGAGTTCGAGCCCCATACTGGGCGTGGAGCCTACTTTAAAAAAATAAAGTAATAAAAATATAATAGAATGCATTAGCAGCAGAACTTAGCCATTAAGAATAAGTAGTATTCAGAGTTTGACTTTACTTCATTAGCTAAATAACTAATGTCGAGTTACTTCATTTCTCTGAGCTTCTTTCCTCATTCATGGGATGGGCATACTAGGAAGTACAATATAATGCGCGCTAGCACTGTTGTGACATATAAATGAGTCAGAGAGTGTAAAGGACATGGCATTGAGTCTGACAAATGGTAAGGGCTCCAGATGCTCTTATTATCATTAGCAAGGTCATAGGATCTTAGAGCCAGAAGTGATCATTGAGATTATGGAGTGAGTCCGGTGGCCATGTAGTGACTCCCAGTGGAGAGGGATCAGTAAAGGAAGAACACTCCCTTGGTCTAGCCTCTCCTCTCAACCTAGCCTCCTAGTGCGGTGCTCCGCAGCCGAGGGAAGGGGCACTGTCACCATCAAGGAAGTTTGAAGGTCCAGCTCCTAGAGACTGTCCAACCTGGGAATGTAGTCTTCCTTTGTTTCCCGATTCCCCTTCGCAGAGCTCACATGCCAGCTGCCTGTGGGCACCAGCGGGCTCAGCTGGGGAGAGGGGGGTTGTGTCCTCCCTCCCCCTACTCTGGTGTTTAATCAAAACAGTGTTCAAAATATGATTCTGGGAGATTATATTGGGAGATTTGCAGGAGGCTGTCAGTGGGGGCAGAGATGGTGGGAACAGATTGCCAGGGGCCCAAGGCTCGGATAATCGCAGGCTCAGATGTACCTTTCTCAGGCCTTCACCCTTACTCCTGGGTGCTCACCACCAGTGCTGGCACAGACACTGCACCAGGATAGAGAGCTAGAGGGATGCCTGTATATTACAGCTGGGGGACCTGATAGGGGAAGGGGGGCTTGTCCACAGCTACAGCAAAGCAGTCATGGCACTGAGACACTCCAGCTCTTTCCTGGGATTCCAGCCACTCTTTTCTGCCCTTTCTATACCATATCCAGCTAAGATCTAGGGCTAGTTCTGGGACAACCCTGGGCTGCAGGCTCCTGCTCTGGGTTGGGAGAGGTGAGGAGCAGCTAGGTCTCATAGACAGGGGCTGGGGAGACAACTTCCTGAGGTCCTGGGTGGGAGGGGAGGCAGATCCAGGTGAGCCTCCTCTCCAGGGACTCACTGTTCTATAAAAGGCTGGACCGCAGGAGGCAGAGTGTAGGTCAGAACTCTGGTCTTCCCCAGGGGCAGCTTGCGCTCTCTGGATCAGCCATGTGACCTGGGGCTTGGGTGCATCATTGCTCTGTGGCCTTCAGGGTCGACTCCAGGTGCAAACTCAGTGTGGTGCTAGGGTCCCTCTCCCTTCCACCAAATGGGTAGCTGGAGCCCCCCTCCCAGCCAGAGGCCCTCTGAAGGTGCCTCTGTGGACTCTGCAGCCTCTGGAGGGGTCTACCTGGTCCTCCAGGAGGGGGTGGGGTCGAGAGCGCCTAGAAAGAAACCTCCAGCTAATGCTCTTTATTACAAGCGTTAATCCTGCAAAGCCGACTGGAAATAATGTTTATCTTTTCGCAGTTTAATTTCCCGGACCCTAAGCCGCGGGTCAGTGTGGGCAACTGGAGGTCCCCGGGGAGCTGGGGGTAGGAGCAGCTGTTGCCTAGAAGAAAACCTAAAGCAGGGAAGGCATCACCCAGAGGAAGCAAGGGAAAGGAGCTCTGGGCCCCGAGTGGAGAGCTGGGGTCCCTCTCCTCTGTGGATCCTTTGTGACCCTGAATCAGTCTTCTGCCCTTCAGGTTGGCCTCAGTTTCCTCATCAGAGGAAGAGGTTTCTATTTTGTAATTCGTGATCTCTAAAGCCCCTTCTGACCCGTCATTCTATAAAAAAGAAGACTGGGTGGAGACAGGAGGTGGCCGGCCCCTTGTTCCCCCACAGTCTTTCCAACTACTCTTTCTCTGCAGCCTCCAAGGGGTCTCCCACGAGGAGGTGAGAACAGGGCCCTTGCTGCCCCCAACATCAGTGCCAGCCGTCACCCGGTCTGGGCAGCCCGAGCTGGAGCCCAGCGGTGGAGACGCAGCTCCCCAGGGATCCGGTCCATGGGTGCGCACCCTGGCTGTTCTTCTTCGGCCTTGCCACCCGCATCAGCTCTCCGCAGCTCCCCTCTAGAGCCCCAGCTTGGGTTCACCTCCCTCTCTCTCCACTGGCAGCGGCCAGGTTGCTCTCTGGCTCAAGCCGAGGCCAGCAGCCCGGGGGCGCGAACTCAGGCCAGGCGCGGGCTGCTCTCCATCCCCTCTCCCCCAGTCCTGCTCCAGATGCTGCTCTGCTCGCTGCAGGGGGCGCCAAGTCCCCTTCCCCGCCCTTCAGCTCCCATTGGTTGGCCTGTACCGGAAGTGATTGCTGACACTGGATTAAATAGAAAGAATGCCCCCACTTGCCTCTTAGGGACCCAGCAAGCTGCCACGCTTTGCCATTTTGTCCAAGGGGAAGTGCGCAGGGATCCCGGCTGGGTGCCAAGGGATGGTCAAGATGATCCCCATCGCCCCTCTCCCAGTAAACTAAAACCCAAGTAGGAGCTCGGAAACAATGCAGCGTCCAAATACCTCCGCTGCTCCCCCACCTCCAGCCTCACCGTTTGCGCCCCCCTCCTCCACTGCACAGAATCCGCCAGGTGGCACCGGCTCCAGGAGTTGCATTATGCGTGGAGACCTTGGCCGAAACCTGGCCAGTTGGGCTCCCTGCTGTGAAAGGGCCTGAGGTTTTGCAGCTTACACCACCCTGTCCCCAGAATCCCTGTTTGCATCCCATCTTCCCCTCCACCCCAGCCTCTCCAAGCGCCCCGGGCACAGACACACCACACAGGTGGGGTTCGGTTTGATTATTTTTGAGGACACAAGGAATGGGGACGAAGGTGGTCCTGAGGGGCTGGGTCAGCATTGAAGTTACACAGTGAAAGGGGGCGGGGTGGAGGTGAGCAGGGGAAGGAGATGCTGCAGACCCTGTATCAAGAGGAGGGAGGGAGACTTGGTGTACCCAGTGGGTGCACTGGGCAGACTCGCCCAGCCTTCCCCATGGCCTTCCCCAAGGTGCCCTGACGCCACCTCCTCCAGAGGGTCTGAGGAGCCCACGTCCGCCTGCCACTCCCAGCTCTGCGTGCAAGAAGAGCCTGTATAAGGGTATCTGTGTGTTTGTCTCTTAGATGAAGTGAGAGTCTCCAGTTCCTGGCAAGGTCTCCCAGCTTCAGAGCATGGAGGTGAGTTCGAAGAGTAGGGCTTATTTCCAAGATTCTTCTGCAAATCGCAGCCATTGCGCTAACCTGCTGAGAGAGGAAAGGTTGATTAAAACCCGAAGGGCCACTTGGTGGCGATTTCTAGGAAATCGGAGGTCAAGGGCGGCTTATCCAAAGGCAATCCAAGGTCTAGAAGCGATTTGCTTGCCAGAGCAACTTTCGGACCCCGTTATGTGTAAATTCAAATAACAGCGTAACCCAATTTTCTCAGCCAGTAGCTAATCCTGAGAGAAATTACTACAAAGAGTAGAATCTGACAGTAATTGCTGGAGGCTGCCTGATGCTTGGGGGACGTCCCTTTGTGGGACAATTCCCTTCCACCAGGCACAGCTGATTGGCAGTCACAGCCTGCTGGAGGTGAAGTCTGTGGGGTGAGTGCTCTCCAGGGACAGCACCAAGCCTGGGCGACATTCCCCAGGGGTTTTAGTGGGCCGAAGGCAGGGCTGCCAGCTGGACTTGAGCACTGGCCTTAAACCAATTGAATGTATCTGGCCCGTCCCCTCAGATTCCTTGGAAAGCCCTGGTTCCTACGCAGCCCTAGCAAACTCTTGGTACAAGCATGCAGGGGGCCAGTTGGCCTCCTCCGAAAGGCAGGCAGGCGACAAGGGTGTCTGTGCCAGAAGATCATAGGTGGTGCCCACCTGGCCCATTTGGTAGAACACAGGGCACCAGTGCAGAGAGCTGGTTGTCCATCTTTTCCATGACTTTCTGAGTGATCCTAGATAAGTTACTGCCTCACCCTGAGCTTATGACTATCATTTGGTTTTGAAAGGAGGGGAGACTAGGACTTTTGTTTCTAAGCTGCCCTTTGGAGGGATGCTGTGGGACAATCCCGCTCCGGGTCTGAACAGGGCATGCCCGAGAGGCTGAGACGCTGTGGGCTGGCTGGGTGGCACAGTGAACGGGTGTCTTGGGGACAGACACCGCCGCCGGCGCCGCCTGGGACCCACTACCTTCTGCTCCAGACGGGTACTGGCAGTGCACTGCAGGCTCCCTCCGCCGCGGGCACGGCGCACAGTTCATCGGCAGCCCCGGCGGGGCAAGCGGGCGGTTTCCAAAGGCTTTGGCTACGCGGGAAGACGCTTCCAACCCGGAGTCTCTGGGGACCGCGGGTCGGCCGCCCGCACCCGGGGGCTGTCCTGGAATCAGACGGCAATCAGGACTTCGTGGCCTGGGAGGGGCCGGGGGCGCACCTTCCACGGCGCCGGGGGCCGCGGTGTGCGCCAGGGACCAGATGCGCGGTTTCTCGCTGCAGGGGTAGTGCAGGGTCATCGTGGGGCCCCCCGGCTCGGCCCGCAGGAAGTCAGCTTCTCCGGACCCCGGGGGTTCAGGGAAAGAAAAGGTGCGCGCCGCCAGGCCGCACTCCCCGCGCTGCAGCCGGGCCTCCCGAGCGGCCGCGCACGGCGCCCGCAGCGACTGCGAGTCTTTGTGGAACTCGGCCAGCCTGTCCGCAGCTGCGGCCACTGCCTCCTCTTCGTCGGCCTCCTCCTCCTCTTCTTCCTCCAGGTCTTCCAGGTCACTCAGCCGGAGCCCTGGAGCCTCCTGGCGTGCAGTAACATCTGCAGGAAATCAGGAAATCAGGAGCGGGTGAGAAAAGCCCCAGGCCCCAAGGGAAATCCGCGGAGTGCCTATCCCTGAGAAGCTTTTAGCAAGATGGCTCAGCACTTAGGGCATTCTTGGACTTATTCGCCAGGCTGGCCGAAACCTTCTCTTTCAGTTGTCCCAGGGCCCCGGCAGGCTGCCCCTGGGACAGAATTTAGGTCCCAGCCCTGCCCCCACTCCTTAGAAGTCTCCTCCTTTCTGGTGGAAAGAAACCACCACCTTTTCCATCTAAGACCTGGATCTCAGTTTCTCCACTGTAAAGCAAACCGACACCCAAGGGGGCATTTCCCAACCCCCCACCCCATTTTGACATCCATTGGTAGCGGGTGTGTATTATTTAATTCAGCAAATATTTACTGAGTGCCATCGATGTGCCAGACATCATGAGGCATTTAAGCATTAAGAATTTAGAGAATTCAGCAGTGAGATAGACACTTTCCTGTGGAGCTGCTGTTCTCTAAGAGGTAGACAGATCCCAAGTACCTTCTCATAGTGGTAAGTATGGCAAAGGAAATACAACAGGCGGGAGCTAAGTTAGCTTGGGTGGCCAGAAAAGCTAAGGCACTTTCCAGCCCACACCTTAGAAGTCAAGAAGATGTCAGTTATGTAGGGAATTACAGGCAGAGGGAACAATGCAGGCCAAGGCCCAGATGACTGCCCATTTGGGGAGGGGAAGAGGAGGGGGAGGGGGGGAGGGGGGGTACAAGTGCAAGGGTAAGTAAGGGAGTGCCACCTTAGTTAGCTGTTCCACAAGGCAGCTGCAAAAGTGCAACCCAATATATGGCTGGAAAATCCCCAAGGTGGGGTGATGAGCATTTCTGATACCTTTGGTGTCACCATTCAGACAGCCCAGGGGCTCCTCTGCTCCACTCTCAGCCTTCCTCTCCTCTCCACCTTTGTTCTTGGGCGCCCAAGTCATCTTGTTCTCCTTCTTGAGGCGCCGGCGGGCGTTGGCGAACCACGTGGACACCTGGGTGAGGGTCATCTTGGTGATGATGGCCAGCATGATCTTCTCACCCTTGGTGGGGTAGGGGTTCTTGCGGTGCTCATTCAGCCAGGCCTTGAGTGTGCTGGTGGTCTCCCGGGTGGCATTTTTCCGGCGGCCAGTGCCACTCAACTCCACTGCTCCATACCTGGGGGGAGAACCTGGCTCACAGTTCTAGGTCTGAGAACCTGGGGCTGCAGGCAGGAGATGGTCTGAGGCCTGGAAATGAGGTTCAGCGCTCCTCCCTCCTCATGTCCTTCCCCCTTCCCAGGCTCTTCCCAGATGGTTCCTAAGTCAGGGGAGGGGAGAGGACTTGGAATGCCAGCTACCAGCGCACCCTGTGCCTTACCGATCATACTGGTACTGCCCCAGACTCGGCTCGTAGGGATAATAGGCTCCTGGTTGCGCCAGGCCCGGTGTAAAGTTCCCAGCAGCCTCTTTAAACTCATACTGTGGATTCTGGTGGGGGTGGGGTGGGAAGAGAGAATTCAAGACTGCATTTGGGGAAGAATTCAAGACTGCATTTGGGGAAGATGGGGAAGATACCTCTGGGAGGTATCACTGCTAAGGGTGTGAACCCTGGAATAAAAGTCTCCTTCAGATCCCAGTACCACCACTCCCACTGGCTACGTGATTTTGGGCGCAGTTGTTTAACTGCTCTATGGCTCAGTTTCCCTTTGGTAGCTGGGAATAACAGTAGTACCTATAGGGTACTGAAGAAGACCAGCTGGCAGACTTATTGGTGTAAACAGTAATTAAGTATTAGCTCTTACCAGTGCCCTTACTACCTGTGACTCCTCCCAAACCCCATCCCCACCTGCTGGGGAACTTCACTGCCTTACTCTCCTTGCAGAGCTATTCCCTGACACTTTGGACCTCTGTGACTTTGGACAAGGGATTTGAACCCCTCTGCATCTCAATGTCCTCAGCTGTAAACGGAGACTTGCCTACCTCACAGAATTAATAGAAGCCCAAATGTTTTCTAATCAGAATGGAGATCTGCAAAGTGTAAAATGCCATAGGATGTGCTCCCCCTTCCCCACTATACACAGTCCTACCCATTTCCTTTCCTGAGAGTTTTTCTTCCTTCCTAGGTCTTCCCTGGAGATGTCAGAGTAGATGTCACCCGCTGCTGCGTTCTTGCCCCCAGGCCAGATGGGTTCTGGCTCCCACACCCAGGCCCCCTCCGGTGTACTCACCAGCGCCCCGTACAGCGCGGGGGGCTCTGGGCTGTAGGGCAGGTAGCCTGGGTAGCTCTGAGCAGCTGCCGCGGCGTAGGGGGCTCCATAGATGCCCAAGGCGGCGCCTAGCTCGGGCCGCGCACTGCCCAGCAGCCGGCTCTCGTAGGAGGCACAGCAGAGAGCCGCCGCCGGGGTGGAGCCTGGGGCCACATCTGGGACGGAGCGCGGGGCGGATTCGCAGCAAGTGGCGCTGGAACTTGCCGACACCAGAAACTGTGGGGGGCGAGAGAGGTGCGCGGCCGGTCACTCCCTTATTCCACATTAACTAAATGCCACCGTGTGCGGAGCATTCGGCCGGGGTGGGAATTATCTGAAGACGCAATTTATCCAAACTGCCCTTACAGACACTCCTAAAACGCTGCTAAGGCTCCAGAGTCCCAGGGATGCAGGCGACGGGAACGTTCTGAGAAGCGAATTACAGGAGCCCAACTCCCCGTTTTGCCGCCGACCCCTCCTCCCGCCCTCCCATCACAGGATCCTACAAAGGCAGAACTAGAAGTTAGCCACAGAGACCACCATCACGTCTCACTCCTGCTCCCGTTTTATAGATGGGGAATGAGGACCAGGGAGACTTGTCCCAGATCACAAGCCGGGGTCAGAGGTCAAGCTGGAACCAGACCCCACAGTCTGGGCAGAAACTGGAGATCGTGGTGGGTGTCCCCAGAATTTCCCCCAGGAAACCTTTGTCACTGCACAACCACACCACCCACCCTAATCTGGAAAAAAAAAAAAATCGAAGGTACCGGAAGCAGAGAGCTTGGACCCACTCAAAGAAGGGAGAGAGGATAAGAACGGAAGTCCACATGCAAACAACTGGAAAACGGTGAGGCGGACTCTCGGGGTCACCTCGGATATTTGTACAATAAGGCGGCCTGTTTGGAAGATCTTGAGATCCCACCCATCTCGCCGAGTGCTCGGTCGGTGCCCAAGTTTCGGGTCTCAGGATTTTCCAGCTTGCCCTGGGGGAGTGGAATGTTCTCGGCAGCGGTTTGGGGGTGTCGGAGGGGTCTGTGGTCCATCGTACCTGCTCGGTCTGGCTTCCCCAGAGACTCGTGCGAAAGGAGGGCGCAGAGCCGCGGGCGCGTGCCCTGGGCACCCCCGCCCGGGCGGCTCTTCCCCCACCCCCCACGGGGGCACTTCTTACCTGGGAAGCGCTGCCGTACGGGTGTCCAAAGTGCGGGAAGGACATGGTGGCTGTCCCTGGACCGCCTCCTCCTCCTCCTGCGAGTTCCCGCCTCAGCCCCGCGGTTCTGCGCCCCCGGCCGAGCGCCGCCTCGGTTCCTTACGCCGCTGCGGGTGCCCCGCGCGGGGTCCTCCGCCCGCTTGGCGCGGCTGGAGGCAGAGCCGGGGGCAGTCCCGCTGCCGAGCCCTGCGCTCCAGAAGGCGCCCCTCCGGCCCGCGTGGTCCGGAAGACAGAAGGGCCCATGGATGGGCAAGGAAAGGGAGAGGACGCGGGTTCCCAAAGTCGCGCGGTGGCGAGGCAAGGTGCGGCGCGGCGCGGGGCTGTGCGGCTCCGGAGGTGTCCCAGCCCAAGGTGGCCAGAGGCTCGATGTGACGTCACGGTAATCCCGGGCCGCCAGGCGGGCCCCCGGGCCCCGGGGCCCCGGGCCACCAAGCGTGCCAAGCGCAGCCAGCCCGTGCGCGCGCGCGCACTCTCACCCACACTCAGACTTGTTCCGGGAGGTTTATGCAGCTGGCGAGGAACGTCAAAGACCCCGACCCTCTCTGCTGGGCGCCGGATCCTACCCCTTTTCGCCTTAAGCTCACGCGCGCGCGCGCACATACAACCTCTCCAAATTACCCGGGAGAAGTAGGAGAAACGCCTTCCTCTGCGCCGCGCAGGCCCCGGGCGCAGCTCGTTTACCTCCTCCCCTGCGGCCCGGAGGAGGAGAGAAGCGAGCAGGGCCGCGGGGGGGGGGGGGGAAGAATACAAAAGGAGAGATGGGAGGAAAAAGAGGAGAAAAGTGGGGGAGAAAGGCAAGAGGGAGAAGGAGGAGGGGAGAGGAGCGAGATGAGGAGTCGAAGCGAACAGGCGCGGGGGAGGGGAGGGAGCCGGGGTGGGCGCAGGCTGGGCGGAGGCTGAACGCTGGCAGGTGGAGGAGCGCGGCGGCTCGAGGGAGAAGCCTCCGGCCCGGCTCCCCCGCCCTCCGCCGCCCGAAAGTTTGTTCCCGCCACAGGCCCCGCGCTCGTTGGGACGGCGGCTGGCCAGCGTCGGCGGGTCCCCTGGCCCGCCCGTCTTTGTCCCCCGGAATCTGGTTCTCCGCCCCCGCGCCCCCAGGACTCTAGCTAGATCCAGGCTGCCCGCGCCCTGGCCTTGGCCAGGGTCTCGACCCCGGGGCGTCTCCGCCGCCTTCGGGCGCTGGGACAGGCCGGGTAGCGCCCCCTCGAGGCCCAGGTTCAGCTCCCCTCGGAACCCGCCGGGCAGCGCGCTCGGTCTGGCCCGGCCCTCGGCAGGCGGCCGGGGACGCCCCTAGGCATGTCCTCCCGAGGCGAGGCGTGGCTGCCCCCCGCGCACCGGCCGCCGCGTCCACGCGGGAGCGGGGGAGCCACGGCGAGGCGCCGGCACCGAGCTGCAGCCGCCGCGCTCCGCTGGGGGTGGCGCTGGCGAGCCGCGGTTCAGCGCGCCGGGACGGCGGCCCGTGCCCCGCGCTCCGCCGCGACGCCGCCGGGCTGGGCCCCGCCATCTGACCGCCCCCCTCCGTCCCCGGGGTCCCCCCAGGGCAGCTGGCGCGCGGAGGGGCTCGCGTGTGCCGGGAGGGGGGGCCGCGTCCTCCAAGGCCGGGCTAGTGTGCGCGCGGCACAGTCAGCGCACCCGAAGGCTCAGTCCCCAGGCCCGAGCCTGCCCATCGAGGGCCGCCGGGCCGCGACGTGGGGGCGGAGAGGGGCGTCCAGTCTGCAGGGGGAGGTCTTCGGGGGATGCTGTCGGTCGGTATCCGCGTGGAACGACGGCCAGAAACCTCCGAAGGTCTCGCCTCTCACGCACAGGGTCAGGGCACTGTACAATTCACAAAACGCACTCCCAGGCCCTCGCTGCACCTTCCCGGAGGAACCCTTGGCTCAAGGGCCCAGTCGCCGTTTCTAGTGTGAACGCAGAGCGCGTGGCCCAGAAGTCAGGCCCGGGTCTCGGCCCTGCGTTCTTGCGAGGCGAGGAGGAAGCCCAGCAACGAGGGCCCCATCCCTGGGCGCCGAGTTTCCCCCTGGAACCTCGCAGAGGGAACCATAGGCCGGAGCCGCCGCCCCTTAGAAGGAAGCACAGTGGTTCCTCCCCCGCCCCACCCCCCGCACCCCACCCCAGTACACACTGTGCAGAAGGAGCCAGGCCCTACAGACGCCGCAAACCGCACACGATTATTGATACGAGGACAGCCTTCATTCTAAATACTGAGGGACCCAGGGAGGTTTCCTGGCTGCTGCTGCTGAGTATCGTTACCTTGGAGAAACCTTGCGTTCAACCCGGGGAAACTCCCAGTTAGAAAAAGAATTACAGTTATCGCTGGATTGATTTAGTGATAAAAAGTCCCCGTAATAGATAGATCCCTTGATTTTTCGAAATGCACTTTGGAGCTCTCCACACATTTGCAGCTTGGGTATATCTAAGCTTTTTTTTTTTTTTTTTTAAAGTAAGAATTGGAGAGAATTCATTAAATTAGTCCCTTGGGGAAGATTACTGCTAATTAATTAATTGCAAACATTTCCAGAGGGAAAGTATGTCAATTGTAAAGTAATAAAATTAGGTAGTTGAAATACTTACTCAGCAACTTTGATTGCCCATTCGTTCCCAAGCAGATTTTTTTTTTTTTATGACAGAAAAATGGGATAGTGGTGAAGAAAAAGCATTAGTTCTGTCCCCTGGCGATCTGGTTGCAAAGGAGAAGCTACCATATAGAATGTATTGATTTTTCGCTGATTTATAAGACCTCTGCGGTATCAATGCTGTGTGCAGGCCCTCCAGGCCTACCTCTTGTCTTTGCTCTCTAGGATTAGAGAAAAGGCAACAAGATTTTTCAAGAGGAAAAAAAAGAGAGAGAGAGGAAATGCAGCAGTGAAGGAAATTGGAATGTAGGGCTATGAAGGTTCCTGGGTGTTTTTCTTCTTATGTGGAAAAGAAAAACAAACAAAAGAGCAGGTTTTATGTGAAGGCACCTTTCTGTTGTCTTCAAAGTTACTTTATAGTAACTGAGTGTCTTAGGGAGGAAGGCTGCCACTTGCAGGCGTGGGAGACTTTGGTTTCTTATTTCTTTCTCAGGGAGTTGCTAGACCCACAGCAAACCTACCTGGTGCCCCTGGGGTTTGATTGTGACCCCTTGGAGCATTAAGTGGGGTTCCCTAAAAGCAATTCTTATGAAGTGTGTCCTCTTCCCATTATTTTCAGAGCCTCATAACAAAACAGAGCCAGTGGGTTAAACCGGTATGAATCTTTGTCTGGCAGAGACCTCAGGTAAAAAAGAAGTCTTTCTTGGAAAACGTTGATTCAGGGAAGCAGCCACGGAATCCGTTCTCATCCTCGTGACTGTGGATAGGCACTCATTTGGCAGCTGAAGGCTCTGGCTTTTCATTGCTTTGTTTAGCACTGATTAATTTAGTTTTGGGAAAAATGCCCAATTGTGTGTGTGTGTCCACAGAGAATTTTACTGAAGCAAGTAGACAAACTTATGAAATGCAGATCTTTCCAGTTTGAGAGTCATTCCGCGCAAAGTGTTTTATACAAATGGTACAGATCCTTTTGTTGTATTATGCAACATGCCCTGAAATTTCCTCTAGCTGCTCATTAAAACAAATATGAATAAAGTAAATAGTCAAAGGCCTATTTGGATTATGGAGAGTATTCATCCATGTTGTTTATTTGAAGTTCATGTTGCCTTGCTTTCAATTCACTGATGGTCTTAAGCAGGCAGGGTAAAGGATGTATCTTTGAGCAAGAAACAGACTCTTAATTGTAAAGAACAAACTGGTGGGTGCCAGGGGAGAGGTGGGGGGGGATGGAGGGAATAGATGATGGGGATGAAGGAGTGCATTTGTCATCACGAGCACAAGGTGATATATGCAAGTGTTGAATCTCTATATTGTACACCTAAAACTAATATTGTATATAACACTGTATGTTAACTAACTGGAATTCAAATAAAAACTTAAAAAAAAGGGGGGGAGAATAGGGATACATCTTTGGCAATAAACTTGAATCCAGCACACACACAAGAATCATATGTATTATTCCAGGTTAAATATCCATCATTTCCTGATGTTTTATAAAGACAGCAGATTTTACAGGGAGTCTGTGTGTGTGTGGGGGGGGAGGTGAATAACAACCCAGAAATGCCCCAAATCAAGTTCAAATGCCTCAAATCACAGACAGAATGTGTGAATCTATGGGCATAGCAACATAGATGACAATGTGCTAAACTCTATTTTTTAAGTATGGATTTTTTTTTTTAGTGGCTGTTTTTGAACTGAGAAGAATGAAATTTCCTCAAATCTATTCATGAATGGACAAGTGCATCTGGACAGATGCATCTATAATTTATACTGATCAGTCACCGCAGGTCTCCCTGAGTAAAGCCGAAATGAACACTAATTGTTCTGACGGAAGTGGTGTGCATGGCATCTGATGTGAAAGGCAGCGAATCCCTGCCTTGCCTGAGTACATATTGTCAACAGCAACCTTAGCATCAGAAGCAAAAAATAAAAAGGCAATCATTCCCAGGTGAGGGTATTGATGTCATTTGTCAGGAAGGTGGCAAATAGAAAGAATGGATTTCTGAATAAAGTAAAACAATAAGACCTAATATAGAGGCCTTGATGTGTCAGCAAACCAGGTACAAACCTGAGCTTAGAATTAGAAATCATAGCTTGTCGATAATAAAATTCCTTTGCATTCCTAGTGTGCTTGGAGAGCTATCTTAAACACCTCTACTTTATCTGTTCTAAGGCTTAGGACAAGGAAATTGGAGAGGTGAGAAGTCCAAGATCGCATAACCCAGTAGATGACAGAGGAGGGACTGGTCCAAAGCCTGCACTCCCTGACTTTGGGTCTTTCCACAAGGCCCTGTTTGAAACACAAGTTAAGCCGGGCACAGCAAGGAGATGGGGTGAACTCCAACCGGACTCTGATAATTTACATGTAGTACCTTGCGATGACACAGGGTAATTTAGGAGAGAAAATGTCTAAAGAGGTGCCACTGGAAGCACACAAATTCCAGATCTCTACGACATGCTTTTCTATTAGCCTGTATTATGAGACCACTTACATAATAATTTGGGGGTTTTAGCAATTTGATGTGGATCATCCATTAAAATATAAAACAGCAAGCAGAACCAGCTGTGGCTGATAAGTATCCAAAAAACTAAAAATAGCAACAAGAACCAGAAAAAAAAAAAAAAAAAACCATGTAAAAAATCCAGCTAAGTTTAAGGCTCTGTATCTCTGCTGATTAAAAAAAAAAAAAAAAAAAAAAAAAGCAATGGAATTTAGTAGTTAGTGACTATTGTGAGGATGAGATATTTTTTTTAAGCTTTGTTTTTGCGTCAGTGGACAGGGGGTTTAGTGCATTAAGTTCTTGCTTGCAAAGCAGTTTTTGTATACAGAAAAGTCTTGATTATTTTTATCCTACAGAGGGTAACATCTTTCTAATGATAAGCTTAAGGCATCTCGTGTTTTCACGGAATCAAAATGGAACGTAAACAACAGATGTATGGATTTGAAAACCAGGGAACAGCTTTTGAAGACAAAGTCTACGGGAAAGAAATGCATATAAGAAAAAAAGGACAGTATGCAAGGATCCACTGGGATAAGATGCCATGTCCTATTCCCCTTTGTGACAGGACCTAGGGGTGGTCTTGAGTGGACAGTTAGGGAATAGTCTCATGGCCTGGGCAAATGGGAAAGGCAGCTAGCTGCCAAGATCCTGGCCCTGAGGACTGCCAGGAACTGTGGAGTTTTGCGTCTAGCTCTCTGACTCCAACATTGTCAACTGGCAGTTTAAAAGGACGATACTTTGTTACTCTTTCCCCTAAAGTATTGCATTGCTGTCGACTTTGAGACTTCAATTAAAATATGTGCAGCTTCAAGTTATATACACGTTTGTCCTCTTAGGGACATTCCTCAGTTTTCTCTTTCACTGTGGTTTCACCTACTTTTCAAGCCAAGCATTAGAACTGGCTGGGAGCCTTCTTTTTTGTGCCACCTGGGGCCCACTACTTTAGGGAAGCTGGGACCATTTGTGATGTCACGTGCTGGCCACGATAATTTACGGCAAATCTTCACAAATCAATAAAAATATGGGAAGTATATCATTTTTAAAGGGAAAAAGAGAAGAGAGAGAAACACATAAGACATGCCCATTAAGGGCATAGCCATTCTAATACCTGTGTGTCTGCTTGGGTCTGCAATTAAAAACATTCCGATAATAAATCTCCTTGCAGTCTCTTTGAATGCTTTTAACTTTCTTGAAGGTTCAAATTGGTATCCCAAAAATGTGCCAGGACTTTCACAAGGTATTTTATAGACTCATAAATAAATACGGCAATTAATCTATGCTATATTTCTTTCATATTTGATGACAATTTATTATGGCATTCACCGATTCGGTGCACAAAAACTCTAATGCACTTAAAATCGGATTTCAAACCAAACATTTTATGGGAAAATATAGTATTGATCATCCATTTAAAGATATCATGAAGATGATTCATAACCTGCCGTAAAAAAAGATCTCATGAGGGTCTTACAAATGAGTGGGGTGGTGGAATGGTTATTCATAAAGCCAGAGCTATTGGATCTGTTCCTCTTGTTTTCTTCATCCATCCTTGAGTCTTCCAGCGCTGATTACTTTTGCATGTTGCTGTTTTAGAAGAAAAATCTCTTTCCATGACATTTTTCACAGTGACAAAAGTTGTGGAATTTCGCAGTGAATATTCTCTATTGCAATGTTCTGTTGAAATTCGGTCTGCAGGAAGGGTTTCACAGGCAGCTGAGATGATTCTGTTATTTTGGGGTCGAAGCTATTTGTATGGCCTCCCCATTACATGGGTTGTTATTGACAGACTGTGGTGGTTTCTAAGCAATCTTGCCCCCCCCCCACCCCGGTTAGTCCACAGTCCTTACATACTATAAATAGTCGAATATCTTCTGCACACACACAGAGTATGAGGTGCCAGTGAAGACAGAAGAAAATCCAAGAGTGCTGGTGCTTCTATTCAAATCACATTTCCTATTCTATCTAGGAAGAACGACCATGTCATTCATTCAACAGACACATATTGAGTGGCTACTAAATGCTGAGCATGGTTCTAGGAGAAAAAGTTTGGGTACTGAGCAAAAATCTTTCCTGCCCTCACGCAGGCTACATTCTAAGGAGGTAAATATTCTCAAGACATCCCAAAATCAGGTATCACTAGATAAACGTGGATTTAGTGGTCAGCAAGGCAATGAAAATCTCTGACCCCGTGTGGTTTACAGTGTAGCTATACCTGAGATTAGATATTATTTGTTTCATTTTACAGAAGCTGGAGCCTAAGAGAGCTTATCTGGTCTGGTGTCAGAGGCCTGGTACTAAAAATCTGGCATTTGGGCTCAGGTTGCTGGCTGCAAAGTCGTGGTTGAACAACATATCTCACAGTAGGAGCTTAATTATCACAATGCAATTTCAAGAAATAACCACCTCACCTAACATGTAGTTGATCCGAGCTCTTTTGGTTCTTGTCTCCTCTTACCCTTAGATGTCTACACAATACCACGTATCTGCATAGAAATGAAAAAAAAATCAGGGCAGCCAGGTAGATGTTTTGGTCTCTTGGACACTAACACCTAGAATTCTCAGCTGGTACCTTTCACATTTGCCTTTGACTGATGACTAGGGCCATATATAACATCTGAACGACTGGGAAAATAACATCCCATAAATATTGGTTGATGGAGCTGGGATGGAATACAGCTGGGCTGGAGCTTTAGGACATAAGTGACTCAGTTGCTTCAAACCTACCCACATTACTGATTAACATATTATACTTTCATAACTTGCTCTCTTTCATTTTCCCAGCCATACTGGGGGTTGAGTAGGTACATTTCCATACCCTCTTTCCACAGATGAGCAACTGGGTTTCAGAGGGATTAAGCCATTGGCTCAGGTAATGTAGCTGATTAGCATTTGAGACAATCTGGGTACCACTGGGTCTTTGGATTTCTGTGTAGTCCACTTACTGGCTCCAGCACCTTCTGCAAGAAAGCATAAAGTCTGTCCTTGGAGTTCCATACAGGCTTTGGGAGGTGTAGCCCTGTAGGTCTTCCCATCTCTGGGATGGGGACACCTTCCTTGCTCTTTCATTTTGGTTTTGTGATTGGATTTCCTCTGGCACTTTTAAAGCTATGCACAAGCTTCTGCTTTCTGGTGGTTCGGGTTTGCTCTAGCCACGAGCTCAGAAGGAAAGGTTTGCAATGTTCACAGCAATCACACAGGCACGATGCTGAGTATGACACACCCGATCAACAATAATAAATTCATCCACAGGACCTTGGTGTGGGTCTCCTCACTTGCATTTCTGAAACTGTCCCAAAGCTGACTCATAAGATCTTTCAGAGGGGTGACTTGGTTTGCTCCAGGCACACACTGGTCTGAGTCTGTGGAGATGAGGGCATCAGACACAGTGTCTATCTTGTATTGGAGAGAAAATGGACTTGACAGAGGCAGCATGAGATACACGAGCAGGATTATACTGTCAGTGTAGACCGGAGAATGTAAACCACTTCCTGTACCACTCTCCAGCTCAAGGGCAAGGGCAGAGAAGAGGGGAAACCTGCAACTATAATTATGAGATATAAATTTATACATATATAAAGGGGAAGGCTGAGAGTGGATGTGAACCACTAAAACTCCTTTTACATTACAAACACCACAGGGATATGGAAAAGCAGCAAGGGGATTAAGGACATCTTTTTGCTTTGGGACTAATTTATTACTCTAGATTACACAGTTAACAGGGAAAGGCAAAATTGATATTTGACTGTTTCTCTGTAAAAAGTTAAATGTAAGTAATGGGAGGGTCCTGCCCCTGGCTTTAAACACCTGATGATGGAGAATAAGATGGCCAAGAGCTGAAGAGAGCAAGACACTGGTTTGAGAGACAATGCTGGAACCTAGCCTGGATCTGCCACTGACTGCCTAGGAGGCGCTGAACAAGTCTTTCTGCTTCTGGGATCCTAAATTTACTCATCTGAAAAATGGAGAGCTTGAGCTCAGTGATCTATAAAGGACTCTTGGGCTTTCATCTTTATGGGAATCAGGTCATTCTTCCTTTTCAAGGACTCTAAAATCTCCCTGCTACCTTAAAAGACTCTCTGGAGAGATCTTTTTTTTTAAATCATGGATGGTACATCAAAATATCTTGGGCACATGTCCAGTTACACATGTCCAGCCTCACCCCCTGAGATTCTGACCAAGTCGATAGTGGGGCCTGGACATTTGAATTCAAGAAAAAATATAAAATAAAAATAAAATGTGCACCTGGGAAAAAGCCAAACTACCTGTGGGTGAAATGATTGATTGTCTAACTGATGCCCACTCACGGTTTCTTCCTGGCTAAGCACATTCTGATGTGGTCTGGGGTGGCCATCTGGAGTCATGGCCACTCGTTCCTGGCTTCCTAGCATCTTTTGCCGGGGGAGAGGAGGGTGCCATGTAAACCAGTTCTGGCTAATAAGGTTTAGAGGAAATCTGCATGGAGGATTCTGGTAAAGCATTTATTTTCCTGATAAAAGAGGTCAGAGGCAGTGGTGCCCTCCACTCCATCTTTTGAGTCAGTGAATATGGACGTGATGATTGAAGCAGCAATATTCATTCATTCCTCGGTTGAACACATGTTTATTGAGTATTTACTCTGTATCAGGTAGGATTCTAAGGTGCCGAGATACAGCTGTAAACCAAACAATATCCCCATCCTCATGGAACTGACATTCTAGAGCAGAAGATGGACAATGTTCAAGGGACGTAGGTAAAATACAGAAATGTTCAATGAAGATGTAAGTATGTAAGTAAGTAAATAAATAAAATAAATAAAGTAAGGAAGAGGAGTTTCCATGAGCATGAAGCCAAGATAATTCCTCAAAAGTAGCCCTGGTATCAGGGAGCCAATAAACCACTAGCTCTGGACTTCTAGTTATGTCAGACAAGTAAACTGGTTTTGTTTAGGTCTCTGTTAATTGAGTTTTCTATTACTTACAGCTGAATGAATTCCTAAGACAGTGTCGTGGGGGTACAAGAGACACATAAGTCATCTGATTATTTCATTCCCACTCTCCAGAGGCGTGGACTCCTAAGAGTTTCTTGGCTGCCTTCCAGAAATGTTCTATGTTAATACAAGCCATATAAGCATAAGCTATATATAAAGTTTCTCTCCCTCTCTCTCTCTCTCATACACACACACATAATTAATGATAATATAGCATGGTGGTTGAGAGCCTGGGTGTTAGCAGCCTATGTAGCATAACATGAAATATAGGCTGCCTGCAGAGTGGCTCCACCCCTCACCAGCATGTCATCCTGAACAAGTTCTTAGTCTCTGTGTTCCAATTTCCCCATCAGTAAAATGGGGATAAGAAACCTACCACACAAGCTTCTTCTGATGATCTAATAAATTTTTATGGAAACCCTGGCACATTGTAACCGCCCAGAACTGTTAGGTATGTCACAGACAATGAGCATCGCTGTGTTCGCTTAACAATCCACTGCACATCTTTCCAATCGGCACACAGATATTCCTCCTTTTGTGACACCTGGGTACTATTTCTCAGTGTGGACGTGCTCAGTACTTTTTTCTCCGAATATCCAGAGGATGTTTTGATGAGCATCCTTGATGGAGGACCGTGTTCTAAAAAGATCTGTGCATGCACAGAGCTGGCTAACAGCAAAAGGAGCATCTGCTGAGATTGGCCTTCTTTTCTTCTATGTTTCCCACTTACACAGCTCACTGTCTCCTGCTCACTCACCTGCCCCCTCCCCCGACTGTACACTTTCTGTTTCAGTTCTGTGTAGGGCCACGCACACTCACAGGGGCAGCATTTGTGATACATTCTGCCTCAACATTTGAGAACTTGATCTTTGTAGACTTTTCTCCCAGGAGGCTGTATCTCTTTAGGAAGGACTTCAAAATAAATAAATAAATAAATAAAAAGAAACAAACTCCGAAGTCTGCTTTACGCAGGGGCACACGAGAGCTAATTTGGCGGCATTAGTCCAGTGAAGGAGGAGGTATTTAAATAACAAGTAGTCCAAGGAGGGGGGCACAGACATGAAATAAATCAGATAATAATAATACAACATGTTAAGTGCAATGAGGGAGAATAAGCGTAATGGGCAATGGGGGTAACTAATCGTAGCCAATTGTGCCTTATAGCTGTGTGCAGAAGATCAGGAAATAATCTGGTTCTGACAGACAAGCTGGGGTTTTAATGAAGGAAGGAGGAGGTGTTCCAGGTTAAGAGAGGCAGTGGCATATGCGGAGCCGTGGAGGGAGCTGTTTGGGGATCATTATAGTAGGATGGACGGGAAGGGATGAATGGAATGAGGCTAGAGAAGGTGGTCAGAGGCAGACTGAGAAGGAGGCTGGCTCCCACTGAGTCCATGATTGGTGACTCTGGGTTCTAGCGGTATCATGCATAATGATGCCAATGAGATGTAGAATTCCCTAGAATGCTAACTCTTGCCCAGGCATGTACTCTCAGAGTCTCTGCCTTACGCACCCAGCTGTACCACTCCATGGGGACTCCAAAGGAAAGTAGGTGAAGTTGCTGAGTTTTGGGGAGAAATACAGAAAAGTAGGTCAGAAAAAAAAGAAAAGTAAGTCATGGGTGATGAAAAGGCTGAAGATGATGTGTCTCTGTCTTGAGAGTGGATGGGTTCACACGTTATTAGTCAAAATTCTTTCAGTTGCTGCAACAGATGGCCCCTGTTAGGTGGGATAAAAAGGTAAAAAGATGGTAGAATGTAAGGGTGGGTTAGACATCCAAACTCGGGGAGCCATATTTATAGATTAAAAGCAAGAGAACTTGGGGGGATTTCTCCCCAGGGGGCTGCCATTAAGGAGTCTCGGCCTCCAACAACTATGTCCCTTTTAATAAGTGTCGTATTCTTACATGAGAGAAAGGGAGAGTGAAAATCTAATTGGTCCACTTCTGGTCCAGTATCTTTGTGGCTGGACCAATCAGCTCTGGGTTGGGGAGATACTTATTGTGAGCCAAGTGGTACCGCTCCCCTCTTCAATCCAAAATGGTGGATCAAAGAGTAAATCAGGACAACCCCACAAAAGAACCAAAGTTGTCCTCCATTCAGTTCTTGGAACGGGGCAGTTAGAGCCACCCCTGCTGGATCCAGGCCCTAAGAAACTTGGACTTCATAATTTACGAAGGCAACAGGGAGCCAACAAATCCATTCAGCGTACATGAAATATTTCAAGTGAGGCACAAGGGACCTGGAGCAGGTCTTAGAGAAGATGGATTTACATCTGGCAATAAAATCCCAACTCCGGTAACCTTTGCACTTAGGTCTGGATTTTGTCTGGATCTTAAAGCTTTTATAAGTGTTTAAGAGCATGAACTCTGCAGGGGTTGGAATTTCTCTTGCCTTTTCTCTCTCCAGGGATTGGGGCTGCCAAGATGAGGTTGGGGCGGGGTGGGGGTGGGCTCCTAACTTTCATTCTCCTAAGCTTGGAACTCTTTCCCTGGAGGGTGTTTCATCTCTGCCCATGGATGGACTTGGCTCCATGGCCTCTTGAGTGATGTACTTAAACTTGCTGAGCTCCAGCATCCTCACCTGTGAAATGGAGGGGTTCCAAACCATCTCAGAAGACTGGCATGAATGCGAAATGCAGAACGCACTTCAGCGTATTTTGTAAAGTAACAAATGAGTGAACGTGACTGTTTCGTAATGCTACTGGATGGAGTTTGGTTTGGGAGGTAGAAAACAATTGTTGTGGGTCCCAGCTCTAGCTTGGGAAAGTAACCTAGTGTCTGAGACCTAGTTTCCTCATCTATAAAATGGGAATACTTAGTGCCTATCTTATGGTGTTGGGGGGTAAATGACAATGCATGCAAGTGGTCTTGTATGAGCACAGGGTCAGGGCACAGCCCATGATAATCACCCCTTCCTCCCACAGAAGTGTTCAAGAAGCCAAAATAACATTCTTGGTGGATACAGGTCTCTTCAGGGACTAAGAGGTCTTCAGAGTCCCTATCTGTGGTAGATGTTTCTAGTGCTCACCTATATACACTTCTTTCCTTCCTAGGCATGCTGGCTAGAAAGAATACTCCCAAGCCTCCTTGCAGTCAGACAGGGCCATGTTACTAGGTCGCGCTACAGAACTATGAGTGATGTGAGTCATTTGTGGGCTGAGACAGTGAGAAGTCTCTGTGCAAGATGCTCATGTTCCTCTCCTCTTGCCTCTGTGAATGTGCAGAACTCATGCTGGTATGGTAAAGCCACTGGATGTCGGAGTCACTGCATGGAGGATGGCTGGTCTTGGGGTTCTCAGCTCTGTAGCAAACCTTGCAAATGTTAAACCATTGAGGGTGCCTGGGTGGTTCAGTTGGTGAAGTGTCTGCCTTTAGCTCAGGTCATGATCTCAGGGTCCTGGGATTGAGCTCCACATCAGGCTCTCTGCTCAGTAGGGGGTCTTCATCTCTCTTTGCCCTTATCCCCTCACTTATGCTCACTAGCTCGCTCTCTTGCAAAAATATATAAATAAAATCTTTTTTAAAAAAGTTAAGCTATTGAGACTTGGGAGGTGTTTGTCACTGAAGCACATTTTAAACTATCCCAACTAACATATTATTCTATTGCTTACTATCTATGTGATCTTGGGCAAGTGACTTCTCTGAGTCTTAATTTATCTATAAAATAGGATGAATGTTAGCATTAACTTAGAAGGTTGTTCAATGAGAGGACTCAAGTAAAATGATTAGTTCAGGCTTTGGCACATAGAATATGTTCAATGAACAGTGAGAGTAGTGATGATGATAATGTCATGGCATGATGGTGAGGGTAGTGACGATGGTGATTTGCAAGCTGGTTGTGGTAGCTGGATTCAAACCTCCTAGTTAAGTAGATAAACCCACATAACCTCCAACTCTAGGCAGTGTGTAAGAACCTTCTCTGGCACATGCCAGTATGTGGTTAATTGTATTATGAGATACCAATTTAGTGTATCTGTGGTTGCCTATACAACTTCTATATATAAAAGGTCTATATATAAAAGGATAAATGCAATAAAATAATGCCTTCCTTGGAAAGCTATTAAGTAGAGAGTAGAGCCAGAAAAGCACACTTATATTCTTAGCACTGTTAGTCACTTTTCTCATCTGACAAGAATGTGAAGTAAAGTGTCGTGCTGGAGGGATGAATGGGATGAATGGGAACAGGTGTGTACCCTCAGGGAGCTCTCAGTCCATATGGTCTTTATTATAACTACGCTGAGCTACTGTAGGACAAGAATGTATGTCCTATATCTCTACCCCCACTTTGCCCCAACACCAGCTTGTATGTAGCTTGATACCATGGAAAGAGTTTGGGCTTCTGTGGACAAAGGGATAAGTCTCAATTCTAGCTCTGTCACTTTGTAGCCATGCCTTTGGGTAAAATTCTTAACCTGTTAGCCTTGGCTCCCTTATCTTTAAAAAGGAGGAAATAATTGGTATTATCGTGTGAAAATTAATTATAATATATGTAACACACCTTGGGCAGCGCTTAGCATTCTATAGATGCTTGATAAAATATCAGCTGTTCCTTGAGATTCTACATTATTCCATACTCCCAACCCCTGGACCATAAAAAGTGTTTTGTATGTATTTATGGAATGGCAGGCAGAGAAAATTATTTTCCACAGTAAAGTACTTTTGGGGGAAACTAATTAATTTACTTTTGATTAATAAATTTTGGACCTCTGTAATTTGTTACTCACATTTTTCAATTCTTGGCCAATTATCATCATTGTTTGAGTGAAACCCCTTCTTGCTTTCTTTTTTTTTTTTTAAAGATTTATTTATTTATTTATTTATTTATTTATTTATTTATTTATTTATTTATTTGAAAGAGAGAGAGAGAGAGAGAGAGAGAGTGTGTGTGTGTGTGTGTGTGTGTGTGTGCAAGCAGGGGGAGAGGCAGAGAGAGAGAGGGAGAAGTAGGTTCTCCCCTGAGCATGGAGCTCACCTGCCCTGGGGCTCAATCTCATGAGTGAGATCTTGACCTGAGCCAAGATGGACAGTCGAACACCTAACCCTCTGAGGCCACCCAGATGCCCCTATTTCTTCCTTTTTTGATTTTTTTTCATTTCTGCTCCCCTCCCCTGATAAGCACAGGGGTGCTATCTGCCAAAGGTGAATGTGGCTCTGTATATGTGTGCTTAATTTATGTGAATTGGACTGTAGAAGGTTTGGCTTTCTTTCCTTCTTTTCTTATGAAGTGTTCTCTGTTTCTGTGACCTGTTGACATTCTTGTAAGTACTTCTAATTCATTGTTCCTCATGACTGTATAATATTCCAGGTAGTCACTTTTTATTAACCAGAAAATTGGATTTACCGGAACGCCTTTATTCCACAGCCAAGACTGCTATACAAGAAATATTATCTTCATTTTGCACTGAGTAAATCAGTCACTAAATTGTGACCTTCTGATGCTATTACAGCAATAACAATGGCACACGCCTACTTGTCCACATGGAGAATTATGGCAGGAAATTACAGGAGGAAAGAACTAAAAGCAAGTTCTTTGATTTGTTATGTCCCTCTGTTGTGTGGAGGCATGCACATGTGCACATGTGCATGTGCGCTTGTGGCTATATTGTACTTTTCTGTATTTTAAATAAATATTCCAATTTACATAATTGAAGTGAATTTCCATGGTGCATGAAAATATGAACTCGGGGCTATGATTGTCAATTAGGACAATTCATATCCCACAGTAAAAGTCTTGGGTTAAAAGGCAGGCGATTCACATTTGAGTTTGGGTTCTGGTTTTCGCTGAGTGACTTCAGCCGAGCCATTTAACTTCTGCTGTAAAACAGAAAATAATAAAACCAGGTTGTTGTGAGAGTCAGATGAGCTAACAATCAGGCATACAAGAGAAATGTAGCATGGAGGACATCACACATGTCCTCCTCAATGCCCATCACCCCATCCTCCCACCCCCTCCTCTCCAGTAGCCTTGTTTGTTTTCTTACTTAAAAGTCTTTTATGGTTTATCTCCCTCTCTGATTTCATCTTATTTTATTTTCCCCTTCCTCAAATAGAGAGTTTTAAAACTGACTGTGATTAGCAAACGTTTGAGTGCTTGCTCTGTTGCAGCTCCTTTCCCACTTCATGCACATAAAGACCTCACTAGCTGAGGTGGACACAATATTTAACTTAGCGCTCCCAGAAGACTACCAACTGGCTAGAACTAACTGGCACTCCTCATTTTTATTTTTGCTGTTCCTGATTTAGGTCCACTGAGGAAGAGCAGAGATGAATATGTCCCCAGGTTTGCTTTCAGAAAGCCTAAAGTCACGCAGGACTAAGAGACATAATTCCGAAACAAGACAGAGTATGATCTTATGGTACATCATCAAAGTGCTAAGGACACACACACACACAAATGAGAAACTGGTTCTACTGATGGTCATTGTTGGAAGATTTTTGGAGCTGGTAGCAGTTCAGCTAAGGATTCAAGGTCAGAGATGATTTAGAAGGTATAAATGCAATAAAGAACATTCTATGTGAGGGGAAGGGTGTAACCAAATTTAGGATGTGGGATGTACAAAGTATGTATGGAGAATATCTCAGTGTGGCTTAAATCCAGATACAGTGTACTGTAAGATAAACAGGATACATTTTAAGAGCTTAGAGTATTTTCTTCAGCTGGTACTACTACACTTAGTATGATTACTGGTACTAAGTGGTATTTATTGAGCATTTTCACTGTTTTAAACAATTTGGATAAATTATCTCACTTAATGACAATATAAACTCAGTGAGATAGTATATCAATTAGTTGTCACTGTGAAACAAATTATTCCAAAAGCTTGGTAGCTTAAAATAAGAATCCTTTATTACTTACCATGCATCTAGAGAGATTCACAGATCTGGTTTAAGAAGGCCTAAGCTGGACAGGTTCTGTCGAATGCTTTCCTACCCTTTCTGCAGGCTAGTTTGGGCTCGTTCACATGCAAGTGGCAGGTCACTGAGGTAGCAAAAAGAGGATGCAAAGCCTCTGAGACCTAGGTTTGGAGTTGGCACATAGTCACTATTTTATTTGGCTGGCCCAGATTCAAGGGATGGGGAAACAGCTTCCACCTCTGCTATGGAAACTGCTGCAAAATCACATTGTAATCGATCTACCACAAGTAGCTGCTTATTATTATTAACTCTATGTTATAAATGACAAAGCTGTGGCTACAGACGGTTGAGATCTTGCCAAGTTCATGTAACCAGTAAATGAAGAACCTGAACTTGTACTTGGTTTAGTAGACAGTGGGAAGACAATAGAGATCTTGAGCATGAGAGCAACGCTGTCTGCAGAGACAGAAGGAATGGGAATTTCTGTGGCTACATGCTGGCACCGTGGAGAACGCAAATCTTGCTGATTCTAACGTCAGTTCATCCCAATTTCAACTCAAGTGTACTGAGGTCCTGGGACATTGTGTTCTCTCTACTGGTGGCGTTGACTTTGAGAGACCTGCTTACCAGGGTTGCCTTTGCTCTGGCCCCTTAATCCTCTGTGCCTTTCAGGAAACCATGCATTATCATTATTATTTCAGGGCACCTCCCCAGCATGCCCTGTGACCATCAGTCAAAGGGACCTGTCCTTCCGAGGACTCATGTCAGTAGTTTCTTATGTTTTCCTGCATGGCAGCTGCCATTGACTGAATGCTTTAGAGAATAGATAATTATCATGGACTTAGCATCCCACTTGTCTTACTTGCCATCAGCTGGAGGCCTTGGCAGGGCAACCAGGGACCCCTTCTTGGAGCCAGAAGCAAGCCAGAAATCCAACCTTCATCAGACTTGGGCTATAGAATCGGACACCTGCTGGTTCTGATGACTAGAGGTAAAAAGCCAAACAGTGGCTTGATTTCCCCCTAGATCAAGGACAAGGACATTTGTAAGTAAAATTGCTCACAGATCACAGATAGAGAGCCATGTTTGTCATTGATTACAGATAGCCACTTGCCTAGGAGAGAGTCTGTGTAGCTTGTTGGGAGGTTAAGAGCACGTGTGTTGAAAAAAGACAAACTCAGGATGGAAATCCTACACCTCATTTCCTTTCTGCCTGCATCCTAGACAAGAGGCTTAACCTCCCTGGGCCTTGGTTTCCTCTTCATAAAATGAAGATGGTAATACCTACTTTTCAGAGTTGTCACCAGAGTTAAGCGAGCTACGATCTGGAGATCCCCCCAATGGCCGCTCTGATCAGGAGCAGCCCTGCATCAGCAGAAGAGGGAAATCTGAACCTGGCAAAGCTGCCCAGGGCAGAGCCAGGTGTATGCAAAGAATCTGACCATCTATCTCTACTTTAAGTGCTATATGATCATTAACAGTTCTGCTCACGGTGCCCTGCTTGGCGGGAACTGCTGGATCAGTGTTACAGGATTGTTAACCCCTTAGAGCCTGTTGTTCTTGGTCACACCGATTCAAAGAATGAAGAGGTAGACCAGATGAAGAGTGGTGGGCAACAAAATCAAGTGTATTGAGCAAAAGTATAAAGCTCCCAGAGTGGGAGAGGAGGCCCTGAGAAGGTTGCCTGTGGAGTTTCTAAGTTTCAGGGTTTCTATGAGCTCTTCTGCAGAACTATCTGAATCAATCAGGGTGTGCTGAGTCGTGCCAATCAGGGCTCTGGTCATGTACCTGTCTACCCATTAGGTTAATGTCTCTGTGCTGCTGATTTTTTTTTTTTTGGCTGATGCCTGGGGGCTTATGTCTTAACTGCTCCTTGCCCATGATATTGACCAATGCTTTGTGGTTAACCGTCTCATTTTACAACATTTTGCAGAAGTCATTTCTGCAAAGGCTGCAAAGCAGAATGATAGTGTGGTCCTAAGTTGTAGAATAGGATGTCAGTGATATTTTATTTTAGCTGTCCTGACTCCGTATCTTCTTGTTGGGGGCCTTGGCCCTGTCTACCTCACTGTCCACTTAAGTCCGAACATCAGTTCTCAAAACTGGCTGTGCATTGTAATCATCTGGGGGGCTTTAAAATATCTCAATGCCACGGCCCATATCTAGACCAATGAAATCAGAACCTCTGAGTTGTGGCTCAGGAATCAGTATTTTTAAAAGCTCCCTGACAGGGTTGGGATGAGGGAAAGGTGAGTGAACTGCCTTGTGTGCAAAATTTAAGGGGTGTTGACTGCTCTTGCAGGACCCTGGGAGTGAGCACCTCCTAACAATTTGCCCCCTTGGTACCTCACTCGGCTCACCCTCGTCCTGGATCTGCTTCCAAGGTGATTGCAATGACCAGCAAAAATGTTAGTGATTGCTAAGTTATGAATTTACATAACGTGTTCATGGGTCTCAGAAGTGACCTGACTCCAGCCTCCCTTCTTGTTCTGTCTTCCGTCTTCCCCTCATCACTCTTATTTCCTGGAGAGGTAGAATTAACTAGTTAGCCCCAAACTTCCAAATCATCATAATACCCAGCGAACAAAGAGACCTTGGGTTAAAAGGATTTATTCTTTTTTTTAAAGTTCATTTATTATTGTTATTATTTTTTAGTAATCTCTAACATGGGACTTGAACCCCCCAGTGTGGAGTGTGAACTCACAATCCTGACATCAAGAGTCACATGCTCTTCGGACTGAACCAGGCAGGTGCCCCAAAAGGGGGTTATATATATATATATATATATATATATATATATATATATATATTTAAAATATTTTATTTACTTATTCATGAGAGAGGCAGAGACACAGGCAGAGGGAGAAGCAGGTTCCCCACGGGGAACCTGATGTAAGACTCGATCCCAGGACCCCAGGATCACAACCCGAGCCAAAGGAAGATGCTCAACCACTGGGCCACCGAGGCATCCCAAAATGAATTATTCTTAAATGTATCATTTTGCATGTTTTTGTTCTAGACCTTTCTCAGGGATCCCCTGCACTCCTGTGACTTACCAAGATTTCCTTGCAAATAGCACTGGGTTGATTTGCACCACAAGAAGTGTCTGCTTAAAACAACAACAACACCATTACCACCAAAAACCCTCTTTTTCTCTTAGCCCCTGATATGTTTATTATGCTCGAGTTTCATTAGGTGCTTCCCACGACAGTAGGAATCACGTTCATTTACTGTCATGACACTCCATCGTGTAGGACACAATGTGACACGTGGAAGCACTTTGAAAAAAAAGTGAATGAACAAATGGACCTATGTATAGACTCTCTTTTGTCTTCCCCCTTTGGACCTCGTGGTCCGATTTCATGTCATTGGATCCACACCTTGCATGCAGCAGGAGCAGAAAGAAAAAAAAAAAAACTGATTCTGGTGAGGGGCAAAGCACCTCATGCCCCTGGAACTCTGGCCCTCCCTCTCAGCCTGCAGGCAGCTTAAAGAAGCTCATGAGAAAAGGTGCTGACAAGAGCTCACAACTCCTAGTGCAGAAAAACCTGGTGCTGGAAACAGGAGCCTGCTCCCCACATGTTGAGGGTGGGGGGGGTTGGAGGCTGGACCAGGCTGGGGTTGGAGCTCCAGGGCTGGGAGGGGCTCACCTGCCTGGGAAGGCAAGCAGTGGCTGGGAGGGGAACAGAAAGGAGGCCTCCTCTTTGGTCTGCCAGTTGGCCTCCTAGGGCCTGAGGAAGTGTTTCAGGAGGAGAGGCTGGAGGAGAGGCCCTGGAGCTCAGTTGAACATCAGATGTGCTACCGGCTGCCTCTCTTTGAGGACCTGTATCTGTGAAAGAGGCCCGTGATTCAAACCTGTGCAGCAGCCGAAATCTTTTTTTTATTAAAATGCTTTGTGCTCCAGGATACCAGGGAGTTAAGCTGATCTGTCTCGGAGAGTGTGTTTGCCTAGAGCGCACTATTAGATACTTTGTCTCCCTTAAAATAATACTAAGAGATGGCTTTGGGTCTCTCTCTGCTCCTGCCTTGCCCTGCTGCCTGCAGAGCGAGGCGGGAGAGCAGGCCGCTTGCCCTTCGGAAGGGCCCCGATGGACCGCAGACCGAGGTCTTCCTGACTGCCTGGATCCCCAGCAGTTCGCAAGCTGGAGAAAACCAACCAGTTTGAACGTGAACATGACATTTGTGAAAACGCAGCATCATCCGGCAGGATGAAGATGGTGCCGTGGTGTCAACATCATCTCCGCTGCAAACGCTATCAAATCGCTCACAGTAGCAGTCCTCGCAGACAAAATATTTTATGGAGATCATTTATTTGCAAATAGTGCCTCTGATGACATGGTGACCTTCCCTGCTAATCAGTCCTCCCATCTTCCACCCTGTGTTCAAGCCCATTAGTATTTGGAGGATAATATATATATATATTTGATTATCCCTTGGCACCTCATGATTTAAAAAGGAAGAAGAAGGGAAGGAAGAAGGAAGAGGGGAAACAACAACAACAACAAAAAAACCACAAACCCCTGACAGCAAATCCTTTAAAGGGATTGCTTTTTATGGGCTGTGTGCACAGAGTTTTGTGTTACTCTGAGCATGTAAAGGCATCTCGTAATACATATTACGCTAGTATCCTCGGCAGGCTGGAGTCATAAATAACTACCCTCTTAAGTGGTGCAATATGTATTATTTTTCTCCTGTGAACTTGGGGCCTCACACACACGATTCTCCAATTGCAAATAATAAAATGTGGGCGAGATCAGGATTCCTAATTCAAGAATAAACCAGAAGAAATGTTGTATTTAAAACTGCATGAACGCTGGGATTTCGAGAGATCCGCCAGTGAGCAGCAAGCGACTTCTCTTTCTGCCCAAATTTGCAGAACTGCCTAAGCCCTGCATCTCTCCATTTAAATATCTCTTGCTTGGGTTGCCACAAAGAGCCTTTGTACATTATTCTGAAAAGCCGTAGGCATAGGATTATGTGTTCTTACATGTCTTATTTTAGGCATCAGCAGCAAAGTATACCAAAGGCAAATTTATGTTTAGAACTATCAATAAAACATAACAGAGAGTCTGCTAAATTAGTAATCATGGAAAACCTACCCGGTTCTCTCTCATGCGCGTACTCCCTCCCCCTTTCTCTCTCATTTTTAATATTACAAAGCAACTTTTAAAGTACTTGCCTTCGGTGTGAGGGTGGTCTCTTAAGACAACGTGTACTTAAATATCTCAGAGGTACCTGAAGGCCTTATTTTTGGAGGGGGGCGTCGAGGGAGAGCTAAACGAAAATCTAATAATGGTTTTAAGTGAAATGCCTTCAAGTCCTGCCAAGGGCCTTTACAATCAAATGTCCGTCACGACAGGCATAATTTATCAGCAAGATGGAAAAGATGGTGTTTGTCAGCAGTTGTTATGAACTCGAATGAACAGATAGTTTTACCCAGGCCTCTACAAGCTCTATTTCAACCTCTCGGACACCAAGAGACTACCCATGAAACACCTTAGCCCAGAGGGAGAAGGACTCCCCATCTTACCATCCGGTGGATTTTCTCTGGGGACCATGAACAGTAAAGGCAGGAAGGAGGCAATGTCAGGTGAGGTCCTGCCCAAGAAGAAAGCCCTTTCTTTGTGACGGGTTTCAAACTCTGGAGGGAGAGCTCTTGTCATCATGGGGAGGTGGAGGGGACAGCCATCTGGTATCCCCAGCAGGCAGCGTGCAGACAGGCGTCTGGGTGTGGTTTCTCTTTGGTGCCCAAATCATTTGCAAGAGGCCGAAGGTCTAGGAAACCAAGACAATTATCTCCCTGCGCTGCTGGGTTGTGAGAGCTGGAAGGCCTCCGAGCTCAGTCGGCAGAGTGGTTTTCATTTTCCTTTTAGCCTCAGAGCTGTTTCTTCCCTTCAAATATTATGCAGAACTCTGATTATAAAAGAGATAAAAGCAGAATGCTCTGGTTAAGGTCGGAATTGGGGGGGCCTAGAAATCCCACCCACTGAGCGCCCGACCCTCTTTCTACAAGGGCTTCTGAGGGATGCCTAAAGGCTCAGCAGAACATCATTTTAAAACCGCTGCTTATTAGCTGCCCTACCCCCAATCACAGAGGAAGAGGTGGAGGAAAGGCTCAGAGAGGCGGAGCGACTTGTCCAAAGTCACACAGCTCACTAAGGCCAGAGAGGGGGTGAGTAGTGCCAGTAGGGGCTTTGCATGCTACAGTTGCCAAGATTCCAAGCAGACAACCTGCTTCGTTGGCCATGCCTTGCCTACAACATGCTTTGCCTTATTTATTTATTTATTTATTTATTTATTTATTTATTTATTTATTTAAGGGGTACTGTCTTTCCCATCTTTTGCTTTATTCTTCCTGGCAGTGAGCAGGAATACTTATTGTTAAGCAGATCTAAAGATGACAAATAGTTCTGGTGACTATTTGCACCTCAACATTTTTCATGTTTTTTTTTTTTTTTTTTTTAACATTGGATGCTTGCCATGTATATTTCATCTCTTCGGTTTACCATGAGCACAGAGGAGCTGGGACTTCAGCTACTTTTGGACATCT
Source organism: Nyctereutes procyonoides (assembly GCF_905146905.1). Lineage (NCBI taxonomy): Eukaryota > Metazoa > Chordata > Mammalia > Carnivora > Canidae > Nyctereutes > Nyctereutes procyonoides. Next base: position 24,949,965 of record NW_026575052.1, on the reverse strand, counting down.
GTGGTCCTACCGGCTTGAGGCCTCCCTAGAGTTCCTCCGCCCGCCTCAGCCGTGTGGCTCAAGCAGCCCAGTTCTTCGAGCACACCACCCCACCGCCCTCAGTTTACCAGCACTGGACACCGGGTAGATCCATTGGTATGAGATGCGGAAGCTCTGACTCAGCCATGTTCCAACCCAAGGGAGATTCTCTTGCGGTGACAGAAAGAATTCCACCTGCTGAGGATAAGTCTGAGGAGAGAGTCAGCTCCTGGGCCCCGTTGTTCAGCTTTTACAGGCTGTGGATGAGGCCCAGCTGCTACCCCGTCCCTCCCATGTCTGCTGTCTGACCCTTCCTTCAATCTCGTGGAACCTACAGGGCACCGTAGGTTGGAGATGGAGGGCTTGGGGTCTGGAATCATGTCAACAGGGTCACTAACTCTTGACCTAGAATGGGTCACTTCATTGCTCTGTATGTCCCAATTTCTTCATGGATCGGATGAGGAAGATAACTACCTGTCTCAGAGCATCTCAGGAAGCACTCAGGAAGAACTCAGGTTCTAGGACTTGGTCCTGGAAAATCAGCCTTCCTTTCGCTCCACCTCTCAATTCAGAAACAGGATGCTATGAGTTAGCAGGGTAGGGGCAAGAGGCTACAGAAACGTAGAAAAGATGAGGGGGATGAACCCCAGTTCATCCCCTGTGGGAATGACAGATGATGCTCCCTATACCTGGTAAGTCCTCCCTCCATGCAGGTGGCTTCCTCGGTGGCTGGGGACTCTGAGAGCACCAGGGAGTGCATGCTGGGTTATCTTCTGCTTGACACGGCATATCTACACATTCCTGAGTTGTTTGGTATTACAGGATCTTTTTTTTTTAAAGATTTTATTTATTTAATCTTGAGAGGCACAAGAGAGAGGCAGAGACACAGGCAGAGGGAGAAGGAGGCTCCCCATGGGGGCTCCATCCCAGGACCCTGGGATCACGACCTGAGCCAAAGACAAACGCTCAACCACTGAGCCACCCAGACATCCTGGTATTACAAAATCTTAATAGTCTCTGAGTTTGTGGGTATCTTTCCATCGAGAACTTGAGCCTCCCATCGTGACCACCACACCATTACGTTCTCTTCCCATACACTCTGCTCACTAGTTTGAGTTGGGGGCTTAGCCTTTGCTACCAAGGAGCCCTGCACATTTAGAGATGTTTCCATCCTGGTTCCAACATCAGAGACTGGGTCCCCTCCCTGCTGCCCCGTGTGTTTTACTGAAATACCACAGTTGGGCTAATCTACAGGCAGAACGGAGCTCATTGTCTCAAATGCTCTCTGAGTGCCTCTAGCAAAATAAGAGGCAAATGGCAATACAGTGAGTCAGGGGATCCCAAAGAGAGGGGAGAGAATGACCTGGGGAGCAGAGCGGAGGGGCACACTTCCAGCTCTGGGTGTTAGGACAGGGTCCACAGAGAAGGTGGCTTTGCTCTGGGTCCTGAGGACGAGGGGTGCATCAGTGGCAGAGAACTGGTCAGGCAGCGACATCCTTGTAGGGGCATGTTCGATGTGAAACGTCTCTGAAAGTACCCATGGGGGTCTGGCAGGGTCTAGTAATAATAATAACAATAACACGTAACACCATTCGAATGCTTCCTATCTGCCAGGTTTCTTTTATGCACTTTACAGATATTCCTTCATTGCATGTTCAGTGAAAGATCGCTCTGACTTTTTCCCCTGTCACAGGAGAGTTCACATGTGTAAGGCCAGGGCTGGGCTTCAGACTCCTGCCAAGTCATCTGCTGCTCATGACCACTACTCAATGGCCCCAAATGCACTGTGTCATGCCCTGGGGAGAGGTTGGTGAAGGAGGACAAATGTGATCTCTGCCCTCCCAAGGCTCACACTCCAGTGTGTGTTGATAAGAACTCAGACTTCACTCTTTCTCACGGCACTGTTTTTAGGAATGCTAATTAGGTGTGTAGGATCCTTACTCTGCAGTGGTATGTGGCCTTTGAGTTTGTGTGAGGATATTTGTGGTTATTATCACCAGTATTTTCCTACCATCTCCCGATTTCCCATCAGCCCCTGATTTCTGTGATTTCGGGCAGGCTGATGGCACCCCTGGCCCAAGGTGGAATGCAAGTGAGACCAGGCTAAGCCAATCAGTGCATTCTATCTACTGGCTCCAGTTATTAATTCGGGAGTGAAAGTGTGACTTTAGCTGGTCTGAATCATATTGGTTTTCAGGTTTTGCCTGGAAGTGCTGAGACAAAGATTCTCTTTCTTCCCCTCAGAGGCATGAACAAAGAAACAGGAAGCTGTCTAAGCTACTGAAGGCCATCTTGGGACTGGGAGAAGAAATGCTTGCTAAAGTTGGGGGGTCATCACCAAGCCAGTGGAGCAGAGAAATCAAGAGAATGAAGCTGGATCCGGGTGACGTCACTGGGCTCCTGGATCATGCTTCACCTGAAGCCTTAGCAGATCCAGCTCTGGATTTTACAGCCACAAAAGGCTCTTGAGTCCGGAGTCCATTTGATTACAGAGCTTCTAGCTCAGGAGGTTGTAGGAGTGACTGTTGGTATGGGAAAGTCTCCTCTGAGTCCCAGTCTGCTACCCAGGCTTCATGTGTCTTCTCCAAATCTCAGTTTCATTATCTGTAACATGAGAGATTCAGATTGAAATAACAGCAATGAGGTGTGCCTGGGTGGCTCAGTGGTTGAGCGTCTGCCTTCAGCTCAGGTCATGATCCCGGGGTCCTGGGAATGAGTCCCACATCAGGATCCCCGCAGGGAGTCTGCTTCTCCTTCTGCCTATGTCTCTGCCTCTCTCTGTGTGTCTCTCATGAATAAATAAATAAAATCTCTTTTTAAAAAAAATAACAGTAATGATGAGGATGATGGTCAGGTACTTATCACCCCTTATCAGGCACTTTCTGCTTGCCACCTGCTCTGCTGAGGGTTTTTCTATGCAGTATCTCATTTCGTTGGTTCAACAGCCTCATGACGTAGTAACTAACACAAGCAGCTGATGACCAGAGAGGCTGAATCACTTGCTTAAGGCTACACAACATGATTGGTGAATAACATAGCTTAGATTTGATTCAGGCATCTAACATTATGGACCAGAATTTTTTTTTTTTAAAGATAGTAGTCTCTTTTTTTTCTTTTAAGATACATTTATTTTTATGTTGGAGGGTGCAGGACACGAATGAGGGGAGGTGCAGAGGGAGAGGGGGAGAAACCCATTCAGACTCCTCACTGAGCACAGAGCCCAACTCGGGGCTGGATCTCACAACCCTGAGATCATGACCCGAGGCAAAATCAAGAGTCAGACGCTTAACGGATTGAGCCACCCAAGTGCCCCAAGAGTAGCTTCCTCATTGCAAAACCCCTCAGATGGCCTGTGAGCTCTAAGAAGCTGGGGACCTCAGCTGTCACTCACACTTTAGTCCGGCAGCACCAAGCATAGACTCAGCAAGGAGTAGACATCCAGTGTGTATTGTTGGAATGAATGAATGAATATGTGAATGAGTGGGTCGATGAATTCAAGGAGGCTGTGTAGCCTTCAAGCCTTTTAAAACCTGTCTTATGCTCTTTGCCTAATAAGGGCTCCCAAAGCATTTCCTGGGTGGAGGGCAAACCCTTTCTCCTCTTCTGAACTAGTGTTTGCTCTACTGGCTGTCCCCCTCTAATGAGAGGACACAACCCAGGGGGACTGCGTCTCCAGGCTAATTATTTTGTGGTTGCTCTGACCACACAATTCAAAATATTCAGGCTACTGTTGGTGTTTTACATCTTGCCACTGTTGCCCTTGTCAACTTCCAAGGGCACGGAGCCATGGCCCAATGGGCTAGCCCTTTCAAGGTCAGCTTGACAGCAAACACAAACTTAATTGAGCTGGAATAATAATTTTTCTTCCCCTTTGCTTGATGTGCAGGTGACAATACTTAAAATATCGACATGCCTTAATACTTTTAAATTCAGTTGTTTGCTGATCAGCAGCACTACTTAAATTGACCAATCTATCTTGCCCAGCTGAAGATCAGGGGATCAGCACTTAATTTCATTCCCTGAATAAAGAATTTTTTTTATATCCACATGGAAATATCAGAACATGAAAGGTTAAATCAATATGGAGTTTTACATTGCTTAAAGGGCATTTGCATCAAAGCAGCCCTGAATGCAATTCACTTGTTTAATGAATTTTTTATGCTTATTTAATGAATTTCACAAAGGTTTGGTGTTTTTCATAAAATGGATAAGGACTTCCAGTTTTATGAAATAATAAAAATGGAACTGAAGTTATGAAATGAGCAATCTCATTAGTTAGGCATGATATATTCATATGAAAATGTACATGTCTCTGTATTATTGCCTGGGCACCATTATGCGAACAGTGGCTTGTTATAATAGCATGGCAAATATTCTTCTAGTTAAGATATCAAGAAGTGACAGAAGGAAATTGCATTTTCTCCCCATTTCTAATAATGACATAATTAATGCTCATTTAAAATAATTACCTGGGCATTGTTTCCCAAGAGTGCAGAGGCCTGGCCCCACAGTTAATGTGCCCTGAGATACTTTGGAACCTCAGTAACTCAAATGATGCCCCTTGTTTTTTAATCTGTTATTTGTTGAAGTAAGAGTGATTTCCTGCCTTTCTGTTTCACTGGTGTACATACAGAATGCGCCGGACTCAGTGTATCACATTGTCCACATACAGAAGAAATATCTGTATCCTGATGGAGAGAGAGAAAGAGAGAGGAGAGTGATTGATTGTGGTATCAGTTCTCCCTCCTTTGGCTTTTTTAAGGAGTTGTGTGTTGCTTTGGACTGTGGGCTTCTTGTTGTGCGTCCACAGTTTGGCGAAACAGTCAAGTATTCTGCATCGACTCCTCTCTGATGTTCAGAGGTCAGAAGGTGCCCTGTTTAAAAATTAAGGCTTGGAAACACAGCTCTAATGCCAGTACCACTGTTTGACCATGGGCAAGTGACTTAACCTCTCTGAACCTCAGCCGTCAAATAAGGAATCAAGCCTGGTAGCTCCTGTCTCATGGGGTGGTGGGCAAGACTAAATGAGTCCATACACGAAAAATGCTTAGCATGGTGCCTGGCATCCGGTAGACGCCCCATAGCGTCAGCCGTGGGCATAGATGCTATTGGTGAGAAGCTGCGCCTGGCGTCGGCTGCACGCGCTGGTATGGAGTCGGAACAGAAGTCATGAATCAGTGCTAGGCAGGGCCTCGCTGGGGAAACTTGAAACTGTTTCATCTCTCTTTCTTTGCCTATTCAAGAGGACAGGCAGCTGGAATGCTTCTCTGGCATTCAGCACTGATATCAATCTCAGCAACATTAATAATACAGCGCAACCAAATTAATTGTGGCTTCTCTGATTTCAGAGAGCAAATTCAGACGAACACTTCAGTGAGCATGTGTGGGGCGCCCAGTGGGTGCTAGGCAGCAGGGCCCTGGAAAAAAAAGGGAAGGAAGGGCTTCCCATTCTCAAGGAGTTTGTCATGTTGTAGGGCAATTTGGAACAGACAGGATACAATTTTATTACCAATAAAACTCCTTATATCTGTGTAGCACTTTGTAGTTTTCAAAAACTCTTCAAGAATCACATAAGTAGCTGGACCCACCGATCCCACAGGACTCTTTTGACAGTAGATTGAAATAATTTCATTGGACGCAGAGCGGTATTCAGCATTGCGGTTAGCAAATGGGTTCCTGCAGTTAGAATTTCAGCAGTGGCTCTGCGTAGTCCCAGCTGTGTGGCCTCCTGTAAATCACTTAACCTCTCTGAGCATCACTTTCCTGATCTTTCAAACGGCGACGCTAAAGAGACCCACTAAACTTAGTGGCATGTAAGACACATCTCCCGGCCTCTGTCCTCTACACTCTTAAAACTGTATGTCCAATGCGCCCATAATCCAGGTGGAAAGGAGTGTTGCAAAAAGTAATGGAAGATGCTACCCCCTAGTGGTAGAGTTAGGTAATTCAGAACTTCACAGCAAAGATAAGAGAGAAACTTTGCCTTTTGACAGTGGTCCCTAAGTATTTACTTTATGAATTAAAAACAAAACAACATCTCAAAAAAAAAAAAAAACCACCACAGGCCATATGACTGATTGGAGTTTGAATTATCTGCTGTTTTTCATAGTCACTGATATACGTGTGTTTGTGCATATATTACCTATACGTGTATATGTCATATACATGTGACATGCACGTATGTACACACATATGTATGCATAATATATATGTATATATGTGTGTATGTTCATATATACATATACATAATTTTCTTTTAAGATTTTATTTTTCAGTCATCTCTACACCCAATGTGGGGCTTGAACTTACAACCCTGAGATCAAGAGTTTCATGCTCTACTGACCAAGCCAGCCAGGCACCCCAACACATGTAATTTTTAAAGCTGTGTCTTGGAAGAGTCAGTCGACCATTATGGAATATCCAGAAATTACAATTTTCTACTTGAATCCACTATACAGTCTAGTGTATTAATAATAATAAAATACAAAACAGAAATTATAAAGCAATATTCTTTGCCTTGTAAAATCACTTTAATATCACTTTTAATATAGAAACAATAAAAGTACTCAGTTACTCAATTTTCTTCATCTCCCCCCAATTTTTCTTCTAGGGAGAATTAAGGTGAATCTTAGTATCTTATGCTGTTAATAATAAACCTAATAATATTTCTTTAAGCTCAGGTCTGAACTCCCAAGGTCAGAGATCCTTGTAAGACAGGACACTGCCTCTCCTGTGTGTCTCTGATCTTCCTATGTCTGCACATTTCCCTCCAATCCTCCAGTTTGGGACCTACTAGGAGAGCTCTGTGACCTGCACCTGCCCACTGCTCTAGGCAGGGGATCTCCACCCCCCACCCCCACCCACTGCCCCGTCACAGGTGAAGCCTGTGCCCCGCCCCCGCATCTGTGTTACGAAAACACTCCTCTTGCAATTCTGATGGTTCCCTTGAGAGACACTGATTCCGCACAATTGGTAAGAAATCCTGAAAGAACGTGGCACGGATTCTCAACAAAAATGATGAGGGGATAAAGATACTTTTGCAGAGCCGTGCTAGGTTCTCAGTCTGCCTCCTCCACCCACACTCTTGATTCAATACAGCAGCCCCTCAAGGTCAATAATAGCCTCATTATTTTCTAAGGGAAGGCGCCTGGATTCACAGGTGCACTCAGGGTCCCACCCTACACCTCCAAGTCCCACACCAGCTCTCCAGGTGCTTGGGCCCCAACCTTGCCTCTGTCTCCCACCCCCTTATAGCCTCACAACACCCCCCCCCAACAGATCCTTCTGGAGCTGACTACTCCCCACCCTGTCTGGCTCCCCATCACAGGCAGCTGGGATCCTGCAGCAGCCTCCTACCAGCCCTTCCCTACTTACTTTGGCCCCTTGCTCTGTCACCCAGGTGGAAGCCAGAGTGGTGTTTTCAGATGCAAATCAGATCACGTTATGCCTCCGCACAAAACCCATCTCATTCAGAGTAAAATCCTAAATCTTTAGGGCGGTTGGCTAACCTGAAGTCTCCTTCAAACTCCCGGGCTTTCCCCCAGCTAGCCAGCCGAGCACTTGCCTTTCCCTCTGCCCAGAGTTCTCTTCCTGTTATCTGTGGCTTTCACCCCTTCCCAGAGAGGCCTTCTCCTGCGGGATACATCTCCCCATCCTGTGCCCTGAAGCTGTTTTACTTTTCTTTGCAGTACTTCCAGTCACTTGACAGAGCACATGTTTACAGTTTCCTTGTTTATTGTCTGCTTGACTTTCTTGCTAGGACGGGGGTGGGGGGGTTGGAGGGGAGAGGAGAGAATGGGAGTGGGAAGGTGGGGGGTTGGAGGGGTTCTTCTGTGTCACATCTTCACCGCCTAGAGCAGTGTGCATAGGAAGCTATCGATGACTGCTTGTTGAATGAATGAATGAATGAATGAATGAATGAATGAATGCCTGGGCCCCAGGATAACATTTGCTCAAAGTCTGAAACTATTTTCCTGTCTCCATCCTCTTGTGGTTCAGGGGACAAAGAGTGACTTGTTTCAATCAGGCCTTCTTCTGACTTACTCTCCAGGCCTGGGGAGGGCAAGTCCATGGGGTGGATGCCGAGGGTCAGTGAGTGCAGACCCCAGGCCAGCCTTACAGATGCTTTAAAGACACTGTTAGGGATTTACCCCAAAGATTCAGATGCAATGAAATGCCGGGACACCTGCACCCCGATGTTTCTAGCAGCCATGTCCACAATAGCCAAACTGTGGAAGGAGCCTTGGTGTCCATCGAAAGATGAATGGATAAAGAAGATGTGGTTTATGTATACAATGGAATATTACTCAGCCATTAGAAACGACAAATACCCACCATTTGCTTCAACGTGGATGGAACTGGAGGGTATTATGCTGAGTGAAGTAAGTCAATCGGAGAAGGACAAACAGTGTATGTTCTCATTCATTTGGGGAATATGAATAATAGTGAAAGGGAATATAAGGGAAGGGAGAAGAAATGTGTGGGAAATATCAGAAAGGGAGACAGAACATAAAGACTCCTAACTCTGGGAAACGAACTAGGGGAGGTGGAAGGGGAGGAGGGCGGGGGGTGGGGGTGAATGGGTGACGGGCACTGAGGGGGGCACTTGACGGGATGAGCACTGGGTGTTATTCTGTATGTTGGTAAACTGAACACCAATAAAAATTAATTTATTAAAAAAAAAAAAAGACAAAAGCCAAGGGCGCCTGGGTGGCTCAGTGGTTGAACATCTGCCTTCGGCTCAGGTTGTGATTCCTGAGGTCCTGGGATCAAGTTCTGCATCAGGCTCCCCGCAGGGAGCCTGCTTCTCCCTCTATGTCTCTGCCTCTCTCTGTTCCTCATGAATAAGTAAATAAAATCTTGGGAAAAAAAAAAAAAAGACAAAATCCACAACAGCATAGAAAGCGTCTAATCCTTGAGCTTTCCCCTCCCATTCACCTTGTCCTCCTTTAGTTGAGGGTAATTTCTAAAACTCAGTTTAATGATGTTTCCAGCTAATTGAGGCTTTCCTGACTACCCCACTTGATGCACTGATTAAGCACCCCTCTCGGCTTTGCGTGCGCATGGAGGCTGGGAGGTAAAAAGTGAACAAGACGAGGCCTGTGCCTTCCAGGTGCTGACAACTCCAGCAGGGAGAGAGACAGACACACACACAGGGACTCATAACCCTGGGCAGAATGAAGATAGAGATAAGCAGAGCTGACAGTCCTGTGCTGGGGGCCAGGAGGGTCCATTACATTAACTCTTGTTCCATCCAATTTATTACCACCACGATCCCTAATCTAATAATAATTTCTGGTAGGCCTGCCTTCTTTGATATCAAAGGGGTATTTTTCTACTGCCAAAATTAATGATAAAAGAAAACAATTCACTGGAATTAAAAGCAGTTGTGCTTGCTGGTTGTTGAGAGGGTCATGGGCTCTTCTCGGGAGGACGGAGGGGGTGGTGCTCGGGAACACCTCTATAAGGACCCACTTCTCCAAGGACCTCCCTCTAGCACAGCACATGCAAAAAACAAAGTCACCACTGGTCTGTCTCTAGTAGCGCTGCCATTTCATGGTTAACGTCTGGGAGGGAAAATATTTCAAGTTTTCAACTGAAAACATGCATTCCAGGTTTGGGGCGAGATCACATGAGGGCTGGCACCTCCCATGTGGAGCGAGCCCGCACCATGCGCAGCCTGCTCTGCCTCTACACGGTTCCTCGACCTCAGAGGCTGCTTCACATGGTGGTGGGCCTGCCCTTTCCACTCACATTTTCTGTTGTGTTCCATGAGCCCTGGCTCTACATCCTCACCTTTGTCAGACGAACCCTAAGTCTCTGGGCAGAATGGATCCACCATCAGATCCTGGGGCTGATGTTGAAAATACCTGTGACCTAGTAGAGGGACGGCTTTTCTCCTCTCTTGTGACTCATGAACGACGTGGGCACATCGTGTGTCAGGTGTCGCAAGTGAAAACGCGCAGGCACAGTCAAGGGCCATGAGTCCAAGGGGCCAGGTTTCAGGATGCGCAGGTTTGGTGTGAGAGGTGGGGGGCCCTGTCTCCACATCAGAGAACACCCATTACTCAGCCCCAGTCAGCTGCTGCCGGGCAGGAATGCGGTGGGCCCGGGCAGGAATTGGGATTTTTCATGTGATGCGCAGCCCCACTGAAACACGCCCCGGGGCCCCTAGCATCGCAGCCCAGTTCGCAACTGGCGTCTGTATCTTCAAAGCAAGCTCTAAAAGCTTGATTATGGTCCTCGGCTCCCAGAGACGGGTTTGGCATTTACACCTGTGAACACGCAGCCCTGCTCGGGGGCTCTGGAACACGACGTCTCCTTCCTTCCAGGTCGGGCGGTAGTTGACAATGTATGAAAACACTTTTTTTTAAAATTTTATTTATTCATTCATGAGAGACACACACAGAGAGAGGCAGAGACACAGGAGAGGGAGAAGCAGGCACCATGCAGGGAGCCGGACATGGGACTCGATCACAGACAAGGAGGAGCTTCTCTAGCAGTGCTGTGGGAGGTGGAGACGTGGGCGGGGTCCCCAGCCTGAGCGCCTTCGCCTTCCCCGAGTGGAGCAGCAGCTTCGCGGTTTGAACCCTCAGCTGCGGGGCTGCCACGAGGGCTAGACGTTTCCGGAGCCTTTCCCCATCCGAGATGGGTGCGTCGGGAAGGGTATGCACCGTCTTGGATCAAGGGGGCACCGTAGGGGTGACGCGACGCCAGGTGTGGGTGCAGGACTGGCTTCTTGGGGCCTTGAGCTGCTCTGCGAACAGCCCCACTGGGCAGCTGGAGGCCCAACGGGAGACACCCGAGGCCACGTGGGCAGCGGGGCCCCAGTCCGTCCAACTCCCCCGCCCACGGGCCAGGCGTGGGGTGAACCTCCTGGGTCCCTGCAGAGCTCGCGGCCACCCCTGAATGCCCGGAGGGAGCCCCGTTGGTGGGCGAGGAGCAGGAACAGCCCCGAGCCCTGCCTGCCTGGCCGGCCGCACTCGCCTGCTGGGCTGCTGTTGCAAGTTAGGGATCCCAGGGACCAGCCTGGCCTGCCTGCGCATCCCGGAGGGAGTTCACTCTTTTCCTTCCTTCCTTCCTTCCTTCCTTCCTTCCTTCCTTCCTTCCTTCCTTCCTTCCTTCCTTCCTTCCTTCTTTCTTTCTTTCCTTCCCTCCTTCCTTCCCTCTCTCCTTCCTTCCTTCCTTCCTTCCTTCCTTCCTTCCTTCCTTCCCTCCCTCCCTCCCTCCCTCCCTCCCTCCCTTCCTTCCTTCCTTCCTTCCTTCCTTCCTTCCTTCCTTCCTTCCTTCTTTCCTTCCTTCCTCCTTTCCTCCCTCCCTCCCCTGTTCTCTTTCTTTCTTTCTTTCTTTCTTTCTTTCTTTCTTTCTTTCTTTCTTTCTTGTATATCAATATCAATGCACTAAATTTGAAGAACGCAGAAAAGCACACAAAAAAGAAATGATCTTCTACTTAAAAATTGTCCCTGTCTTTTTTATTTATCTTTCCGGAGCTTTCTCCATAGATCATTCTGGCCTCACTGATATGTAATCTGCCTTTATCACTTAGTACGTGGTGAACATGTTCCCATGTGATGAAACATTTTTCGATGTGATTTTTAATGGTCGCACAGAAAATTTGTGTTACGGATAGACTATGATTTATGGAACCAATTTCATATTGTTTGGATATCCAGCTTGTTTCCAAATTGTCTGCATTATAAATATTATTGTAATTAATATCCATGTCATAACCACTAGTTCATATCGCTGGTTATATTTTAGGATTCATATTTGCAAATGACATTGTTAGGTATAAAGTTTATGTACATTTTTCAGGATTTTGAACATTGGAAGTTTCTCTGTGGACTAGTAGCATTGAAATTGACAAATTTCCCAGGACCCTTTCAAATGCTGAGAATTATCATTATTATTTTAAAATCCTTCTCTTTGAGCTATAATTTTTCTGGTACTGTCAGGTGCTACTAAGTGCTAACAACTAGATGAAGTATATTTAATTATTGGGTCTATTTTAAAAAGAAACCAAAACCAAAACTCAGGTTAAATTATATGTCTGAAGCCACATTCTGATTTGAACCCAGGCTTGTCTGACACTGTACTCTGAATTCATCTAATACGCTGCCTTTTAGTAGCTAAAAATATATATTATTAAAAAGCACCCTATTTCTTGAGGCTTCTGGGTGGTGCGGTTGGTTGAATGTCCAACTTTGGTTTCAGCTAATGTCATGATCTCAGGGTCATGAGATGGAGCCCTGTGTAGGGCTCCATGCTCAGGGTGGAGTCCGCTCAAGATTGTCTCTTTCTCTCCCTCTGCCTTCCCACTTGTGCTATCTCTCTCTCTTTCAAATAAATAAATAAATCTTTAAAAAATTATTTCTGTGATGCATAGTGAGGCCAAACATTTTTCCATATCTATAAACCATTTGCATGGCTTCTTTTGTTAGTCACATGTTCATGTCTTTTGATAATGTTTTTATATTATGGTTATATTTTCCCATTTATTTGTAGATGCTCTTTACATATTCCGGGCATTAATCTGTTATCCAATTTTCTCTCAGTTTTTCATTTTTCCTTTTTATTGCATATGTGCTACTTCTCAACCCATAAAATTTAAAATTTAGAGATATAGTCTAGTAAAGTGACAAAGTAATAACATTCTCAAAGTTCACAAAACTTCAGAACTGGGAAGAACTTCTGAGGTTATTACTGTTTGCTTCATGTTCACATGCATGCAAAAACAGAGACCTGGGTAACAAAGTGACTGTTCTATAGGAATAACACTCAGAGAAAGCTTCTTCAGGAAAAATTGCATGTTTTCTTACACACCTTTGTTTAATGGGAGGAGAAAAGGAACTGTGCAACCTAACAAATCAAAATGTCAGAAACAGAACCTTATGCCTCTGGTTTTACATTCTCTTTGTCAAGGAATAAATTCATTTAATAATTCAGTTAGATCATCTCACAGAATATCACCTGGTACAGGGAACCCTTTTAAAATTAAATCTTATGGGAAAGTTCAATATCAACTCATATTCCACTTCTGCTCAGGCTCATGAGCATATCTCCAACTGGCTCAGATCAGAGCCACTGGGGTATGGGGTGAGGCTTTCCCTTCATGTCCCTGTGCCCATAGCGGGTATCTGAGTTCTTCACCCTGAGTTCAGGACTCCGCATGGGTGAACGATATTGGGGGTATTAGGGGAGGGAGTGGCTACACTGGGGGGTTGCTGTCTATACTGGAGAGTAGCTGTGGGCTGAGTCTCTCTCTCTGCTCTCACTCTGTGGTCACCTCCTTTCCACTGTGGAGGATGCTGCTCTGTGAACAACTTCTTCTTCTACCTGAATAACCCTTTGGCTTCTCCTTTCCTTCCTCCACCCCTTCTTTAGTCTTTAGAGCAGAAAAACATATGCCCAAACTGGGAATCTTTTTCTGCTGTCGTATCAACTGGGGAATGAAAAAGTGGCCCACGTGAAGGATCTGAAAGTAGAAAATCAAGCAAAACAAACAAACAAAAGACAATACTTTGAGGTGCACCACTGCAGTAGACAAAGCAGATAAGAACGGAGTTGTTGTGGGGGGCACTTTTATGCTTCCAGTCCGATCCCTAGCCCCACCCCTAACCTGCACTAGCAGTTTCTTGCAAAACAACCTCATGGGAGTAAAAGGGCTCCATGCGCAAAATTCAAAACCAGTGATATTGTCCACTGTCTCATTTTACCTCGGGATGCTGAAGCCCAGAGACAGGAATGCACTTGCCTGAGGTCACACCGCAAGTTATTAGTTTGGCTAGGTCTTAAATTCAGCTGACCCTTCCAGTGCTCTCTTGAGGCTAATATTTTGTCATGCAAATAGAAATCAAGAGACATCAAGTTAAAAATAGTCATTCTATGTAAGAAAAAAATTAACAAAAACATAGATGTAGGGACTCCTGGGCAGCTCAGTGGTTGAGTGTCTGCTTTCGGCTCAGGGCACCATCCTGGAGTCCAGGATTGAGTCCCATATCAGGCTCCACGTGGGGAGCCTGCTTCTCCCTCTGCCTGTGTCTCTGCCTCTTTCTCTGTGTCTCTCATGAATAAAGAAATAAAATCTTTTAAAAAACCCATAGATGTAGAGAACTGATACAATGAATCCCCATGTATCTGCCTTACAATTTCAGCAATTATTAACACACATGTACAAAGTCAGTCTAAAGCTGCTAGTTGCTCTCTCCAGCAATATGCCTGTGGTCTAGTTGGGCAGGAGGCTGGCGTACAGAGAATTAAGTGGGTTCTTTTAATTAAGTGACTTCTTAGCACTCTGTGGCAGAAGTAGGCTGTGAATCAAGATATTTTACTTCTTCCTCTCCAAAAAGTACACATTTTAGTTTGTTTTCTTGTCCTAGTCAGCAGCTTAGAACCTCCAGTACAATGTTGAATGAAAGTGAGAATTTGTTGTGTTCCTGATCTCATAGGAAATGTACTTAGTTTTTCATCATTAAATATAATCTTAGCTGTAGGTTTTTTAATAGATGCCCTTAAAAAGTTTTCTTCTATTTCTAAATGGCAAAGAGTTTTTAATTACGAGTGGGTACTGAATCTTCTCAAGTGCTTTCTCTGAATCGATTGAAGTGAACATGTGATTTTTTTTCCTTTATTCTATTAATAAGCTGAATTACCCTGGTTTTCAAATGTTAAACCAATTTCACATTCCTGGGATAAACTCTACTTGGTCATACTGTATTACCCCTTTTTCTTTATTGCCGGATTCAATTGCTAACATTTTGTTAGAAATGTCTGTGTTCATGTTCCTTAGGAGTGTTGTTCCATAGATGTTTTTGAATGGTCTTAGCATCAAGATAATGTTGACTTCATAAAATGAGCAAAGAAGAGTATGTGTGGAGTTGATATGATTTCCTCCTTAGATGTTTGGGAGATTGAGTAGAGTTACTTGGGTATGGAATTCTACTATGGGATGATTTTAAATTATAAATTCAATTTCCTCAATAGATACAAGGTTGTTTAAATATCATTTCATCCTTTGTCTATTTATTAAATATATTTTCAGGGAATTCAACCATTTCATCAAAATTGCCAAAAGTGTTAGCATAAAGTTATTAAAATTCCCCATTATTTTTTAATGTCTGTAGAAACTGTAGTGATGTACCCTTTCTCATTCATAATATCAGTAATTTGTTTTGCTTCCTCTCTTTCTCTTCCTTTTAACCCTTTCTCTTTGAATAGTTTAGCTTGAAATTTATCACTTTTATTGATCTTTTCAAATAACCAACTTTTGGTTTCATTAGTTTTCTTTCTTATTTGCATATTTCTATTTCACTGATATTCATGCTTATCTTTATTTCCTTCCTTCTATTTCCTTTGAAATAATGTCTTATTAATGTCTTATTTATTACCCTTGCTTTTCCACATAAGTTTTAGACTTTTCTGCTTTTCTAATATAGGCAGATAAGGCTAATAAAAAATTTCCCTCTAAATTCTGCTTTAATTAGAGTATGTTGCTTAATTTCCATATAATTAGAGGTTTTCCAGATATATTTTATTATTAATTTGCTCCCCCTTCCTGCTTTGTGGCCAGAAAGTCTCCAGGTAGAAACTAAAGTGGGCTTACTTCCTACATCTTTCTTCTCTCAGAGATAAAGTTTCCGGATAAAATACAGAACACCCACTGAAATTCAAATTTCAGATAAACAGTGAATATTTTTTTAGCATAAATATGTCTCAAATATTGGATGGAAAATATTCATATTAAAAATCATTTGGGGCATCATGTATTTCTTTTACTAAATCTGGCAAAGCTACTCAAAGACAGTTCTATGACACACAGTTCTATGTTGCCTGTTGTTCAATGTCTAAAGACAGTTGATTCATGTCCTTGTTTTCTTGTTTGTAATGGAAGGGAGAGTCTGGTACTAGTTACTGTCTTGGTGAGAATCAGAAGTCTCATACTTGCTTTTTTTAAAGATTTTATTTATTTATTCACAAGAGACAGAGAGAGAGAGAGGCAGAGACACAGGCAGAGGGAGAAGCAGGCTCCCTTCGAGGAGGCTGATATGGGACTCGATCCCAGAGCCCAGGATCATGCCCTGAGCTGAAGGCAGACACTCAACAGCTGACTCACCCAGATGTCCTGTCATACTTCCTTCTAAAGGCAGATAATATTGTGTCCTTGAAGAAGGAAGCCATCTCTGTCCCAAACTGCAAAAATTTGGATCCCTGATGCAGGTAAGGCAACATTTCCACAAAATACTCCTTGAAGAAGGGTTTCTGGGTCAAATATGTGGGCCATGTTGCATTCTATACTTTCCCCCTTGGAGACTCACTATGTCCATTAGCTTATTTAAGGCTCTGGAAAGTTCTGCCTAATGAAATCTTTTTTTAATTTAATTCAATAGCTTCCAGTTACATTTGACTACAAGGACCCTGTTGTTTTTCTTTTACACAAGGCTGTAAAAGATACAAATTTCACTGGCCACAAACTCAGGTTATATGAAAATGCTACTTTCAAAGATGTCTTTTGTAAATTATTATAATTTATATCTTCATCCTTCATCCACTTAATGACATAAAACTTCATCTTTCCTAAAGATTTTTCACTGACTTTTTTTTCTTTTAGAGGGAGAGAGAGAGAGAGAGAAAGAACACATGAGCTGGGTAGGGAAGGACAAAGAGAGCAAGAGAGGACAGAGTCTTAAGCTGGCTCCATGCTCAGTGCAGAGCCCTAAGTGAGACTCAATCTCACAACCCTGAGGTCACAACCTGAGCTGAAATGGAGAGTCAGACACTTAACCGACTGAGCTAACCAGGTGCCCCTTCACTGACTTTTTTTTTCACTGACTTTTTATACATCAGCTAGAGTACATTCGCATTCGCAGAGTAAAAAGTTTTCTCTCATCCTTTCCTCAGTCTGCCTGGTTCCCATTATTTCCCCCAGCATCCATTTTTATCTGCTCTGTGTGTCTGCCAAAATATCTTTCTGCACACTCAAAGTATGAATTTATTTTCCTCTTCTCCTCTTAATAAAATATTGCACCATCATCTTTCTTCCTTACTATATTATGTCAGTGCATGGAATAATTCTTCAGTTCTTTTTTTTTTTTTTTTTTACAAATGCATCGTATTTCCTTGTAACATAAACATTTGAGTTGTTTTTATTTATTTTTGCTATTACAAGCTGCATGCAACTGATAGTTTTGTGTTTATGTCACTTTTCTCCACAAGTTTATATTTCTAGGATATGTTTTCAGGATTGCAATTGCCAGGACAGTATCCTCATCAGTAATTCTCATAAGTATTGCCAATTTACCCTCCACAAGAGGTGTAGAATTTCTTTTTACACCAATAACTTATGAGGCGTGCCCATTATCCACTGCCCTTGACAAGAGAACGTGCTACATGACTCTTGGACTTTTGCCAACTTGATAGGTGACTAACAGTAGCTCGATGCACTTTCCATAAGACTTACTTTTACTACTCTTGTCTGTCTTTCTCTCATGGCTGATTTTTTTCTTATCCACGTAGTTGTTAATTGTGTTTTGCCTTTTTTTTTTTTTTTTTGGAACTTGCAGAGATTTTTCTTTTATTTAATCAAATTTGTCAATCTTTTGTGACATCTTGGCTTTGAGCCATCATTAGAAAGATCTTTGCCCCTCCAGGGTGATGAAGAAATGTTCTACCATTTTCTTCTGGAACTTTTATGACTTCATTTTAAAAATTTCAATATTTGGTCAGGTTTTAGTTGTTCAGGTGTGAGGTATAGAAAAACTCGATTCTTTTTTTCTCTGTGTTGGTTGTATGGTTGTTCCAGCTTCAAGCGTTGGACAGGCCCATTGGATCTCCGCTGCTCTGAGATGTGATGGCGGCAGTTAAGTCAATTTACTGTTCATATGTGAACTGAACAGTTACATATCAATTTACAAATTCAGCCGATTCATATTTTCCCCAGGAAACAATAAATGGTGTGCTGCCTTCCTTGTCTCAACCCAGGAACAGAGCCACAAGGATTCCCCTCTGGGGTCCCCTCCCCTCTCAGGGAGTTGTATTGCCTCCACCCTTAGATCTTGACTTGAGCTGGGCTGGGGGAGGGGGATGGCCCTGGCTGAATTTGCTCCTAAACCTCTTGTTCGTGACATTTAGGGCTGCGCCTTTTAATATTCAAACCTCAAAACCTCAGGTTTCAGGGGCTTAAGAACTCTGCTCTCAAATGATTGCTTTTGCCTTGAGTTTCCAATGTCTGTTTTGAAACTGAAACGAGAATGTTCTCTTTCTCTCTCCCTTCTGCACCTGGAGGGCAGTCACCTAGAAGGCTGGCCACTGCTGTCTGAGTGGGGAGGTGGAGGATAGGAGACAGATAGTGACCGAGAGGCCCTGGGCCAATATTTCAAGATATGCCTCCACTATGGCACAACATCAGGTAACATGGTTCCCTGCAAGTGCTGGTTGGAAGCTTGAGATTTTTCCCTCATTTGCACTATATTAAGCAGAGCACCGAGGGCCTCTGCTAACCCTGCTTCTAGCCCTGCTCCTGCCAGGTCCCCGTGAAAATCCAAATATGTCACCAAGGCTAAAAGCACGGTACACATGTAAGGCATTACTGTTATCTCCATTCTCATCAAAAACATTTATCCAGGGCCCCCCCTGTGTTCAAAACACCATTCCAACGCATCTGTTCTAACACATAACAAATACCTCTTTGAGATGTTTTTAATTGCACGTTAGCTTCCTTTCAGACCTGATTCATTTCTGATCTGAACAGCAACAAAGGGAGCTTTTATCGCTGAGGTTCATTTCTGGAAATTAAATTTCCATTTTCAACACTAATGCTACTGTAATGCGCGGTGGTGTCTGTCTCTTATTGTGTCTGACAGCGACCAGGCTTCGCAGCGTAAGTGACTGAATGCGAATATGTAAATGTACAACATAAAAAGACATTTTTGAAAAGCAGGGGAAAGAAAAACATTTAAAGTAGGAAATTAGAGCAGTTATTGGATCCCACACCATGGTTAATGAGTGCGCGGAAAGCAAACAGTTTCTGGCTCTGGGACCTCAAGCATTACAGCCAGGGCAACACTTCTCCTGTTTTTGGAAGGAAATCCGTAATAGCCTTCCCACACATGGGAAGCCTTCAGTTTGCATTTTTTAATGCCTCTAGGGAGGACAGGGTTTCTGGTTTCAAATCTGTTAAATTTTTCTTTAAAAGACGGGTTTTGTTCGGAAACCCAAACAAAAATTAGCATATGAGGAATATATGCAGGTCACGCGTTTGCCCCCGTGCCCAAAGATTTCATCAAGCGTGGCTTGCAAAACATTATTGAGTTCTCGAGAAGCAGGATGGGACGCGGTCACTTTTGCCTAATTAGGTAAAATCTCTTAAAAGCCCCACACCCTGTTTTTATTAAGTTTTAGGTCTATAAAATCTGGCCCAATGCCCATCAATATGTGAAAAGTGGCCATTCTTGGCTGGTGGGTTGCAAGCGATTTTAATTTTCTTCTCTTTGTTTACCTGTGCTTTCTAATTTTTTTCTTTCGTCATAGAAGAACATGGCCCTAGGAATGAGAAAAAAAATAGGAGGTCCTTATGATGGAGCAAAAAGAGAACTCAAAAAGTTTTGCTTTTTCACTTTGCTCCTGGTGCACTGATCTTAGAACAGACGCCACCTGAACTCCACTCAAATTAACAAAAGCCCTTTTACTGAGCATCTACTCAATGCGGCACTGTGCTTTCCTTCTGTTGTGATAGTCATCTTTGTTTTTGCTTTTACAAGTCAGTCCCATGCCAGCCAAAGACTGAGTGTCTATGGGAACCTGGTTTGGAGATGATATGGAGGTTCATGAAAGAGAAAAGCCGTACCTCCCTCATGCAAATGCAGGCTTGAGTGCGCCTTATTTATAACACTCGAAGTGTTGGAGATGAATTTCTAAAATCATGCCTATTCAGGTAAACTTCGGAGCATGGTGGCTCCAGAGTCATGACTCAGTCCCATCTCACTGTGCAAACTTGGGCCAATCATTTGCTTACACGATGGGGTAGACATGGACTTAGTGGTTGGGATTAGGTTCTGGGAAGTGGAACCTGGAATGGATGGTCCAACTAGGAAAAAGGAGAGAGGGGAGAGTCAAATGGAGTGGTTAGGGATTGTGGAGACTCGGGGAAAGATGGCATGCTGTTCACCAAAAATCCTCCTTATCCCCCTCCCCTTCCCCCCCCCTCCCTCCCTCCCCTCCCAGTCCCTTTCATTCCCTTTCCCCTCCTCCCTTCCCTCCCCTTCCTCCCTCTCTTCCCCCTCCTCCTCCTCCTGCTTCCCCCCCTTTTTTGTTATCACCATCACCACCACCATCACCATCACCATCACCATCACCATTGTCACAGAGCTAGCCCTCAGACCCCCTGCACTTAGGTTTGCTGTGTGGCTGCATCCCAGCCAACAGAATGTGAGCACAAATGAACATGTGCTCCTTTTGGCCAAGGACGTGTGGCAGTAAGAGGTTCCTCCCACCCTCCCATCTTCTCTTTCCCCTTCCTCTGGCTGCATGCCTGTTATGACAGGGCTGTCCCCTGCCCAGGAGTTGATAGAGCCACACACCAAAAGAGGCGAGGGCAATAAATCACAACACAGAGGAAAGCGCCCACTGATCGGGAACATCTGCCTAAGGCCATCACTTAAGGGCTGGTCATGGTGGACTGTGTCTGACGCATTGTGTTTTGGAGTCTGTTACCACAGCCTCGTGGCCTCATACAGGATCAGACACCAAGACCAAGAGCCTGAGGCCAGAGCAGTGGTGTAGAGCCAAGAGTCGGGTGATACGGGGCCCGAGTGACCTCTTATCCCAACATGTAGGTCAATAATATGAGAGACAAGGACAAAATTGTGAGGAGTCCTTGGCTGGCTTTTACTAATCTGGGGGATTTTTTTTTAAGATTTTATTTATTTATTCATGAGAGACACAGAGAAAGGCAGAGACACAGGAAGAGGGAGAAGCAGGCTCCCTGCAGGGAGCCTGATTTGGGACTTGATCCCAGGACCCCGAGATCATGCCCTGAGCCAAAGGCAGATGCTCAACCACCGAGCCACCCAGGCATCCCAGATCTGGGAAATTCTTAAGACCCAAGGGGTTGTTTGGTGCAATTAACTCCTCCAGACTTTGTTTCCTTATCTGTAAAATGGGGATGCTGGACAAGATTGAGACTAGCAAGTGCAGTTCATTTGGAGGGGCAACACGGATAGATTGGAAAGGGCTGCTTAGACCACTGTGTTAAGAAAGATTCTGAGGTTGGATCTACCTCAGAGAACCATAGCCAATTAAGAGTACAGGCACGGGAAGGATGGGAAGGGCTGGGCATGCCGATGGCTGCCATGGAACGCCAGAGTTCTCTGACATCTATGAGTCTCATTGTGGGCCCATTATATAGCAAATATGTCCAGCTGAGGGTCACCTCAGAGCCTGGACAGCTGGCGGTCAATCCATCTCTAGTGAGACCCTTAGCAGTTTCAACTTCAAAGATCCCAAGCTGTCTGCATTATGGATGCCTGGAAATTCTACCCAGGTTTCCGTTTCACTTTTGTGCTAGATGGTTCTAAAAGAGCTCACTGAAAGAGAAACACTAATGACTTTGACCCTGGGAAGTTTCAGTCGGATTTTAATCAAGTCAGACCGATTCAGACAAAAACCTCTAAAAAATCTGAGATGATGAGGTCGGAGGCCCGGGAATGATATCATTTGGAATGATAAGCCATTCCACCAAAGTGGCCCAGAGGAAGGAAACTAACACCTAGGAGAGTCTTATTGTGCCATTAGGCTTGGTGACCGCAGAGCCAGGAGATGTGGTTCGAGGTCCAAACTTGATGTCAATTGGCTGTGTGGCCTTACACAAATGATATCCCCTCTCTGAGCTTCAGTTTCTTCAAAATAGGGTTTTGGACTAGATGAGTGTTTTTGTTTTTGTTTTTTTAATTTATTTGAGAGAGAGGCAGAGAGCAGGGGGGAAGGGCGGGGGAGAGAATCTCAAGCAGACTCCACACTGAGCCCAGAGCCCATGCAGGCCTCAATCGCACTCTGAGATCGTGCCCTGACCTGAACCGAAATCAAGAGTTGGACACTCACCGACTGAGCCACCCAGGCGCCCCTAGATGAGTGGGTTTTGCCTTGTGTTCCTTGGATCCCAAAGATTCAGAGACAATGTTTTACATGGAGGAGGGTATTGCTGAATGTGTAGGGCCTGGGGGACCCTTCCTCATTTCCACTGGAGTGACCTGCTGTGTGCATGGACCCAGGGGCAGTGTTCCAGGGATCCCCTCCTGCTCCCCCGCTAGGTGAGTCCTCCCTGGCGAGGGGCTGGCACTCCGGGAGCCGAGCAGAGGAGGGAGGGACGCTGGCACTGCTCCCACGCTGGGGCTGCCAGCACAACCATGTGCAGCTGCCTAAATATTTTGCCCCCCGGCTCCTGCTCACAGTGGCTTGTGCTTTGCCTCATCCTCGTTAAAGGGGCTCCCTTGTCAAAGGTCCCTCCCCACCCCAACCACGGCTCCCCGTGAAATCCCCAAGCTCGGAGGTGGTTTGGTTGGTGTGCTAGTAGTGGTGGTGCTCTCGTACTAGTCATCATCATAAAGGTAATCCTATGTTTACCTTTAAGCCCCCAAAGTACTTTTATCTATATTAACTCATTTATAGACAAAAGGCATCCCTGTTCTACTTTTTCTTTTTCTTCTTCTTTTTAAAAATAATTTTCCTTTTTTTTTAAAGATTGTATTTATTTATTCATGAGAGACACATATAGAGAGAGGCACACACACAGGCAGAGGGAGAAGCAGGCTCCATGCAGGAAGCCCAATGAGGGACTTGATCCCAGACCCCACGATCATGCCCTGGGCCGAAGGCAGATGCTAAAACTGCTGACCCACCCAGGTGTCCCCCCAAATCACTTTCTTTCATTGTAAATGTGATACTTCTCTTTCATCAAGAATGCCAACTCCAGACCCAGGCCGCCATGGTTTGAATCATGTCTCCATCACTTACTAGCTTGACTTTGGGCAAGAGACATACTCCTCGTGAACCTCAATTTCTTTATCCGTAAAATGGGGATAGCACAACCCCCATTTCATAGGCTGTTATGGGGATTAAATGATTTAAAATGTGTAAAGTTCTTAGAGTAGTGCAAGGTGTGCACCCAGTGCTATATAAGTCTCTGCTACTACTTTTTTTAAATAAAAACTTAAGCAAAAAGTCAATAATGGGGCCTGGTAGGTGGAGCAGGTGTTTCTTGATTGTGGGATTGTGGATTTGAGCCCCATGCTGGGTGTAGATATGACTTAAAATATAAAATTAAAAAAAAAAACAAAAAAATGCACCCCTCCAAAATGCTAAAAAAATAAAAATAAAAAAAGTAAATAATGGTAGTAAGGGGAAAGGCTTACATCTGTATCCTATCCATTCTCAACAGAGGTGATATCACCCCCAAGGGGGTGCAATTGATTCTTGAGGGTCTAAGAAAATCTAATTCTTTTTGTATAAAGCACGGATACAGATACAGTATATAAACAGATACACAGAATATCTTTCTTTTTACATTAAAAAAATTAAATTCAATTTGCCAACATGTAGCACCCAGTGCCCATCAAGTGCCCTCCTCAGTGCCCGTCACCCAGCTACCTCATCCCCCCACCCACCTCCCCTTCTGCAACCCTTTGTTTGTTTCCCAGAGTTAGAGTCTCTCATGGTTTGTCTCCCTCTCTAATTTTCCCCATCAGGTCCCCTCTTCTCCCTTATAATCCCATTCACTTTTTCTTATATTCCATGCATGAGTGAAACCATATAATGTTTGTCCTTTTTCGACTTATTTCACTCAGTATAACACCCTCCAATTCCATCCACATCGATGTAAATGGTAGGCATTCATCCTTTCTGATGGCTGAAGAATATTCCATTGTATACAGACCACATCTTCTTTATCCATCATCTGTCGGTGGACACCGAGGCTCCTTCCACAGTTTGGCTTTTGTGGACACTGCTGCTGTGAACATTGGGGTGCAGGTGTCCCAGCGTTTCACTGCATCAGTATCTTTGGGTGGTAGGGCAGCTCTATTTTTAACTTCTTGAGGAACCTCCACACTGTTTTCTATACAGAGTATCTGTGCAAACAGGTCATGGTGGGACATTGAGGGACATAAAAAAGGTTGGGAAACACTGCTTTGACCCCTGTGCCAGGGTCCACTGGCTCCAGGTGTGTCCTTCCAGACCCTGAAAAGAATCCCCAGTTGTTTTACTGTGGACCGAGGTGTTGCTGTGCTCTGCCATGTGATGGCTCTCCCTGACTTCCCAAGGCTCTCCTTCCGGGGAGTGGAAGCAGAACTGCTGGCACCTGTGCCAATGCATGTGGAGAACCCCACTTCTGTGCCCGGGGCCCCCTGCCGTGGACCTCCAGGGAGCTCGGGGGACCACGTCTTCTGGACCACGAGGGCAGATTCCTAGAAGTGCATTGGGTGGTGGCGCTTTTCGTAGCTCCTGCCAAGCTTCTCATGTGACCTTCAAATGAGAACCCTGAGTGGGAGCCCTGCTGGGGAAGCTGGATCAGAGAGCCCAACCAGCCTGGGGAGGGAAGCGGCCCAGCCAGGCTGGGACTTGCCGTGCCCCGCATCCTGGGGGCTTTCACCTGCGAGGGCTCCTTGCCTGCCCGGGACCAGCCACGGGGGTGGGGGGCTCTTCCCTGTGCAGCCTTTTATGTGCACCCCGCCTTTCTGCTGGAGAGAGGTTTGACTCTCTGCACTCTGTGCTCAGAGAGGTTTGAAGGGAACTGCAAGAGCAGCGCGACTCCAGCGGGACAGTAAGGCTGCTGGGAACCCCGGGGAGCCCCCTTCTCCAGCTGAGGGGCTGTCACAGCCTCCTGATCTCTTATGTTTTTTTTTTTTTTAATTTTCATTTATTTATGATAGTCACACACAGAGAAAGAGAGGCAGAGACACAGGCAGAGGGAGAAGCAGGCTCCATGCACCGGGAGCCCGACGTGGGATTCGATCCTGGGTCTCCAGGATCGCGCCCTGGGCCAAAGGCAGGCACTAAACCGCTGCGCCACCCAGGGATCCCTTGATCCCTTATGTTTATCCAATCATGTGCACTTCATCCCCCGAACCAGACCCTGAAGCCTTCCTGGTTTTCTTCCATTGATTCCTTAAACCCATAAGCCACCATTTACACCAAACTATGCTACTTAACACCAGACTCATACTGACTCCTTTTAAAGTGCTCCTGACACATTCTACCTGGCTCAGCTTTAAAAAAATTTTTTTTCAAAGATTTATTTACTTATTTGAGAGAGAGAAAGAGAGAGTGAGCAGGAGGAGGGGCAGAGGGAGAGGGAGAGAGAATCTCAAGCAAACTCATTGCTGAGTGGAGACCCCTCTTGAGGCTTGATCCCAAGACCCCACAATCATGACCTGAGCCAAAATCAAGAGTCTTCAGCTCAAGTGGACTACACAGGACTTCTTAGATTGTAATGTGCATATGAATCCCCAGGAATCTTGTTAAAATGAAGATTCTGATGCTACCTGTGAAAGGGATTCCGTCTTTCTAACCAGCTCAAGGGCACCCAGGCTGCCCATCTGAGAGGGAGGTTGGGAGGGGCTAAGTTAATCTATAGCAGAAGGAAGCAGTCTCCTTGTAGGTAGAGCTGAGTAGTGGGCCCATCCCTCCCCTTCCTCCCCCTGGCAGCAGGTTCCTATAGGATCCTGCTCTGATCTCAGCGTTTCCTCACGCCAGGTTCTTAGATGCATCAAGTGTCCTCCTGAGAGTCAGGCTTGGCCCTTTGCAGAGAATGTCCTCACTCTTCTGACCGTTCTGGAAAGAGCTAGCTTTGCGTTTAATCAGAGGAGGTGTGTGGAGTTCTGCCAGTACAAGACAATGAACAATTCTATGTTACCCCAACACACATATACCCACCCCCACCCCCACACGCACACTCCTCAGCATTCTTGGTTTTGACGCCATTAGCAAGTTGCTCCTTGGCATTAACAATTGCCCTCTTCCCTTGAAAAGCTTTTCTAGGCAAATGAGTCTAGAAGAGGGACCATCTCCTGTCATAAACATCTTAGTGTTTCAGATGGTCTTGGCTGAGGTGGGTGTGGGGTGGGCATGTCAATGGGATAAAATGAGAACTCAGACCTCTTGGTTACTAAAATAACCATACCTTCAGTGAGACCCGCGGCATATCCATGTATCAAGGGGAACCTTCAAGCACCTTGATTGTATTGCTTCTGCTCATCCTCAAAATGCCTCCATTATGCAGACACTATTGGTAATAGTA
The DNA here is from genome assembly GCF_905146905.1 of Nyctereutes procyonoides. NCBI lineage: Eukaryota > Metazoa > Chordata > Mammalia > Carnivora > Canidae > Nyctereutes > Nyctereutes procyonoides. Next base: position 24,923,663 of record NW_026575052.1, on the reverse strand, counting down.
TGCATTTCACACAAGGACACTGAGGCCAAGAGAAGTTAAATCATATACCTGAGGTCTTGGAGCTAGAAGGTGGGACAGCTGCTGTGTACTGCAAGAGCCCAGAACCTGGGTGTGGGGGGGACCCTCCCAATGCTGGCTTCTCCACCACTCCTGTGAATGAAGATGCTGGAGGAGGCAGTGGCCCGAAAAAGGAGGCAGGGCGTGCCAGACACAAATGCCCCCCATGTACTACCTGATTTAGACTCGGTCCACATTTTTTTGTCATTGATCCAGAGAATAGCTATGGGCAAGGCTCATCATCTCTTCCAACATTGACTCTGTATCTGCAGAGGAAGGCTGACTTCTCCCTTGGAAGCTTATCAGCATGTCAGAAAGCTCTGGACTCCACTCCCAGGTACCTCTAAGTGTGAGCTTTCATGAATGGGGAGTGTAGCCTAGGAGTCAAGGAGTCATGTCATTTGGGGCCACCTCTCTGGACCTCAGTGTTCTTGTCTGTAAAATGGCTCCAATAGTTTTTATCCCCTAGGGCAGTTGTGAGGATCAATTGAGTTCATATGTATATGGAGCGTGGTACCTCGTGAATGCTCTCCACAGTCAGCTACTGCTATCTAGCTATTGTTATTACTCAGCGTGGCTTGAATTTAGGCCATCGGTCATCTGGGCTATTTCCCCCTGTCTGTGGCCTGCTTAGTCACCAAGTCAAGAGAGGATGCAAGGGGCACTGTGCACGGAGCCCTGCTCCTCCTCAGGGACCAGGACTTCTTCTACCCTCCTACTCCATCGCACCCCTGCTTGATCTCACTGCTAGTCCCAGTGTGCCCAGTACCTCTGGAGCCTCCTTGGAGACACATGTTTTTCCCTGGAAGCTGAACTGCTTCAGCTGGATCAGGGCAGCCAGAAGAGGCAGGCAGAGATGAGCAGAGGTAGCAGAGCTGGGCAGAGGGAAGTGGGGATGAGCAGAGGTGGGCAGAGTTGGGTACAGGGGAGTTGGGTGGGTGGATGAAAGTGAGGGTGAGCAGAGGGGAGCAAAGCTGGCTAGGTTACCTATAGGAAAGACCCTCCCAAACTCTGTGGGACATGGCCCAGACTCAAGGGACCCAATGTGACATGCTGAAGTCAAGGCTGTGTGTATGGAGCAAGAGATGCATGACAGGAACAGAAGGCATCTCAGGACCCACTCACTCCATTCCTAGGAACAAGATCAAACCTTGAAGCCCTGGCTCTCCCTATTCCAAGGGCCTCCTGCCCAGTCCCCGGCAGGTGCGGTAGCCGGTCACTCTGCACTGTTTGCACAACAACTGACTGAAAGAGAAACCTGGCAATCTCTCTACCACATTTGATGGACCCTGGGCTCTGCAGCACTGCCACAATCATAGGGACCCTGCGGATGAAGGTAAGTGGCCAGTGTGGCTCGGCGTCTCAGCGTCCATGTAGACTCAGGCCCGCATCCTGGGTTCCAACCTGTCATGAGGCTGGGGGACCCTACCCCACTGGGCCTCAGTGTCTCCCTGCACAAACATGGCCCGTGCCCAGGTGTCCTCCAGCTCCTACCCCATGTGTGCGGTGCCAGGTGACTGTGCATTTGGACAGACACGATGTATAACTTTATATAGAAAAGGGACAAGAAGTGGAAATATGAGGCTTAAATCCCACACAGAGAAAAAAAAAAAAAAAAAGCAAACAGAAACACCTGGAGAAAGACGTTTTAAAATCAAGGGGTAAATTCTTAGAAGGATTTTAGTTTCCGGCAAACAGTCACGTAGAAAGTGTCCTGTCAGACAAGTCTAATGCTGTGACATGTTAGATCTGTTATTCTCTTTTGATCAAGCAGAACTTGAATTACCCAAGGCAAGGCTCCCTCTGTATTTTTTCAACCAGGGAGCAGCAGCAGTTAGGAGCTGGGCGTCTGAAATCAGACAGGCCCGGGGTTGAGTCTGGATTCCTTCACTTTGCAGCTTTGTGACCCTGGGAAACCCGCCTCCCCGCCCTGGGCTTCCTCCACTTGCTTACGTGTACAATGGGACAATAGGAGCTTGGCGCAGGGAGTTCTTACCAAGGGTCAGGCCTGATTTTATCATCGCTTTGCTGGAATTAAGTGGTTTAGGTCTGAAGGCAGCCCCATGGAGTAGGTCACTACTATCACCACATTGCCCATTCCATAGAAGGAGCAACTGAGGCTCAGGGCAGTTAAGGAACTTTAAGAAATTCACCTGAAGAGTAAATGCTGGGATCGGAGCCAGGGTGGCTTCCCATCACCGCCCCGCATTGTCTGCCTCATAGAGGGGATGCAGTTAGTTAAATGCCTCCAAGGAGTGCCTGATGCACAGAAAGTGCTTGGAAAAGCCTAGGCGAGGAGCAAACAACAAAAATCCTGGGGAAACCTCACCCATTTCACAGCCAATGGGTGTCGCACACAGCAGCCTGACTGGGAAGGTTTTCTTCTTTGCCTCTCTCTGGGCTGATTCAAAAGGCACAGATCTGGGCTAGGCTCTATCCACTTTTCTTTTTTTTTTTTTTTTTTTTTTTAAACAGCCAAGGATAGCTGAGTGACACAGGAATCTGTCATCGGAGATGAATTACCCCCAAAGGGCAGAAACGAATGCAAGTGCCAACATCAGCCCGGGCTCCCGAGAGGACAGTGGCTGCTACTGAGCAGGTGCCCTACTGAGGCTCATGCTTGGAGACCTTGGCTCCCTCGCCCGCTCCACTGTGGCTGTTAGAACTTCTGAGAGAACGGTTGCTCATGTTGCTGCCGAGCTGGAATGAGGAGATAGCAGAGCCAAGGCCTGATTTGTCCTAGCTTCAGTGGGGACCATCCTCCCCAGTGTGGAGAGGCTGCTTGGAGAATCTGCATTGGGCCCCACAGAGGAGTCCAACAGCAAGCTCGGGTTTCAGGGTCAGACGGTGAGCTGGGAAGGAGTCCTACCCAGAAGCTAATTAGTTTAAACTGCTGCATCAACGGGAATTAAAGGGCAGGTTTCAAGTAACCAGCACCACAAAAAAGAAAAAAACAAATTCCCTGCTGGAAATAGGCTAATGGTCAAATGAAGGAATCCCTGGGTGGCTCAGCGGTTTAGCGTCTGTCTTTGGCCCAGGGCGTGATCCCAGGGTCCTGGGATCGAGTCCCGCATTGGGCTCCCTGCATGGAGCCTGCTTCTTCCTCTGCCTGTGTCTCTGCATGTCTCTCTGTGTGTCTCTCATGAAGAAATAAATACAATCTTTAAAAAAAAATTTAAAAAAGAATAATCATTATAAATCTTTAAAAAAATTGGTCAAATGAAGAAAGGTGACAGAAAGTCAAGTGTAAATTACATGACAGTTCCTCTGCCTTGCGGGAGACACCTGCAAGCTCCTGCATACATTCGTACATTCACTCAAGCGGTTGGGATCACCCAGTCGTAGACTCAGTATGTGCTTGGGGCTTGAGCACAGTAGGGAGACTCCTACTCCAGCTCCCCTCAACATTCAACTTCAGTAGATTTTTCCTGAATTTTATAATCTGATACTCTTAGCGTAGGCCTTAAAATATTTTTTAGCATTTGTATATATTTTATCTTTTGTGTATTTATATTTCAGATTACATGCAGAGAGTTGGGGACTCTTGTTATCTTTCCAAGGCTCAGCGCCTCAACACTGTCTAAATCTGGTTCCACATTTAACGAGTGTTGGCACTTGTTAAGTGCCAAGTATTGTGCTAGGTACTGGGACATAGCTGTTGTCTTAGAGTTTTCCAGAGAAACAGAACACATGTGGAATTTAAGAAACAAAACAGAGGGTCATAGGGGAAGGGAAGGAAAAATAAAATAAGATGAAATCAGAGAGGGAGATAAACCATAAGAGACTCTTAACTACAGGAAACAAACTGAGGGCTGCTGGGGTGGGGGGATGAGTGGGGGGTCGGGGTAATTGGGTGACGGCCATTAAGGAGGCATGTGATGTGATGAGCACTGGGTGTTATATGCAACAAATTCTACCTCTGAAACTATTGATATGTTATATATTAATTGAATTTAAATAATATAAAATTTAAAAACAGAAACAGAACCAATAGGAGATATATGCATATATATATATATTTTATATATATGTAGAGAGAGGGAGACTTATCATAAGGAACTGAATGATACGATTATGGGAGATGACAAATCCCAAGATCTGCACTTGGTAAGCTGGAAACCAAGGAGAGCTGATTGGTATAAGTTTTAGTTAAAACAAGCAGGCTGGAGACCCAGGAAGGGCTGATGTTGCCGTTCAAGTTCAAAGGCTGGAAAAATCCAATGCTCCAGCTTGAAGGCGGTCAGGCAGGAGGAGATGCCCCTTCTCCCCGGGCGGGTCAGCCTTTGTATTGTATTTGGGTCTACAGTGGATTGCATGATCGGGGAGGGCAGTCTGTTCGACTATCAATTCAAATGTTTATCTTATCCCTAAATGCCCTTGGAGATACACCTGGAAAAATGTGTGACCAAATATCTGGGTACCCTGTGGTCCAGCCAAGTCAGCATGTAAAAGGAGCCCTCACAGCTGTGAATGCAGTTGTTCTGTTAATTGTGCACTGTGGTTTTCCACAAGAAAGGTGGTGCAGCCCAGAAGAGGGTGCCATCGGGAGAAAACCGAAGGAGGAGGCATCTGGTGAAAATCCAGAAGCAAGTGAATACATCTGCCAAATAAGATGAGTCAGAGAAGACAGAAAAGAGATAAGATTTTAGCCTTTGGAGTTGGAGGGTTGGCAGTGGAAGTTTGGTGTTGCCGTTAACAGAATTATTTCAGGCTGACAAATGGATTTAAGGAGCAGAAAATAATGGGCGATCATCATCCCTATCTGCCCAGCCTACACCTGCTGTCCTGCTGTTCCGTTCGGTTCAGCCTTTGTCCCCAACAAAAGTGTCCCAATTAGGTACTAACTCATATCATCACCGCCAATCCTTGGGCAGCTGCCAACGTGTTCCTTGCTGTTGGGAAAGGTTGCTTATTGTTTAACTTACACCCTTCCAACTGTAACGGAGGACTGCTCCTACGGTCCTGGCTTCAGTTGTGCCAACCACCATGGAACAGCTAGTGTTCGCGCAGTCCTGCCAGAAACTGCCCTGCTTCAGGCACGATCCTGGGCCCAGGAGCAGGGGGTGAGCTCTGGGGGTGAGTTGCGGCCAGGGAGCTCTGTTCTGAGGGGGTACAGAGCAGTAGGCAGATAATTACAGCACAGTGTGATTAGAGCTTTGAGTGGAGCGAGCCCAGCGGCTCAGGAAACCCCACGAAGAAGTGCCTTTTTATCACTGGCCATTGCTGCAGGCAAGTCCTTCTGAGGTGTTCAACGTTAATTAATGAGCAGTAATTGAGCACCTGGCCCCCTGCCTTCACCCTGGCTCCCCTGCCGTCCATCCGCCACACAGCCACCAAAAGAGATCCTTTTAAAGTAGAGAGCTGATGAAGCCACTGTTGTTTTTCAACATCCCCATGCTTCCTCCGACAGGAGGCTAGCATCCAGGTCCCAATCCTACCAGCTCTGGCCGCGGACTCCCTCTCTGTGAACGTTCCCCTTGCTCATGGGGAGCAGATTATAGGGCGCGCTCTGTCTATGGGGCCTCAGGAACCGGACTTAAGCCCGATGGGCAGAAGCTAGTGGATGAAACTTGTGCACCAGTGAAGGACAGGCTGACCTATAAGGGAGTGAATTCCCTGTCACTGGAGGTATGCAAGCAAAGGAAGGATGCTGATTGGAGTATCCTAGAAAGAATGACAACTTTATTTTTTTAAAGATGTATTTATTCATGAGAGACACAGAGAGAAAGGCAGAGAGAAGGCAGAGGGAGAAGCAGGCTCCCCAAGGGGAGCCGATGTGGGATTCGATCCTAGGACCCCGGGATCATGACCTGCACCAAAGGTAGATGCTCAACCGCTGAGCCACCCAGGTGCCCCAAGAATGAAAACTTTAAAAGAGGAGCTTTTACTAGCTGAAACTTAAGGCCTGTCTTAATATGTTATCCTGTTATAAAGGCGTTTTGCTTATAGATGGAAGGAGCCCTCCCCTCCTGTCTTATCAGTTCTCCCCAAGAGAGGGAGACGCTCATCTAAGTTGAATCTGCTTTCAGGACCTCACTGGGTGACAGAGCGACTGGCAGAGTCATCAGGCTGCTCCTCTCTGGCACCTTGGTCCCCCGGGCTAGAGAAAGGTCATGATCCTGGGGTCCTGGGATCAAGCCCCACGTCGGGCTCCCTGCATGGAGCCTGCTTCTCCCTCTGCCTGTGTCTCTGCCTCTCTCTCTCTCTCATGAATAAATAAAAATCTTTAAAAAAAAGACTTATTTATTTATTAGAGAGAGAGCATGAGCAGGAGGGGCAGAGGGAGAGGGAGAGAGAATCTCAGGTCGACTCCGTGCTGAACCAGAGCCTGATGCAGGGCTCGATTTCACAACCCTGAGATCATGACCTGAGCTGAAACCAAGAGTCAGATGCTTAACCGACCGCACCACTCAGGCATCCCTATCATTTCCATCTTACAGATGAGGAAACCGAGGACAGAGAGGTTGAGGAGCTTGTCCAGGGTCACACAGAAAGATCAGGATTTGAACCCAGGCAGTGTGGTTCTAGACCATGTTCTCAACCATAACAGCCAGGCCATCTTCTCTTTTTTCCTTGAAGGCTCCAGTTTTTGATGGTCAGCTTTGGTTTCATTAGAGAATAATGTCTCCCCCCTGGAAATGCCTCCACTTATTTTGTAGCCTTTGCCATCAGGCCTGCAGGGGCCATCTCTCTGGGCCGTGCTCTCTCACCTGGCAGCAGCAAGGGCAGAAACCTGATCTGAGTCACAGGAGGTGAGTGAGCTGGCTGTGGGTAACGCTATGCACCAGACCTTCCTTCTCTTATAGAGTTAATCTTCCCAATCCCCAGGTAGGAGAGAACTAGATATTGGTGAACACTAGTGATGTCTTCCACACTAGACCAGGTTTCTTCTAACTGTTCTCAGGTTCCCATGAACCTTTCTTTTACGTGTCATTTCATAATAACTTATCGGTGAGCTTATGTGATGGCCATCCATCCTTCCCCCAATCTCCATTAGAGTGTAACTTCCATGAGGAAAGAAACATGTCTACGTTTGATTATTGTTGAATGAGTAGACAGATCAATGGATAGATGGGTGGATGGATGGATGGATGAATGGAAGGATGGATAGATGATTGGATGCATGGATGAATGACTGGTTGGATGAATAAAGGAGTTGTGAGCCCTTTCTTAGTATAAAAGATGATGCATTAACAATCTAGCATTACTTGGATGTGTGTGTTATTTCCTCCCAAGATTCAGAACTAATCCTAATAAGGGTTAATTAAGATTTCCTAGGGGGATTAACATCTGAGACCTTCTGGAGGATTAATTATCATTTGGTGTTAAAGATGCAAACAAAATCCCCAGGAGAAGTTGTAATCTCTGAACTCAGGCACTGCTGCTTGCCTCAGTCCCAGCTTTGCTGACCCCTTGGTCCTCTCATGGCTGTGAAGGGCCATGGGAGTGCCTGAAGCCACCCTGGGAAACGCTCCTTGCCTCAGGTGTATTATGGCTGCAGCTTCTCCAGATCATGGTCTCTGAGTGTAGATGGGATCAGAGACAGGTGATACATTTAGGACAATAGCAGAATATGTGTTCTCTACTCCAAACCTGAACATGCCATTCAATGTGTCTGATTTTCAGGTGACCAAGGAGGAGTCAGGGGTCCCTTCCAGGGCAGAGATGGCTTAGAAGTATATTGAAGGCGGCCAGCAGAAGGAGGGAGGAGATGCTAAGCCTTCACCATCCTTTTTCCTCCACAGACCTCAGACTTCCCTTCAGTGTTGTTGAAGCTTCATTGTCCCTGTAGCTTTGACACTTTGTGAGAAGTCTGGGTGTGGGCCCTCCAGGGGTTTTAAGAGAAGGGTTTGAAGTAAGTCACAGTACTAGTCTGAGGTCTTGTCAGTTGGTTGTACTGCTGGGGAGCTGAGTTTCATCAGAGGCCACATCATGCTATCTCTCTTTCTCCATCGTCAACTGTGACTTTATGATAAATGGGGCTGTCACGTGTGGTTGTCATTAGCAATGTCCCCATCGTAGTCAAGTTCTCCTACATCGGGGCACATAGTAGAACTATATTTTCTAAAAAAAAAAAAAAAAAAAAAAGAACTATATTTTCTCACCTCCTACCAATGTAGCCATTGATTTGCCTTGTCCAATGGGATCTGAGCAGAAGTGATGTGTCACGTGTCATAACATGTATATGTGACATTCTGCACAGAAATTCTGAGTCAGTGTGTAATTCACCGATTTACCTTTTGCCCTCTCCTCCCACCCCAGTAACTGGTAACCCTCCAGACGGAGGAGGCCTCAACAGCCCGAATCTACAAATGTGTTTGATGGACATAACCTCTGCGTTGACCTCCAATGGATATGCTGTGTGAACAAAATACTATGCTTCTGTTGTGTTAAGGCAAGTTTGAAGTAATTATTTCTTGTCCAGAGTAAATAAATATCTGTCAGGCTTCAGAATAATTTCACGTACTGCTCAGGCAAAAAAGAGGCTTTTGGGTACAGATTTTTAGTTGTTTGTTACTGTGGCATAACCTAGACTATCCTGCCTAGCATATGTGGTTATTCTAGAACACAGGCTCATATTCATTAGGATTTGAACAGAAGTGAGTCCCAGTGTGGACAACAGACACCTGGAGGAGGCGCTGTGGAGCATGTGTGAAGAGCAGGTTCTCTGGAGTCAGGCAGTCCTGGATTTGAATCGCTGCTCTGCCACTTAGAGGCTGAGTCTTGAGACAACTTACCCAATGTCTCGGGGCCTCATTTCTTTTCTGTGAAAAATGACCCATCTCGTAAGGTCCTTGTAAGGAGCCCGGGAGAAAATAAAAGAGCCCAGTGAGGTTCTTCCCACTTAGTGAAACTCAATAAATGCTGATGTAGCCAGAGTGAAATCAAGTGTAACTTTCTTTGCTTTGCTAAATAGTTCAATCTCGATTTCAAGCCAAAAGTTAGAAACCAGTCAGTTGAGCGTTGTCTATTTTCCCTGGTGATAATGTCCTCGTCCCAGTAGGGCACAGGGTGGTGAGGGTGACCATCTTCATCCTCCGTTGGCACCTACTGAGTCATCTTGAATGCCATCTGGCTTCTGGTCATATGTCCACACTGTGGGCACTGCCTTCTTTCCTGAGAAGACACCCCACATGCCCCTCACATCTCTGGGCTTCGGGAAACCTCTCCGCGGAGGGACCCATTGTCCTTGGCTCGCTGCAGGAGCCCCTGCGAGGCTGTGTGCTCCCTTAGGCTGGACACACCTCTTTATTCTGCTGTCCCACGGTGACGGAGTCTTGCTCTTGCTGCAGAAACAGGGACATTTGTATTTTCAGCTTTGGAATTCCTTAAACATTCCTTGAGTGTGGGATGGGGGTGGGGGTCAAGTTTTAAGGCCCTTCACCCAGATCCTTCACCCTTCATCAAGATCCTCTTGATTTCTTCAGATGCTCCTCCACCCCCAGGGACGATTGATTAATCTCAGAGAGGCAGTTTCGCTTTCTGAGAGGATATGAACAAATACGGCTCTGGCTTGTTGTGTCTTCTCGAAGGAGATTTGGGGCCCAGGCGACTGGCTCACAGGTACCTTTTCTCTGCTTTTGCTTTCACGTCTTTTCCTTGAGGCAATAGATGCCATATGGTGGAGCCACTGAAAAGGTAAGGAGGGGTCAGGCGGGGAAACAGGAAATACCAGAGAAAAACAATAATTGGTATGTATTTAAAATTATCACCCCACATCATTAGCTATTACTATAATTGTTATTACTATAATCATTATAGACATATTGAGTTATGGGTTCTTTTATTAATAAGTGAACTCCCTTCACCTTGTGCTCCCCGATCCAAATAATACCCATTTAATTAAGGCTTAAGTTTTGACTTACTGCCTCAAAAACTATTTCCTGACCTCCAGCCCACACGTTTCTTCCCTGCTCTCAGCTCCTGTCTTGACCACTCTCTGGGATACGTATCAGTATATATTTTACACGAACTTTCCATGTGTCTATGTCTGGCTTGGCTTTCTTGCTCTAGTTACCAAGCTCTGCCATCAACCGCCAGATTAACACTGAAGGCGATCATCGTATTCTGTTTATGGCATGTGTGGGTCAGGAATTAGGAATGGGTGGAGCTGTGTGCCAAGATGTCTGGGGTCTCTTCTCGGACAATTTCTGCCCCCACCCCGAGGGGGACAGTAACTTCATGGCTGGGGCAGCAATCACCTGGAGATGTCTTTACTCACATGTCTGGCATTTGATGGTGACTATTGGCTGGAACATCTGACCTCTCCATGTGGACTGGGCTTCTTCCCGTCATGGCAGCACCAGCCTTCTTACCAGGCAGCTCAGGCTTCCGAAGGCAAATGCCCCAAGAGAACCAGGCAGAAGCACTCTTGCCTATTAGGAGCTAGCCTGGATACCCCATAACGCCCCCTTACCTTCAGTCCCTGAACCTGTCCAGGCTCAAGGGAGAGAAATAGAGTCCCCACTTCTCAGTGGCAAGAGTGTCAAAGACACACTCGAAGAACATTTATCGTGGTAGCAATCTTTGGAAAATACCCATCTGCCACAGTCCTGGACACTCTTCCCCTTGGATGGAGACTCTGACTTAATTCTCTTCGAATCCCCATCTTGAAAATGATCCCTGCTCGGCCATATTTATTGCTTGATTAACTGGCCTGTGATAGAGAGACAGCCATCTGACTCTTGGGTTAAAACAAATGGACAAATCACTCAGATACACCCATTATCCAAATATCATTCAAATATCACAGCAACCCTGCCGAAGAGGTGCTGGTAGCCTCACTCATGAGTTCACTGAAGTCTCAGAGAGTTTAGACAACTCATCTAATGTCAGCGCAGCTGGTAAAACACAGACTTGAGTCCAGGATTTGTCTCTCAGCCCAGGACTTGTCCCCACCTCGAGTGGCAAACGCCCAGTTGAAACAAAGGTGAAAAAAAAAAAAAGGCAGGTAAATATGACTCTCCAACCGTTTGTCTGGAAGGTTTTGCCAATCTCTAATCCAACATCTGCAGGCTGTTTCTACTTCCTGCTGTGCCCCTTTCCAGAAGGCTCAGGGGGAAAGGACTCCAAGTTCAGCGCTGAAAGCCAGGCTCCTGGTAACCAAAGATGGTTGGCAAATGGTCTTTGAACAAACTTGTCTCATGAAATGCCGGGTCGGTTTCACAAGTACATAAAATAACAACGGAATCAAAGACATAAACAAGAACAAGCCTGTAATCGGCACAAAGCTGGGCAGGCGTGGGGGAAGGAAGGCGGCTTCTGATGGTCTTGCCCCTCCTGTTTTCTTTGCAGGCGAGTCCAACGCTCTGGCCATCTGTTCCTTGTTGTGGGTGGTTAAGTGAAATGGGCTGCCAATACAAATAGCCCCACTTGAGGTTTGTTTGCATAAATTGTTTTGAAAGCTTCATGACGAATTTTCAGGATTACTTGCAGTGGTGGGGACCTCGGCGGAGGCGGAAATATAAATTTAGAGATGCCAGTTGGAATCTATTAATTTGCTTGCAGCCCATCACCCTCGCTCTGCTGCTCAACTGGCTGTGTGACGTTGGGCAGGTGAATTAACTTCTCTGGTCTAGTTTCCTCATCCGCTCAATGGGAGGCGGTAGGCATTGCAGATACCTGATGGGATTATGGATTTGAAATGAAATGTTGTGTATGAAATGCTTAGCACTGGGGCTGGCATGTGGTATGAGCTCAATAAAGCAAGCAAGCAATCTTTTTGCTAAAATGAGAGGAAGAGCAGCCCCCTTTGGTGCTCAGAGTCAGGCAGTCCTAGGGTTGTGTCCCAGCTGGGTGACATGCATCTGGGCGAACTTGGGAAAATTACATTTTCTCTCTGAACCTCCAGTGTTAAATTTGGGGAGTGGGGCTAATAGTAGATCATGAAGGCTACGTGAGGCCACATGGAAAGCCCATAGCCCGGTGTGCAGCGCCCTTCACACTTGGCTGGGCTACTTCCGGATGAGTCTGAGCTCTCTCCTGTCTAGATCTGGGATGGCACATCCATTCTGCCTCCTGGGTTTGTTCTGATCTTGGATGGTATTACCTGGAGCCCTTGTTCTGAAGGAGCTATGTGGAGCTCAGGGGCAAGAGCAATTTGGTGTGTCTGCTGCAGGTGCATAGCGAGGAGCAGAGGCCCGTGAGTGTCACAGGAATACCTGATGACAGTGCTCCAGACTCTTAGCTGGGGTGACATTAAAACCACTGCCTGCACATGCTCAGCTGGTAGAGAAAGAAGATGTGCAGAGCGAAGGAGTGAGGTGGCGAGAAGCCACGGCACAGAGCCGTCAACAGTCAACTGTGGCAAACCTTGAGCTGGATTTCGGATTCCACTGTGCTGCCGGCATCTCAAGAAGCATGGCGAGAACTCTCCAGGGGCACAGTCCATTTTAGGTTGATTGTCTTGGGCTAAGAGCGAGGCAGAGACAGAAACAGGAGGAAGAGAGCAGTAACAAAAGAATGAGACAAAGGGGAACAAATGGAACAGCAGACAAGAGGCAGAGGAAGAGAAGAGATAGAGAGTCAGGGAAGAGGAAGAGACAAGAGTCAGAGAGACATTGGAGAAAGAGAACGGTATGGAGATAGAGTAAAGGACAGAAACACAGAGGGGAGGGGGACAAGCACAGACCCAGGGAAGGCGAGACAGACATGGAAAGAGACACACAGAGAGACAGACACAGCTATACAGAGAGACAGAGATGGGGGGGGGGGAGAGAAACTTACAGAGAGTGAAATAGGTACACAGAGAGGCAGGGCAGGAGAGGAAGGCTTGGAGAGATCAACAGAGACAGAGAAGGAAGAGAAAGGAAGGACCCAAAGGCTGCCCAAAGCTCCCAGGCCCCGAGGAAACAGAGTGGAGTCCACTCACCCTGAGTTTCAGATCTGCCATGGTCCAGGGCCATGGGAGGCGGTGGTCACCCCCATCCTGTCCCCGGGACCCCAGCTGCCCATCTGCCCCCGGCCTGGCACACTGGCAAGAGCTTTCTGGCTTCCAGGGGACTGATCTGGTTCTTTCATCTCCCTGCCCCACGGCCCCTTCTCCTAATGCACACCAAGAACTGCCCAGATGGAGCGAAGGGCCAGAGCTCGTGGCCATGCCAGTCGGAGCATTTCTACCGATGACAGTTAAATTGTCGGGGCCTCTGTTCTTCATTTACATCACAGACGGGAGAGTCCTCTGACGACCTCCCCCAAATGAAAGCCAGCTGCCCCCGATCCCATCCATTGTGCGTTTTGCTTCATTTCAGACGGTCTTCTGACTTTCAACTCAAACCTGCCGTCTGCCTTGACAGGCTGTAGTGCTTAATGATATTTTATTGTGTGATTTCACCAAACCCTAGAGTTTTTCACTTATTTTAAGCTAATGGACTAAATCTGGACCCATTTGCTAAAACAAGCTCTGTTTTAGTAAGAAGCAGAGTGGTTACACATAAATCAGAGTTTCAGGTAAAATATTAGGTTTCTACTGCATCCAACCAAGCAACAGGCTGTACTTTCCTGTGATGGGCATGGGAGCCGTCAGAGGCATGTTTGAAACTCGCTTTCCTGCCGGGGAGGATGCACGGCAAATTATTTTGTCCTTTGTCCTCGATTATGTGATAAATGTTTGCCTACCCGCTATTGGACGTAAGTCCTTGAGGGATATGCAGGTGGAAAGCATGCTCCAGAGGAGATTACATTCTGGTAGGGAACATGCATATCATTTCAAGTAGAAAGTGGATCAGTGGGCACAGTTCTGGGGTTACCCCTGGCAAGTGAGGGCACTCAGCAGCGTGGGGTAGGTGGCTTTGGGGGTAAAGCTTCAAATTGGGGTAGGTTTTAGAGCAGTGGCTCTCAACCACGGATGATTTTGCCTTCTATGGGACCCTTGACATTGCCAAAACCATTTTCAGTTGTTACAATTGGAGAGGAGAAGGTGTCAGGGATGCAGTTAAATGGCATACAAGGTACAGGACAGTTCCCCACAACACAGAGTGATCTGGCGTAAAATGTCAATACTTCTGCTATTGAGGAATCCTGTTGTAGATGAAGGGAAACAGGTGTGGTGGTATACATGATCCAGATGACCAGGTGGACAAGTACCACTGTGCAGGTTGTGTACTGACCACTTCCAGTGAGTGCTAGTCACACTGTCACTGATGAAAATGGGCCTCCTGGAGTTGTGCAGTGCCTGCAGGTGGAGGCAAAAGTATGAGCAAGGACTCAAAGGCAGGACAGTTTGTGTTTGGTTTGGCTTGAGCATCAGATGCTTGGGGGAAATTGGAAGGAATGAAAAGTTAGGGTTGGGTCTAGGAGCTCAGACTTTGTTCAGTGGGAAGCCATTGAAGGCTTTGGAAGATAGAATGAAGCGAGATGTGCCTCAGAAAGACTCAGTGAGCAGCACTACGTAGCGTAGATGAATGTCATCATGGCCTGAGAAAGTCATAACAGGAGAGAGGCTGGGAGGAGGGACACCAGCAGGTCTGTGGGGTTAGAAGGAATGGGTCCAGGCATCAGACACATTACAGAGGCCAGTAATGAGGTAAGGAGGGCAGTGAGGGTGCCCGTGCAACCAGGGCCACCATCTCTGGGTCCCCCTTGGATTGACCCCAAGTGGACCTTCCTCCCAGCTTCATCATGAAACTGAACACTCCTGCCCACCTGCCCTGAGGCCCACGTGACAAACACAGTGCTGTTCTCCAGCATGACATTTTTTTTTTTTTAATTTGTAGTGACAATGGAGCCCAGAGAAAGGGGAAGGAGAGTAGGCTTGCAGCCTTCCCGGGGGGTCTAACGATGCTCTCCTCAAAGAGCAGAGATTTAGGCGAAGGTATCACAATCTGGGTACCATCCCGGCAAGCACCTGGGTGACTGCCACGCAGGGTCAAGTGCACCACACTGAGAATCAGCCGTGCTGGGTCCCAGGCCCTCCCTGGCAACTCATGTGGTGTGGACGGTCAGCCCACACCCTGGCTCCCAATCTCTCCATCTTTAAAGTGGGCATTTCTCCATCTTGCTGTGTTACAGTCCATCAAGGGGGAAGAAGTGGTGATGGGCTCACCAGTTACAGGGTAAGGCTCTGCAGGTGTGATTTACGACTGGAAAGTTTACCTCACTGGCCAACTATGTGAAAGGCAGTGCAGCGTGGCCATCAAGAGGGTGGCGTCTGGGCTTAGGAGCTCAGACTGGCTCCCTAGTATGTGAGTGACCTTCAGCTGAGGAATGAACCTTTCTGTGCCTCAGTTTCCTAATCTTTACACCACTGATGACAATTGTACCGCCCTGTAGAGGTATCATGAAAATGGAATTAATAAACATACAACGTTAGGAGAGCAGCTGGCAGACAATAAATGCTCAATAAAATATGAGCTGTTTGAATTGTTATCATTGTGATTTTCGTTCACCCTTATGCTTTGGGATTTGAGAGGCAGCCCTTAAGAACCAGTGAGTGTGTTCTATGTGAACGATACTCACCCAATCCAACACGGAATAATTCCAGTGTCCACTCCCAAGAAGTCATTTCTTCTTCTGTTTTCATTCTGTTTACACCAATATGCATTTCCTCCGAGCGTGTAACAGTTGGCATCAGTGTCTGGGAGTCAGCGTTTCACTGAATGGGAGCCCCTAGAAATGAGCTGCCCTCCTGTTTCCTCACCCGGCGTTTGGGGTGCAGCCCTGGGACTCAATCAGCTCAGGGCAGAAAGAGCCACTGGTAGGAAAGAGCAGGTCTTCACGTGCCAAAAGGAGAGGTCTTTGGTTATACTCCTAAGTATAACAAACCAGAAAAGGATAAAAACAAAAAACAAAAACAAAACCCTACTTTGGACAAAATGATTTAAATGTGTGTGATTTGAAGGAACCCGAAATAGGTTGGGGAGGGGAGAGATGAGACATCCCTGTTTCCGGAAAATATTAGCCACAGGAGCCAGGACCCAGGACCCATAGGGACACTTGCAGTGCTCCCTGCAGGAGGAAACGTGCCACCTCACCCTGTTGCGTGTAAGTCCGTATGTAGCATGGATAAAAGTGGCACAGATGGGGAGAGGGCGGACAGGCTTCTTTTACTACGAAAACTTCTTTTGTCGGCTGATTATTTAAATGAGTGGCTACACCACCAGTCAACTGACAAAACCATCTTTCTCTCCTAAGGAGAAATATTTGAATCTATTCTCTAAAGGTTTCTGGAGACCTCCGTGACCGACTGGATTTGTCAACTGACTGGGTGAGGTGTAAACGAGGCCGAGAGAAGTTTCTGCCGTGGAATGTGGGACTGCCTCGGGTAGGTAAGAGCCACGGTTGCCAGGCCCTCTGCTAGGCACTTTGGCTCGTGGTATCTCATTTAAATCACCACAGGGCACGCTCGCCCTCCCTCAAGACTGGCTGCCTTTTGGCCAATCTTGTGGGCATTCAGATGGCAGATGATGCCAGATTCGCCCCCTGGAAGCCCTCTGGGGCCGGCCTTCCAGCGAAGCCCTGTGTGGCCCCACCGTGGGACCATGACCTGACATGGCCACTGGGTGTCACTATGCCACTGGGCTGGGCCACGGAGAGCATTTATCTGGCTGTTAAAAAACCCTGCCTCTTAAGGAAAACAGTGGAACCTGACAGTTGGATAACTATTCAGACGGGCCTTAATTATAATGCAAACCTTGTCAAAAAGATGATGTTTACTGTAGGAGGCATTTTACATGACTAACTTTCACATGCTAGGAGACATTTTAGATGTAGTTTCAAACAAAATAAAAACAAGAAAGGCAAGACAGGAGCCAAATGCACAGTCCCGTTCTTAATCCCGCAAAGTTGTGATATTCTGATATGTTATGTGGTTGTGTTGTGGGATGGAGCATGCCAGGATGAACTTTTTCCCTTCTTTCTCTTTTCTTCCTTTCTTTCTTTTTCACTTTTTTCTTTCTTTCCTTTTCTTCCTTTCTTTCTTTCTTTCTTTCTTTCTTTCTTTCTTTCTTTCTTTCCTTCTTTCTCTTTCCTTCTTCCTGTTCTGACAGCTTCCCCCCCCTCCTCTTCCAAGAGCCACAAAAAAAATGTTTTTCAAATGAACACAGGCAAGGATGTGTCACCCAGTGATGGATTGCTCACTCCGGTTCAGCTTTTGATAATTAAGTTCTACTCTTCACAGACGAAGGCTATTGTGCCAAATCCAAAATACCCTGGAAAATGTAAAATTAGAACCTTATGAGAAAAAAGATTAAAAGAGCTAAATATATATGTATGTAGTTTGGCTAAGTGGTGATTGGGGTGGGGTGGGGTGGGTTGGGGACCAGGGCCATGGCTTGGTAACTGCCTACCAATCTGTATGGGGATGCATGGCAAGGGAAAAGAGGGAATATTTACACACTGGGACAAGGTTGAATTAAGAGTTAAGTAGATGAATGAAATAAAAAAGAAGAACATTTAGGACAAACATCCCTGTAATAGCCCTCCCTGCCTGACGGGAGCTAGTACTTCACTGAGGGGAAGTGTTAGTCGCTCCAACGCTTGAGATGTTTCACATGGGTCTACCCTAAACACAGGCTGGCCCTACTATACAGAGACCAAAGCACCCCTGTCTAGTCCTGCAGGGGTGGGGCAGGTTTTCTTGGAACTCTGATTTCTGTCTCTTACAAATCTTGCATTTGGGGCCTTGAGGTTACAAACCATTAAATATGATTTGCTAACTGGAAGGTTCAGCCCCAGAAGCCTGGTTCTGAATCATGAGCAGGGGAATCCACGCGGCCGCTCCAGAAGTCTACCATGAAATTCTGGCTAAGGTCACAGCGAGCCTGTGCCGCCCCTGAGGCAGCATCACAGGCTCCTGGGCTTGGAGGCCGCCATCTTGGTTTGTTGCATTTGTGGTTCACTCACCATGCTCAGGCCGTGGCTGGTGGAAAATCCAGCTCTGGAACCAGCCTGTCCTTTCATCATGGATCAACACTGCCGGCCACAACAAGCACCAGGAATTGCTGAGTGATTTATTAGAAGGGACTGCAAAAGATACTTTAAAAGCAAATTCCCTTACCCTCGTGTAATGTACCGGGAGTAGGGGGGGCAGTGGTGGTGGAAAGGCCAACAATCCATGTGGCCATTACATTCTTGGCAGACAGCAGCCTCTTAGTTGGCTCACTCAAGTGGGCAGGAGCTGGGGTTTCACAAACCATTCCTATCTTGAGGACTCCTGGCGTTCATTTGATCACCCTGAAAGCTGGATCCTTATCTGCTCCAGTAATTTATCTCCTTGGAAGTAGAAAGTAGGGGGAAAGGCAGATGTAGTTGATAAGTACACTATTTTGCAGTGTACAATTAGTCTCAGTTCAATGTCGAAGTGCTGCTGTCGGGGGCTGTGAAACTGATATCTCAAACTGCCCCAACTGGGGCTAGTTCTCCCCTGACTCCACCATCACTTTCTGCCCACCCTCCCCCCCAAGAGGGAGAGACACTCAAGGAGTCCGGTGGGAAATTGGGAATTTCTCAAGTCTGGAGAGAGGATGAGGGGGATAGAGACGAAAGAGGGTATGGCCAGGCTGGGCCTGGCTGGTCTTTCCCCTTTTGCCAAGAAGCTCTTGGATTTTGCATTCGAATTTTTTTTTTTTCCATCTGATTGTGCGCTTGGCTTTAAGGGCAGCTGGCTTGACCCTGGGCTCAAGGGGAGTGAGATAGCTTAAGGCTGCTTTCTATCAGAACTCTCTCCCCACGGAGATGGCTTGGTGGGAACCCAGAGATAAAAAATGGGAACTGACTTCTTCCATGAGGCAGGAAAACAGCCAGGAGGAAAAGAGGACTTCCTGCCCCACTCTGTCAGCCGATAAGCCTAATTGGCTGGATCTGCCTGCTGCGTGTTGATTACGCAGCCTAATGAAGCACTGTTGATCCGCGTGTGGGACCACAGGGCCTACGAGGGCAGTGTTCCCGCCCCCGTAATTTGGAGAGCAATCTTTTCCTGAGGTCTGACTTCTTTGCATCATGAGTTAGGTGAAAGGTGGCAGGTGCTCATCTTGGGGACCTCAGAACAACTTTCTGATCACTCCGGGGTGTTACCCCTTTCAGGTCGAGAAGATGCCTTAATTGGGTTTGGGAAGCACTGAGTTACTGATACTATTCGGAGTGTGGTTTGTGTTTTAATTAAGCCTCAGAATGAACACAGATGCTGCTCAGAGATCTCAAACCCATGTGGCCAGGCTGGGGAGCAGGCTGGGCTGGGCATTGGGGACACCTTTTGACACATCTCAAGGCTGAGATGTGAAAGCAGAGGAAGGGTTGCCCAGCAGGCTGTCTGGCGCTGTAGACCACTGTGGTTATAGTTGGGTGAGCCTGGGCAAGTCATCTGACCTCTCTGAGCCTCCATTCCTGGCCTGCAAAATGAAGCTAAAAATAGTACTCACCTATAGAGACTATTGCAAGAATTAAATCACTCTCCTCCAATATAAAGTTTAAAACAGTAAGTGGTCCACACCAAGTGCTCCGGGCACTTTAGCAAATATTAGGATACTGTTTCCCCATCATCATCCCCATCACTCCTCAACTCAAGGCCAGATTTTGATCTATGGAGGCACTAAGCATTGAAAACATTATGGTGATGAGGACTGGGGTGGGAGGTGGGTAAAAAGAGCATCTTGCCATGCCATGAGATCATTCAGAAAGCAATATGGCAGCACTCCGTCAACTTAAATGTATGCACAGTGCAGGCCCAGTCAAGGTGACTCTGTGTATATGCCCCATGGAAATCCCCACACAGGTCATCACAAAAAGGCTATAAAAAAGATAGTCATTGCCTTATATGTTCTGGTGGTGGAGACTTGGAGACAATCTGGGGTTCATCCCTTCCCCACCATGGAAGGCTGACACAATTGGAAGCAACAGATGAGATATTCACACAGCGGCAGAGTTGGAGTTTTGATGCATGGAGCTAATGGTGGCAGAAATATGTAACATGATGACATTTGTGTAAGTTAAATATACACACACACATAAATGAAGATATATATTAGAAGGAAACATGAGGAGGGAAATGCGGATTAATGGGAATAATCAGATAACCAAATAAACACAATCCGATGAGTCTTGCCCAGACCAATAATGGCAATGTGTGGTCAACTGAGGAGAAAATTAACTCATCCACTGCTCCTGAGGTCCAAAAATAGGACTATTTACCCCTCCATGCTATTAAAAGTAAAACGATTAAGAGTGGAGAAGTTTAATAAAACTATGTTTTTCCCCCCATTTTAAAACCATTTTATTCAGGAATGCCTTTAGATTTATAAGAAAGTTGCATGAAAGTACACAGTTCTAATCAACCCTGCATCCAGCTTCCTCTAATGTTAACATCTGAGCCAACTCAGAAGCCCACGTTGGCACATTACAACTAGCTGACCTCCAGATTTTATCAGAATGTTGCCTTTTGCTACACATGTGGAATATAGGACATGGTGGTCATGACTCCATCGTCTCCTGCAGTCTCAGGCAGAATGTCAGGCTTTCCTTGTTTTGTACGACCTTGACAGTTTTGAGGAGCACTGGTCAGGGAGTTTGTAGAGTGTCTCTCATTTGGAGATAATCTGATATTTTCTCATGATTAGTTAGGAGGTTGGGTTTTGGAGAAGACTATCCTGGGGGTGAAATACCCTTCTCATCACATGATATGGGGGGGGAGTGTGTATGACATTAACATTAGTTTTCACTTGTGATATTAATATTTACCACTTGGTGATGGTGGTATCTGTCAGGTTTCTCCACCAGAAAGTCAGTATTTTTTCCTTCTTCATACTCTGTTCTTTGGAAAGCAGTCACTAAGTCCAGCCCAAACTCAAGGGGAAAAGACTCGAGCTTTACTACCAGAGGGGGTAAGTTTCTTCTTATATTTCTCAATGCATTTTTTTTCTTTTGGGAAAATACATATAACATACAATTTATCATCATAACTATTTTTCTTTTTTAATTTTTTTATTTATGAGAGAGAGAGACAGACAGAGAGAGATAGATAGAAGAGAGAGAGAGAGAGAGAGAGAGAGAGGCAGAGGGAGAAGCAGGCTCCATGCAGGGGGCCTGACTCAGGACTCAATCCCGGGGTCTCCAGGATCACGCCCTGGGCGGAAGGCGGCGCTAAACCACTGAGCCACCCGGACTGCCCCATAACTATTTTCCAATGTGTGGTTTTCTCAGTGCATTTAAAAAATAGCTTTGTTGAGGGGCACCCGGGTGGCTCAGTTGGTTAAGCCTCTGCTTTTGGCTCAGATCCTGATCCCAGGATCCTGGGATAGAGCCCTGCATTGAGCTCTCTGCTGAGCAGGGAGTCTGCTTCTCCCTCTACTCCTGTTCCTGCTCTCTCTCTTTCTTGCTCTCTCTTTCTTTAATAAATAATCTTTTAAAAAATCAATTATTAAAAAATATCTTTGTTGAGATGTAATTCTTTAACCATAAAATTCACCTCTTTAAAACATAAAAATCAGTGTTTTTCATATATTCACAGGGCTGTGCAACCATTAGCTTTAAGTAAGTTTAGAACATTTTCATCACTCCAAAAAGAAATCCCATATCCAAAAATAGTCAATAATAGTCACTGGACTTGCAAGAGTTCTTTATATATTCTCGATGCCAGTCCCTTACGGCATGTATGAATTACTTACTATATGTCATAAGCAAATCATATGTATGATTTGCAAATATGCTCCCATTTTTTTAATTTGTCCTTCCACTTTCTTGGTGGTATTATTTGCAGCACAAAAGCTTTCTATTTTGGTGTGTTCGATTTATCTATTTTGTTGTTTTTGTTGCTTGTGATTTTCATATCCTGTCCAAGAAACCATTGTGTAATCCAAGGTCATGGAGATGAACTCTTATGAGTTCTTTTAAGAGTTTTATAGATTTATGCTAATATGTAGGTCTATGATCCATTTTTAGTTAATTTTTATGAGTGGTCTAAGGAAAGGGTATAGCTTCATCCTTTTGCCTGTGGATATCCAGTGGTTCCCATACCATTTCCTGAAAAGGCTATTCTTTCTGCCATTGAATTTTCCTGGTACTCAATGCATTTCTGAAATATCAGCATTTTTCAAAAAATATTTTTGATGGCTCCACTTTGTCTTCCCTATGCCTAAGCTGTCTGGTCAACCATTTTCCCCAGTACACTTCAAGGCAATCCTATTTAATGGAAAGAGCATTTGCTTTTGCTGGGTCAGACACACCTGGACTCATCTTCTGGCAGGATACTTCCTGGAACATCACTTAACTTCTCCAAAGCTCATCCCGTTATCTGAGAAATGTGAATTGTGCAAGGTTGATGACAGGTACAAATGAGAATACCTATTAAAATGCTACATAAACTATAAAATGAAGTGCCCTGTGTATTTGTTATTAATTGCTATGTAACAAATCTTCCCTAACTTAGCACCTTTAAAAGTAAGCATTGAATATCTTGGTAGGTCAGGAATCTTGACAATCTTGACATGGTCAAACTGGACCCTTCCACTGAAGGTCTCTCATAGACTGTAGTCAAGGTGTTGGCTGGAGCCTCTGTCATCTGGAGGCTTGCTTAAGGAAGGATCTACCTCCAAACTCATTGGCTTGGTGTTGACAGGATTCAGTTCCTCATAGGCTTTTAGGTGGAGGTGTCCTCAATTCCTTGCCACATAGTTTCTCCACAGAGCAGTGCACAGCATGGCGACTTGCTCCATCAGAGCAAGTGAGAAGAATAAGAGAGTGTGTGAAAGATGGAAACCAGTCTTTTATAATATAATCTCAAGCAATACCCTATTAGTTTTGCATATTCTATGTGTTATAAGCAAGTTATTATTCCAGCCCACCCTGAAAGGGAAGGGATTACACAAGAGCACAAATACCAAGAGGTGGGGATCATTGAGGGTCATCTTAGAAACCAGCCTACTCCAATACTGTTAGGGCAATGGGAAAAAGCATATTAGGGTTGTGTCTTATATATAGTAGCCTTCAGCCAGTGTTTGTTAAAAGAAGAACTCATTTCTGCAAGACTTAGTCTAACCAGTTGCTCAATATCATCAACTTCAGCCATTAGAAATTTAGTTCCATGTGTAGTTAGGCAACTAAAATCAGTTCTGGTTGAAGAAGTTTAAGCAGAAGCGTGGTAGCCATTGGCCTGCTCCATTTCCTGTGTCCTTCCCCTGAAAACTACATTTCCCAGGCTCCTTTGCCAACTGACTTCTGGTGAGCCAATGGGTGGTATCAGTGGAGGCTGAGGAATAAGAGAAGGGGAGAAGCCAGGGCCTCTCCCCTCCCTCCAAGACTCCTGCTTTGACTAGCTCTGGGCTGGGCAGCTGCTGACCCCATCCCCTGGCCTCTGGCAACCCCACCGGGGTTCCTCCAGCCCTGCTATTGCCACCTGTAAGCTTTTTCACCTCCCTTTTGGCTATTCAGCTATCTCCACCACCTTTGCATTTAATTCTTGACACTAAGTTCCATTGATAGATTTTCTGGAATGTACCCTGCTTTCCAAATCAGATTGACTGATGCAATCTCTTCACAACTTTAGAACATCCTGTCTTCTTCAGTGATTTGATCTCATGAGATCCTAACAACACTCCTCTGAGTGGGCAGGAGAGGTAGCAGGTGTTACCCTCCTTTTAGAGACCATCATCTGTATGAAGGCTCAGTTTGGAAAGGAGACTCCCCTACGGTGACACAGTAGCATTGAGACGCAACCCTGAACACCATACCCTTCAACCCTTGCAGATGTCCCTCCAGTTTCTGACAGCATCCCCCGGATGTCCAAGGGCTTTCATGTTCCCTTACAAAAACCCCTGGCTAACTTCACATGCAGAAGTACTTTTTAACCAAATTTTAGTCAACAGGTGATCTGTGGTGGACACCTGGATGGCTCAGTGGCTGAGCATCTGCCTTCGGCTCAGGTTGTGATCCCAGGGTCCCAGGATCCAGTTCCGCATCAGGGTCCCCATGGGGGAGCTTACTTCTCCCTCTGCCTATGTCTCTGCCTCTCTCTCTGTGTCTCTCATGAATGAATAAATAAAATATTTTAAGAAATTAAAAAAAAGACTGATCTGTGATAATGACCATGCAATTTCTGCCTAGAAATTTCATGCCTTCCTGGAAGAAGTGGCACCTTTGTCTAATTCATTATCTCCCCCAAGGATGCCTTTTCTAAATTTCCTGAAGCATAATTTAGGTTAGCAGCAGCTCTGGTCAGAAATCCCTTTGAGATAGGAAGAAAGCAACATATTCTCTCATAAAAATGCGCATATTCATACAAAATTGTGCATGATTTCAGGGGTTCCCGGGGCTCTGCCAAAGGCCATTGGTGTACCCACTGGGAATCCACGGAGTTAAGCTTAATACCAAGTTGTGCAGTGTTTCAGGGTTTCCCAAATGCTGTTTATCACCTAGAAAAGTTTTAAAACATCTCACACTACTTTTCCCGTTGTTTATACGGTATTTCCTCTCAAATGGCTTCTGATATTTTAATTTAGCTGCAATAGGGTACTGGAAAAACGCCATGATATCTGTGAAATCTCGAGTTTTGTGTAGTGGTTAAGAGCTTAGCCCTGGAGCCAGACTGCCTGGGTGGGAGTCTTGGCTCTACTGTTTATTAACTGTGTGACCTCGAGCAAGTTAGTCAACTTCTCTGTACCCCTCTTCTTCATGTATAAAATGAGGCTAATGAGAGTACTGTCTGCACAGAGTTGTGAAAATTAATTAGTGTATGGAAAGTCCTTTGATTAGGGCTACGACCTAGTAAGTACGCAGTAAATACTAGCTATTATTACATAAGCAGGAAATTGCCCATTTTAAAATAGACACAAAACACTAAAATAAAAAAAAGCATTGCGTGCATAGGCCACATCATATCATCTGGTGCACCCCAGTACCTCTACTTTGACAAATGCAGCCAAATCGTCATGATATCAAGAGAAAATGCACTTACACACACACACACACACACACACACACACACACACACACACACACACACACTGTCCAGCAAAAGAAACAGGAAATCCCAAGGAGGAGATAAAGTGACTGATAATGGCTTTGGGAAGATATGGAGAGGGCATCTGAGGGCGTGTTTGTTTCTGGATTACGTGACAGAGCAATAAGGAAAAGCAGATTCTGTTTATCCTGCTCAAGGCTACCTTTCAGAAAGGCCAGGAAACGTGTCTGCCCCCCCCCCCCCGAGTGACTGTGCTGCATGGGGCCCTCCTTGGTCCCTATCCTTCTAGCTGGCTGCTGTGAACAACTGGAGCCCTCTCACTGGGCTGTGGGAGGTTCTGCTCTGCCCTTCCCGGGGAGGACACTCACCAGCCAGAGCCAGGATCTGTGCATGCACAGAGGGAGGAGCATCTTCCCTGGGAGGAGGCCAGTGTGCTCCCTCTGTAGGCCTCAATCACCTGCCCACAGTGGCTAATGAGGAGGGATTTAGGCTAGGCCTTGGGGTATATCATCTGAAAATTTTAGTTTGTTATTTCCTATCCCTTTCTCTTGAGGAAAAAGCACTCGGATTTGGTTCTAGGGAGGCTCACCCTACTTTACTTTTGGTTCACATGCTTCAAATTTCAGGTGAGGAGCCTATGACCAAAGCTAAGCCAATCTGTTCTTCTGGTCCCTCTTGCCCAGTTGTTTGGTTGAGGGATAGGTGCGTGACCCAAAGGGCTCCAATCAGAACCAACCTGACCGAATACTGGGACTTATGTTTGAGCTGTCAGAGAAGAGGCCTCTCTTCCTCTGAACTGGCAATGGGAATATAAGGAGCTTGAATGGCCAGACATGTCTGAGGACAGAACCAACCCATGGAGAACAGAATCAAGAGATGGATCCTGCTGATGCTCTTTGCGCCTGAGTCGTGCTGTGCCTGAAGCCCACTATACTCTTAGATTTGTCTTTTGCAAGTGAAAAATACAATACATGACCTTCAGACTCACGCCAGGGAAATTAGCCATGTGATTAAACAACTTCAGTTGGGGAGCTGGGGAGTAGCCTGGTAGGATGTAGCTGGGGAATGGTTGGTGAGTGCATCTTTAAAGTTGGAAACCAATGCTATTTGTTTCTTAGATCTGCGGAAGCAATTTTATAACCACCAGCTGCCTGTATGTCCCTTTTATCCAGGATGACCATTCAACCTCAGTCTTGGGCATCACACCGGATTAACAGTCTCTTACATTCGATTGGCATTCTTCAGCTTGCAGAGTACCTTCAGATGCACAGTCTCTTCTGGTGCTCCTGTAATGACCCTTACAGGAATGAGAATCAGCACCCCCTAATTTATAAATGGGCAGATGGAGTGTTCAAAGCTGAAGGCCCCTGTCTAAGACATATATCTGGTTAGTGACAGCCAGGACTTGCATGCTTGTTCTTCTACCACAAGCTCACTGCTTTTCCTAATTCACTAGTAGGAGAGAGAATGATATGTTTTCCAGGAGGCTGTACCACCTGGCGGTGGAGAGCACAAACTCTAGACTCAAGTCCCAACTGTGCTGCTTCCCAGCAATGGAATCTCAAATACTGGTTTCCTTTCTGTGCCCCGGTTTCTCCATCTGCCAGGAGCAGATGATAATGACACCTACCACATGGGTACCATCCCCTTCTGACAATGTCAAGCCACGTGGTTGGATGGAGAAAAAGAAACAATCCATGTCAAGTATTTACAGAACAAATACTCAAAGCTAGTGCTTATTGTGAGGATTTGTTATGATTCAGTAATGCAGGCACAACAGTGTCCTAAAGCCTCAGGCTTCATGGGGAAATAGGGGAAATAGTTCCCGGGAGTGGGGGAGACAGCAGGAGGTGGGGAGGGCCCCTGCCACCACAACTCTTGGCAAATCAACCTCTGCCCAAAAGACTTGATGTAGAAACTGATGTTCTTAAATAGGCTCATGGTCAATTTCAAAGAAGAAAAGATAATTTGTATGTGACAGGGAGGAGGGAGATGAGGGGTGGAGTAGGACAGGGGAGGCCTGAGCTCCAAGGATAGAGACATGTCTCATCAGTTGGGTCCATTGCTTTCCAGAAGCTCACATCTGAATCACTGGCCGGGTCCTGGAAACACAAATTGGGGATCCCATCCCCAGAATTTCTGATTCTATAGGATTGAGGTGGGACTTGAGACTTTGCTGTTGGTGGAGGGGGGATCCTGCTTTGGGAACCACTGCTTCAGACCTTGTCAGGGACACCTCATCTTTGTCATTAGAAATGGTCCAGGGAATCTGGTGAAATTAACTTTCCAAGGACTTATATTTCAGTTTTTCAAAAGAAAAACTGATATTCATGATAGACACACAGAGAGAGGCAGAGACATAGGCAGAGGCAGAAGCAGGCTCCCAGCAGGGAGCCCGATCAGGGACTCGATCCCAGGACCCCAGGATCATGACCTGAACTGAAGCCAGACCCTCAACCACCACCAAGCCACCCAGGCGTCCTGTATATTTCAATCTTAAGATAATATTTTGTTTTTCCTGGGTGATCTTTTAGTAGATAATCTAATTCTTAGAACTAGATGTTCTCTGCTTTTACTAACTCATTGTGCTCAACCGATGCCACATAGAGAGTATCTATGTGCCACACGGGAGCTTGGATTATTTGAGGTGTATCTCCCCAAACCTGGCCATAGGCTTCTTGATGGAGGATCCCATTTCAGGTAGCAGGTGAAGCCTGCTTCTCCTCTTCAGCACACACATCATCTTTACAGACAAGTCCAGGACCACACTCTAGACCTACTCTGGCTTCTCTGGAAGCACATCTGTGTGATTGCTGAGATTTTAAACAGGCCTGAGTAATAGTTCATGATTCTTGGGTTCATAGGATATGCTAGTTTTGTGCCATAACTTTGCTGGCACTACTTCGTGCAAGCTTCAGGGCGGTTATGTGAAGTGGACGCTAGTACTACTCCAATTTTATCGATGAGGGAACTGAGCCTGGGAGAAGTTGAGTTACTTAGACAAGGACATACTGGTGAAGACAGGATTCAAGTCCAGGAACTCTGATTCCAGAGGCTGTCATCTTTACTGGCTTAATCTTGTGTCTATTCACCGAGTTAACACAAAAAATACTGCCCTGTATTTAAAAATTTTTTTTAAAGATTTTATTTATTTATTCATGAAGAGAGAGAGAGAGAGAGAGAGAGAGAGAGAGGCAGAGACACAGGCTGAGGGAGAAGCAGGCTCCATGCAGGGAGCCCGACGCAGGACTTGATCCCAGGTCTCCAGGATCACACCCCGTGCCAAAGGTGGCGCCAAACCACTGGGCCACCAGGGCTGCCCTGTATTTTAAAATTTGAAAAATTAAAAAAAAATATTTTTCCCCTCAAATTTTAATTTAAATTATAGTTAGTTAACATGTAGTGTAATATGGTTTTAGGAGTAGAATTTGATTATTCATCACTTATATCTAACACCCAGTGCTCTTTGTAATTAGTGCCCTCCTTAATGCCCATCCTCCATTTAGCCCATTCCCCACCCACCTTCCTCCTTGAAGCCTCCTTTTGTTCTATTTTGTTAAGAGTCTAATGGTTTGCCTCTCTCTATATTGTCTGTCTATCTATCTATCTATCTATCTATCTATCTATCTATCTATCATCTATCTATCTACACATTTTTAAAAAAATTTGATTTCAATACCCCTTTACCCGTTACCACATTTGATCTTTACTGCCACTATGGGCAGGTGACTTTATCCTCGTTTTACAAAACATTCAGATGCCTGAGTCTTTGGCAACTTGTACATGGACACTTAACAAGTGAGTGAATGGAGCTGGGCCTCCAGTCCTCTCTGCGGCTTGATGGTTCAAATTCCATTTGACTTTGATTCCGATTCACTCATAGGTTTCCAAGGACTAGTCAAGGAGTTGCAGGATGCTTTCCCACAAACCACAATTATAAATGGACCATTAGATTATGTATTAGTCTGGAGTAACCATCAGAGATTCATCTGAGTTAAAAGCAAAAAGCCTCTAGAATATCTCTGGGAATTTGAAGAACTTCAAATTGAAGAACTATGAAAGATAATAAAAATCAGAATAGTATTAGCAACAACAATAAAACAACCAGCACACAAAGTGCTTATTTCCGGGATGTCATAAAAGCCTTACCCCATGAACTGCATATAGTAGGGGTCATGCCCACTTTAGAGACCAGGAAACTGGAGGCTTAGCATTGTTAGGTGACTCGCGGCTGGGCCAGGGCTCACAGTCCTGCTCCACGTTTCTGCACCTTCTCTAGGGCCACGCTCTTGCCTTCTATTCATTTAATGGCTTCAAGCTTCGTGGCCTCCGTGACACCCCCTCTTATGGGGTCTCTTCACTGAGGTTCCCCTCACCTCCCTGCGGTTCTGCCCACCACCCATTAATCCTCATGAACGCCTTCATAGTAATATCTCTTCCTAAATCTTTAATCATTTGGTACTTGATTATAATGTAATAAAAGGATCATAATGTAAATTGATATGTTACATTTATTGTTGTTTAAGGGATGAGAGAGAAGAGAAAGTTCATAAAATATTTAAATATTTCTTTTCCCTCAAGGGCTACAATTAGAAGCTCTCCCCACTCCAGCCTCTGTGCTTTTTTTCCTCTCCAATTTGAGGCATAACAGGCAAGTGAGAACATTCCAGCACTGTGGCTCTGTCTGCAGACACCAGCATGCTGGAAAGTGTGGCCTCCTTTCTGGATGGTTCCTATTGATTTAGGCAGAGATTGCTTGATTTACCCTAATTTTAGCAAAGAAATATATATATATATATATATATATATATATATATATGTTTGTATATATATATATATACACATATATATTTAGCAAAGAAATTATATATAATATATATTCCATAGAGTTTTATAAATATATAATATATAAATATTATAAATTTTATATATAAATTATATAAATTTATATAAAATACATAAATTATATATATTTACATATATATATAATCCATAGAGTTAATCCAAAGGCCGTGGAGGCATCTTCTGGAACCTGTACCAGTCATCATCACCAGAGCAATGCTGCTTTAAGAACCACCCAAAACAGCAGTTACTTTGAAGAAAGAGCATGATTTTGGTTGATGAGTTTGTGGGTGAAAGATATGATCTTCAGCAAAGTCGTGCATCTGGTCCCCACCCAGCTCACATGCAGGTCCCAGGTGCAGCTGTGGATCAGCTGATCTAGAAGGGCCTGGGCTGGGCAGTATGGGGGTGACCCAGCTGTGCTCTGGTACCTCATGTGGAGCAACCACATATGTGCAAACACTCAAGTGGTTTCTCAAGCGTCTACTGCAAGCTGATGTCCCCCAGACAAGGGTCAAGGGTGGGGCGGAGCAGCCCACCCAGGGTTGGAGGTCACTGCCAGCTGCACAGCAAAGGGCTTGACCACAAGGACCACAAGGTCACCAAGTTTCTGTGGAACCTAAAGGCAGGGGGCAGAGAACTGGACCTCCGTGGCTCAGGACTCAATGATGAACAGACCTGGAAATGGTCCTAAACCAAGAAGTGCTGTCCCCTGAAAGCTCCATGGCATTGCATGTCTGTGGCTCTCTGGGCAGCTTCTCCTTCCTTCCTTCCTTCCTTCCTT
The DNA here is from genome assembly GCF_905146905.1 of Nyctereutes procyonoides. Classification (NCBI taxonomy): domain Eukaryota; kingdom Metazoa; phylum Chordata; class Mammalia; order Carnivora; family Canidae; genus Nyctereutes; species Nyctereutes procyonoides. The sequence continues at coordinate 24,893,094 of NW_026575052.1, read as the reverse complement.
CCTTCCTTCCTTCCTTCCTTCCTTCCTTCCTTCCTTCCATGGAGGGCTTTCTCAGCAGCCACCTCTGCCCACATCACCCTGTGCCTCTATGCTCCTTCCTCCTCATGGCAGTGCGAGTGCTGTCCCAACAGCCTCACATTCCTCTGATGGACACGTGATTGGTTCATCCCAACCTCCAGAATCGCCCCCTATGTCAGGGGCATCCTGTGTTGGGAATCTTGACTCTCCCCTGTATTATTTCCCTAGGGTCACTGTAACAAAGCCCCATAGACTGGGTAGCTGAACCCATAATAGTTATTCTCCCACAGTTCTGGAGGCTAGAAGTCTGAGGTCAAGCTGTCCACAGGGCTGGTTTCTTCTGAAGCCTCTCTCCTTGGCTTATAGATGGATGTCTTTTCTCTATGTGTGTACACGGTCTTCCCTCTCTGTACGTGCCTGTGTCCTAATCTCCTCTTCTTTTTTTTTAAGATTAAAAAAATTATGAGACAGAGAGCAGGACCATGAGTGGGAGGAGGGGGCAGACAGAGAAGCAGATTCCCCGCTGAGCAGGGAGTCAGACGCTAGACGTGGGGCTCCATCCCAGGACCCTGGGAACATGACCTGAGCCACCCAGGCGCCCCCTCATCTCCTCTGCTTCTAAGGACACCAGTCATAATGGATTAGAACCCACTCTAATGACTACATTTTAACCTGATGACCCCTATCAAGATCCTATCTCCAAACAAAGCCATATTCTGGGGTCCTGAGGTTTAGGACTCTAAATAACACATGAATTTTGGGGAAAGACAGTTCAGCCTATAACATCCCATTAAAGTTGTTCCTCTTCCTTCTTGTCGGACTTGATCAACGGCATCGTCAATCATATAGGGAAACAGGATGAAAAAGTCACAGTCAACCTTCATCCCTCTTACTCCTGGCTCTCGTCCAAGCCATCACCAAATCCAGCCAATACTATGACCATAATATAGTCTCATCCATTCACTTCTCCCCACCATCTGTGTCCAGGTCATCTCCCTTGTTCCAGAAGCCCACAGTAGCCTCTCCTGGCTCCCTGTTTTATCTGTTTGCCCTGTTTCCTTTGCTCCATAGCATTTACTACTGTCTGAGATCATCCTACTGTTTATTTGCTCGTATCTGTCCCCTCACAGCAGATGGCAAACTTCTTGAGGACAGGAGATTTTGTCTATTTTGGTTAGTGCTGGATCCCCAGTGCCTAGGCGCATACCGTGATTGGTAATGTCAGGCACTCAATGTTGAGTGAATGAAAAAGGGTGAGTCACGCAATACAAACATGGCTGCAGTCTCCCTACGTCCCCACCACCCACTCATCCTGCATTGGTGGGAGATTCTCAGGAAAAAAGGAAATGAGCAGAGAGGGCACCTCTGAAAGGCATTGACCATAGCCACAGATGCCAAGTCTGAGTTAAGAACATAGGGCAGGGCTGCCCTGGCTGAGCAGAACCTTTGCTGAGTCCATGAAATCAGAGGTCCCTGAGCAGTGCCCTGTGTGAACAGGACTGGGAGGGAGGCAGATCCAGCCTCAACCTACTTACGATGAATAGGGAGGATTCCTTTGTAATTAGTACAACCGCTGGCCTACAATTAGTATGGGAGTCCTCTAATTGAGTCAACAAAGCAGTCCCAGCAGGATCTCAACTTAGAAATAATTTGTCAGCAGTTAGATTCATTGAATGGCAGCGCCCAAAGAGTCACTGTAAATACTTGAGAGTAATAAAGCTGCATCCACTTAAAAAATATTCTATAATTCTGCATTCTCCCTGGCCTGCTCCCCAGTTAATCCAAATGTGTTTATTTATGATGTCTATGCTTCCTACTTCCCAAAAGGATTTGATGTGGCTTACATTAAAGGCGCATTTCAAATAGAGAGAATAGATTTAAAGAGAGAGGAGAGCCAGCCAACTCTGAGGCTTCCCCTTTCAAAGCCAGAGAGGTGGGGGAAGGAGGCACAGTGGTGATGAGGGCCTCTGGCTGAGGAGCTGAGGGAACCCAGATAGAGAGGGGGGCACGAGGAGGGAGAAGTACTGACCCTTGGGATCTAAGGGTGGCAATTTCTAAAGCCTTCTCTGGTCATGGCCCGGGTGGGGTGGGCTGGGGGTATACGCTTTGCAATTCCATCTCCCTGCATTCCTATTTTGCTAGTGGGCAGAGCCTATCCTATCTCTCTGGGCATATTTTCCCAGATATGAGAAAGGAAGGGGAGGGGGAAGGAAGTGGGAGAAAGAGTGGGGTTGACCAACCAAGCAAGGCTATATATAGACCCTACCTTGTACCAAGTACTGTTCCAAACACCTTATAAGAAGTAACCCAACCTTTATGGGGTGATCCTATCATTACCCCCACTTTATAGACAGGGGATGGAGGCACAAATCTGTGAAGGAACTTGCCCAAGGACAGCACACAGTAGAGCTAAGATGGAGATTGGTGTGGTATAGTTCCTGGGTCTAGGCTTCCAACCTCTAGGCAATAGTGCCTCTCTGCAGGCCAGGGCAGGGTGCTGGAGCTTCTCTGCTGTAGAGCTTGCCTACAGCAAAAGGAAGTTGCCAGGCCCGGCCCAGGGTATCAGCTTCCTGGGAGGTGGGGCTGAGAGGCAGGGACCAGGATGCACTGGGCAGGCTCTCATCAGCCTTGGTGGGGGGTGAGGGGTCCCCAACCAGTGTCTGGCCCTGGGGAAAGGCTCTGGGAGAGTCCCCAAGGCTGGCCAAGAAAGGGGACTGAAAAAATGGGGACTGTAAAAAAGGGGACTGTAAAAAAGGGGACTGTATCAAGAGAAGATGAGAACCAACTTCCTTACAGGGTAGAGCAGATGTATTGTTCTAGATTCAGAGAGCACACACTTGCCAAGGACCCTATTACTTGACTTATCTCACATATAGGTACCTGTGAGGTACTATGGAGGGAAATCTGATTGATTTAAATCCCTTGGAATTTAGCAAAAGACTTGCTTTCTTTAAGCCCTGAGCCCATGAGAACTCAATAATTTGGGGTTGACCAGAAATTGTTAGTAGGCGGTCTTGACTCCAAAGTACAGAGAGGGGCTCCTGTCCTGTAGAGGCCTTCTGTCCATCTGTGCCTGGCTGACCCACACAAACCTGCCCTTCTCATGATCACTATCTGAGAAAAGGGAAATGGTAGGTATATTGTCCACCATGACCGCATGACCACAAACTGTTTGAATTTCTTCATCTTTTTCTTGGGAGGGAAGGCCTTTGCACACGGTCTGTTTCTTTCCTGAGAATGTGGGATAATTATCATCATGGCAATCATTCTTCCTCCTCTCTGTACTCAGCTCCATAGCATAATGAAATATTTCCTGGCATTCTCTCTTCCTTCATTTTCTGCTTCTTATCCCTGCCAATGACCACCCCTCAGTACCCTGTCCCCCCATTCCAGGACTTCTAGATTCCTGAAGCTCAGCATCAACTGGTTGTGTGATCTTGAGCAAATTATTTCACTCATCTGTGCCTGAGTTCCCCCATCTGCAAAATGGGGATACTGATATCTGGATATTTTTCTTCTGGATACTTTTCAGATTGAATGACTAATATATATGTGCAGAATAATTAACATAGTAGCTGCTAATTAATAAGCACTCAATAACTATTAGCTATTATTGTGCTGACTGTATAAATGAATTGAGTCCATAGTCATGCTGTATGACAATCACATAATGCCAGTGGCACACTGTAACAGTTTATTTCTCATTAGTCAGGGGACCAGCTGGAGGTTGGCTGATCTGGGTTGGCACACCCCTGTATCTGCAGGTCCACTGGTGCCCTGCTCTTGGTTGAGCTTGGCTGGGATGCCAAAGCAGAGCAGCTCTGCATCAAATGTCTCTCACCCTTCTGGGCCAGACATGGACTTCTCATGGCATTGGCAGGAAAGCTAGTGAGTCAGTAGAGGCAGACAAGCCCTGGAGGCCAAACTCAAGAACTGAGACAGAGTCACTGCTCCCTCTTCTATTGGCCAAACGAGTCCCACAGGAGGAGGGAGATGTACTCTGCCGTTTGGGGAGGAATTCCAAATTCGCAGGAGAAGGGCATGGGTATAAGAAGGGTTAAAAATTAGGACTATTAATGCAATGGGTCTATTGTATTGATTATCATCATTACTGTTCACATTTAAATGCAGAATTTGAGGGGCCCTTGGATGACTCAGTCGGTTAAGCATCTGCCTTTGGCTCATGTCATGATCCCAAGGTCCTGGGATTGAGCCCCGTGTTGGGCTCTCTGCTCAGTGGAGAGCCTGCTTCTCCCTCTCCTGCTACCCCTGCTCATGCTTTCTCTCTCTCTCTCTCTCTCTCTCTCTCTCAAATAAGTAAATAAAATTCTTTAAAAAATTTAAAAAATAAATGTAGAATTTGATCACAATCTTCCAGCTTACAGCTGGAGAATCTCTACCTCCCAAAACTTTCGTGGCTATTCTGATGCTGGAGATCTGGCTTTGGGAAGATCTAGTTTCCAGATCAACCGGTCCTAAGGATCATCTGGGGATCTCATGAGGAAAGTATGATTCCTGGGTTATTCCTCCAGAGATTTCAGGTAGGCTCCCAGAAACTGTCTTTTAATAAATTCCCCACCAAGGGCATGCTAGTGACTGGGAGAATTGAAAAACACTCTTCTAGAATGCACTTTTTTTTTTTTTTTTTTAAGAAATGATGAAGTCACAGAAAGGTTGCCCAGAAAGAAGATTCTAACAGGGACTAGAATTCAGGTGACTTAGCTGCCTTCTGAATCAGGATCTTTTTCCAAATATATGGAAATGCCTAGAAGATTCTATATCTCAACCACGTCACCCCAGAGTCCCAGTGGGATTCAGAGTGTCTGAGGGGAAAAATCAAATCAATCTTGGTTTAAAATGGCCCCTGATTCACCATCTTTTCCAAATAAAGATTCCCAACAATCTCATGTATGATGGCATGTAGATACCCTCCTAAGACACCTGGTCGGGTTGTGATAGACTGCCACTCAGACTGCCCTCTGTGGGGGAGGGGGTCTTGCTGCCCAGCTGTGGGAAGTGGGGTCAGCAAGCAGCCTCCAGATGTTGGCTCCCTCAGGGTCTGCTGAGCTGTAGAGCGCCACCACACTCAAGGTCATGCCCTTCCTGGTATAATGGGTGCCTGGGTGAGATTGGGGTGCAAAGGCCTGATACTCACTGAGGGGCAGCGTTCCCTGCAGGGACCCCTGCCCCGTTGGCGGCATCTTTGTGGGGCTGCCTCACAGGTGAACTTGTGGCTGGTCTCGTTTCCTCCTTTTCTTTTCACAGGTGCTGACTCTTAAAAAACCATCTTGCAACCAACCCCACACTCCACCTTGGCCTCTCTTTTAGGAGATCCCCAACCGGCAGCAGGGGACAGAGCTGACATTGGTGGTGTGCAAGGGGAGGCTTCAGCCCTAACAATGAACTTTGTGAAGGGGCACACATTGGAGAAACCAAGGGGCGTATCACATAAAATGCATGCTTTTAAGGAAGGTTCGGCTGACAGAAGTACAGGAGACACCTAAACATTTAAATCACCTTTTCTATTGATTAAGGTAAATACTTTACTGATGGTGTTAATCAATACCCCTATAAATTTTGCACATGTGATGGTTTTACTGTGCATTTAATGTTTCTGTCTTTAATTGAGTTACATCCCCCTCAGCCCAAAATGATGAACTGAAAGTTAGAAATCATCATGGCCCTGATAAAAATGGGGAGTGGTTTTTTTCCCTTTGTTTAGTTCTGAAGAACTAAACCTTTTGAACATAAGTCAGCAAGGTGACTTGGTCACCAGTGGTTGGTTGGTCTTGTCTCTTTTCCTCCCTGGGTCTCACTTTTCTCATCTGAAGTTGGGGGAATGGCTGCTTTGCCCATGAAAGGTAACCACTAGGGAAGCCATGGAGCTGGAAGGGAGACTTTAAAACGCCTCAAAGCAGAGATCTGTACAAAGTCATACCAGAAGCTTCTGTGGTATCCACAGGGAGTGACCACAGTGCTCCTGGATGCTGTTAATTCCTCCCACGGCCCTCTTTCTGCACTTCCACCAGCTGATTGATTTGCCCATTTAGTCAGCTGAGTGTAAATATCCACCTGTCAATCACTCCATTATGCTAAGTGCCCAGCCAGCCTGGAATGGTGATTTACACCCCTCCATGCAAGGCTTTGGTCCTCCTGGCAACTCTGCTGTGTGCACCGTGGGCAGAGTAGGGCAGAGTGGCTTACATCCCCAAGTCTGCTCTCCAGGTTTCAGAGATGCGGTCTTGTCCCCAAAGAGGGGTCTGGATGACAGATGGAAAGTATTCTCACATCCCCTTACCATCCCCAATCCTGCTGAGAAAATGACTTCTAGCAAACCTCATAATCCAAAGGAACTAATTTCTTTCTATGAAGAAGAAGGATCTGCAAGAGTGGTGTTCAACTTGAGGCCACTTTGCCCCACCCAGGGGATGCTTGGCAGTGTCTGCAGAGGTCTCCAACTGTCATGAATAGGGGTATGTTCCTGGTATCTACTGGGTAGAGGAGACCAAGAATGCTGCTGTTGGTCTTTCTCAGGTGCACAAGCCAGGTGCTTATAGAGAATTATTCAGTTCAAAATAGTGACAGTACCATTACTAAGAAACCCAGATCCAAAGGGAAGAGAGAATAAGCATCACTGGGCATTAGGCAGCTCAAGGAAATGTCCATAAACACACCATGATTTGTTGCAAGGCCTCTTTGGAAAAGGCAGGAATTCGTGGGGATAGATGAGCCTGATGGTGAAATGGAACAGCTAGTCAAATTTTCCTAGAGCTGGTACAGTCTTCTGTAATTTTCACTCAGCAGGGACGGGTTCTGAGGCTCAGATTCGGGATGAACTTGTTTGAGTTGGCAGATCTGGAATGAGAATTTCTGTCTTTTGATGAGCACTTTGGGGTTCTTTTCAACATCAGAAGGGAGAGATCATTTGAAGTGATTGATGGTAGTTGCTCCACAGAGTGCTTGTGCCCGCTGAGCACTTGAACCTAGCAGAGAAGAGCTCTGGGATTGATTTGTGATGTCTGCCACAGGTGCGAGAAAGGATGAGAGGTAGCACTTTGGCAACATAGTTACCTTCCCTGCACCTTAAACATTTTTCTTATCTTCAGTTATCACAGTGAAGGACAAACAGTTAAAAATATTTAAAATCTTGGTAAGCTAAGCAAAAAGAGACGCTTTTAATATCCTCATTGCTTAAAAATTTATATTCCTGATCATTTTACTAAAACATGCCTATTCCAGAAAAAAATGACAAATATAAGAGAAAAAGATAAAAGTTCCCTATACTCCAGAGATAGCCACAATGGATATTCTGATACTTCCTTTCACACTTTTACTCTACACCATATGTATTCTTCCCCTAAATTTTTCTGAAGTTGAATTCATGATGATTTTCATTATTTTTTAATTAATACTAAAATATGTGTGTTATTGTGTCTTTTGATTTTTTATTTTATTTTATTTTTTAAGATTTATTTATTTATTTATTTATTTATTTATTTATTTATTTGGGGGAGAGAGAGAGCATGAGCAGAGGGGATAGAGGGAGAAGGAGAGAGAAACTCAAGCAGACCATGCTCTGCGTGGAGCCCGACATGGGACTCCATCTCATGACCTGAGGTTACAACCTAAGCCAAAACCAAGAGTCCGTCACTCAACTGACTGTACCACCCAGTTACCCCTTATCCATGTCTTTAAACATATTTATAAGCATTGTTAGTTCAGGGTATAATGATATACCATACTATGGATGTGTTAACATTTATTTAATAAATATTCTGTTGTTGGACACTTGTTTTTTTTCTAGTTGTTTTTTTAATTGCTATTGTTATGTGATGAATAACTTACACATAAATTTTCTTTCATATGCAGGATGATTTTTCTAGAATTAAACTTTTTAGTGGGGCAATGACTAACTCAATGGTTCTGAAAATTATTAAGTCCTTTGACACATATTATTAGATTTCTTTCAGAAAAACGACTCTAGATCATATTTCTATCAGAAAGGAATATGAAGGCCAGTTTCTCTAATGTTCATCAAGAATGGAAATTTAAAGGATTGCTACTTTTATAAGCAGAAGAATAGTGCCTTGTTTTAAAATTTGTTAGTGAGACTATTTAAATATGATTTCAGTTATTTGTATATTTTTCTTGCATGAATTGTCTGTTCCTATGCTTCATCCATCTTTCTTTGGGGAATTTTTTGTCTGTTTTTCTTTGTATAAACTCTTTAGATTATATTAACCTTTATATCAAGATTACTATATTTGTTACAAATATTCCCCTACCCACTCTATTGTTTGACTTCTGTGTCAATATATATATATGCATATATTTCTGTGTGTTTACTTCAAGACATTTTAATGTTTTTGGTCAAATCCTTTCTTTTTCTTTTGGAATTTATCCCATTGCTTTTAAGGTCAGTCATTTCTTTTTTATCTTAATCATATATGAAAATGATTCATTTATATACACATTTATAGACAGAGAGGCTTTCATTTTAATCATATAAATAGGATGAAGATCGATTAAAGATATATATCTCATATATATATATAATATAGCTACATATATATAGTTTCTTCTATCTTTTTAAGGATTTCTTTTGATATTTAGCATCTGAAGTTTATTTATGGAACTAGGTAAAAGACTACTATTTTTTATCTCAAATATGCAACCAGTTTTCCTGGTGGTTTTATTACTTAATTCTGTTCTCTTTCCCTGACACGGTGCCATCACATATGGTATTCTTCTACTTAATAGAGTTTGTTTGTGGGTTAGCTGCTCCTTTGCTTTTTTTGTGAGTATCCATAGTAGTTATTAATGTTGTCCACCAATATTTCTGGCTCACTGGCTTTCAGGAATGTGGTTCGATTACATTACCTGGCAGCCATACTCCTTATGTGTGAATGGAGTCATTTGACTCGCTCTGGCCAATGAAATATGAGGAGATGTGAGGTGCCTCTTTTCTGGGCTGGAAACTTTACTTGCCAGTGGGAGACATTCCAGAACTCTGTTCTTCTCCATCACTGATTCCATCAGCCTGGGTAAGGAGAAGTGGAGCTCAACCTCGAGTGTCAACCTCCAATGGGCATGCCTCAGAAAGATACAAATTTTTGTTTCTAAGACACTCATATTTTGAGGTTGTTTGTTTAGTACAGCAGAAGCTAGTCTGTGCTGACTGAGACATAGTCCACTGTTTCAATTATAGTATCCCTAATGCATTTTAATATGTGGTCAAGTCAACCAGTCCTGCTGCTTCCCCACCACCTCAAAATATGTTCTGGATAATTTTATCTATCTGTTCTTCCAGAAAACTTTTGACTTATTGCATCAGTGCTCTCCAAGGTGAATCTCAGTGGGATTTGGTTTAAATTGTATATATTATTAAACTTAGAAATAATTCACATCCACCCAACATTTCGTCTTCCCATCCAGAACCGTGGCATGTTATTTGTTTTGTTCAAAAATCATTTTATGTATCTCCATAAAATATTTTTATATAGAGTTCTGTATACCTATTATAAACATTATTCTTAAGTATTTTACATGTATTGTTATTTTGTGTCTGAGGTCAATATATGAATACTATTCTCTAACTAGTTTCTGCTGCTATTTAAGAAAGCCTTTTATTTTACACATTTTTGTTATGAATTCTGCTACCTTACTAGATTTTCATTAAATTTTAATTTAATTACTTCTAATAATTTTTCAGTTCATTGTTTTGGATTATTTTTCAAAATCTTTATTTTTCAAATTGAAATTGTACACTCTAATTTAAACCAGTAATTTTTATTATGTCAAATAGAAACAATTGTGAATAAATCAAGTAAGACATAAATTATTTTTGCAATTATTAGTTTGGAACTATAATTTATACACTATTAGGTTTTCTCTCAAGTCATATTCTTTCCTTTTTAACTCTTTGTAGAGAATGGTATAATGAGCTCACATCTATCCATCTTCTAGCTTTAAAAATTTTCAACGTATGTCTCTCTTGTTTTATTTGTACTTGCCCAATGCCTATCCACTCTACATATACATGCACATACACGTGCACACACACAGACACACACATGCACTCTCACACACACACACACACACAGACATATTTCCACTAAATTTCTCTGAAGAAAATGCCACAAAATCATACCATTTTATTCACAACTATTTCATATATCTTAATTTTTAATCTAGATTATGGATTGTTCCTTCTTTAATTTAAATTTTCCAAATTATACATGTTATACTGAAAACCTGCTGTTGGCTCTCCCAACTTGGTTCTACCTTTCTTTTTAATTGGAATATACCTGTTCATGATAAGAAAAAAGGTTTTTGTTTTTTAAGTATTTAAGCAGTAGAGAGCGATATTCAATGCAAAGTGAATTGGTGTCTTTCTCCAGGTCCCAAGTACTCCTTCCTCAACCTCAAGCATGTCATATATATTTTTCTCATGGATATTCTAGGTAGACATCATGTCATCTGCAAAAAAAAAAAAAGTCTGATTAAAGCTAGAGCTTTCAGCATAATCAAGATTATACTGTTTGTCTCTAAGCAAGTTGAGAAATGCAGGATTCATATCCATTTGCTTTGATGCCAGAACACATGTTTTTAACTACTATTCCAGACTTTAACACAGTAAAGAAATATGCTTCTCTTTCCAGGTTACTAAGAACTGGATGTTGAAATTGATCCAATTCGTATTTGGCATCTACTGAAATGATTGGATGGCTTTGTCCTTTGATTTATCGATATAAAATTCTGTCTTAATAATGTTACTAATTTAAACCCATTGTTTAATTCCTGAGATAACTAATATTTGGAATCATATTTGGTTAGTTATATTTTAACATACTGCTGGTTTCAATTTGTTAGATTTTTTTTTTAATTTAGAAAACATTTACAAGCCCACATTTACAAGTGTGATTGGTTATGAATTTCTGTGTTATCTTTATCACATTTTGCTATACCATAAAATGAAACAAGAAGGTTTTTAACTTTCTCTAACTTTGGAAAGATAATTAGTATGGAAGTAATTGGACCCCCTGGAGGTGTGAAGGTATTCATAATAAGGCCGTCTAACTCTGAAGGTTTTTCAAAGGCAACTTTTTGATAGTTTTGAAATGTCTCTAATCAATTTTGGTCAATTCTGTTTTCTTAGAAATCGTCCACCTCACTGAGATTTTTCAGGCATATTTACTTAATATTTAGTTTAATTTGATTCCAAAGATAAATATGTGTTAATTTTAGAACAGTTGAAAAACATAGAAGAGCAAATTTAAAAAATGAAAATCACATGGGTTTCAAGTTCCTTTTCACATTTTGGTCTAGGAACATTCTGGCTGTCCAACTGGTTCCAGAATTTATTTAATGAAACATGAGACTGTCTTATTTTTCAAAAATGTAATTTAAGCACTGCATAATATTTTATGCTACGGATTTGCCCTAATTAATTTATCTAATTTCCTTTTGTTAGAAATTTATTAATTCTATATTTTCTTATGAATAATGCTAGAATATATACCTTGTGACAATGTATGTATACATGGTTATTTTCTGGGCATGTATTTTTAGAAATAGAGTTGGTAAGTCAAAGGTTATGAATTTTCTAAAGCTTTTTGGTCCTTATTTCCAAGCCAGCTTGTCTACACCTTTACCAACTCTGGCTATTACTTTTCAAATATCTATCTGGGAGTCTCTTTTTTATGATTATTCATATCAAACATTTTTTTCACACATGTATTGGGCATTTCTAGTTTTTATTCTCTGAGCTGCATTCTTTTCTCATTTTCTGTCAGGTGCTCATATTATCCTCATTCATTTAAATGATCTGTTAACTATATATATTGAAAATATTTTTCCTAGACTGTTGTTTGCTTTTGACTTTTAATTTCTTGGAAGTACAGACACTTTTCTTGTTTACACAGTCTAACTATTAATATTTTTCCTTTATGCTTTCCTCCTTTACTGTTATACTTAAAAAGGACTTCATTATTTCATTTCATATTATTTTGTTTTGTAATATTTTCATTTTAAACAGCTCTTATCTTGTTACATTCCCTTTCTCATTTCCAGTTTCATTTGAGTTTATGCTTGCTTTTCTTTTTATTTTTAAATTTGCTGGCATAAAGTCTGTTTTCTTGCAGTTTTACTGAGTCACCTTCCACATTTATACCATGTCTCTCTTTCTTAAGTCAACGTTCTTCTTCTTCTTTTTTTATATCTATTTAATTTTTTACCCAGCTTTCCTTTGGCTTATTTTGTTCTTCATTTGTTAAATGCTAGAAACAAACATTTAACTCATTTATTGTGATTCTTTCTTGTTTAAGAATAAAACAATTTATTGCTTTACATTTCTTTTCTCTAAGTGTAGCTCTGGCAGTGGTCCACGGGCTTCGACAGAGCATTGTTTTGTTCCCATTTTATTATTTTCTAAATAGTCTGTAACCGAAGGTTTTATTTCCCCTTTGACTCAATAACTATTTATGAGAATTTTTTTACTTATTTATTTATTATCCAAGTTTCTAGCCTTCTCTTTGTGGTTGTTAGAAATGTGTCCATTTGGTTTAGTTCTAACGGGGAATTTGGCCTGTAAATTTTTCTTTTTCATCAAGATTTTCTCGACGGTGCAGTACGTGGAAAGCGTTTGAAAACGTTCTCCTCACACATGAAAAAGTATTTATAGGGAACAAAGCTGGATATACTATATATCTTTAGTTTTAGTAACTGTATTATTCATGTTTTTCTCAGTTGATGTACTGAAGGCATCTGAGGGTCATTAACCTTCTGACAAATGCGTCTCTGTTGGATCCTCCCTATGGTTCCAAAACATTGAAATATTTGGAAGGTTCATACAACTTTGTGATATCTTCATTGGAGATTTTATTTTTTTTTATAAATTAATTTTTATTGGTGTTCAATTTACCAACATACAGAATAACACCCAGTGCTCATCCCGTCAAGTGTCCCCCTCCGTGCCCGTCACCCATTCACCCCCACCCCCCGCCCTCCTCCCCTTCCACCACCCCTAGTTCATTTCCCAGAGTTAGAAGTCTTTATGTTCTGTGTCCCTTTCTGATATCTCCCACACATTTCTTCTCCCTTCCCTTATATTCCCCTTCACTATTATTCATATTCCCCAAATGAGTGAGAACATACACTGTTTGTCCTTCTCCGATTGACTTACTTCACTCAGCATAATATTACTCAGCCATTAGAAACAACAAATACCCACCATTTGCTTCAACGTGGATGGAACTGGAGGGTTTCATTGGAGATTTTATTCTTGTCATAATGAAATGACACTCTTTAATCCTAAGACTTGGATTACCTTTTGCTTTCTTTTTGTATGAATTTGTCTCATGTAGTTGTTGTTTTTAATGCTTTTTTAGACTCCTTGGTCTCATATTTTATTGGCAAGGTTCATGGAAGTAGAACATAGTCTACAAATTTTACTTTCACTTCCATCTCTGAGTCTTTTATTTTTATTTTTTTATTTTTAAAAATCATGTATTTAAATTCTTGCCAACATAGAGTATAACACCCAGTGTCTGAGTCTTTAATAGAGAGATTTAAAGTCACTTACATATATGGTGGTTATGGAGCTATGGCTAGCTGGGGAGGGTCTAGGCTCACCAGGTAGATGATTCTGATATGTGCATTCACAGGCCTGAGGGATGCCTGGGGACACATTCCATCACAGGAAGAGCCAAGAGCCATTGTGGAAGAACTGCCCACAGCAAATCCCTAGAGGTTGGGGAGGGGAAAATGTTTTTTATTTAGGACAGAATGATCTCTCTTACTTATGAGCTTCCCTATTGTAGTCCACTCTGGGGTCCTATGTGATAGAAAGAGATGGAGAGATGGGATAAGGATGGGAAAGAGGGAGAGGGAGGGGAAGAGAGAGAGGAGAGCCAGAAGATGTGGTTAACACTGCTACCAGCTTGGGGGGTGGCGGTGGGGGGGCACAACTTCTCAGGCAGTGTTGTCATAGAGCCCATCTAACACATGTCACCCAAAAGAGAAAAGGCAAACCTTCTCCCACCTTTGCCACACCTACCATGTAGCTCAGGGACCCGAAGGACCACCGTGCCTGTGTGTATCTGTTGGTCTAGGGGGAGTAGCCGAAATGACAACTGGACCTGTGGGTACCTGAGTGGGGAGCATTGGAGCCCAGGGGATGTAATCTGGCAGTTGGTCGGACTTGATAAAGAGCTCACGAGGGATTCCCCAGGAGAATTCAACAAAAACCTGGCAACTTGAAGGGTACATTTTTGGAACCTAGGATCCTGCACATGGAGGCAAGAGAAACACATGGATAGTTATTATATCCAGCACCCTATTTGCACTTTCGGAGGTTGTGTTGCCTGGGGAACGTGGATTTATTTTCAGAACTAGCGTACATGTTTGCATTTCTTTCATTTTATTTTGTGTTTTCAATTTTAAATGATGTGTTCATTGATCTTCTGCTATAATCCCCACAGGTTTTTTTTTTTCTTTTTCCTGTTCTCTTCTTTTATGGTTTGGAAAGTTTTCATTTTTTCTTCCTATCTTTCTTGAAAACAAATTTAAGTTTTTACTGTTGAACTTTCAAGAAAGAGCTCTACCTTGTATTTGAACCACAGGCTCCCAAGGGGTTCAGACAAGTCTGGAGAGCTTAAGGGAGGCCTCTGCCAGGAGTCTATTTTCATGAGGGACTGAGGGGTTTCCTGGGGAAAAAGAATTACTTTCTCCACATTTATCATCTTCCTTGCATCATTTTTTCTCTAGGATTCTCCTAAGGGAAGAGCAAGTCACACATAATGAACTGTGGCAGCTTTAAGACGTCCATGAGTTTTGACACCCCTCCCATTGAGAACTGGAGTTCCATGATTTCTGCTCTTGGATATTGGTGGGCTCTGTGACTGCTTGACCAGTAGAATATGGTGTAAGATTTTCTGTGCCAGTTTCTGAGCCCAGGCAACTTTTACTTCCTGTCTCTTGGAACACTTGCTCTTGGTACCCTAAGCTGCCATGTAGGAAGTGTGACTTCCTTGTTCCACGTGGAGAAGCCCTGAGCTACATGGACAGTGAAAGGGACCCCACTGAGTCCAGCCCCCTAGCCTTTCACTGGGGTGCCAGTGTGGGAGTGGAGAGGCATTTTGGAAATGAATCCTCCAGCTCAACTGACACCATGTGACTCAGAGATGAACCGTCCAGCTGAGCTCTGCCTAAATCCCTTCTCTCAGGATCCTGAGCAAGATGAAGTGATTTTTGAAGCCACTTAATTTGGGGATTGTTGGATATCTCACAATAGATAACCAATACTCAACTTTGGACATTAGAAAGAACTAATGACTTTGAGGGGTTATAGCCATTCATTTCACTTCTAGCCCAGCCCTGCCTGGACTGGTTGGTATCTAAGTACTACGGAAAGCAATACAACCCAGAGAAATCTGTTTTTATGGCAAACTATTTAGCTTATAGGGACTTAAGCACTATCATACCCACTAACAAATTGTAACAAAAAAATAGAGGGGCGACTGGGTGACTCAGTCACTTTAGCATCCGGCTCTTGATTTTCGCTCAGATCATGATCCCAGGGTTGCAGGATTGAGCCCCGTGGCAGGCTCTATGCTCAGTGAGGAGATGGCTTGTCCCTCTCCCTCTACTGCTCCCCTTGCTCTCTCTGTCTCAAATAAATAAATAAATACAATCTTAAAAAAAATTAGAGAGACAGCTTCCTTCACCTGTCCTGTATTTTCTCCACATTTATTATCTTCCTTGATGCACTTTCAACTAATTTTTCCTTTCTTCTACCTTCTGGAGAGTTTCTCTAACCTGTCCTCTATCCCTTGATGATCATGCATCAATCCTTCTCTTTCTTGTATGAAATCTGGATTTTGATTTTGCTATTGCATTTCCATTCCCTTAATGATCTTCATGATCTCATTTGTATTTATTGGCATCTCATTCTGTTGATATGACATATATTCCTCTTGGAGCTTGGTATGCTAGTTTCATGGAGATTGTATCTTAGTGGATGCTCTAAAGAGTACCCAACAATTCTCTAGAATCCTTTTCATGGATTGTGTTTTCAAAGTCCTGCTCCTCCTCCGCATCTTCAGAATATTATTTTTGTTCCCTTCTCAGTAGGTTTGGTCACCTGCAATGTTGACTTTTCCCCCCTGTTTCTTGGGAAAGCTCTCCCCAGGCCAAGGAGATGCTGGATATCTTTATCCATTTCTCTGTTCATCAGTACCCTGGTCAAATGCCATTCCCTGTCCAAGCTGAATGACACATTGGTGTGCTCAATTTCTTTCTGACTCAGTTTATGTCACAACTCTAGCTGACTTTCATCAATTAGGGGTCCAATGAGTCAAGATAGGGATATCTTCTCCACTGAGTTCTCTCTCCTGGTCTGCATGTTTGCAGGGCTCTTCCTGTCTCCACATCCTTCCCCCAGCCACACTAGGAGCTTCATTTGAGCAGTAGATATCAAATGCTAGTGCTGGAGAAACAGTTAAGGACACAGTTACTTGCTGAGTAAATGAAGACACTTCCTCTGTAGAGTAAGTATAAGAGCTGATGACAAGCAAATTCTATTCCTTTCTCTCTCCTAACATAATAATAAATCTTTATCATGGGTGAAGGTTCTAGATGCTCTTGTGAGCACCATTCTGTTCACCAATACCAAGCAGATCATTCTAGGCCACTTTGCCATGCCTTTACTCATGCTGTGCCCTCTGCCTAGAATGCCTTTCATGCCCTTGTCCATGATGCAGTACCCTTAGCAAAGTCCTGCTAATCTTTCAAGGTCTCTTTAAATGTTGTCCTTTTCCCTCTTTAGTCTTTGGTCCTATTTCTTCATCCATGCTCTGTACACCTATAGCATCTGCCTTGGTTTTATGGAGTTTATTATATTTTCTATTTTATTTTATTTTATTTTATTTTATTTCTTAATTTTTAAAAAATATTTATTTATTTCGGGGGCGAGGGGCAGTGGGAGAGGGAGAGGGAGAGAGAATCTCAAGCATTCTCCTCCAACTGGGCACTCCATCTCATGGCCTGAGCCAAATCAAGAGTTGGTTGCTCAATTGACTGAGCCACCTAAACACCCTTATTTTATTATTTACCCTTATTTTATTATTTTTTAAAGTAATCTCGACACCCATCATGGAACTTGAAATCCCAACTTTCCTATTTTATTTTTTGAGACTAATCTAGGCACCCAGTATGGGGTTCAAAATCCCAACTTGCTGATCGAGTCACATGTTCTACCAAATAAGCCAACTAGGTGCCCCCATATTATCTGCTTTAACTATCATTTAGTTGCCACTCATTGCTGCAAAAGATGGTAAGTTCCTCAAAAGAAAAGGGTAGGCCTTATTCTCTCATATTTCTCCACCCTTGGCCTGATGCAAGGCATGGCCCAGTGCCTGACATATAGTAGGTCAAATAAATGTTTGTCGAAGGGGTTGGTGTGGCTCTGGTGGGATCTTGCAATTGACTGAATGGCCCAAGGCCTCTTGTTATCTTGGGATCAGAATTAGGTCTCAGATCAAAAAGTCCCAAGTGTCATAAGACCAGGCCTTATTGCGCCTGTTGGTAGTCTACTGATGTGAAGGATGGCACTGGCTCACAAAGGCCATGAAGGTCCTACCTCCCCCTTTGGATGACTCCTTAGATGTGGTCTCTTTAGCAATATCAGTTGGTATGCTTGGGGAAAGAGCCTAGTGAATCATGGAAGGCCTCCAGTGCTGCACTCCAGAGTTTGCATAGGCTAGGAACATACCACTCACAGGTTGTGTGCCTCTGGTCATATTTATTCACCTCACTATTCCCCAGCCCATCTGTAACATGGGAATAATAACAGTACTTAACCTGTTGGGTTGTCATGGAGATGAAACAAATTACTATAAGTGAATCACGGAGCATGCTGCTGGCTCATCGTAAGCCCTACATAAGCGTTGCAATTCTTGTTATCCTTGTTAATGAAGATTCATTGGTATTATTTGCCTGTGTTGAGAAGGATTCTGAGGACTTGTCTGGGCTTAGCTAGAAAAAAGTATGCTGTCTAGTGTGTAAGAGGTGGTGGCCCATATGCCAAGTATTTGCCGATCTTGTTGTAGGCACTAAAAAACTGAAAAGTCTTTATTTTAGCAGGGCACTGTGGGAATGGTGCAGATCTGGTGGCTTCTAGACAATCTCTGGAATTTAGTTCCAAAGAGAGGCCAAAGAAATTCCTAATCTCTCATAGTAGAAATGATGGAGTGTGCATGCACGAACACACTGAACACACATCACACATGCATGGACAGCACAAGAGGATGGAGACAGCACCCACCTTCTCTGTGGCCAAGTAAAGGGTTAAGAACCTAGAGAGGCTCCTGGGCCCATTTTGCATATGAGCATTTCCATGTTAATAGAACATTTAAAGGAAAATGCTCTCTGTCAATTGATTGTATAAATATTTCATCCGGAGTAAGTGGCAGCAATGAAGGTCTCTGGAAGACTTTCCCTGAGAGCAGTGTGAAGGATAAAATTAGGGCGTTATTGTAGAAGAAATAAGACACAACGGGGAGTTACAAACACTTGATCCAAAGTGTAAAAAATGGTCCCCTTGCCTCCGTGCAGCCTGGAGCCTGGGCCGATTAAATCCATAATGGAATGAGTAAGTTTGGGCCGCATAAATTTGTCTCCCTTCCCCAGGAATCCTGCCCGCCGCCTGGCTAGATTAATGGCCAGGAGCCTCGCACATAATGAAGTGCGCTACCCTGGCACCCGTTCATGAATTTATTATGGTGTCCACAATTGGGCTGGATGGCGGAGACATCTTTATAAATCCTGCATTTAGCGCTGCCGAGATGAGCACTTCACTCCTAATGGCGAGCCTGATTTATCACCAGGGGCCCTGCTCCTCAGCCAGGCCCCTCCCCAGCACTTCTCGAAGGAAATACAGGTCATCTTGCTGATGGAAATGAAATGTGAAGGTAATTAGAGGATGCCAAATGGAGATGGGAAAGGGGGCACCATGGACATTTTAAATATGTTGGTCATCTTTTTCCTTGGAGCAATTATATCAGGCTGATTTATTTTTACAGTTTATAATCACTTAACTACCTGTGGCTAGGGATTTTTTTCTTTAACCTCAAGCTTTGGAACAAGAGACAGCCTTTTGATTTCTCTTTCTTAGGATGGCATAAGGGGAATTCATTCTGCATGCCTCAGGCTCTGAGTTCCTGTGCAGTCTCATAGTCAATGCAACTGGCTGCTGGGAAAGGTCCTGGTCAGTCCATCTCTGGGGTACTGTTGTGTGTGTGTCCTTGGCAGGTGTCAGGACCCATCTCCGAGGAGGATGCAAAATTACATACTTTTCCCAGAAGGTCACAGGGGCTGGCCCACCACAGGTGGAAGAACAGAATGATGAAGAGTCACATCTGATGGACACAGACTCTAATCCTGGCTCCTCCACTTTCCAGCTGGCTGACTCTGAATGTCTTGCTTCACTTTTCTGAGCCTCAGTTTTCCCGTCCATAAAATAGGTATATCAGTATGTCCCTTAGGTTGTCGTGAAGATTACATGAGAAAATGTTTGCAAACTCTCAACATAGTGCCTATTGCATAGTAATCACTCAGAAATTTTAGAATTGTAAACCCTGAAGAGTTTACAGGGCCACCACACTGTAACTTGGTCAGCCCATATTTAATGTAAATCTGACTGTGGACACTGTGAATTTAGACTTAAGGCTTTACCCTGCCACCTTGGCCACTTTTTTAGTGGGAAAAGTAGTGCATTACAGACGATTTTAGTACAGAGCTGCAGAAATGGTAAGAATATGACAAGAGTGTGATGGAGGAGTCCTAAACTCCAAAGGTGGTTCTAGAAGTGCTGAATCAGGAAGGGCTTCCTGAAGAGGAGGAATCTTACTTATTAAGCATGAATTACAGTTTATATGGCACTTTCAGGTGGAGTAATTTTATTTTTTTATAACAATCTTGTGGTATTGACAGTTGACAGGTGAGGAGGTGGGGAGCAAAGAAGCAAAGTGGCTTCCAGGAGACAGCCCAGAATACCAGTGACAGCACTGGACTCAGGGGCTACCAAGATGGATTTGAATTTTGGCAAAGCATTGGTTTAATACTAGTTGATGATGGCCTGATCACTGAATATCAAACATATTAACAGGCATACCCAATTCCCTTCTAATGTTAGTGAAATATAACTGTCTTAAGAGTTTGGTTGAGATGCACTTGGCTGGGTGACAAAATGTGTGTGTATGATGTGGTGCGTGTGTGTGTGTGTGTGTGTGTCTGTGTGTGTGTGTGTGTATGAATCTCCCCAGATGCTTTTAAGATTTTTCTCTCATCTTTGGCTTTCAATAGTTATTTTATGATGTGTTTTTCTCTGTATTTAATTCTGCTCGGGGCTCATGGTGCATCTTGAATATATCTCTTGATGTATTTTGCAGTTTTGCCACATTCTTAGCCACTATCTTTTAAAATATTGCTTTTTCTCTTCTCTCTGGTTATTTTCAAACTGGATATTTTCTACCCACATACTTTCCAGATCATCAATCCTCTTTTTAGCTGTGTCTAATCTGATAAATCCATTTATTAAGTTCTTAGTTTTAGCTATCATATGTTCTACCTTTAGAGTTTCTATCTGGCTTATTAAATACAGATTCTAGTTCTTTGGTTAAATTCCCTAGAACTAAAATTTCTTTCTAGAAAGTTCTATTTTTCTTTTTTAGGTTATTTATTTGACAGAGAGAGAGAACAAGCAAGGGGAGCATCAGAGGGAGAGGGAGAAGCAGGCTCCCCACTAAGTAGGGAGCCTGATGCAGGGCTTGATCCCAGGACCCCAGGATCATGACCTGAGCTGAAGGCAGACACTTAACTGACTGAACCACCAAGGCGCCCCCCTGTATTTCTTTAACATAGAATCACAGTCGCTTTAATGTTCACATTGGATAACTCTAATATCTGGATTGCCTGTGAGTCTGTCCAATTGATTTTTGTGTTCTTTTGGTCTTGCCTCCTGGTATGTCTTGCAATTTTTTAATTGAATTACCAAGTATTTGTATAAAAAAATTGTAGAGATTCTGGCTGCTGTTTTATTTTCTCAGGGAGTTTTGTTTCTGGAAGGCAATGAGAGCAGGTTCAGGTTGTTTTAATGCAATCGGGTACTGAGATGCCTTGACATTAGGTCTCAGCCTCTCCATTGCTACCACTTAAATGCTAGCAGATGGCCCAAGGGGAAAAATGGTGGAGAACTTCAAGCTCACCTTGATGAGTTCACTTCTCTTTGGGATCATGGTCCCTCAGGTCTCAGCTGCTTGGTATTTCTCTGAAGACTTCAAACAGAATTTTTAAAAATGTTTATCCAGTTTTTCTAGTTACTCTCAGTGGGAGGGTCATCTACTACAAACTCATAGCTGGGAGTGGAGGTCTGACATATGTTAATTATGATTTTGCAGTTCTCTTTTCATGTTTTGGTGCATATAATTTTTATTCTTGCCTAAATTTATTTTTATAGGCTCTTCAAGCTCATAGGCCTTGTGCTCTGTATCACCCAAATAAGACTGATAGTGAAAATAACAGTAAGTAATGTTTATTTAGTGTCTGCTGTATCCCAGAAATGATTCTGCTTTTACATATATTACCTTATTGGGACATCATTAACATCATTTTACAGATGAATACTGAGGCACAGAGAAAATGGTAGCTAGCCTCCAGGATGGCCCTAGATGCTCCCTGCCTCCTGGTTGTCACACCTTTGTGTAGTCACCTCCCACACTGTACCAGGCTTGATCTATATGACCAGTAAACTATGCCAGAGGTGACAGGATGCCACTGCCAAGATTAGGTTATAAAAGGCTCTTTGGCTTCTGTCTTGATTGTTTGCTCACATCCTCTCTCTTACATATCACTTGTTCTCTCTCAACCCCCTTGTTTTGGAAGAAGCCATCTGCCATGTCACAAGTAGTTCTATTTTACAGAGAGGCTCATGTGACCAAGAAATTACTGGAGCCTCTTGCCAGTGTCCAAGAGAGTGAGCTTGGAAGCACTGACACAATCCCCAGTCGAGCCTTTGGATGACTACAGCCTCGGGAGATCCTGAGCTGGAACCGCCCAGCTAAGTCACTGCTGGATTCCTGACTCTCAGAAACTGTATGACATAATGCATATCTGGGGTCTTCAGCTGCTAGATTTGGGGGTAATTTCTTATGCAGCAAAGGGTGATTAATCCAGAGAGGTTTAAAACTATTTACATGGACAGTATGGGACTGAGTGGGATTAATTGGACACAGCATGTAAAGTCTATTGTGGGAGAAAAAAAAGGCTACAGTCTGAAAATTTAAATTTAAACCCTTTAAATTTGAAAACAAGATTCTTTTGTTTATGAGGATTAACTTGTGGGAGGGAACTCATCATCCAGAGGCTGGGGGCTTTCTCATCAGACTTTTATTTTATTTCACACATCAGACTTTTCCTTACAAGAGGACAATCTAAGATCTAGTGAGAGTGACCCTCACCTGGCAGCCAACAATAAAACATTAAAGTTTTAAACTAGAATTGGATCTTTATCAAGAAAATACAGTGGGGGGCACCCAGAAATCTCAGGCCTCTGACTGTAAGAAACAAGCTTCTGTGAACACCCCGGATGAATTTGGAAGAAGATACTAAACCAAGTTGTGGCCAACACCCTGGTAAGAGCCTCATGATCCCCTGAGCATAGAACTCAGCTCTGCTGGATCCAGACTTTGGAGCCCTGGAAGCTGTGTGGTCATAAATATATGTTTGTGGTAGATGCTATGCAATAATCAAAAGCTAATACAAGGTTAAAATGCAACGTTTAAGCTTTAAAAGCCAATCAAGGATTATAGTAAGTTTCTTTTGATGGACTCCCTTCCCCATTTCAAAGTAGAAATGATGGCTGGGAATCACAAGTTTTATTTTATTCTTGCATCCAGCTTCATCCTGAATATTGTTGAGTATCAATAAGATCCAGATTCTTTTAGATATGTAGTTATAAAGAGCTCAATTTGCAAATTCTGGGTGCTTTTAATGATACAGAGCTGGAAGCAGAAGCTTAACTTCACGGTCTGTCCCAGAGTGATTTTGCTTGTCAGCCCAAGTTAATGATTTGGTGGCCCTGGGTGTATTAAATTTGGTATCCAGCATCTTGAGAGTTATAGGGATTTTAAAAAAAATCACTTTTAAAAATAGCTAAAACTATGTTTTAAAAATAATTTTAAATGAGATGTTTGGGAAATCTCTGAAGGATTTCTATGAAATTCAGGGCTTCAGAAGACACAGGCAAAATCCCAGACTTGGCAATTTCCCCAAGGACTTTTTAGCTGTGTTTCATATTGATTTGTAATTACTTTAGAGTATTTTGCCTTTTCTTTCACACTCCCTTAGAAGGTCATTAGATTACAAGAATCTCCACACACACACACGTGTGTGTGTATGTATCCATATGACATTATATATGTATGTATGTATATGAAGCATTATGTATGCATATATATGAGGCAGTGTGTGTGTGTGTGTGTGTGTGTGTGTTTGGCATTACTTATGTGTGTATATTTCTGGAAAGGGAGCCAAGGTCTGAGTAGGGGGTTGGAGCTAAGGGCACTGAGGGACACAGGCTAATGTGTGCCTCTATATAGAATAATTGAAGAATAATATACAATTATTTAAGAATTTAATACTTAATTTTTAAGTTTTTATTTAAGTTTACTGAATTCCTCTGCTGACTTTTCATTCTGTGTTTAGTAAGATCATCTCACCAAGGATGCCAAAGTGGTTTGGTTTCCATTAAGACTGCCCCCAGAAATCTGATTTCGGTTGCACAAAAGTACAGAGTCTGAGAATGGTTTTTCAACTCAGCAGTACTGACAGCTGGGGTCAGATGATGTCCTGTGCATTGTAGGATGTTCAGTAATATCTGTGGCCTCTACCCACAAGATTCCAGTAGCATCTACCCAAGCCCACTCCAGGTCATGACAATCAAAACTGTCTCCTGGGGCATAGACTGTCCAGTTGAGAACCTCTGCTCTAGAAGAAACCAAGCTTCAGGCATATAGCAGCTGTTTGGCAACAATTTTTCTTTTTTCTTAGGCTTCTGCCTCCCAGCACTCCGGGGTATTTGGAATCTTCAATCCTCTGCTGCAGACAGACTTTATAGAGCTCTAGACTATAGGAGAGATTCAATCCAGAAATTAGAAATCTTCTAGGGATCCCTGGGTGGCGCAGTGGTTTAGCGCCTGCCTTTGGTCCAGGGCGTGATCCTGGAGACCCGGGATCAAATCCCATGTCGGGCTCCCGGTGCATGGAGCCTGCTTCTCCCTCTGCCTATGTCTCTGCCTCTCTCTCTCTCTCTCTCTCTGTGACTATCATAAATAAATAAAAAATTAAAAAAAAATAGAAATCTTCTAAAACTCTTGTTTCAGAAATAGGAGGGACAGAGACCCAGAGAGGAGAAGGAGTTTCCACCAGAGAGTCAGGAACCCTTTCCTCGATTGACAAGCTCCCTTATCGCCTCTGTCTTTCTGTGCTTCTCACATACACTCCTCAGCCTCTCCTCTCACTGCAGCCTATGCGTGGTTTGGGGCTGACACAAAATCAAGGCAAGAAAGGAGGCGCTGTTCCACTGACTAATCAAATACACATAAAAGCTCTTTCTGAACTATAATTACGTTTGTTCGCTCCTTGGGTTGATTTATTTTTTATTTTAATTGTCAGCCCTGCTCCACCATGATGCTAATAGAAATGTTATTGCAGCCAATATGTGCTAAAATGATGTCTAAAGATTATTAATGAGAGCAATAAGAAGGTGTCTTCATAATAAGTCAGCATTAACGGAGTAATTCATTTTACCTGATGTAATTGGATTGTAGCGTTTCAATAGCCTGGGACTTCCTCCTAATTGGGATTAGCTACAGCTTCCTCCTTTTAGGAGAACATTTAACTCTTCCTCTTCTACTTTCCAATTTTTTTTATGCAGTAATTAAATGTGAACCGTTGGGCATTTCTGGAAAGGGAGCCAAGATCTGAGTAGATGGTGGGTGGTGAGAGGAAGAGATGGGGCCCAGGCCCCAGAGGGCCACCTGCTGGGAGAGTCCTCCCGCCCCCTCCCTTCCTCCTCGGTCCTCTCTCCCAGCTCCCCCTCCTGCTCCCTCCTCCCCACACTCAGCTTCCCCAGCTCTGCCTCTCCCTGGTCATCAGCCCTCTACTTCTTCAAGAACTAGTCGGGGATCTTAGCATAGAAGTGAGGCCAGAACCATGCTGGGAGAGACAAGATCTAGCCAGCAATTGCCTGAAACATGTGGCCTTGGAGAAGGAAACTTGTATCCACGTCCTCCTGGGTACCGAGACTCCGGTCCTGCACCCTGCACTGAATGTCTCCGATCCCCATGGAACAGCTTCAGAGTAGCCTCATTTGCCTGGTGAGGGAATCAGGGCCGGGCCACCAAGTCCACGCCAGCCATCCACCTGCCCTGCCCTGCCCGCCTTGCCCCGCTGCTCAGGGAGCCCAAATTCCCCAGATCATGGAACTCATAGTACAGGAAATTGTTTGGTGGTTTGATAGGTGCGGAGACGGAGAGTTTTTACCAGACAATTATCTATGACTCTTATGAGGGGAAAAAATGGGAACTAGTGCATCAAACCCTTTGCGTGCAAATTTATTTAAGTGAAGAAGTGAGTCAACAGAAGGAGGATCATTATGTAAACATGCCATAGAGGCACAAATACTGACTCTTGAGTGGAGGCCTCTGAAACATGGTACAGCCTGGTCTCTTTCACTGGATCCATCACGGCTCTCAGTTGGCAGGCAGCGGAAACCAATCGTGCCTGATTTAAGGAGGGGAATTATTGGAAGCGTATCCCTGATTAGGGCCACGTGCTCCTTTGTGCTGAGCACCAAGGTCAGGGATGAGGCCTCAAGGCCTCCCAGTGATGCCACGATGAGCAGCACAGCCAGTGGCAGTGATTCATCACGATAACAATCACCTTCTTCATCATCCTCATCTCAAAGGCAACCAACACTTATCGAGTGGTTACCCCGTGCCAGGCATGGAGCGCTTGACATGTGTTACCTTGTTGAATCTTTACGATCCTTCCCACACTTTTTTTTTTATCATCTTTACTGTGTCTACTGAGGCACAGAGATCACAAGCAAGTTGCCTAAGCTCGCAGCATTGTCGGGCAGCCTGCAGAGACAGGCTGGGATGGTAGCTCAGATCAGGGAGGCCAGGAGACAGCCAGGTTGTAGCTGGATCATGCCACAACCCCCGACCAGGGAGATGCCGCTACTAAAGGCCAGTCACCACTACAGCCCCATGGCCTCCACTGACACTTAGATCAGGATGTGGTGCCACTGCCAGACGCCTCTCTGCTCTATGTCCTACTTGGGATCACAAGCATCCCCCTCCAAAGATAGGCAAGAAATATCTGTTTGGATAGGCCTAGGTCATATGGTTACATCCGAGATGCAAGGGCAGCTGAGAAAGTGGGAAAGTGACTGGTTCTACAGTGGGCTATGGTCTCTGCCCCATGAGCATTGATAGTGAACAATTGGCAAACATGGGCGTTCTCAAACTTTTTGGTTTCAGGAGCCTGCTTCCCTTCAAAACTTATTATTGTTGAGGAGCCCAAAACTTTTTGTTTAGATAGGTTATTGATATTTACCAGGTTAGAAATTAAAAATAAGCAATATTTATTCATTCATTTACTTAAAAATAACAATAATGAAGCATGGCACAGCTTTACATTTTTGTAGATGTAAAATAGTCTCTGAGGAGGCTCCCTTGTATACTCATGAGAAAACGACAATAAAAAAAAAAGGCAGATGATGTTTCAGTATTTAGTATTTAGTGAAAACAAGGGGTAGGTTTTGGGAACCCCCAGCGGTTCCTTGACCTCTCTTTGAGAACCACTGTTCAGTGATCAGATAAAATCCAATACCTAGGTTGTGTCCTCTGCACTCATGACCTTCTTGAGGTTGAGCTCCTCCCGCCTCTTTGCCCCAAATGTGGGCAGGGCTTCTCTAGTATATAGCCCTGAAGCCCTTGGGAGCTGTCTGCAGAAAGCACCAGACAGAAGAAGAATTTTCCTGAGCTCTTGTCGTCCCATTAAAGCTGGGAAGATGCTCACTCATCATTCACTGTGGTCTTACTGTGTGCTGGGCACAGAGCACTAGGCTCTGGGGACAGAAAAATGGATATGGCATGGCTCATTTCCTCCAAGGTGACAAGTGTTCACACCTCCCGTTAAGTGCTCTAATTAAAGCAAAGGGTGCTGAGGACCTCAAGGAGGGAGCAGCTTGTTGTGCCTGGGTCAGGAGCCACAGGCTCCCTCAGTAGGAATGCTCTTTCCCAAGGCTCCCTTCAACCTCAGGGCGATAGAATGTCCCCCTCCACCCCAGACACCCTCATCCTCTCTGTATTCACCCTACACAGGATAGGCTGCTTAGGGATCACGTGTGACCCCACGTCAACCAGGTGAGGACAAGCAGGAAGAGCAGGAGACTCAATGCCGCAGGGAGCAGCCCTCAACCAATGACAGATGGGGAGTTGGTATCCCAGCCTCCTTGTCCTTGGGTGGGATGACTCTGAGGAGCATTCCCACGGTGTCCCTGGGGTCCTCAGAGGGTCATCTGCTCAGTTACACACTATCTGTGGCTTCTCTCCCTGCCCCGCCCTGCTTCCCCACTCCCCTGCTGGTACTTCCCAGGACCATCTTCCAAATAAATGATTTGCATTTGAACCCTTATCTCAGCATCTGCTTCTGGGGAAAGAGAAGATATGGTTTAATAGATTTTTCAAACTCTCCAGCATAGAATTCACCTCAGTTTAGCACAGCAGTTTTGTGTGATCATTTGTTTAATGTCTGTGTTCCCACGAGACTGTAAGTACCTTGGCGAGAGAACCGTGACTCTTTGTTCACTGTTGAATCATTAGTACTGAGCATGGGTTTTGGCACATGGTGGTCCCTTGGGAAAATATTTGTTGACTTGATTGAGTGGACAAATGATTGAATGGATGAAATCCTTCAAACTATTCTCCAGCTGTCCTAGAGAGTCCAGCCACCATTGTTCCAGAAACATTGCTTCTAGGGCAGAGGTTGGCAAACATTTTCTGTAAAGGATCAGAGGGTAAATATTTCAGGCTTTGGTGCTATACATCATGTGTCAACAAGCGGCATGCCTATGTCCCAATAAAACTTTATTGACAAAAACACATAGGCTGAATTTGGCCCGAGGGCCACAGTTGTTGACTTCTAGTCTAGGAGAAAGATGTTAATTATTCCATGTGTGCTATTATTTAAAGCATTGTGTTTGGTTCTCGTGGTGAACAGTTGTCCTCCTTCTGAGAACCCTCCCCAGGACCCTTCCCAGGCCCCTCCACCTTTCCCCTCACTCACTGTCCATAGCTCCTCTGAAGAGTGAGAGCAGAACACCTCAGGGCCTGGGGGCCGTGACTTTTCTCATGTCTGGTGACTGGTTGGTAACTGCAGCTACTGTTTTCATGGTCTGTTTGCTGGCCTGGGTCAGGGCCTGAGGTCCTCTCTTACTCACACAGCCAGTCCTGCCTTGGCTGTGCTGGTCTCTGGAACTCCGAATTCTGGCCACGTCCTCCATCTTGCCCTGCACGTGCGCGGCTCACTCTGAGCCTTCCAGGAGGAGGTCACTTTGTTTCTCCTGTCTTGGCAGCCTCATGGCAGGTCTGCCTCAATCAGCTTGGCAAACACCATGACGGGGGGCTTAAACATTGGAAGCTGGAAGTCCAAGGTCGAAGTGTTGGCAGGTTTGGTGTCTTCTGAGGCCTTGTTGCTTGGTTGGCAGGTGTCCACCTTCTTGTTTTGTCCTCACGCTGCTTCTCTCTGTGTGTGTAGATCCTTCGTGTCTCTCCGTGTCCCCAGATTTCCTCCCCTAATAAGAACACCTGTCACATTGGATTAGGACCCCACTGTTTGACATCATCTTAGTTTAATTATCTCTTTAAAGACCCTATCTCCAAATCAGCCACATTCTGAGCTACAGGCACTAGGATGTCAACAGACGCATTTTAGGGGTCACAGTTGAGCCCACAACAGGGACAGTTGGCTAAATTCCACATCCCCTGTTTGAAACTTTGGCTCCCAGTTGTGCCTGATGGGAGATAAAGGGATTCCGAATGCTAACTCGGATCTCTGCCCATCTAACTATACCGTGTGTTCATATTAATTCTACTGCATTACCCACCTCGGGACAGGGATGGCTCTGCTGAGTGATCTCTGACTTCCAAATAAGAATTGGAGCATCATTTCTCCCCGTTTCTCCTCTCCCCTCAACCCAACACCCTTAACGCTGGGATTTGGGTCCAGAGAGAGGAGTCCAGACACATCCTACTGTCTTCTATTCCAGAACAACATCGTGGATAATAGTGTCTGGAAGTAGTGAGTCTGGCTTCAAATCCAGCAAGATCTTTACACTTTCAGTGCTTTGGTTTCTTCTCTGCAACATGGGATGCTAATGGTAACTACCCCAAAGTTTGCTGTAAGAACAAAATTAATAAAACATGTTGAACTTTAGTATATCTGAATTAGTAGTTATAAGGACGTTTACTTACTGGCGCACAGTTAGCCCTCCATACATGTGACCATGAAGTATCCCGACTTCTGTCCTTCTGCCACTCACACTGGCCAGGACAAGAAGGGCTACCATTCCTCCCTCCTTATGTGCTCGGGGACCCCTCCTCCCTCCAACCTGTCTCCTGGCAGAGCGAAGCCTGGTTCTCCCCACTCTCCTAGGTCCATAATGGTATGGTGATGGCAGGAGAGCATGTTTAATGGAGGAGGAAGCATATGAAAATAGGTTGACTTAATTTTTTTAAAGATTTATTTATTTACTTTAGAAAGAGAGAGGGAGAGGGAATACTCAAGCAGACTCCCCAGTGAGCACAGAGCCCGACGTGAGGCTCAATCCCAGGACCCTGAGATCATGACCGGAGCCAAAATCAAGAGTTGGATGCTCAACCAACTGAGCCATCCAGACACTCCTAATTTAATATTTTTAAAAAATCATACCTAGGACGCCTGGGTGGCTCCGTGGTTGAGTGTCTGCCTTCAGCTCAGGTCATGATCCCGGGGTCCTGGGATAGAGTCCCATGTCGGGCTCCCTGCATGGAGCCTGCTTCTCCCTCTGCCTGTGTCTCTGCCTCTCTTTTTGTGTCTCTCATGAATAAATAAATATCTTAAAAAAATCATACCCATTATACACAAGTATGCCAGGCAGTGGACTAGCCATGAGAAGACAGACTTTGAACAAAAGGACATGGTTCCTACCTCCTAGAGTGCCTTGTGGAATGTTTTCAGAGCTGGAGACATGCCAGATAAAAGCTCAAATTCTGGCTCTGACCTTTAATACCTATGCATCCTCGGCCCATTGCTTTTCCTCTCTGAGCCTTGGTTTACTCACCTATATATTGGGATCATAGCAGAAGGCGCTCTGAGGGGTGAATAAGACAATGCATATAATAGAGATGAAATAATACTGTAAATAAGTTAAATAGATGAGGAGTCCGATCGTGTCGAGAGGCTGCTGCTGTGTCTGCCGTGCACAGAAGCACAGCGCCTGAGGGGCTCGGGGAGGGCCACGCAAGACGGATGCTAAAGTGCTGAATCAGGACCAGCAGCGCTGTCGCAAGGGAGAAAATTGGAACAAACCAAATGTCAGATCTCGCCTGGAAGTGAAGCCACTGCCCCAGGGAGATTAAATTCCTGCCCAGGAGCCAGGGGGAGCCGGGACGGCATCTTTGGGTCGCTGAGCACACAGAAGACAGAGGCCGCCTGTCTATCTTGGTCGTGTATTTAGGAAGAAAACCAGGAATTAGTGTTTGGGGCCATCGAGAAGCCAAGGAGAATTCCCCGCCAGGCCAACCCTGGGTTCTGTCCAAAAGCCACTTGCAAGGACAGCAGGGAAAACGTGGTGGTCACAAGCCAGGCTGCGGTGACAGAGGCTTTGCCTCCCTTCATTTTCCATTAGCCGGGAGCCTGGCTGCTGGGGGGCCGCCGGGGTCTGGGTCACGGGGAGTCTCCTGGCCTCCATCCCGAGGGGCTGGGGCAGGAGTCCGCAGTGTGGTTGGGAGCACACGCAAGGCAGTGGCCCTCCCCACGCGCCCCCCCCTTATTGCCACAGCTGTGCTGCTGCACCTCAGATTGTCCCACTATTGATCCCCCTCCCATAATGAACTGTAACAACAACTCCATTACTCTGTGCTCGCCCATTGGCTAAGGATAATATAAAATTAGCCAGCGTGCATGGGGCCTCTCAGGATCGATTTTCCTACTCAGATTACTTGTTACGAAAGAATAGAGCTGTCTCCCCCATAATTGAACAAGTTAACTCCTTGTCTCATAAAATGTAAGCCAGTATTGATTGGCTGTTGTGGCACACAGAGGGGGGCTGGGAGGGGAAGGGAGCGCCAGGGGGTGGGGATGGTCTCCCCCCACCATCCCTCCCTCATGACACTCCCCCCATTAGCTTCAGAGGTTGGGAGGCATCAAGCCTGAGGCCAGATCCTTGGTCTGAATGGTTACGGGGAGTGGGTCACCGAACCCCAGTTTGAATGCCCTCAGCCCCCGTCTTTCCCTCCCAAGGACATTTATATCTGTCAAACACTTGGGGCTTTGGATTCACACAGACCTGGGTTCAAATTGTGAATCTGCCAAATGATAATTGTGTGACCTTGGACCACGTCCCCAGTCCCTTTGAGCCTCTGCTTTTGGGGAGAGTAGCCTAACCACCCTAGAGGTTCTAAAGAGGATTTGAAGAGCTAACTCATACACAAGGCCAGGCACACAGGGCATAGGCACCCACAAATGGGCATGGCTAGTAGAGTTTTTGTGTTTCTTTTACTTTTTGTCAGCAATAGAAACCTATCACGGCAACACACGCCATAAAGGCACACACACGGTTTTCTGTTGGGTGGATAAGTGGAGCCTTTTAGGAGCGTGAGCAAAAAGTTCAGCGTCTGACCATCTTTCATGTGTGGTCAGAAGCCACAGGCGTCGTGACGGGCAGGATTACTCTGGCATGTTTTCCAATGGCACTGATGACTTGTCACTCCAGAAAGGAAGGGGCTCACCTCCTGGACCACATCTGCCCGCCCGCCCCAGCGGACCCCCACCCCTGCCCCAACCACCGCTGCTCCATCATCTCACACAGCCCTGCAGATGTGGCCAAGCAGACCACCTGCCCCCAGGAGAGGGCTCGTGTTCGCTGGGTTTGGGACCATTTCCCAAGGCTCACACATCAATCGGCAGTGAGCAACGTGTGCCCAGGAGAGTCCAGTCTTCAGAGCTATCATCTCCTACTGACGTTGGCTGGGATGTCAGCAAGGAGACAGGGGTGGGAGGCAGTGAAAATAAGACGTGAACAGCAGTCCAGGCTCCGGGTCCAGGCTCTTGACGTATGGTCAAGAAACTGTAGCCATCAATTCTGGTGTAGACAGAGCAACTTTTCCTTTAGCCAGGTGTGAGGCATAAGGCTCATTCTATGTCTGGGAAGAAGGATAAACTCACTGGGGAATCGCTTCTTTATTAGCCATGCAAATTGGGAATTCTTGCTCTAATAATAATATCATTAGTAGTAATATCAACGCTTACTCTGTGGGCTTCCTATAGGCCAGGCTCTGTTCTAAACACGAAGCTGGTTCCCCTTACAGAAATTTCCAGCAGCCCTTCCACGTAGGTGACATTACTGTTGTATCAGGTTGATCACCTTGATGAGACCTGCTCTGAGCCTATGCTACAGGAATGTTCCATACAGTGATTCGCACTGTACGCCTTGCGCGCAACTAGTTAGCATTGGGACTGGGGTCTGATCCCTGGAAGGCCAGCCTCCAAAGCCCCTGCTCGAGGCTCCTTCGTTGCATCTCCCTGGTGTGAAAATTAAGACCGGCGAGAGTTAATATTTAGGGCTCGAACTGATGGCAGGGCCCTTGCCTGAAGTTTGGGGATTGCTTTTGGTGCTTATGTTGTAGGAGCCAAGGAGTTTGTTCGGCTACAGTGGGAGCAACGTGCTCTAACGCAGCAGCGTGGGAATTCGTGATATGAAGGTGTAAATTCAAGTGTTACTTCTGTCTTTTGACTGGCTGTGTGGCCTTGGGGAAATCACTTGATTTCTCTGGGCTTTGGTTTCCTTACCTGTAAAATGCGATAGAATAATTTGGGTCCCAGGGGTGACAGAAAATTGAATGAAATAAAGTACCTAGAAAAACTATAAGAACATCTCAGAAGCATTCATGCTGTTACATCATAATGCACCCAGGCCTAACAATGATCCTACCACGAGACCAGCCACAGACCCACGGGTCTCCCAGGGGATGCTGAAATACGTAAATATTGTACGACTCTGCGCTTCATATTCAAGGCACCCCCTTCTCTGCTCGCCTTTCCTAATGAGTGCTTGTATGTCTAGGCAGGCGCCATGCATGTTGGAGAGAAGGCAGCAGGAGCTTGGACTCTGCCTGTCTCCTCCTTTCCCCCCACCCATTAACCGAGTGAACTGGTACAGTCCCCTTCCCCATTCTCAGCTCTGGCTGCCCCCAGTGTGAGAAGGTGGGGCTGGAGAGGGGCTCCTGCACAGGCCATCCAGCCTTAAACTTCGGCTGCTTTTTTTGTGCACAGACTAGCAGCAGGCACCTTTCCTTGGTGCCCTCTGGTTTTGCTATTGTCCCAAAACACTTAAATCAGACTCAGGGTCATGGTCTCATCTTGCTCCTTCCAGTCTTCCTATCTTAGGAAGTAAGATTATCACCCAGGCTTACGTCTAGGGGGCCACTCTGACCCACTGTCTCTCTTCTTCCTCATCCAGTCCACCAGTGTTCTGTTCATCTCCGTGTCATTTCTCAACTCTGTTCACAGTTTACCATCTCTACTGCATCTTCCTTGGAAATTCTTAAAATAATCATAAACTTACAGAAAAGTTGCAAAAATAATGCTGAGAGTTATGTATATCCTTCACTCCGCTTCTTCTTATGAACATAGCACAGACTCCCACGTTTCTATCCTGGACACCTACGTGCTCACTGGTGTCCCCGCTCCATGCTTATCCCTGTGATCCACTCTCTGTGGGACAAACGCATTGCCTTTTCTTGTAATCTCCAAAGACTTCATTGCACACTTTTGCTCTGCATTTTCATTATGAAAGTTATACATAGTTAATTCAAGCAGGGTAAGATGGCACACAATGGAAAGTAGGTCTCTCTCCCATTCCTGATCTTTCTCCAGAGGCAACTAGCCCTACATTGCATGTGATATTCCCAGACGTTTTCTGCACATAGGCAAGCTTGTGTGGGTGAATAGTTTTAAAAATATCCAGTGTATGATACATGTTTTGTACTTTGTTTTTTAAAGCTCTATTTAAAAAACAATTTTGGGGATGCCTGGATGGCTTAATCGGTTGAGCACCAGACTCTTGATTTCAGCTCAGGTCATGATTTCAGGGTCATGAGATAGAGTCCTGTGTCGGCTTCGTGCTCTGTGGGGAGTCTGCTTGAGATTCTCTCTCCTTCTCCCTCAGCCCCTCCTCCTGCTCTTGTGCTCACACTCTTTCTAAAAAATAATAGTAATAATAATATTATTATAATATTAATGATATAATATAGTAATAATATAATATATTATTACTTATTATTATTAATATTATAATATTATTATTACTATTATTTTTGGGCTTAAAGAAAAGTTATCAAAATAGTACAAGTTTACACAGACCCTTCCTCCAGCTTCCTCTATGTTAACTGCTTCTAGAGTCACAGTAAGTGATCAAAACTAGGAAATTAATATTAACACAAAACTATCAATGAAACGACAGCCCTTATTCAAATTTGATTAGTTTTTCTCCTGATATTACAACATCAATGTTCCAGGATTCAATTCAAGATACCACATGGCATCTAGGGTTTTTAAGTTTCCTACTGGTGACAATTCCTCAGTCTTTTATGACGTTGGAAGTGCGCTGGTCTGGCATCATGTGGAATGTCTATTAGTTTGGATTCGTCTAATGTTTTCTCACGATTGGATTAAGATCATGCAAATTTGAGGCACAGATACTGCATTAGTGATGCTGTGTCCTTCTCAATGTGATATATCAGGGCGTGTGTGGTGTTAACACAATGCTCCCTAATGATATCAAACAAAGGTCTCATGTTTTAACAACATGCCACTTTCCTCCAGTGGCTTCTCATTATACTTCAGAACAAGTCCCAAGTCCTCAGCAAGATCCACCAGGGCCTGTATGATAGGCCTGTCTGCCCTTGTCTGGACCCCTGCATGCTACCTTGCCCATACTCAAGACAGCCGGCCTTTTTGTGGTCCAGAAACAAGCTAAGATCTTTTCTCTGAGGTCCTTGCATTTGCTAGTTCCTTTGCAAAGTGTTCTTCCTTGAGGCTGACTTTTCTTCATTTGGGATTTGAGTCTAATTGTCACCTCTTCCAAGAAGTCCTCCCTGATTCTGCAGGCACTCAAGTACCACCCAGTTCTCTCTGCCACAGTATTCTGTTCTATTATTTTCACAGATTTATCACAACCCAAAGCACTTCCTTATTTATGTTTTTATTAGCTTACGCTCTAGGATGTGAGCTTCCAGAAGACCTCTCCCTGGTCGGCCTTGTTCATTTACCTCTACATTCTAGGGCTTTGCTGTAAAGGAAGATGTGTTGGACACTGAGCCCACAGGGTGTGAGAGATTACGGGAGGGCCAGTGGTCAGGGTCCCCCCCCAAAACGGGGCAACATCTTTTCAGGAAGCTGATTGGGACCAACAAAATAGTGAAATTGTGATGACTCATATCAGTCACTTAGCTACTCTGCCTGGACTCACAGATGGTGCTGCTCAGCAGATGCTCCAGGCTGAACTTGGTCTAAGAAACCTTTCGAGTTACTTGGCTTTAAAAACCCCGTACCAGCTCTTTTCCCCAAGGGCTCCATCCTGTAGACCCTCGGCTCTTATGTTGGGTTGGGTCCCCCTGACGTGCCTACCAGTAAGCTCAGCTCAGCCCTCACTAGGTCTCAGAGCTGTGATTTTTCCTTTGTCGATCTCCAGTGCCTGGCATGGAGAAATGCTTCATAAGTGTTTGTAGGAAGCAAGAACCAAAGGGAGGGAAGGAGAAAAGAAGGATGGGAGGATTGGAGGAAGAGATGGAGGGAGTGAGAAGTTGCCTGGTGCGCTGCGGCTGTAGGAGACCAGAACCTGACCCCAGCCCTTAGCCTAGATGTTGGCTGAGGCCTGAGTCTACAGCAGTTGGGCTTTTTTTTTTTCCTTTTTAAAGATTTACTTATTTATTTGTGGGGGGAGGGGTAAAGGGAGAGGAAGAGAGAGTCTTAAGTAGACTCTTTGCTAAGTGCGGGGCCCAATGCATGCTTCGATCTCATGACCCTGAGAACATGACCTCAGCCAAACCAAGTGTTGTATTCTTAACCTGCTGCACCACCCAGGTGCCCCACAATTGAGCTTTTTTAACTGATTGGGCTCCTCAGGTTCTTGCTACGGATCTAAACAACCACATTTACTCCTTTTGGACAACACTCTGTATACTCTTACGCTTGATTTCTTTATGCAACTAACTCATTTTAAAGAATACAAGTAAGATGCCTATTGTAGGAAAAGCTGGAAGACAAACCAAAGGAAAATGAAATTATCCACAAACCCCCACTCTCACTCTTCTGATGACCATTGTTGTTTATTTTGTGGTTTATTATTCCAGAGTATTTTTCTGTTTGGATGAAATACACTCACATACACATACACGCATTTAACCTAAACAGGACAATATTGTTCATTCTATTTTGTGACCTTCTTTTTTACTCAGTGTTACTCTTTGGACATCTTTCCTTGTCAGTGGATATACATTCTATTTTTTTAAATTTTTATTTATTTATGATAGTCACAGAGAGAGAGAGAGGGAGAGAGGGAGAGAGAGAGAGAGAGAGAGAGAGAGAGAGGCAGAGACATAGGCAGAGGGAGAAGCAGGCTCCATGCACCGGGAGCCCGACGTGGGATTCAATCCCGGGTCTCCAGGATCGTGCCCTGGGCCAAAGGCAGGCGCTAAACCGCTGCGCCACCCAGGGATCCCTGGATATACATTCTAAATCAACTTTTGTAAAATCTACACACAGTGGCGTTTTTAAAACCACAGCTTATGACTCTTTAGTGAGTAAGAAAATGAATTTAGTGAGTCAAGATCAATATTTAAAATAAACGAGGCAGAAAAGAATAGCACTAGATGGAATAGAAAAATCCTATGTATTGCATTAGGGAAGATAAGAATCTGTATCAAGATTCCGTGTGATCAAACATACTGGTGTATACTGGGTTGTAATAGAATATATACTCATGTGAATTCTAGTCAAAAGAGTTTGAAAACTCCTACTCTCCATGGGATTTATCAGAATCTATTGAACACATTCCCTATTCTTGAAGATTTTTGTTGTTTGTACATTGAATTTCACATATTTGTCTAATTACTTCCTTAGGATTTCTAATGGAACTGGAGTGGGTCATAAGATCATATCCATTTTTACTGCGTCTTCCAGAAAGAATGAGCCAACATCTACTCCTACTAGCTGGGTATGCCTGTTTACTTACACTCTGACCAATACTAGGTTTTATGATCTTTTAACACTTGCCAACCTAAGATTATTAAGGGTAGAAACTATCATGCTTTGCAGTATGCTATGCTACAGGCTCTATGTGAAGTGCATTATTAGAACATTATGTCCTTGGATTTTATTTTCACCTTCTGAAATGAGTGCTATTCTCTCAGCTTTGCAGATGACGAAGCTGAGCCTACCAAAGGTAAAAATCATGGCAAAGGGAGGATTTGAATTCCTGCCTGGCTGCGATGACAATGTGCACCCTTTACTGTTGTTCTTAGTGGTGCCTTTCATTGTCATGGTTCATTATGTAGTCCATACCCAGAAAGACTGGAATCTTCCATACGTTTATCACATAGCACTAATTAGAAATACCTTCAGATACATTTTGATGATTCTCCAAAGTACTTATGTTGTATCATCTGGGATTCAGAGCCCAGAGTTTGTCCCAGGATATATATATATTCATACATATAATATATATATATTAAATAGGGTTGTGGTGTATTTGCCACGGATGCTTCTGGGTGATATGAGAAGCCACAGTATAAGCAAGACAATATCTTTCTGAAGCCTTCATTTAATTGAACAGTTTGAGGGGAAATGTTATTTTTATATTAAATGATCACTGATTTACCATGGAGTATACTATTTTTAAAGTTAAAACACAAAACATCAAAGAAACGTTATCATGCCACAGCAGGTGCACCAGTCAGTATAGGCTCTGTTTGTGGTAACAAACAATTCCAAAATTTCAGTGGCTTAAAACAACTGATGTTTGTTTCTCTGTGATACAACATGTCTATCGCCTGTTATTTGGGGCTCTGCTCTGTTGGATGCTCACACCAGGATCCAGGAGCAGCTCCACTGGGAGTGGCACTTGTCACTGTGGGTAAGAAGAAAAGTGTTCTGGGGAGAGATGTCTCATGCCAGCAATTAAATGCTAAGCCCAGAAGTGACTTGTGTGACTTCTGCTTATAACTCTTTGGCCAGGACCAGTCCCATTGTCCCATCTGGCCACAAAGGAATAGAAAGAGCAATCCTACCATATAATAAAATGTAAAGGGATCCCTGGGTGGCGCAGCGGTTTGGCGTCTGCCTTTGGCCCAGGGCACGATCCTGGAGATCCGGGATCGAATCCCACATCGGGCTCCCGGTGCATGGAGCCTGCTTCTCCCTCTGCCTGTGTCTCTGCCTCTCTCTCTCTCTCTCTCTCTGTGACTATCATAAATAAATTTAAAAAAAAATTAAAAAAAATAAATGTAAAGAGCCAGAAATATTTGGGGAATGGCATAATAGCTACTGTGATTGTTTGGTCTCTGCCTTCAGATCCGCCCTACTTCTCGAGTCCTCTAGCAATCTTCTAAGGAAGAAAACAGTGTTATTCAATTCAAGATATGAGAAGACAGTATCAGAACTTCTATATCTACCATTTTGAAAACCCAGCAAGGTAGAAAATTTCTTCTCTGTCATGCAGAATAAGTACAGAAGTAAGCAGTCTGGAACTTGGGTGATGGCCGATAGTGAGCAGGATCTAGAGCCCTTCTACTTCTTGCTCCAATATGATTATTTTACCCAGTGGTTCAAGGAGGCTACTCAAGCTCCAGCCATTATGTTTTTGTTCAAGCCAGCAGGAAAAAATATCTACTTAGGTTCTTTAATAGGCTTATTGATATGTAATTCACATGTCATTCAATTCATGCATCTAAGGTGTATAATTCAGTGGCTTATAATGGAGTCACAGGCATGTACAACTTTTTATCAGCCAGTTTTGAAACACTTTTGTCACCTCAAAAGATATGTTGTAATATAACCCCCTACACCCTCAGCCTCCTGCAGCTCTAGGCAACCGCACACCTATTTTCTGTATCTACAGATTTCCCTATTCTGCATATTTCATATGAATGGAATAATATAGTATGTGATCTTTCGTGACTGGTTTCTTTCACTTGGGATAATGTCAATGCATGTTGTACCACGTATCAGGACTTCATTCCTTTATGTAGCCAAACACATTCTGTTGTATAGATATACCACATTATGTTTATTCATTCATCAACTGATGGACATTTGGGTTGTTTCTACCTTATGGCTATTCTGAATAACACTTCTGTATACATTCATGTATAAGTTTCTGTGTAAAAGGATGTTTTCATTTCTCTTGGGTATATATATACTTAGGAGTAAAATTGCTAAAACATATGGTTACTCTGTATTTTAATCATGTGAAGAACCATCTGACTGCTTTCCAAAGAAGCTACACCGTTTTACACTCCCACCAGCAGTGTATGGAGGCTCCAATTTTCTCACATCCTCACCAACACTTGTTTGTCTGACTTTTTATATAACCTCCTCATGGGTATGGAGTGGTATTTCACTGAGGTTTTGATTTGTAGTTATTTGATGACTAATGATGCAGTTTTTCATGTACTTATTAGCCATTTGTATAGTAGTTTTTGGAGTAATGTTTGCTCATCTCTTTTACCCATTTAAAAAATTGGGTTATTTTTCATTGTGAGTCTTTATATATTTGTCTTTACACATCCTAGATACAAGTCCCTTATCAGATGTAGAATTTGCAAATATTTTCTCCTGTTCCATGGGTTGCCTTTTTGCTTTCTTGATGGTATTCATTGAAGCATAAATCTTAATTTTGCTGAATTTTGATTTATTTATTTTCTCTCTTTTGTTGCTCATGCTTTAGGTGTCATATCTAAGAATTTTTTTTGACAAGCACAAGGTCATGAAGGTTTACTCCTATTTTCTTCTATGAGTTTTATGGATTTAGTTTTCACATTTAGGTCTTTGATCCATTTTGAGTTTTTTTTTTTAATCTAGTGAGGCAGGGATCTAATTTTATTCTTTGGCTTATGGCTAACCAGTTGTCCCAGCACCAGTTTTGAAAAGACTATTATTTCCCCATTGGATGGTCTTGACATCCTTTCTGAAAATCAGCAGGGTTACAAGATACAAGATGAGTCTACCAAAATCAATTACATTGGATACACTCACAGTGAACAATCTAAAAAGGAAATTGAGAAAACTCTTCAACTTACAATAGCAAGAAAAAGAATAAAACACTTAGGAATAAATTAAGTGAAATAATAAAATAGATTAAAATTCATTAATTTAATAAATAATGAAAATAATGTAAGTGAAAACTTTACACTATGAAACTACAAACATTGTTGAAAGAAATAAAATAAAGTCTAAATAACTGGAAAAATATCCCATGTGCATAGGTTGTAGGACTTAACATTGTTAAAATGTTTATATCCCCCAAATTGGTCTACAAATTTATTGTAATCCCTTTTAGAATCCCAGCTGACTTCCTTTTAGTAATTGACAAGTTGGTTTAAAAATTCATTAGGAATTGCAAGAGACTCCAAATAGCCAAAATAATCTTTTGAAAAAGCAAACTATGAAGACTTATGCTTCCAGATTTTAAAACTTACTATAAAACAATGGTAATCAAGACAGTTGGTACTGGCACAAGGAGAGACATACAAATTGTTGGAATAGGGTCGAGTCTCTAAATAAATCTACTTTTAAATAAAAAACTCAGGAAATGAAGCTTTAATAGTCTTTAAAGTTATAGATTGGCACTAGTTTCTTCATTCTGTCCTATGTCACAAAGATTGTATGTCCTATGAATTCTACAAGGTATTCTGAGGAGAAGAGTGGATGGACAGCTTCTCTCGTATTCATTTTTTTTTCTTTCAGTACATTTTGAGGAGTTGTACTTCCACGTAGTAATTTAATTGGATTTATAATCTTACCTTGCTTAATGAAATAAGCCTTTTAAAAAAAGGACAAGTGGCTGAAGAAGATTCCATGAAGACACCAGTTAAACTTTATAATAATAATGCCAGTAGAAGTGAAGAAGAGTATGGTGGGGCTGTCACTCCCTTTCTTCACATAGTTCTTTGACCAGCCATAGTATGAGATAAAAACAATGGTTATCTATTAAGGTATGAAAGAACTTGATTAAAAACAATTGAAATTCACAAAAAAGATAATTAGAAACATCCCTCCTGTTGACACAATAATAGCTATATAAGACACAATAATAGCTAATATAGGATATTAGCTAATGACAGTATGTTGCCCTCACAATTAGAAAAACATTAAAAATAACTGCTCATTTTATCTTCATCTCATCATTTCAAAAATTCATTTTTTGTATATGTGCATTCATAAAAATTCATTCCTTTACTCAACAAATCATTGATCTAGAGCCCCTGGGGTGTGGTAATAAACAATGCAATTATGTTGCTCTCATGGAGCTGACATTCTCATGGAGAGAGGCTGACAATGAAGAAAAGGCATATAGAATATATTGTTCATTATACATATTTGTTCAGATGTATGTGTATGTGTGTGCATGAGTGCAATCTTTTCTCTTTGTGGTTCGTGATCATTAAAATTTGGTAACCACAGGTCTAGATATTCAAACATGCTCTTTTGTTATGAATGATGCCTCAAAGGAAAAATTCGAGAGGTACTAACATTGAACCTAATTCCAGAATAATGATAGCTCAACATCCTTTCCTGAGGCTTCCTTCTGTCTACCTTCCTTCTCTTGTGTTATCTTGAACAAAATAAAATTCTAAGAACCAGCATTTTGATTGTTTGGGTATAAATATTAGCTATATATAAATGTATAAAAGAAACTACTATGAACTTAGCCACTTAAAACAATAGATATCTATCTTCTCCCAGTGTCCATAGGTCAGGAATCCAGGTACAGCTTAGCGAGGTCTGCTGTTCTGGGGTTGAATCAAGGGGTTGGCCAAACTGGGGTTTCATCAGAAGCCTTGACTGGGGAAGGATGCTTTTCCAAGCTCACCTGATCGTTGGCAGAATTCAGGGCCTGGGGGCTGCTGGATCTTAGTTTACTAGGGTCTTAAGGTCTTCATTTCTAACTGGCTGTTGGCCACAGACTGCTTTCAGTCCTTTGCCATATGGGTCTCTCCAACATGGCAGCTTCCTTCAGCAACACGTGCAAGCTTGGAAAACAAGAGGGAACATTCACTAAAAAGATGGAATCCATATTTTTCTATATCCTAACCATGAAGTGCCATCCCATTGCCTGTGCAATGTTCTTCTTTTCCTTGCTTTTATACATTAAACTTTCATCATCTGGTTTTATTCATATATGGGATATAAGAAATAGTGCAAGGGACCATAAGGGAAGGAGGGGAAACTGAGTGGGGGAAAATCAGAGAGGAAGACCAACCATGAGAGACTCTTAACTCTGGGAAACACACTGAGGGTCACTGGAGGGGGTGGGTGATGGGCATCAAGGAGGGCATGTGATGTGATGAGCACCGGGGGTTATAGGCAACTGATGAATTATTGAACACTA
This sequence comes from Nyctereutes procyonoides, assembly GCF_905146905.1. Taxonomy (NCBI): domain Eukaryota; kingdom Metazoa; phylum Chordata; class Mammalia; order Carnivora; family Canidae; genus Nyctereutes; species Nyctereutes procyonoides. The sequence goes on along the minus strand of NW_026575052.1, from coordinate 24,850,082 downwards.
CATCTGAAACTAATGATGTATTATATGCTGGCAAATTGAATTTAAATTTAAAAAAAAAGAAAAAATAGTGTAGTGTCAAAATGAAAACAAATAAAATGAACTTTTGATTTTGAGAAAGTTGTAGGTCCACATGTAGTGGTAGGAAAAAATACTAAGAGATCCCATGTACCCTTTACCCAGTTTCCCCCAAAGGCAGCTTCTTGCAATATCACAACTTATATAAAGGGGGATATGATATATATGGGGGGGGGGGGGGGGGGGGGGGGGGGGGGGGGGTGAGTTGTTTGTTTGTGTGTATGTTATGGGAATATGTAATTATGGGAATGTTGATGGTGGGAAGATGGGGAAGAATTAATTTAATTTTTGAGTTGAAAGAAGGGAAATAAAGAGAGGTGATAAGGATTAATGAATGAGGAGAGTATGAGAATGGTTGGTATGTTTAGTGTTGATGTTGTTTATGTAAGTTTTGAAAGAGGAAGATAATTATTTTGTTGTTTGTTGAGGTTTTGGAAGTTTGTTAAATTGTATATGGAGGGATATGAGGAGTGGGAGGGATATGATTTTAGAAGGTTTTGGTTTTGGGGATGGTTGTTTTGGTGGTTTAGAATATATTGGAGTGGGGGGAAATTTTATTAGATATGTGGGGGGATGGTAGGAAATGAGGTGTAGAATTTGTGTTGGTGAAATAGGAATGTTTTTTAGGAATCTATGAGAAAGGTGAGAGAGATAATGTGGTTAAAGTTACTTGGATAGTGATGGGGGAATTTATGAGGGAAAATGTATATAATGGAAAATAATGGGATTCTTCATGTACATTTTAGACTCAACTTGTAGGTTCCCACAAAGAATCTTGCTGGGGCTTTTATTTGAGTTGTACTTAATCCATAAATTTATTTGGTAGGAACTGACACACTGAAAATATTGAATCTCCCAATCATGAAACATGGCCTATCTGTATTTATTTAGGTCTTCTTTGATTTCTTTCATCAGTGTTTTACAGTTTTCAGCATACCGATCTTTGCCTTTGCCGTATCCTATTGGTTAGAAGCAAAGAGGTGGTTTCTCCCACAGTCCAAGGGGAGGGGACGAGACCAGGGTACGGACACCAGGAGGAGGAGATCATTGTGGAAGAGCTGTAATCCACCTTCTATCACCTCACAACCTCCTGGCTAAGAGGGTTCTGGTGTTCATGGGCCCCTGGGTTCTGGGCTTCTGGGCCCACTCAGAAGCAGTTCAGAAGAGAGAAGAGTGTTTGCTGTGGTCCTGAGCGGTCCCTCTCAGCATTCCTTCACACGATTTCTGCACATCCTCGGTGCTTTCCTGCTCTTGCCCATGCTGAGCCTCCAGCCTGCAGCTAGATCACTCTCTTTCTCCATTTATCAAAACTCTGACAGCCTTCTGATCCCAGGCTCAAAGACCACCACTTCCAGAAAGGATTCCTTGAGTCCCTGGGAGAATCAAGCTCCCCTCCTACCCTGCACAGGACACTTCATCCTGCCTACTTGTGTAGTTATTCTTGTACAAATTAGGTACATTCTTTCTGTTGTGACAGTAGTGGGTTCAAGCCAAAAGGCTACTTTATTGGCTCATGAAATGGAACAGTCCAGGGGTAGACTGACTTCAGGTACAGTCGGACTGGAGCAGTGATGTCAGGATCCAGTCTCTTGCATCATCTTCTTCACCACCTCTTTGATTATCCTTTTCCCCAAGCTCCAGGGGCAGCAAGGCGCTTCCCGTGGTTCCAGACCGAGGACAATGAGGAATAACTCCACTATAAGATGGAATGTTCCTTTCACCCCACAGAGGGTCCTTGCTTGTGGCTCACGGCTCTGACTGGACCATATGTCCATCTCCAAACTCATCATCGTGGAGGCCAGGTAGCATGGCACGTGTCAAGGTGAGGCTGGTTGCCCTGAGGAAATCCAGGACATTGGACCAGAAGAAGCAGGAAGGCATTGAGCTAGCTGAAGCTCCACCGTGTCCAGGTCTATTCCCCCCACGGCCTGTGAGATCCCCGAGAGCTAGAATGGTGGCCTTTCCTTTTCTGTATTCCAGCACCAGGACCTAACACATACTAAGCGCTGAGTCGCTGTTTGTTGAATGACTAGATGAGCGTGTGGCTGAATGGAACAGGAATCAGCACACATTGTCTAAAGGGCCAGATAACCAATATTTCTGGCTTCGCAGCTCTTGATGTTGTGGCAGAAAACAGCCACAGGCAATACAAGCAGATGGACGTGGCTGTGTTCTAATAAAACTTTATGCGCACTGAAATCTGGGCATCACGTAAACTTCACGTGTCACCAACTATGCTACACTCACCAGGGTGCAAAAGGAGGCGGCACAAGCTTGAGTTTGCTGCCTCCTGGCAGAGAGTACTGCTGGTCAGGAGGCTGCAAAATAACCCACCTCGAGCGTCACATCTTCCATCAGTTCCACACCAAGCCGACTTTGTGCGGGGCCCGTTTTTGTGCCATAAACATGTGAAAAGGTAACATTTAATTTAGGTCCAGCATCTGGAGTCCGTGGAGCCCTCATCAGGCTGGGCTGTATTTACATTTCTGCGTTCCACACCAGTGCCTCTAAAATTGTTAAACTGTGTCGTCCTTGCGGCTTTATTAAACCTTCACGTTGCAGCCAAGCTTGACGAAGGCAGGAGCAGAGTTTCGGCGGGTCCAGCGGATTTGCCGGGCGGGATCCTGCTCCCTCCCAGGCGCTGCAGGAAGCCGAGGCTGTCCCGGCCCCAGGGCCCTCGAGTAGGCGCCCGGCGCCCACCAATTGTGTCTCTAATCAACTGCCTCTAAGCAGGTGAGCATTTATCTCAGTCAGTTACCCCTTATAATTACTGTATTGAACCTAGTTGTCTATAAAATGAATGGTTTGTTCAGACACTTTACCCAAAGAGTTCATTAGGGGTTAAACAAAATGCAATCCCATTTGCAAAGAGTATAATAAATTGTTTCATCTGTGAATTTAGCTGTTCTCCCTAATGCAGACATGGGTGTTACAGTGGCTTTCCCTTGATAGGGTTATGGGTTAATGAAATGCCTTTTCTGTTGCTTATTTTCCTCTCTTCTGTGCTGAGTGATAAGTAGCTAACCAACGAAGCTTGTAATTACAATCTTACAGAAACCGGGCCGATCTGTATATAAATCTCACCATCCAATTACAAGATGTAATAATTTTGCACTCAAGCTGGTAATGAGGTCTAATACTCGTGCATGCGATAATCCCCTCTGGATGCTGGCTTGATCAGATGTTGGCTTTGTAATTAGACGGGCAGAAAATCATTATTTCATGTTCAGGAAAAAATTAGGTTGGTGGGAAGTTAATTTTCTCACCGCTCTCTGAAGCGTAGACAAGAATTTAATGATTTAATCATGATTGTTAGCTCTTTTGCAATCAATTTGTAATGATTGTGTAGCAACTCTCTTCAAGGGAAGCTGCTTTGGAGAGGAGTTTGCAAACAGCCCCGTCCAGGGGGGCTGGCCTTCGAGGGACACGTGACAGCAAGCCCATTAAAGCTGTCTCCAGTGTGACTGACACGTGGGGAGCCCCAGCCTTCAGGCTTCCAGCACTCTCCTTCCAGCAGGGTCTCAGCGCTTCAGACTTCCAGCGCCCCTGACTGTGCTCAAGGAAGGGGATGCTTAGCTGCCCAAGCCTGGAGAATAATTTTGCTGGTGTCACGCGCTGTAGATGTCTGCTTACAAACTCAAGTGCCTGAGATATAACATAACCCCATCACTTTCTTTACATTTACTTAATTTGAACTCGGAGACTCATGCTCCGAGTTTGGTGGGACCTGTAACTTCAGATCAGGTGGGCTCTGCCCCACCTCCCGAGAGGGGTGGATGCCCAGGACCTCCGCGGCCAAAGCCCCTCCTGTCTCCTCCTGCACGGTCCCCTCTGGCTGCAGGGCCCCAGCTCCCCTTACATGCGTGAGACATAAGAACCTTTGGGGAAGTCAGGAATCATGGAACTAGGGTCCAGCCTCTGCTGGAGCTCTGCTGAGATTGTACAGCCGTGGGGAGCAGGTCCTGGCTTAGATGAGTCTTCACAAACCCCCTCCCCGGGCTCCCTGCTTCTCATGCTAAGGCTCCTCTCGGCCCCCCAGCCCACTCCTGCAACAGCACACCATCTCTTCAATGGTTTTCCTCTCCCAAATGATCAGAAGAGCCTTTAACTTCAGGCGGCTTCAGTCTGCAGCCCTGCTAAAACTCCAGAGGCCAAGAATTACAAAGCCCGCCTACCTGCTTGAAGGGGAAGATAGAGGGAGAACAGACTCTAATTAATATTTCAATAAATTATCCTCCCATATTGACTCAGACTTCCTCCTGTGTGTTCACCCGATGATTTACTTTCTAAGTGAACCAAACACATTTTCTCTACCGATATTGGGCAATCTGATTATCGCTTGCAGGTATCTGGTTGGTCATCCACATCCTTCTAGAAGTTTATATTCAGCTCTAGCTGGATGCATAAGACAGAGCAAAGGATATCCTGTGTGTATGGCGGGGTGGAGGGAGGTGAAAAACAGTGTTAACATTTATGAATGCATTTTACTGAATTTCAGTGACTCTGTCAATTGTGAAATGCATCATTATTTTATATGCTAAGAAAGTAAAAAGTCGTCGCCATCTAAAAGTATCACACTGCTTCTTTAATCACTTAGAATTTGTATTTCATATGTAATGAGAGTGCTCTTTCACACTTACATAAACATAGATTTTTATCAGAGATCATTCATTTGTACACTTTAAAAAGAAGACGTTAAGTGAAATAAATTGGTGAAGATATTCCTTAGTCATCTTCATATTCAGAGAACAGATTTTCTGAGCTCTGAGTCATCGATGTCTGTGTTTTCTCAAAAGTATCCTGCACTACTGTCTTCAGAATTTTCCTTCTAAGAAATGACCCCCTTGTGCAAATTTTGACACTTACATGCAGGCAACACCTGTGATGTCATGATTGCTCCCGGCCAACATGCTCCCAATATCAATGATGTGAGGGGAGAAAAAAAACGTGCATCTCAAAACTGATGGAGTCCAATAAGTATCTGGCCTTGAACCAAAGGACATTTTTTCAGCCAGGGCAGGTGGGATGAAGACAGAGAGAGCTTGAGTCAGGCTGTGATGTGAGGAAAAGGAAGCTCAGGTCCAGCTAGCATGTTCTCAATGTAATTACATGAGAGGTGAGCTGAGTTCCAGGTTCCGGAAGCTGGGAGCCCCTCTAGGGCCTCCCTAGGGGATGGGGAAGATGGCTGGGGGGTGGCCCTAGAGTTGAGGGCAAGCAAGGCAATTGGGGCACGAGAGAGGGGCCCTTCAAAATGCTTTGCTAGAGTTTCCACTCCAGGCAGGTGGAATTTTTGGCTACACCATGCTCATTCCCACTACCAGGCTCCCTACCCATGCTATTTATCCCATTTGGATACCCTTGTATATCACCTCTCTTTCTCCGAGCACTGCCAGGGTGTCTTACATCATCATTAGGGAGTGACTTGGCTAGAGGCACTGTCCCCTATGAAAATACAGTTTCCGTGAGAGGCTTTTCAGCTTGCATGCCACTGGCTCTCACTCTCAGTGCCCTGTTGCCATGCACTTGTCTTGTGTTTCCTTGTTCTTATGTGTTCCCTCTCACCATAGGGCCTTTGCACATGCTTGCCCTACTGCTCAAAGGTCTCTTTCCTTGCTCATCCTTCAGGTCTTGGCTCAAGCTTCGTCAGGGAAGTTTTCCCTATAGCCTGAGCAGATTATCCCTTCCACTCCTGGAAGACACTATGCCACGTGTCTCTTCCTGCACAACACTGGTCACGGTTGCAACTTCCGTTCCTTCATGTGATTACCTGACAAAAGTCTGTATCTCCCACTAGAGTGTTAGTTCCTACAGGGCAGGGGCTTTGTCTGCCAACACAATGTCTGCACATGGTTAAGTGCTGTCTCTCACCCTCTATCTTCATGAATGAACGGATCGCTTATAGATGAATGAATAAATTAGAGCATGGATGATAAGCATAAGAGGCAATTCTGGTTGCAGCAGGAAGTACAGCAGCCCCTGCTGAGAGTGTAGTTGCTCTCCGACCAGGCAAGGTGGGTAATTGTGAACCTTTCACGTGACCCTTGCCATGGACCATAGAGAGCCTAGTGAACCCTTGGACAATCATACTGAATGGTGTTGATCTGAATTATTCCTCTTCTTTCTTCCATTGCCAGTCTAAATTCTAGTCACAGGGCATTTAATCTCTGAAAAACTGCCTCCCCGGGGCACCTGGGCAGCTCAGTGGGTTAAGCATCCAACTCTTGATTTCAGCGTGGGTCGTGATCTCAGGGTCGTGGGATCGAGCCCCGAGTCGGGCTCCATGCTTAGCAATTTACTTCTCTCCCTCTCCCACTACCCCTCCCTGTGCTCATTCTCTCTCTCTCTCTCTCTCTCTCTCTCTCTGTCTCTCTCTCTCCCTTCCTCCCTCACTCCCTCCCTCAAATAAATAAATAAATCTTGAAAGAAAAAACTGCCACCCCTACTCTACCATCTGCCTTGAGGCTCCATGATCATATTCTATCTGATTTTATCTCCTGATGACTCCAAGGTCATTCATCTGGACTCTGCAGCTGCCCCAAAAGCCCCAAGAAGGCAGGGAGGGTGGCCCCCTTCTCCTGCGGCCAGCCTGGGACCAAACACCGACTAGATGTGTACGCCGTCCTCAGAGGTGGGGCACCAGCCTCCCAGCAATGCCCTATGTCTTTTCTCTGGGCTTCAGTTTTCTCTCCAATTCTTGATTTAGTTTTTCTTCTTTTCTCTTTTTTTTACAATTGTAGTAAAATCTACACAACATGAAATGTACCATCTTAATCACTTCTAAGTGTGGTTCTGTGGCATTGAAGCACATTGTTACCAGTGAGCACCTGTCACCACATTCCATTCACAGAACACTTTTCCTCTTGCAAAACTGAAAATCTGTGCCCATTAAATAGTAACTTCCCATTCCCTGCTTTTCCAGCCCCCTAACACCCACTGTTCCACTTTCAATGACTTTGACTACTCTAGGAACCTCATGTGAGTGGGATTATATAGTATTCATCTTTTTGTGCTGGCTTATTTCACTCTGCGTAGTGTCCTCAAAGTCCACCCATGCTGTAGCAGGTGTCAGAATTTCCTGTCTTCTTAAGAGGGGGGTTGAACCTTATTTTTAGAGAAAGCAGATCCTCCTGAAGCATGATGAGAGCTGTGCCAGTTCTCTTCACCTGCAGAGGTGTGTTCCAGATAAAGAGAAATGGTCTGGGGATGTAGAGACATCCTTGCTCTGTTGAAATCCAAGTTTATCTCTATTTTGACTTAATTGTGGTTGTTTTAGGTAGATTTTAATGGAGACAAGTAGAGAAAAATGAGTATATTTTTGCTAGAAGTCTGTGCTCATATAAAATGTCATTGTTATTATACCATGTAGCTATGATTATAAAACAATTATGCTCACTTTTCAAAGCTTGTAAAACTGAAAACAAAGTATAAGGAGGAAGTCTATCTTCCTATCCCCCAGAGGGAGCTCTGATAACATCTGGGTACTTTTCCGGGCCAGGTAGGATCCCAGGACAGGGCAACAGGGCGACAGGGTGCACAAGTGGGGTTCTGTTAGTTTCTTGTGGCAAGGGGGAAATGTGTCCTGCTATGCCTTTTCTGCGTAGCAAATAAGAATAATTTAGAGTATGAAAAAGAACAGGACCATGCCAGGCACCATGTGAATCTTTCTACATACATGAAATAAGCTAATCCCCACAATGATCCAATGAAATGGACCCTATTACTATCGTTTCTGTGTTATAGATGAGGGGACTGAGGCTCAGAGTGGTACAGTGACAGGCACAGCTGGGAAGTGGCAGCAGGGGGTTGTGGAAGCAGAATCCATGCTCTTAATTATCCCCTGCCTGGCCTCCAAAGCCCTCAGCAGAGCATTTTGTCCATAGAAGGTGCCGACGCATTATTTGCTGAATTTCACTGAAAGTTAAATTCCTTCCTCACCAGGAAGTGTGGGAAGTGGGGTTTCTTTTTGTTCAGGAATGAATATTATACCGCACATCCATTAGGATGGCTACTATTAAAATAAGCAGGGGTGCCTGGGTGGCTCAGTCAGTCAAGCATCTGCCTTCAGCTCAGGTCATGATCCTGGGTCCTGGGATTGAGCCCCATGTCGGGCTCCCTGCTCAGTAGGAATCTTGCCTCTCCCTCTGCTCCTCTCTACCACCACTACCCTGTTTGTGCTCTCTCTTTCAAAGAAATAAATGAATAAAATCTTTTTAAAAAAGCCTAAGCAAACAAAAACCCAGGAAATAAGTATTGGCAAGGATGTGGAGAAGCTGGAACCCTTGGACATGGTTGGTGGGCATATAACACGGTACAGCTGCTGCAGAGAACAGTCTAGTGTTTCCTCGAAAAAATTAAACATAGAATTACCATAAGACTGAGCAGTTCCACTTCTGGGGAGATATACAAAAGAATTGAAAGCAGGGTCTCAATGAGAAATTTGTACATGCACATTTATAGTAGCACAGCATGTTTATAGTAGCTGTCAACAGCCAAATAGTAAAAGCTACCCAAGTGTCCATCGATGGATAGATGGATAAACAAAATGTGATCTAAAGATAAAAATCAGATGGAGGGAAAGAAATCCAAGCAAAAGCTGACGAAGAGCTTATACTACCAGGAGAATTGCTCAACACAACAGAAGGAGAGTTGGAGAAATGGGCCTCCATAGACTCAAAGGCTTTATATGCAATATGGTCTTTATACAAAAGGAACTCAGAGTCTTGATGAAAAGCAAGCTAGCAAAACTCAGGCAAGAAATGGAGAGAAAGCAGAAGCTTTATAGAGTAGAATACACCACTGAGAGCAACAACCACCAAAAAATACCCATGAGCAAAAATTCAGACAGGGAGGTGGTGAGCAAACAGGTCAGAGAAAACTATAACACTGAAATGGAAGAGAATCCAAAGTATAAATATCAAAATGATGGGGGGGGGATTGAGAAACATGGAAGACAAAGGAGGTCAAACGTACACATGTCATCACCTGGTGTGGTGTGGAGGGTATTGGGGAAGAGGCTCAAGCCAGGAGGAACATGGCCAGGTGTGCCTCCAACTTCTCCACCGCAGTTTGCAATTCATGAGGCAATAATGTTTATGATGTCCTCGTAGGAAAAAAATAAGACCCTCAGCCAAACCACCACTCAAGTATAAAGACAACACACTCTCAAGCATGCAAGAACTTAGTTATAAAGGACCTAGGGATCCTTCCTGAAAGAGGGAGAGAGAGAGAGAGAGAAAGGAAGGAAGGAAGGAAGGAAGGAAGGAAGGAAGGAAGGAAGAAAGAAAGAAAGAAAGAAAGAAAGAAAGAAAGAAAGAAAGAAAGACTTAATGAAATCTAGCCAATTTAGGGATGCATCAAAGTAAAGAATTCTGGAATGAGAAGTAATGGAGAGGACCCAAGTGGGGCTATTTATCCCATTTTGATACATAAACTCAAACTGAAGAATTTAGGGATTATGGACACAGAAGAGAGTGTGCATGTTGTTGACCTAAACTATAAGACTAATGATGACCAAAGGGAAAAGATTAGTGTTATATCAGCGTGCCAGGGCTGCTGTAAAAAGGACCCCAGACTGGGGCGGGGGGTGGGGGCGGGTAGAAACGTCTTTCCTCACAGCTCTGAAAGCTGAAAGCTTGAGATCAAGCTTTGGCGGGGTTGGTGCTCCCTGAAGGCATCTAGTGGTTTGCCAGGAGTCCCCGGTGTCCCCGATCTCTGCCCTCAGTCTCATCCCTGTGTGTGCACCTGTCTCTATGTCCAGGTTTCTTTCCCTTTTCCTAAGGATACCAGTCCTCCTGGGTTAGGGCCCACTCTGCTGACTTCACTTTAACTAGATTTCCTTTGGGAAGTCCCAAAGGTTACTTCCAAATAACCTCAGATTCTAAGATACTTGACGGTGAGGTTTTCAACCTGTGAGTTTTGGAGGACAGGATTCAAACCATAATAAGTAAATGGGCGGAGACTTGAGAGGAAGGACAGATGTGTAGCAGTAAAGTTGAAGTTGTGTAGCTTCCCAAAACGAATAACTCCAAGCTCTTCATCTTTTTGTGATCTTTGTTATCTTAACTTTACATAGGTCTTGTAGTAAATAAGCATGTAGCTGGAAACTCAGCAACTGCTTTTGGTTTATTTCCTTTTTTCAGTTAAATTCAATTAAAATTGATTTCTTTTCATTAAACACATTAATTCAAAAATGTTTTAAATCCAAAGCTAGGAAACAGATCCACAAGAGATAGCTCCAGCACAACCTGAGAGGTATTACACTAGAGCGGTGGGCGTCCAGTCCACCAGTCCAACCCTGGGTGGGACTTGGGGGGCGTATAACAATGTCTGGAAACATTTCTGACTGGCATGACGTGGGGAATGGGTGCTCCTGGCATCTAGCTGGTAGAGACAAGGGATGCTGGAAACATCTTATGGTGCAGCTTGTAAGCTTCTCCCCTCTTCCCACAAAGCATTATCCGGTCCAAAAATGTCAAATGTCTGAACACCTCCCAGGATTTACTCACAGGCGACAACTTGGCTGTGCTATGTCTCTCAAAAGAATTTATAGTTGAAAAGGCCTCCTCAAATAGGGTGCTGCTCATCCTAAAGGAGTCATTTGTAATGGGGACATTGTAGGCACCATATCAAGCAAGGAGGGGAGAATGCTTGGGGCAGGGAGAATTTTCTGGGTGGCTCTCCACATTACCAATGGGCAGACCACAGGCCTCAAGTTCTCATGCAACTGCTCTTTGTGGACAACCTTGACCAAGAGAACCCTCGCTCTCATGGGCTGCCCCCAAACTCAGGCAGCCTCTGTTCCCGGAGGCTCCTGCTTGCTCACCTCATCCTAGGAAGTCTCCCCCTTCCTTGGGGACTTGGCTCCAAGTCCCCTCGCCTGGAACGGCCCCCACTTGGCCATCTTTCTTGAGTGCCTTTGAAGATCTCCGGCTTCTCCGGTCCGGAAGGCGCACGCGGGGTCAGGCATCTGAGCCCGCTAATCGCTCTGTCCTGCCAGGGCCCGAGTGCCACGAAGCCTCTTTTCATGCCTATTTAAAGCCTCCGAGGGGCTTTCAAGTGCTCTCTGATAAATCACGGTAAGTGTTATTCCGGCCACTCCAGCGCCGTACCTGCTGGAGCCCTCCCCGGCGGCGGGCAGCTGCTCCCCATCACTGCATCTCACTGGCGACAATAATTCATTCCACTCGAGCTGACGAGCTTAGCTCCCATTTATTTGCACATTATGAGCTGTGTCACTCCACTTACCCTCTCGACAGTAAATGGTTTGAAAAATGCAACTGTAACAAATATTCCGGAGAGGAGGGGAGGGGGTGGGAAGGAGGGGAAGCCAACCTCTGAGTTCAGAGTCCAAAAAGCCCCAGGTAATGAATAAATAATGCTCTTGAATTATCTCAATCAGCGACAGCATCGGGGATGCCACGGATACTTTCAAGTTTCCCTGGAAAATAAATCTCCTGCTCTCTCCGCTCTCGGGATCGAGTTGTCCGAAAGCGGGCCCACAGCAAATACCCTTCTCAGGTCAGGACAATAATTAGGCTGCGGTGTCTGCTTTTACCTTTGACATCAGAGCTGCCTGGGTGTTGATCCCCCCCTTGCCTGGTGAAGGCCGGGACCCCACTCTGTAGCCCCCGCTTCTGTTCCGATGATTGGAATGGACTTCAAAGCAACTGAGGCAGCTCAGAAAGGTGATGCCTCTTTCCCGAGGTCTCAAAGCTTATACAAACGGAGGCCCGAAATGGAGTGAAACCTGCTGTGACTCGGCTAATGCTGGCTTGTACAGCACCCTGGAGAGTAGTATGGAAATCTGCCCCTTCCCCGGAACTAGGATGCGGCCTGGCTCACGGATGGTGCCTTGTGTGGCGAGAAGATGCCCCTTCCTCTGAGCAGATACAGCCCCATGCTAGGTCACATGGTTTGCTGTGCAGTGGCTGGGCCGAGTTTAGCTTTGCTCACACCGCAAGGTGGAAGGAAGCCTCTGTGCAGTGCACATCCTGCACCACCATCCAGGACGGCTTGCCACCATAATCTGGGGAAGTCCACTTGTGGTGGGATGTGGGGAGTTAGTACCAGAATATTCAAGGCTATATCTAGGCTGTACCTAGCAAGATGGCAGCATATGCCAAAAGCAAGAGCTGAAGCAGGATGAGAGAGAAGCCATAGAACAGAACGGTAGGGCTTGGCCCCAGAGGCTTCTCTGCACCCAGGCTGCAGTGGGAGGAACAGATGCAGGTGAGGGGTTCAGGGTTGAGCGTGTGTCGGCAGAGTGGGCCTGGTGCTGGGGATAGGCCAGCCACAGAGAGGCCTGTGGGGCGGGCAGCAGGGCCCATCTCTGGAGCCATGGCAACTGCCGGAAGGCTAGGATTTGGCAGAGATGTGGGGTGATGTCATGACTAAGGTCACTGTTTGAATCCTGTCACTCTGCCACACTCTTGCTACCAGGGAAACTCTGATCTAGCCTGAGGCCCACGTCCCACCCCTTAATCCTTAGGGCTGAGTCTGAGTCAGTGCTGGGCATGGTATTCCTCCAAGGGGGGCAGGAAGGGCAGCCTGGGAACCCCAGGGACTTGGGTCTCGGAAACACAGGGAGGCTTGCGGGGAGGCTTGGAGGACTCCGGGGACACCTGGCTGTGGGGTCAGCTGAGGCTGAAGAGCACTGGCCCCACCTGTTCCTGCTCCCTCATACCAGGTTTCTGAGACCCATCATCAGGACTGACCATGGCTTTGTCTCACACTAGCTATGTGACCTTGGCAACTTAAGCCCTGTGACACTCAGGTGCCTCATCTATAAAATGGGCTGATACCATTCCCATCACGGGGCACTATAATGTGGAAGTGAGAAAACGTGCTTTGTACAGTGCCCAACAGAGGACAGACAGAGTCAGCAGAAGCAAGGCAAACAGCAGTTATTGATGTGATCATCATCATTGTCACCCCGGCAGGAGCACTCTGGAGCTTGCCCCAACCCCTCCTAAATCTTTGAGTCTCATCATCCTGCTTCTCCCTCTCTCATTTGCTGGTTATCCATTATCCCCTGGGACTCCTGCTAGGCTTTCAGAGACACAGATGATTGCTGGGTAGGCAGAGAAAATACCTTTGTCCATTTTCCATAAGTTACTTTAGTTTCTTTTTTTTTTTAAGTTTTATTTATTTATTCATGAGGGACACAGAGAGAGAGGCAGAGACACAGGCAGAGGGAGAAGCAGGCTCCCGTGAGAGAGCCCAATGTGGGACTCGATCCTGGGACCCCGAGGTCAGGACCTGAGTCAAACCAGACACGCAACCATTGAGACACCGGAGCGCTTTGGTTACTTTAGCTTCTATTTCAAACACCATTCCACTGGGCAGGAGTGGGAGCTGATCTTGGTCACTTTGAAATCCTGCTCTCTGCCTTCCCTGTGGCCAGGTCAGTCTTTCTGGAAGCCAAGGCATCAACCTGGGAGGGGCTCAGTGGTCCACAGAAGCCCCCACCAAGGCTTTGAGGAAGATACTGTGGGTTCCTTTTTTTTTTAAAAAAAATTTTTTTTTTAAAATTTTTATTTATTTATGATAGTTACAGAGAGAGAGAGAGAGGCAGAGACACAGGCAGAGGGAGAAGCAGGCCCCATGCACCGGGAGCCCGACGTGGGATTCGATCCCAGGTGTCCAGGATCGCGCCCTGGGCCAAAGGCAGGCGCTAAACCGCTGCGCCACCCAGGGATCCCGATACTGTGGGTTCCTTGCTCTTTAGTGCTTCCTCTTTTTACCTTTCTTTCTTCTTTTTTTAAGATTTTATTTATTTATTCATGAGAGACACACAGAGAGAGAGGCAGAGACACAGGCAGAGGGAGAAGCAGGCTCCATGCAGGGAGCCCGACATGGGACTCGATCCAGGGTCTCCAGGATCATGCCCTGGGCTGAAGGCGGCGCTAAACTGCTGAGCCACCTGGGCTGCCCACTTTTTACCTTTCTTCAAGTTATCATTATCCAATGTGAAAAAGTTGAATATATACTTACATCAAAATGTCCCCTGGGAAGCTTTTCTCTCATCTTACTAAAAGAGAAAAGCATCCCAACAATTGCCTCTCTCACATTGTCTCGCCCTTCTCAAGTTGCTTTGCATACTGTAGTGTGAAGATGTGATGGATGGGGCTGCTGCAACCAACTTGTGACCATGAGGAGAAGACCAAGAGAATCACCCGAAGCTGACCTACAGCCCTGACGCTGAGCTGCCAAACCAATGCCCTGGGTTAGGCACAAGGCAGGGGAGACGAGTTCAGTCAGTTGGGCAAGTAAATCTTCCGGGGTTGACACGCACGTATTGACAGGGGCGTAGTGCCGAGGACTATGTTAGGCCCAGAGAATGTCACAGAATGACCATCACAATTACTTCCCTCCATCACAACATCTGTGCAGCTAAAGGACCCCCTGCACCTGGAAACTTCTCTTGAGTGGGCTTTCCCAGGACTGGGTTCCAGGCTCAAAATCTCGTGCTTTGTCCCGGGGCTGCTTATTAAAGTCATTCTGATCTCAGTTTCTACTCCTGGGAAGTGAGAATAGCTGTATTTCTCCTCCACCTAGGGCCCCTCTGGGATGAGGGCTGAAGAGCGGATCGCGCTTTAACAGTTTGTTTCTGACATGTTTATGACTCGAATACCGCAATGATTAGCAGGCATCATGGGCTGGAGTCCCGGGGCCTTGCTGGAACCTCTCAGTAGGCACGCCTAGTCTCCAGGGCCTGGGCCCACTTCTGGGGGTCTGGGGTCTTAATGCCCACATGGACCTGTCTGGAGGGCAGGGTGGCCTCACACAGGGACCCCACGTCCTCGCAGTGGAGACCCCAAAGAGGAATTAATTCTCTCCATTCGGGGCCCTCCTCTTTATTACCTATTCATCAAAAATTGCCCAGCGTTTGTGCATTTTTCATTACAAGAGTCAACATTTGCCACGTTAATAAAGCAAGGGGCTGCTTTTCTCCTCTCAGAAATAGAATATGTAACGACATGGCCCCTTTGATGTTTCTCAGCCAATACAATATGTATCTGAATGAGGATGAAAGCCATCCTGTTAGGGCCGGGCTGCGGAGGCAGGCGAGGTGCTGGAGCAGGGCCGGGGAGGGGGTGCAGCAGATGTCTTTGGAAGAGGCACAGTGAGACAGGAAGTCGTGACATCCAGAGGCTAAGAGGGGACATGGGGTGCCTAAGCAGGGTATCCAAGGCCGGGTTCCCAGACCAAGGGTGGCAGTGGAGATTAGTTGCGGGATCAACTCATGGCATCTTGGAAGGAGGATGGTTGGGGTGGAGAAGAGTCACCACCCTCTCACCTGGGGCCAAGGCCACATGTGCACTTAGTGGCGGAGATGCACATCGGTGAGACAGGATGGCTTCTGCTCGAAAGTAACCCCATGTCCTGGATGATTACGATGTGGGAGGCACTCCGAGAGAGGTCTAGATGGTCCTGGGAGCTGGACCCCAGCACAGGGCGGACAGATGAATGGGCCTGGGTCTGGCTCCTGTGGCTCTGGCTTTGCTCTCAACAGAGTCATTATAGAGGCTCCTCATCCCCTCTGTAGAAGGTCGCTGATGCCAATGAGGACTGTGGAAGGCAGGTGGAGGGCAGGCACCTGAAGGCTCAGAGAGAGGCCACGGGCTGGCAAGAGGAGTTGTTTACAGACCCACACAATGCAGGCGAGAGAATATCCCAGAAGTCAGTCATGTGACAATCAGGTGAATGAGCATCAGATGAACAGCAAGGACAAAGGTCCTGAGGCAGCACCAAGCATTGGTTATCCAAGGAAAAGGAGGGCTAATCTCGCAACTGAGCAGAAAGAGAGGTGCCAAAGGAGGGTTCAGGGGTAGGCAGGGCCAGGTCACAGAAGGCCTGGTGGGCTTAGGAAAGAAAATTTAAAATTTGTCCTCTAGGTCAGAGGTTAGCAAACTTTTTCTGTCAAAGGCCATATAGTCAATAATTTAGACCCTGCTGTTGTACTTACTGGGCTCAGAAGTAAATGGACGAGACTGCGTTACAAATAAAACTTTATTTGTAAGAAGGAGGAGTGGGGCCAGATTTGACCCCAGGCCATAATTTGCTGACGCGACTGGAGGCAATGGGAGGCCACGGCTGGATTTTAAGCAATGGCTTGACCATGGAATGACCTGATTCAATTTGCATTGCTAAAAGAATCTCTCCAGTTGCTATGGGGACGATGGATGGCAGTGGGTCAGGAAAAGGTATCCGTGTAAAAAAACAAATGCAGTAAGTCAATCGGAGAAGGACAAACAGTGTATGTTCCCACTCATTTGGGGAATATGAATAATAGTGAAGGGGAATATAAGGGAAGGGAGAAGAAATGTGTGGGAGATATCAGAAAGGGACACAGAACATAAAGACTTCTAACTCTGGGAAATGAACTAGGGGTGGTGGAAGGGGAGGAGGGCGGGGGGTGGGGGTGAATGGGTGACGGGCACGGAGGGGGACACTTGATGGGATGAGCACTGGGTGTTATTCTGTATGTTGGTAAATTGAACACCAATAAAAATTAATTTATAAAAAAAAAAAAAAAACAAATGCAGATGCGCAGGTAATTGCTGGTGGTGTCTTGGACTCAGGAGTTAGCAGAGGACATGGAAAGAAGTGACATATTTGGGAGCTGTTTGGAAGGGAAGCATCCCAGAAGGGTTCCCACTGAGCTCTATAACTGTGAAATGTGGGCCAAACACAAGGTGTGATCATCAGCTCTGTTGCGTCTGTGTCTTTTTGCTCCTCAAAGGGCTGGCTAGCCTGGCTGTCACCAGGACCACGCAATCGGCTTTGCAGAAATCACCTCCTCAGTTCAAATCCCTTACAAAAGCCCAGGCTGCAATTATAAAGCTTCATAGCTGTGCAGCATCCATAAAAGAGGTAATTTTAATATTTGGTTCAACTTCAAAGCAGTAACTTAGAATTATATATACCCCATTAAAATATAATGTTTTCCCCCCAAACTAATCAAATGGCTAAATCAATTGTTGGTGGATTGCCAGTGGCCTGAGGATCAATGGGAATGGAAAATGTATTCTATATTTTCCTTGTTACATAGAGTTAGAGCACATATTTTATTAATGCTCATCCTTTAGAGACCAGATTTGTGCATTCGCTAAAATAAACACTACAATCTTGAGGGCCTGCTTGGATGGAGTGAGCAGAAGTATAAGGGCAGAGAACGCTTCACAAGGAGGCAGCCCCTCCAGAGCCCTGGTGGGGTGATGGGACGTGCTGGGGGCCAGGATCCAGGGAAGGTGGGTCTTGCCTCTACTACTCATGTGTTCCACGAACATGTCCTTTCTCTTCTTAGTCTCTCCATTTGTCAAGTGAGGAGTGTCGGCACCGTCAATGCAGGTAAACAGGTTTTGTGCTAATTTAACTCAATCGGTAGGCACCGCCTGGGGCCATGCATGAGAAGGGTTCTGAAACCACCCAGGGCAGAGCTCAGAGAGGGACTGCCGGGATTGATTAGCAATGTCTGCCATGAGCATGGGTTAAGCTCCCTGCCAGCTAGGCCTTAGCGATTCTGGACTCAATGAATTCTGAGGTCCCTTCTGTTTCTCACAGGTTGAGCAAAGGGCTAGTAGTCTGAGCAGATAGTCGCTTTTATGACTTGTAGGATCTTCTCAGGCTTTCCATAAATGGTTTCTCATCCTTCCCCTATAGCTAGCTTTGGCGGGACTAGGACTTCCCTGAGGATAAGAAATTCCATGCTCCGTGCTCTATATGCCAACTGCCAAGTATCAGTAAAGCTACTTTGCACCAGGAACTGTGGATTCAAATGTTTGTAGGCCATGGGAACAGTCTTATATGGGCAAGGACTATGCAGAAGGACATTCTGTTTAAGGGACAACTGACATAAAGCACGAAGGGGACCCATGTCTCCTTGAGTTTTCCATCCCCACCAGGGAGAAGCTAATGAGGAGGGTAGGACACCCCCCTTATCTCCCGAGCCTCTCTTTCCTCGCTGAGCTATCACCTCCCTGATTCGCAGCTATGTGGTTGGGTCACAAGCAGCGGCAACAGACAACAAAGGTGCTGATTGGAAAGCTGTAGGGAAGGCTCACTGGGTTGAGGGGGAGGCGCGAGAAGTGGTTCAGGAAAAGGAGGCGCCGGGGTTCAGCGAGCCGAGAGGGAGCAGTCGTGGGGGGAGCACTGCCCTGTGACGCTTTCCACTCAAGTTTCTGTGTCCTGGGAGACAGACAGCCTGCTTGAACCCCCTGGCCTACACGCTCTCTTCTTGGGGGTGGGGACCGCAGGGGACTTGTTTACAGACCCACACAATGCAGGCGAGAGAATATCCCAGAAGAGGACAGAAGAAGGGGAAGGTAGTCGTGGGCCATGGAGACCAGAAGGTACCTGGAGGCAGAGCCGGGCAAATGCTTCTGTCCTGCAGCCAATAGGAGGCTCCTCCGACTGCACCAGGCCCCAGAGTGGGCTCCCGGGTCTGCTCTTTCCAGGGGGCGGAAGCTGGGTCTGCAGCCACCCCTGCCCTGCCAGTTTCCTGCAGCTGCTGTGACAGATTACCATGGATGGATGGCTTAAAACAACGGAAATTCATCTCCTTGCTGTTCTGGGGGCCAGAGGTCCAAATTAAAGGTGTCAGCAGAGGCGCGCTTCCTCTGGAGGCACCAGGGGAGAGTCCAGTGTTCGCCTCCTCCACCTCCTGGTGACTGTTGACATTTCTTGACTTGGGGCTGCAACGCCTCTGTGACCACACTGCTTTGTCCTCTTTGGTCTGTCTTCTCTTTTCTTCTGTTTGTGGCAAGGTTCACTCTGCCTTTCTCTGATACAGACCCTCGTCGTTAGCGATAGGGCTCAGCCAGATTATCCAGGAGGACCTCTTTTTCTCAAGATTCTTCACTTCATTACATGTCCCAAGACCTCTTTTCCAAATAGGGTCACATTCTCAGGTTCGAGAGACTAGGATGTGGACATATCATTGGGGGTGGGGGGCGCCATTCAGCCCACCACACGTACACCAACATCATTCTTTCCTGTGATCTGTCTTTTTCTCCCAGGATACCAGGGGTGGACGGCATTCTTTCCTTTTCCTAAAATTCCTTTTATGCATTGTCTTTTTCCAGGGTACACATGTTTTGCTGGAGTTTACAAATGTCCAGAGTTCCTGTTACTTGCTGGGCATTTTTTATGTGGAAGATGGATTTTGATCCTGACAGCAATTCTTTGGTGAAGAGAATGGCTCTCTGTTCTCCCTGTGGCTTCAGAGGGGACTTGAAGTGGGATGGAGCTGGGATTTGGACCCAGGCCATTCTGGCTGGCAAGCCCATATGCTTTCTGCCATAACCAACTTCTGTTTGGCTTAATTAACCCTTTGGGCCATTTCTCTAAAAAAACTTGAAGGAAATCCCCCTGAAGACCAGGAAAGAGAGACCTTATGAGTGGCCCTCCTGGATGTTGTACCTGAGATTGTCCCAAAACATGGCCTGCCTTTGCAGGTGGAGCAGGAACATGTGGAATCCCTCCCTCTCGCAAGAACTCAAGGACATGATTCCAGGGCTGCCTGCCCTTCCAGCAGGTCATCTCAGGTCATCCTAGGATGCATTTCTTGGTTGTCCCCCAGAGCTTATCTGGAAAAGTGGGAGCCTGGCACCTCTATTGAAGGCTGGCCCTCCTCCCACTCCTGAGGGCCTGACCATCAACCCTTCAGTGCCAAAGGACTGCATTGCATGTCTTGGTTTCCCCCTTAGTGCTGCAACCAGGAGCCCTGATTACACTCTGCTTGTGCATGGACTTATGGCCCTGAGATGTGCATTCACCCCATAAGCAGAGCTGTTTTACTAGTTACTGCACTTAGGGACTTTGGGGTACTGCAGGCCTGAGAGCTCCACTGCTGGTGGAAGCAGAAAAGGTTGAGTGTGCAAAGCCAAAAGACCTTTCCAGAATTAGAAGTTGCCCAACACCAAGGCGGTGGCTCCCCTTAAAGCCTGGAACTCTCTTATGTTTGCTAATATAGTTCAACTTTTTTGCATTCCAGATAGAGAAACTGAGGCCCAGGGAAAGGCAGAGACCTCCGAAAAGCCCCACAGGACTTGCATCTCCCAGCTCCCTTCCTGGGTGCTTCCCTCGGATGCCCAAGTGGGCTGTGCTGAGCAATGGACAGGCCAGATGGGCAGGAGCCTGCGCAGACAGCCGGGGAAGGGAGCCCACCAATTAGTCTGGGAAAGTGACAAGCACATGAAAAATGACCAAGAAAAGAAACCTCGACATTTCACAAGGAAAATTATACTTCCTCACAGCCTCAAAATGCTCCCCATAAAGTACCCTGGCAAAATATCTTTGAGAACACACGACATGTCGGGATCCCTTCACAGGCTACATTTAAGTGTTTTCACCTGGGGAAAAGTTGTTTTTCCACTTGAAAAATAAGAAAGATCAGCTTAACGGTGCAAAGGAAATGCCTCCTTCGAAGAAGGGCAGGTGGGTTTGCAGAGAAGCGCTCACTCCCTCATTCATTCTCTCATTCGTTCATTCAATAAGCATTTCCTGAGTTTCATTATGTGCTGAGCATTAAGGATACACCAGGGAACAGGAGAGACACAGCCCCGGCGCTAAGGGTGGAGACGGACTTCGTGACGATGGTAATGGCAGTGGTCACAGTACTCAACTTAGTTTACTGTCTGTCTTCCTCATTGGACCAACACTTGACTCTGTCAGCTTTGTTCTTTCCCACCTCCAAGCCTTGGCTTTGACAAACCTCCCTTCCACCTTGACAGCCGTTCATACCCCCGCCACTGTGCCACCCCTACTCACCTACATCTTTCCCAAATTGACACATCATTCAAGACTGGGCCTGATGTCCTGGCCCTGAACTCCCTCTGGAAGGAAGCGTTGGTGCACCTCACCTGATGCCTACCTGGGGAGGGACACATGGGAGGGGAGGGAGCCCAGGGGCTGAAGGCCCACGTTTATCGACATGTCCAAGACTCTTAGAAGCCCCTTCCCCTCTTAAAGCCACACTCCTTCCAGCTATAAAAGAGAGCTTATGATGTCTACTTCACAGGCATCTCTGCTGGTTCCTGGATGCACATCGAATGCCTGCTTGTGGACTGTTGGGCTCTGCTGGGTGGACCCATCTGAAATGCCCGCCCCTGTGGAGCTGGATATGCCCGTTGTGGCCAATAGCCCTTCCTTGGAGGATCTGCTCCAACCCCAGCCAACCTTCTAAAATCAGATGCCTGCCTCTATTTCCCCAGGATGATTGGCCTCTGTTCCAAGGGTGGCCTGGCCATAGGCTGGTTATCGGACTCCACCAGGAAACACCATGAGGATGGAGAGCCAGAACCCCTCCCACCTCTGAACACTAAGTTGAGAGGTGGTGAGGGAGACTCGGGCCAGAGTCACCATCAGGAGGGGGCGCAGCATGAGACTAGGTGAGTGCTGGGAAGGGGAGAGCCTGAGAATAAGACCACACAGTCCCCCCAAGGAGGGAAGGAAAGCCTCCCCGCAGACCCGCCCCTGGCTGTTCCCACCATAGGGCCCCTCTCAGGTTCTTAGGTAAAGCCCTCTGCCCAGGGTTTGCCCTGGCCACTTCCCCTTCACTCAGCACCCTATCACTGAGAAAAGCCCCTTGGGGTCAGAAGAGGGGCTTGTTTAGGAAATTGCACTGGTCAACACCGAACATGTGCCGGCCACCCTCCTACAAGTCCATTCTTGGAACAGCCTATGAGATAGATACCATCAGTGTGCCCATTTCATGGGTAAGGAAACTGAGGCACAGAGTTTCATGTAACTTGCCTTATATGGCAAGTGAAATGAGTGATGACTCAGGATTCGACCCTGAATAGTCAGTCTCCAGGAAGGTCAAACTTAACCATTCTTTTATCCTACCAGCTAATTTAACCAGCCAGAAATAACAGTGAAAAAGAGATACAGGGGTCCGCGGTCATAAGAAACTCAAAAATAGTAAACGGCTCAACAAGAAATGGGCAGCAACTTCATGAAGAATACGAGAATTTTTCAAGACACAGAACGCTTGATCAATACCTACATGATCTCCTAGACAGAAAGGTTGATCCTGTCAGTTGTGATCTAGAAATGTAATTAATTAAATTTAAAACAACTTAAATCACAAAGGTGTATTTTGAGGAACCTGACCACAGGGTCCTAAGGAAATTTCTGTAAGAAAACTCCATGGGAGGGCAGCCCGCGTGGCTCAGCAGTTTAGCGCCACCTTCAGCCTAGGGCCTGATCCCAGAGACCTGGGACCAAGTTCCACGTCGGGCTTCCTGCATGGAGCCTGCTTCTCCCTCTGCCTGTGTCTCTGCTCTCTCTCTCTCTCTTTATGTGTCTGTCATGAATAAATAAATAAAATCTTAAAAAAAAAAAGAAAACTCCATGGAGAGAAGAACTAGGATGGTTTTGAGTAAAGGAGCATCATTAAGTGGGAATTTGCTCCTTACTACTTACTTACTATTCCTATGCTTTGGGGGCATATAACAAAGCAATGGTAATTAAAACAGTGTGACATCAGCTTTTGAATCACAGAAAGATAATATATATACAATTAAATATTTGCTATGTGATGAAGGAGGTGTTTCATATAAGTGAAAAATACATCATACCAAAATTCATTCCAAGTGGATTTGATATTTTCGTGTAGAAAATGAAACATCTCCTCTCAAAAAATGCATAACCCGAATTTAATCAAAGGGGAACATCAAACAAATAGGAGTGGAGCTCTTCTATGAGATGGTTAGCCTGGAATCTTCTATCTGTCAGCAGCCAAGCAGGCAGAGGGAGAAGGATGAGCTCTCACAACTGGAGAACAGGATCCAGAGGCGTGGGCAGAGCTGTCGATGTGTCCCGGGCAGAGGGAAGGATGGATGTTTCAGGAGATGGTGGTGCCTCATGAAAGAAAAAGACCCTCAAAGGAAAGTCCTGGAATATGGCTTGTGCCACTGACAAGAGGCCCCACCCTTTGTCTCCCTTGGTTTTCTTTCTTTCTTTCTTTCTTTCTTTCTTTCTTTCTTTCTTTCTTTCTTTCTTTCTTTCTTTTTCTTCTTTCTTCTTCTTCTTTCTTTCTTTCTTTCTTATTGTATTCATTTATTTATGAGAGACACAGAGAGAGGCAGAGACATAGGCAGAGGGAGAAGCAGGTTCCCCTCAGGGAGCCCGATGTGGGACTCGATCCCTGAACTGCAGGATCAGGCCCAGGGCAGAAAGCAGAGCTTAACCGCTGAGCCATCCAGGTGTCCCTCCCTTGGATTTCTGAACTCCTCTCAAGTGATTGGTGATACATCCCTTACTGGAACATTGTGTAAGCTCAGACAAACATATCTGTGAAAAATCTAATCATGTCAGAAAAGACTTTAAATCTCATGTCAAGAAGAACACTGTCTAGTGTTTACTGTGTGCCAGGTACTATTCTAAGTCCCTTTAGGTGTTTTTCTCACACCTAAATTGGAGGAAACCGAGGCAGGATACAAGAGGTCAAGTGACCTGGCTAAAGTCCCATGCTTGTATAAGCAAGGGCTGGGGTTTCATGATAGGTAGTTAAACTCCAGAAACTGTGCTCTTCGCTGCTAGGCTCTCCTGCCTCTGTATAAAACGAATAACATGACCAGAAGCAAGATGGAAAGGATGCTCAGAAGGTAAGATTACAGGTATTTGTTTTCTGGATGTGTTTGTTCTTTGCTGAACTTTTAGAATACTCAATGGTAAGTCAGCATTATTTTTGCTGAAAAAGGCAATAACTAAGTGAAAAAAATGTCCCCACCTTTCTAGTTCATTCTATGGGAACTAGTTTTTGGCCATGCCCAGACACTGCTGACCTCAGTCCTCTCTGCCACCCCACACCACGAGTCCTCCCCTGTATTGCTGAGGGTTTCATTGTCAGCTAGGGGGTTGGTGGGCTAGATCCATCTCTAGAACATTGCAAGCTCTTCAAGAGGGCATTCACTTGAACAAGATCAGAGGAATTAAGCGACTTGCCAAAGTGCATGCATCAGAACTGGGTTTCAAGCCCAGGTCTTCTGACCGCCAGGCAAGGGCTCCTATCTCTATGCTTAGCTGCATTTCCTTACTTGAAATTGTTCAATTTCATGGACAGTTCCCAATATTTGTGGGTTTTATGCTTTCTTCTCTGGAATCAATGCTTGCCTGTTAGGGGTTCCAGAAAACACTGCATGCTTTTCTTGGGAGCTCAGTAGTCAAGTAAATATCCACAAGCCTGCAATCCACCTGGTGTAGACAGAAGATCTGTATGCTGGGACTCAGCACCCTCTGATGTTTATTTATTTATTTCTTTTTTAAAAAAATTTGATTTCCCAACATATAGTATAACACCTAGTGCTCATCTCATCACATGCCCTCCTTAATGCCCATCACCCAGTTACCCCCTTACCCCACTCCCCTTCTGCAACCCTTTGTTTGTTTCCCAGAATTAGGAGTCTCTTATAGTTTGTCTTCCTCTCTATTTTTTCCCCACTCAGTTTCCCCTCTTCCCTTATGGTCTCTTCCGTTATTTCTTATATTCCACATATGAGTGAAGCCATCTGATCATTGTCTTTCTCCGACTGACTTATTTCACTCAGCATGATACTCTCCAGTTTCATCCATCAGAAAGAATGAATACCCGTTAATGTTTCTTACATGGGCTTGCCATGTGACTGTGAGCCAGCCACTTCACCCTAAGCCTCCATGTCCTCATGCACACAATGGGAAAATGAAAAGTCCTCCAAGTGTTTTTCTGGCTCTAAAGCTCTCTCAATGATGGTACTTCCTTCCTTCCCTAAAGCACTGTGAGGACCTACTTAGTTCACAGAGGTGGGGGTATCTGGAAAATTCAAGAATCATACAGTGGCCAAGAGTACAGAACCTGGAGGCCGACAATTCAAGGGTTTAAATCCCAGCCCCTACTTGTGGGACTTGGGGAAACTTTCTCAAGCTCTCTTCACCTCAGTTTCCTTATATCTCAAAAGGGTATAATAAAAGCACCTCACTCACATTGCTGTGAATATAAAACAATTATTAATTAAAGTGATGCCTGGCGCCAAGAAGTGCTTAATAAATATTAGCTCTGTGCCAGGAGCCACTGTTATTATAAAAGCCTCTGTTCTTGAAGAATTTCTAAACTCATGGGGAGACAAGAAGTGCTCTAAAGTACAGTCTGGGGACAATAGGATTGTATGGCATTCAACATGAATTTGAGAGTGTGGTGCAGGCTGTCAGAACTGTAGAAAACAGAGAAGGGTGCCCTGGAGTGGTTGGAAGGGCTTCTTTAAGGAGAATTTTGATGGGGACAATTTGGTTGGGAAAGAGTGGGCTCCAATGGCAGGGTGTTTGGGTAGAGCCCTATTCGCCGGAAGAAGGAACAGACCAGGTATTGCTTCACTTGGTCATTCAGATCCTTCATAATCTTTTGTTTAATATCTCAGACTTTGTGTTCAGTAACAAGGACACAAGATGAATCAGGCAAATCACTATCGTAGCTAAGACCATGGGCATTGAATCAGACATACTTGGGTGAGAGTCAAGTTGTGTTATCCTGGTGAAGCTATGAACCTCTCTGAGATGTACTTTTTTATTCTGTAAAATGAGGATAACACTGGCACCTCAAGATGGGGCCATTGTGAAGATTAAATGAGCTGTCTAAAAAGGAAGTCAGTCCCTGGTAAGTGTTATCTTTAGCATGTTATGTCTTTATCACTGGAAAGTTGTGGGGAACATGGTCTAGACTAGAAATACAGCTCTATCTGGGAATTGTCCATAACACAAAGGAAAAATGATCTATGCTGCATCCAGACTTTCCAAACCATTGGATGGTCCTATATGTGAATAAAAACAGTGCAATTCAAAGTGTGATCCACATTCCCACACCTGCTTGCAAACTGTTTGCAAGAGAGCTCTGATGAGACAACTATTTAGGTTGAGAGTAAGTTTTGAAATTTTTATAACAGTTTGACATTTCTCTGACATCCAAATGCATGCTTGATAGACTTGTCTCATTGAACAGGATGTAGACCAGTTCCACTATTGTTGAGTTTGCATGGTGAGTAGCATGTGGTTCAAGCTGCATACTGGTTATGTGTCAATGCATGATGGATTGAAAATATTTAAAAATAATTCTTTGCAACAGATAGTTTTGCAACACACCGTTTTACAGGCAGGGAGAGAACTTTAATTTTGAGTGCATAGGTGCCCTACATGGTTCAAACATAGAGAATTTAATAGAGGGAACTGATTACACGGACCAGGGAAGACCTGAGAAGGCAAACAAGGGATGATGATTCAACTCAGACTTTGGCTACCTCAGGAAGTTGCTATCACTGCTGGGGTAGAAGGGACCACAGGATGATATGTTGCAACCAAAAACAAGATTCAGTTTGTCAAGAGGGAGCTAGACCCATGGCTAGGCTTTCCACCAGGGATCAGAGCCATGGAAGAGACCTGGTCACTGCCACAGATATCACAGGACAAACTGGAGAGAGAGAGATATCCTGACTTTCCTCCTCTTTCCATCACCCATTTTTCTGCCAGAGCCTTCCATCGGTTGAACCCAGAAGCCAGTTGGCAAGGGAGCTTGGGAATACAGAGAAGGAGAACGATAGGGAATGGATCTGAGAGTAAATAAGTGAATGACTGTCATGGGGCAAGAAACTAGCCAGACATGCATGACATCCAACTAACTTCTTCTGATCATGCCGATGGTGGTTGTGGATTAGGACTCTTTACTGGCCCTCTGTCTCTGGGCATTGAGAAGACCAAGTAAGATGATGCTCATTCAAGACTCCTGGAGTCTGGAGGGGTGGGGGAGAAGATGGAATTTCCGTACCATTAACCCTAAGGGCAGGATTAAGAAGCACGATTAAAGTCTGTTTCTCTAGATGATTTTCCCTCCAACCTCCCTCTTGTAACTTATAAGTGGGGGGCCAAAAAATCCAAGGAGTCTGTGATGTCCTCCATTTTTTAAATGGAGCTGTTAAAGCCAAAAGATGTGTATATTCTGGAGATTTAGGAGAATTTCTTAGAAAATGGAGAGAGAATTTTAAGAAAAAGTTAAAACAAAACAAAAACAAAGAGGTTGGGGGAATTGAACACTTGTAAAAAGAACCTGCCAGGCTGGGATGCGGGGAGAAAATTGATATTAATGAAACATCATGAGCGAATTAGGACAGCCAAAGTGCTCTCAGATGTCTGTGGGGACGGCTCCTCTCGCTGGCTTTTGGAAAAAGTTAACATGTAAAACTTCCTCATAAACAAAAGTATTTTAAGAATTTCAACTCGGAGACATTCCTGGCTAGCATCGCTCATGCAGTTGGGAATACCTTTGATTAATTCCGGCTGGTAATTAGGTTGGAGACTGTTTGTGCCAAGAGCTCCCAAGAGCTGCATGAAGGAAGAGGAGGCAAGTCAGGGCACCAGGGGAGAGCGCTCACCTCCCAGCCGCTGCCTTCCTGCCCTGAAGTGAGCTGGGTGGTGGGTGAGACCTTTAAACTCCCAGACTAGCTCAGGTCATCTGTATGACTGTCACCGAAACCACCCTGCGTGTGACTACAGAAGACACCGGCTGCAGCACCTCTCCGGGCCTCCCTGTTCTGAGAACAGTAGCTTCCAGCCAAATTTCAATCAGAAGATCCCAGCCCTGGACGTAGCTGATTGGACCAGGCGTGGTCACCTGACTAACTAACAATCAGACTCTCTCCGCCCAGCTTTTGGAACTAGCCTTTGCAGAGGCTCCTCTTTCTTTGTGTTACTCACACTGTGGAAGCCTAAACTCTGGGTATGCTGGTTGGCTGCCCTTTACAAAGAAGCCAGGTTACAGAGGAAGAAAGATGAAGAAGATCCAGAGAAAAGAAACGATACAAGGCTATGCAGCTTGAGAGAGACCCTGGCAGTGGGCCCCCGGTGGTCCATGGACAGGTCCTCCATGAGGCACAGTTTCGTGGTCTCTCCTTGGGTGTTGAAAGATGCATCCCCAAATAGTTTTGTTTTGTTTTGTTTTGTTTTTTAAGATTTTATTTATTTAATCATGAGAGATGCAGAGAGAGAGAGAGAGGCAGAAACAGGCAGAGGGAGAAGCAGGCTCCATGCAGGGAGCCCGATGCGGGACTCGATCCCAGGACTCTGGGATCATGCCTCCGAGTCAAAGGCAGACCCTCAACTGCTGAGCCACCCAGGCATCCCAATAGTTGATGTTTTTATTGCTCGTACAAGTTTGGGTTTCTGCTCTTTGCCAAGGCACCTACAGTTTGAGAGAATGGTGTTTACCATGTCATGGCCTAAAATGGCCTGCAGGTGAAGCTAGTCAATAATATGTTCTCACTACTCCAATTTAGGAAACATTCATGCAATGCCTCTTAATTCTCTCTCCTATTTGGGGCTGACAATAAAGACAGAACTGGGTGGAGACACTGTGATTTGATGACTCCCCCAAAGCTGTCCTGACCAAAAACAGCTCCTGCCCCCTGTCTTATGTCCCACTATTAGTGTCCTTTTACTCTGTGCGAATTGACACAGGATGTTGCATGGTGAAGGATTAACCCCACTGTAGACATGACATGACTGAAGCTCAGAGCTTACGTGACTACTTACAGCATCTAGCAAAGTTCTAGGCATCGGGTTTGTACTTGGTGAGACCAGCTGATGCCCATGATCCATCTGTGGTCCTCAGAGGAACCCTGAAGCTATCTTGGGGGAAATGACTATCAATGTTTCCCAATACTGGCTGCAACTTAACACTACTGGGTTAGTTTTTTGGAAAAAAAAAAATCTGATGCTTGGGCCACATTCCAGACCAACCAAATCATAGGGCCCGGGTTTGGGACTTGGGCATCATTAGTCTTCAAAAGTTTCCAAGATGATTCTAAGATGCAGTCAGAGTTGAGAGCTACTGAGTTGGGTGAATTACATGTGGAAAAAGGAAAAGATTCATTGAACTATGAGTGCTGGATCTTCATTGTTGAACACAAAGCTTGAACCTCTGAGTGCCTTTCCTAGGATGGGCGGGAGAAAGTGGGGAGAAGAGGGTGGTTTCGAACAGAAGGGGGTTAGATGTTTCTTGTCACCACCGAGGTCAAACCAGCTTGGACTGCCTGAAGGTCATCAGTCATTGTACCTCAGTAATTTGGACTCAAGGTGAAAACTTATGAATGTTCTCAAACCATGAGGAAATGGATTCATTCAACAGAAAAAAGATGTAAATAAGACAACCAACCCTTTGGCCTGCTTAAGGGAACACCCAGCCCTACACACACACACACACACACACACACACACATACACACACACACATAATGGTGAGTTTGCTAATAATACATTGGATTTTAGTTAGTCATTAAAGTAGGTATTTGGGGACCACTATTTGCCAAACACTGTTCCTGGCATATGGTAGAGACTCAATAAATATTTGTTGAATTAGTGAATAAATGAACATATTGTCACTGTAGAAGTCACCACATGCTCTTCGGATTGTAGAAGGTTTTGAAAAAAATGTAATATTTGGAGGTCCAAACAAAAATGATCTGACCTATTGCTATCTGGAACCTGGGGGACCATAGGCCAGAAACTCCAGATTTGGGCTGGATGATTTCCAAGTTTCCCAAGTTCTAAACTATTCCCTCTGCATACTCCAAGGCTGCCTCCAGCTTGGCTTGATTTTGGCCAATGATGAAGGGGAGTATGGTGAGGCATGCACACCTCACATATGTCCTGCACAGGGGAGGCTACTGCCCTCTACTTGGCTCCTCCTCTGGCATCACCCCTCTCCCCGTGAGGAGACCCATTGAGAGCCCAGGACTTCTCAGACTTGCCCAACAAAACACCAGTAAGGGCAGAGAAGTGTGAACTCGTAATCTCCACGATTCAGGGGCACTCCCCAAAGCCACCAATGCCAGCAGGCTGCTTGAAATGAAACTAAATTGCATCTGCCCCAAATTCTTATGTGGAAGCCTGAACCCCTGATATGACTGTGTTTAGAGATAGGGCCTACATGGATGTAAAGTTATAAATGAGGTTGTAAGGATGGTGCCCTTATCTTTTAGGATTTGTGTCCTTATAAGAAACACAGGGATGCCCTAGGTGGCTCCGTGATTGAACGTCTGCCTTCATTCAGCTCAGGGTGTGGTCCTGGGGTCCTGGGATGGAGTCCCACATCGGGCTCCCCGCAGGAAGCCTGCCTCTCCTTCCGCCTATGTCTCTGCCTATCTCTGTGTCTCTCATGAATAAATGAATAAAATCTTTATACAAAAACATAAGAAGAGATACAGAGAGCTCCCGCACACTTGGAAGAAAGGCCATGTAAGGACAAAGCTAGAAGGGGGCACCAGGGCCATCTCTGAAGTTGCTTAAACTATTTTAAAAAGTTTATTCTGCTGTAATTTACTTGATAATACAATCTTTGTTTTAATATTAAAAATAGTTGTTATTTAAAGTAACATTTTTTTCTGAAGGCTCACCCAATCTTGACCTTATCTCCAATTATTTGTGCAGGTACATGTGCCGTTTTGCAAAATGCATGATGAGTGGAGTTGAGAAGAAGCTTAAGGAATTGTGGCCAGAACAGGGAGGGGGCTGCGATCCCAGCCAGGAGAAATGTTTGCCCGTACTGGGCGTGATTGTCCCAGAGGGGGCCAGAGACAGGCCCGATGGTCCACTTACCTTCCGATGTTGGAAGAGGAACGGGAAACGTGGATCAAACCAGTGTCTTCACTCTTGAGAAACACTGCGTCTCCTTCAATAAATATAAAAATCCTGTACATCCTGGAGACTCAGGTAACTTGTCCCCTGAGAAGGCACATGTTGCTCTGCCCTCTGGGTGTCCCATCAGCCAGGTGTCAACCTCTTACTGGTCTCATGGGGAAATAAACCCCTAACACCATCTCCACCCTGGAAATTCTCATAGCCTCACTCAGCCTGCTTCCTTACTTCCTCACTGAGTTTTGTTATTTTAAGTGTGTAGCTCTGCAAGGCAAAATTCAGCCAATGGGGATGAGTTACAGGGAGGGAGATTTCAGCATAGAAAGGAAGACTTTCTAAAAGTTAGAGCCACCCAGCCACAGAATGAACTGATGTGGAAGATAGTGAGTCCCCCGTGGCTGGGGGTGTGTAAGGAGAGGCTGAGTGACTACTTGTGACCAGAGCATCATTTGAATGCTGTGATTTCCAATTCTGATTTTGTGCTTCTAGAACAGAGAAGAATGACGCAGAAGCCCTAGACCTCTGGGCGAACAGCCGCATCTGGTAGGTTAGACACTTCAGTGTTTTAAAGACAAATTTCCAAATGTTCAAAGAAGAACCACTTACTTCCAATTCCTTGATATCCCTAATTCTTTCTCCCACCCAGTGTGGAGAATTGAACCTAATTTGTCTGAGGCCTGGAGGGCCTCCAGGGGGAGGGACACGGGAGTGTGGAGTCTCCAAAAGTGCAGAAGGAAAAGGACACGGATGCCGTGTGGAACAGCCACAGGGGGTTCCCTTTGTCACTTGGCCTCTCTAGAGATCTCAGTGCCCTGCCAGGAAAAATGAGACTGACCAGCTGTCATCCCCACCGCATACATCCTGAAAAGTGCCAGTTCATCCCTCCCTACAGCCTTACTTCTCTGCCCTGGGTCAGAGGTTGCCCGCAGGCTAATCTCACTGCATTTGGTTTGACCAGGGGGCTACTTCTGGTTTTATCTTGGGATCCCTTTGCTACCAAAGAAAACAAGGCATTTCGTGTAAGAAACATAGATTTCCGGCTTCTCTGTAAAGCTCATCTCTAGGAGCCTGGACTTGCCTCCTGACAGGGCACAGTCCACCTCCCATGTTGACCTCCATTCTTGTGACCAGCTCTCCCCTTATCCTAGATTGGCTTCCCCTCAGTGCAGATCCTGACACTGGGATTGGAGAGCAAGTAGTTTACTTGGGAGGTGAGCTTGGGACACATGTGCCGCGGGTAGGGATGCAGGACAGGATAGGGAAGAAAGCTGATAGTTACTCTTGTGGGCAGCTGATGTTTAATCCTAAGAACATGCCTCAGTTTCCCTCCTGAAAGGAGAGGAAGTGGGGTAGTTATACAGTCATGACTGCAGGCTGTCTGAGCAGTGAGAGATCTGATGACCAGAGAAAGCCCTGAGGCAGACAGAGGCTGATCCTGGCAGCAGGAAGATTGGAGTGCACCAGAAGGGTAAGGGCCTGCCCCTGAGTGGGGCACTAGGGGCTTCTGAAATGACCCGTCTGGCTTTGCCACTTCTGCTCTAAGCCATTTGGTCCAGCCCTGTCACAAAAGGAAATGGCCTGTCATCCCAATCCTTGTCTGATTCAATAACTTTTCACTGCTATGTTGGCACAGTGGCACACTGGCACACTTGAGCGCGTGGGGACCATGGATCCAGGCAAGTTGCTCACCATCCCATAACAAGAAAGCCACCTACCTTGCACCTCCTTGTTCTCTCCCAAATCCTACATGGGGCCAACAGCAATACCACCACCCTGGGTCCACTCTTTTCTTCCTCCCCATCCAGCCAGTCTTGGTTTTTCCTTGCAGAACATTTATATTCTTCAAGTCCTCTGCTCTTTTGCTCATTCTAAGATTAACCAGCTAACTGGTTTCAGTGGTGAGGTACAGGGGGATTAACTAGAGGAGAGGGATTAACAATCCTTTTCTAAGTCAAATCTCCAGATCTGGGTCATTAAAAATGATGCCTTTTTAAGTACTTCCATCTTTGCTGGCATCCCTTTCCTGGCCAGAGGAAGAACAGCAGACACCAGGCAATGGGCCTCAATCTGCCTCCATGGCCACAACACTTCCTGGAACCAAAGGGCCGATAATATGTACAAAGAGACGCGCAAGTTCTCTGCCAGGCCCTCCCCAGAGGGGAGTTAATCTTCACCATAAACCTATTGTATTCTGAGAATCTGTCTTGTAAACCCTGGGTTGATGACTATTGTTTTCAGATTAGAGAGCCTGTTGACAATCTCTTTTCCAAAAGATCTCTGGTTTGGGGCTTTTAAACTCTGAGAACCATACCCCAGCCCTTGGGGATTCATTTTGCCAGAGCTGCCAGCCAAGCACTTTTTTCCCCCCAAGTCTTTGCACACCAGGGCCTGGGTTTAGAATTGACAGCATCCTCTTCTGGGTCAAGTGAATTTTTTTAGACCATTTCTCATCTTGTTTCCCTTTCTCAGATGCTGTAAACTGAGAGTAGGGGAGGCTAGCCCTTTGGATATAGGCATGGGTTCCTGCCTTCTGGGGTGTAGTTACACTGAGCTGTGATGGGTGATAGGAACAGGGTTAAGGACACAAAGACATGAAGCGAAATGTGTGGGCCTTGAGCTATATCACTTAGAGCACAAGGCTCCACTGTTTACCAGCAGAGGGTTCTGGGGCCAATTACAGCTCTACTCTGTTCCTGTTTCCCCATTTATGAAATGGAAATAACGTTAGCACCTACTTCATGGAGCTCTTATAAAGGTAGGATATACAGGAAAAGCTCCTTGTCTGGTGCATACTAAGAGCTTGATAAATGTGAAATGTTTTTGCCTTTTGTCACCATCACCATCACCATCATCACCATCACCACCATCATCATTATCGCTACCATTATCATCACTATCACTATCATCATCATCATCATCATCACCATCATCATAGTGGTTGTTATATGGACTTCCAGAAACACCAACACAGAATAACGGGCCTTCATAAGGACTGGGCCCCATCCATTGAAAAGGAGCAAAGGTTCTTAAATAATGAAGATTTGGAGAGGGGCCTTGAAGAATGGGAAGAAGTGGGACAAGTGGCAAAGTTGTGGGGGGCGATGGCAGGTCAGGGAAGAGGACAGATGGGGGAGGCCAAGCGAGGTGTGGAAGGAGAGATGCCCACATGTGTTTAGAGGTTATCAAGTACCAAATTGGCTGGAGTGGGTATAAAAGATGCAGAGATGGGGAAATGAGACAGAAGAGGTGGGCTGTGCCTGGCCGCAATGGCAGGGTCAAAGGTGGGGTAGGGAGGGGCCATGTGTGGTTTTAAACCAGGAGACTTCTTTGGTCAGAGCAGGGAGTGTGAGCTCTCAGGAAGAGCAAGTCTGCTTTCTCAGAGAGGCCCAACCTCTCAGATAAGGGAATTCTCCTTTGGTCTTAACAAAATGGCCAACACGACCACATGCCTGGATGTTCCATTTGTCAAATTACATCCTTTGCTTCGACAGCAAAGCTGAGGCCTGGTGTGAGGTGCCCAGAGTAGGAGAGGTGGGACGTTTTATTGGACACTATTGAATTTGTCTAGACCCCTGTAATTCCCCTGGAAGGGGCCACGGATATGGGGTTAATTTACCCTCCGACCCGAAGCCACAAAGTTGATAATCAGCTGCCACAGTCTACAGGAGAGATGAACTCCATTGTGGAGCTGTTCAATAAATCTGCTATTAGCAGGGAAAGTGCTTACATGCACTTAAAAAAAATTAAACAACAAAATAAGAGCCGTTGATTGACAAGGCATCAATAAAGCCGTGCCTGTGCACTGCTGACCTCTCCCCACCCCCAGCTGCCAATCTGTGTTTATTAGAAATCTGCTCTATAAATAGCTTGTGGCAGAGAAAACAGTGAGCTGCTTCTTAAATGTGTGATTGTAAAATGCTAACTATTTAATACTTGGCTCTCAGTTTGCTTCAGTCGATGGTTTGCTACAGCTGAAATGTGGGGCATCAGTAGCAAGGGGTTGTTGTCAGGAGGTGGTTAATAATTTTTGACCCTCTACTTCTGAAGCAGAATTGCTGGCTCCCCACTCCAGATCTGTTCTTCCTTTCCGCTGATCATCTGAACCCCAGTTTTTTCAGGGTTGCAATGTGCTTTGCTAGAAAAAAAAAATTGGCTTTCCTATACCTCTGTGAAGCTAGGGTTGACCACACAGTTCTGGTCACTGAGACACAGCTGAGGGTTTATGGGGACATTTTTGATGACAATACATGCACTACCTCTTTCTCTTTCTTCGTTCCATTTCCTCTTGCCTGGAATGTGGCTGTAAGGTTGGAAGAACAGCAGCCACATTGTGACTACGAGGTTATAGGACTGAAGATGAAGGATACAGTTAAAGTCTTTGATGTTGCTGATGAGTCGCTTAGAGTTCCAGGCTGCCTGTTCATAACCATTTTGTTGTGTAAAAAAAAATGAACTCTTACCTGTTTAAGCCACTGTTGAAGGATTGTTTGTTAATTGCAGCTGAATGCGTCCCTAGCTGCCAGCGATAATTTTAATAATCTTACATGTATTAATTCATTTACCTCTTGTTACAATCCTGCTAAGTAGGAAACATTATGATTTCCATTTTGCAGAAAAGGAAATTGAGGCCCGAGAAGAGCTGTGAAGAGGAAGAATCGGGACTGGACTACTGGAATGCTGCATTTCTGATTCCTCATTGGCCCTTTCTCTTTCCCTCCACTCAGAGAAGGCATCACCCCATCACAAGGCCAAGTGAGGATCTGTTCCAGGGTTCTCTGTGTTTCTCATCTCACCCTCCAGATGTTAAGAGGGTACCAGGAATGCTTGACAGAAGCAAACCACAACAACTAAGCATCCTAGTCTCATAGCATGAATTGTGCAAA
Source organism: Nyctereutes procyonoides (assembly GCF_905146905.1). Taxonomy (NCBI): domain Eukaryota; kingdom Metazoa; phylum Chordata; class Mammalia; order Carnivora; family Canidae; genus Nyctereutes; species Nyctereutes procyonoides. The sequence goes on along the minus strand of NW_026575052.1, from coordinate 24,814,467 downwards.
AATAGGGAGGAAAGATTGATTACAGAATGTCGGATCTCAGTTCCAATCGATATTTCATCAGCTTAAGAAATGAAGGTGCTCCAGGAGCCACCCCACCCTGCACGAGGCAGAGAATGCAGCAGGAAGGAAGTTGGAGCCTCATACTTTATCTCTCCCTAGCCTTGTAGGCATTTTTTTTCCCCTCCACTGGAGACGTAGCACAGGCTCAGACACATATCTCCTTGCTCTTTCTGCTCAGGATCTGGCTAGAGAATCATGCCATCTCAAGGCTACAAGGGACTTTAAGGGTCATGTAGCCCACTCCTGATTCAGAAATGCTAATAATAGGGGCACCTGGATGGTTTGGTCTGGTGAGCCTCTGACACATGATTTCGGCTCAGGTCATGATCTCCAGGTCATGGGATGGAGTCCTGTGTCGGGCTCTGCACTCTGCAGGCAGTCTCCTTGAGATTCTCTCTCTCTCCCTCTCCTGCTCCTCCCCACATTCATGCTCTCTCTCTCTCTCTCTCTCTCTGATCAATCAATCTTAAAAAATGGTAATAATAGTGATGAGATTAGTTGACATATAATAAACACTATATAATGAGCACTCTGCTGATTGCATTATGTATGTATTTCTTCCAACCATCCTAGGAAGTTGGTACTACAAATATCTCCACCTCCAGAAGAGAAAATGAGGTATAGAGAGTTTAAGTAACTTGCTTCCAGGTATATAGAAAGTGTGTTCATCAGTGTAGCACCAGATCTATAACAAACAATCCCCCAAATGTTAATGCTTAGCACAATAGAAATTTACCTATAGACCCTCAACGCTCCAGTGCTGATGTTTCTGATCACTGGGTGGTGTCCTCTACATGGTGCTTTGGAGACCCAGGCTCCTTCCATCTTGTATCTTCATTATTCCCTGGAGCCTCATCTTTGTCAGGCATACACATCCAGTGAAGGGAGAGAGAGAGAGAGAGAGAGAGAGAGAGAGCACAGAGAAGGCACACTCACTTCTTGGCCCACCCGGGACATGCAGCACTGCCTTTCATATGCCACTGATGAGAATTAGGGTTATAGCCAAATCCAGATGGAGAGAAAGGCAGACAACTTCTTGGGGACACTTCTGAAGTGTGGAATGAAAGGAACAAATTTAGATGACAACTAGTCACCTGTCATGGTAGGTCCTCCCTGAAGGTAGGAGGAAGAGGAAGAGGGAAGAAGTGGGTACTACAATGCCATCTGTCTCCTTCAACCAAGAAAGCAAAAGCTTTCACAAGACCTCCCCCTCTAGCAGACAACTACTTAGGTCTCCATTGGCCAGAATTGGTTCATATGTCCAACCCTAGCTGCAAAGGAAGCTGGGAGAACAGTAAGATTGTCATGATTAGCTTATATGCATCATGTTCCATCACCTGGGACTGGGTACATTGCCTTCTGGAACTAAAAGAGTATTCAATTAGCTAAAAACAAGGAGAGGAGATGCCTACTGAGTTACTGGCTACTTGAGTCACTCGCAGACTCATTTATTCAAAATCTATCCCACAAATGTTGACTGAACACCTGCTCCACACCAAGCACTCTGCTAGCTTCGAGGAGGGACATCTTTTCTATCATCCAAGGCCATCCTGCCTTCCACCCAACACTACACTGAAGCTGCCCTGGTCAAGGTCATCAGGAACCTCTATGTGGATAAATCCCAAAGACACCTTTCAGGGATCTTCCTGGACCTGGTGGCCCATTAGATGCTTTTGCCAGGTCAAGACCATCTCCCCTCTTTGGCTGGGAAATAATCCCAAGGCCCCAGGGTGAGATGTGGAAATAGTCTGCCCACATGTGGAGGTGCTTTCCCTAGCAACTGCATAGACAGGAGGGATGACAAAGAGCCAGGAGCCTTACCCTCCAGCCACCCCTGTGCCTGACTCCCTGGAGGGAGCCTTTCCCATCATTTCTGATGACTGAACCGAGTTCATGTTCAGAATGTATATAAAGTTATTTGGGCCACATTTCCATGTTAACTGTTCGGATCAGAAATGCTCAATGTCAGTTAAATTTGGTTAGATTACAAGACAACATAGTCAAGATCAAGAACATGTGGCCTGATTTGATTTAACCCAGAGAAGAAATGCCTTTTCCCTTCTGCACAGCTATAACATTATACATATAAAGATACATACGTGCTTGCTCTCTGCCAGAAATGTCAAGTACTTTTGATCTTTCCCTTTAGATATTAAAGTTCCCCTTGCTCACCCCTCTGCTTGGCGGGCCCCTTAAGGGCTTTCAAACCAATAAACAAGCCTGGAGCTGTTGAGAGGGTGGAAGCTGTTTGCCTTTTGAGCTGGAGCCCCGTGGCCCAAAGGTCGTGTTTAATCAGCCTCAAGGTTTTGGTTAACACTGACTTGGAGTTTAAAATAGCATTTCAATAACCTCAGCCTCCTCCTGCTCCCCCATCAGCCACGGGAGGAGGGAGACAGAGGCCCATGGCTTTCAGAGTTTGTGTGTTTGTTGTTAAGGTCTTGGAGCAAATGAGCTGTGCTTGGCTGGTGGCCACGGTGGAGAGCTGCCCTCCTCGGCTGCCTCGGAGAGGGGCCCGGCTGAGACCTGGTCCCCAGTGCCCCGGGTAATAGGACATATTGTAGCAGAATGCCAGCTGGAGATGGCATTTCCATCTTGTCTTCTGCTCCGACTCTGAGGATAGATAATGCTCTTGAAAAGAGACACATGAGGACCCGCCTTGTGTAAATTCTCAGCGATGCCCTCAATATTGAGTGAAGAGGGAGAGTAGAGGTGTTACAGTCTTACCTACAGGCTGTTTAGGAACTCACCCAAGACTGAAGATGGTGTGAAGCACTTCTTCCCTGGGGGAAAAAATCCACAAAGCCCAAGACAAGAGTTGGGCTGCTTCTGCACTCTCTGGTTCTCCTCCCTTTTTCCTGCCTCTTTACCTTCCCTCTTTAGGATCCGGTCCTCTCCTAGTGGTGTCATTTGTCGCTCCACTCTGGGAACCTGGTAGCAGACAGGCTCCATCTAAGACAAATGGCTTTGGCTCCTCTCGATGGAGTCTGCCTATTAAAGCATTCACTGGCTGCATCGTGACACTTGGAAATTGCATCCCCATCTCATGGGCTGATCACCAGCATGGCATCCAATAGCTCAGCCATCCTGCATTTCTCAGGACAGGCTAGGTTATACCAAAGTATTGAGGTAACCTTGCCTGAACCCAACAGAAGCTCGTTTGTCACCCATGAAAATTTCTCTGTAGATGAAGGGACTCTCGGGGGCACCTGGTCCCCATGCACTGACTTCGTGATCCCAACAGCTCCCGCTGTCTCAACATGTGGCTTCCACAACTAGAAGGTTGAGAATCAGCTTTGAAATGCTTTGGCCCTGAAGTAACACTCCCCACCTCTGCTCATTGACCAGCACTAATCACAAGGCCTTACTCCCTGCAAGAGGTCTGGGAACTATGAGGCAACATGTGGATATTAGAACAGAAAGCTCCTCCGCCACCACCCACCCCACTGTCTGCATCTCTCGGAACCCTGGCAATCCCTGAGAGGAGTCCAGGAGTCCTCTCAGGGTACGGGGAGCCCCCTTCTGAGCCTATGGTTAGGCTGGAAGATGTCAGAAGATGCCAGAATCTTGAAGCAGAGGATAGAAGAATCATCTCTATCATCATCATCGTCACCAGCATCTTCATTATTGCTGATATTTATTCGACATCTTCTATATGCCAGGCACGTGCTTAAGCTTTTCATGTGTTGTCTCATGTCACCCTCTCAAAGGCCCTCAGAAGAAGTTACTATTATGAATTCCTTGCTTACTGCCACATTAAACTGAGCCTCAGAGAAATTAGATGATTTGCCTGAGTCTCTCCATCAATAGCTGGCAAAGCTCAGGCCACCAGACCCCAAGTTCACTGGGGCAGGTCGCTGGTCCTCAAAGCCCTGGGCTCAGGAGTCACCTCCAAGGGGTCATGTGCCTCCCGGGGTGGTGGTGGTAGTAGGGATCCTTTGCAACTTCTCCTGCTGAAGCTATTGGTGGCCAGCCCCAGTGATCCACAGACTGCCACTCACCTTGAGACCCTGTTCCTCAGACCTGGGGCCTCACCAGTCAGGCCCCTCTGTGGGCCCAGCATCTCCAGAGTTAGATGCTTATTGGCTGGCTGCTCCAATCCTGACCCAGTATCCAAAGGATTTAGCTGAGGATGACAGCGGGACCTGTGGACCTCAGGTGAGCAGTCCTGGTGTCCAAGCAGGACCAGTGGGCAAACCACAAGGCCCATCTCCCAACAGTGGACCATTGGTTCCCAGATCTGGGAAGATGAGCCATCTCCCTGGGACTCTTCCCTGTTACAGCCTCCACTGCAGCTTGATGGAAGGCTGTTTTTGTTTTCCATTAGGTCAGACAAGCGAGAACCAATTAGAATCTGATCCACTGCTAAATAATAAGGGATGTGGGATGTTGCAATGCCAAACCCTGACCCAGGCCCTGGGAACTTGGTATGTATCTTGGGGGGAAGCTAATTGGGTAGGGCAAGCATCCTTCACTTGGGCAGCTGCTGGTGGTGCCAGGCACTGTGTCCAGCCTGGAAAGAAGGATGAAACGAGGCCTTTTGCACTTGAGGAACTTCCAACCTCCCGTAGGAGGTATATAGACAAATCATCCCAAGAGAAGGGAAAACTGCTATAGCCCAAGAAAGTGAAAAGTATGATGGAACCCAGGTGGTAGTCACGTTTTGTTCTTCAGGAAGGCTTTCATGAGGAGGTGATAAGGATTCTGAAGGGTTTGGAGTAGGGGGGTCAGGGGAAGAGGAGAACATTCCAGGTAGAAGGAACAGCGTTTGCAAAGGCCCAGGAGTCTGGAAATGTGTGAAATATCCCGAGAATGTTAATTTGCCCAACATGGCTAAAACATTGAGTACAGAGCATGGGAGGGGACAGGGCTGGTAGGATATTTCTGCTTTCAGGTGGATTCTGGAAAAAATCCACAGCCCAGGTGGCATTTAATTTGGGCCCTCCTGGAGATTGAATAGATGTCAAGATTTGGAAATGAAGGCTTAACCTGGGTCTGTGAAGGAGGACAGAGCCTGTGTGAGGGAGGAAGAGAGGCTCCAGGCAGAGTGTGCTATTTCCCATTGCTGTGTAACAAATTACCATAAACGTAGCAGACTGAAGAGCGCGCATTTATTAGCTGACAGGTCTGTAAGTCTGGAGTCTGCGCCTGGCATGACTGAGCTCTCTGCTCAGAGCCTCACGTGCTGAAATGAAGGTGTCTGGGGCTGCCATTCTCACCTGGGGTTCAAGCTCTCCAGTTGTTGGCAGGACTGATTTCCTTGTGGCTGTTGGACCCAGGTCACTGGATCCTTATAGGTCTGAGCCGGGGCCTGCTTTGGGCTCCAATAGGTGCCCCTCTCTGTGGGCACTTCCCGGCAAGGAGGCTTGCTTTCTCCGAGGCCAGCGTATCTCCCTGACGTCCCCTTCGGCAGCCAGTGGGAGAAAACTGCTTTTTAAGGGCTCCCACCGTTGGGTCAGCCTCATCCAGATAATCTCGGTATTTCAAGTGCCATTGATTTGGGACTTTTAATCCCATCAGCAAAAATCCAGACATAGCAACACCCAGCTTAGTGTTGGATTGAATAACGAGGGGTCAGGAATCTTGGGGCCCATTTTAGAATCCTGCCTGCCCCCAGAGGCTGCAGGGGCCCCGGGCAGCTGAGCAGAGACACGGGGAAGGGTGAACAAAATAAGAGGAGCCTTGAGAGGCCTCTGGAGCTTGGCATTCACCCTGAGGCTTGGCCGGCTGGCCTCAGAGAATTGGCATCCGGAGCCTGGCTTAGGGTGAGCTGCGTGGAAAGAAGGGTCTGGTGGTGGTCAGTAGAAGTTGCTGAGCTGATTGGCTGCCTGAGGCTGGGCCACCATGGGTGGGAAGGAGCGAGGCTGACACCTATAGGGGAAGAGGCTCTGGGCCCCCACCGCGTACCCCAGCCCCAGCCAGACTTCAGGCCCTGCTGAAGGGGTCTTCCAGTACCAGAGTTGACTGGAGAAGCAGGAATCCCCAATCCCAGGTTCTGCTGACCCGATTACTCCCCCTCTGTGAGCCCCTCATGTCCCCCTCCCTCTCCTCACCCCAACCCCCACCCTGCCAAGGCTGAAAGCCCAGGGAGTATGCAGAGGGAGAGACATCATTGCCTCCACTTTCAGGGCAGGCTGTTTTATATTCCTTGTGAGATGGTCAGCTGGATGTAGCCACAAGAGGAGGCACAGGAGAGGCTTGGTAGTAAGTAATGATGAATCCTAAGAACAACGTTTTTTGTACTCCCCAGGTTCTAGGGACAGAAGACACAGCATGTAGGGCCACATGGGAAAGACAGCAGGGGGAATGGGAGGGGGCTTCTGCAGGGAAAGGCAGAGCAGGGCAAGGTGAACAGCCTGGAATGGCAACTTTGAATAATTTCCGTGGGCTTTGGGCTGTAGGGTGGTCTCTGGTTGCCAGGCCCCTGGCCCCGGGATGATGAAGGCAGAGGAATATGTTGCCTCCTGGGTGCATGGGCAAAAAGAGGAGGTCCAGGTAGGCTCTGGATTGGCTAGTTTGCATATCAAAGACATGCTCCAGCTGGGCCCTTTGCTCCCTCTAAGAATTGGCTGCCAGGGAGAGACAGTCTCTCCCAGCCAGAACGGTTTTTTTTTAAGATGTCAAAACATCACAATACACAGAAAATTAAAAAAAAATAATATATATATATATGCAATACACAGGCTCTACCTAAAAGTGGGTAGTCAAAGTTTAGGACAGTTAAGACCCGTGATTAGGGTATCCCCATTTTTCACAGAGGTGGGTACTGAGGCCCAGCGCAGATATGCTAAGTTTTGTGTGGGCTCAGAGCTGGGAAGGGACAGAGGGAAACTTGACTTGTGGTCTTGTATTTGTTTTCCCAGGTACCATCTCAGGTGTCTATGTCTCTTCCTTTGTATCCTTCTGGAAAGGAGACTCAAGCCTTCTTGTCCAGAAAAAAAGACCCCAAGCTCCCTCCCAGTGTATGCCTGGGGACTGGATGTGCAGCTCTGATAAGGTAGGAATGGGGCAATTCTTTGTTTTTTAAATGATTTTATTTGTTTATTTGAGAGACACAGAGAGAGAGAGAGCATGCACACATGGGTGAGGAGGAGAGGGAGAGAGAGAATCTGAAGCAAGCTCCACACCCGGCGCGGAATCTGACATGGGGCTCAATCTCACACCCCTGGGATCATGACCTGAGCTGGATTCAAGAGTCGAGACTTAACCAACTGAGCCACGCAGGTGCCCCTGAATGGGGTAATTCTTAACCCAAAAGACAGAGCAGTGCTTAACTCCAAGGAGTGACCTGCAAAGCCTGCAATTGGTTGGAGGCCAAGAGGGAGGGGGAGAACTTTCAGAGGAGAGTAGGGAGCCTTGCTGGGGCTCCTAAACCACAGCTCCCGTGACCCCCCACCTAACCCGAGGCCCTGACCTGTTCCCTGTGTTTCTGAACCTGCTTTCTTTCCCCACTCCTGGTCAGCTCTATTTTCCGGGAATATTTCAGTGAGTCCATGTGACATGAGAGACACGTGTCTATTGGTCAGCGCTCTGACTGCAGAGATGTCCGAAGCCACACCTTGGGCTCCTCAAAGGGCCTGGGTCAGAGCGGTTCACTCGACAGCACCCCACGGACACAGCCTGGGAAAGGAAGCCCCAGCCCTGGCCCTCAGTGGCTGAGCGAGCCCCAACGGTACAGGCAGGCGTGAGCTTCAGCACCCAGGCGGAAGGGAGCTCGCAATATTCCCTCTGAGCATGTGGAACAGATGCCTCTGAAAGCCTGTGGATTTACTTGCCTGGCACGTGTGACCTGCTAATTAAGTTTTACTATTTACCTCTGGAAAGAGAAGGGGTTTCCTGTGCTCAGGAGAGAGCCTGAACCCTCCTCTCTCTTCCTGTCCCCCATTCCAATCAGGCCCGAAACCTCCTGGCTCTGGAAGGGAAGGTCAGTAAACTGTTAGGATCTGGAGAAGGGGAAAGTTATATAAGCCCGTGCCCACCCCCCAGGTGCCCCTGCAGCTGGAGAGGGAGCCTAGGGGGAGGGGGCAAGAGAAGCCAAGGTTAATTAGCTCCTTCTAGCAACTTGACCTTGATCTCTCTGAAGGTTATTCCCCTCACTTGAAAGGTGAGGGAAGTTAACACATTTCCCTCTGAGGGTTGCTGGGAGGATTAGCAGAGAGGTTGTTTGTGTGGGAGAGTCTATTAGGTACCCCCCAATGTCCATTTCCCTTTTCCTTGTTATCCACAGACTCAACTGTCTTTATTTGGCCCACAAACTGCCCAGATAAAAGATCATTTTCCTGGCCTCCCTTGCAGCTAAGACTGACTCATGAGGTATAAGTGGAAATTGTTGGCCATGGTGGTGGAGTTCCCAGGAGCATGATAGGGGTCTGCCTCAACAGAGATAAGCCTATTGCCCTTTCCTCCCTGCTACACTCTTCCTCTTGCCTGGAAGGCAAGCACGATGCCTGGAGCTCCAGCCACCATCTTGGAGTACAAAGTGATCTTGAGAATGGATCCATGTACTGAAGACGGTGGAAACAAAAGGTTCTGAGAGGTCTCACTGGCTCTGAAATGTTTTTGGATTTATTCTAAGGGATAGACTTGACCTCTATGTTAGCTTAAATCAGCTGTTCTCAAGCTTCTCGCATATGTTAGAATTATTTGGAGGGCTATTTTTTTTATTTTAAAAATTTTTATTTATTTATTCATGAGACAGAGAGAGGCAGAGACATAGGCAGAGGGAGAAGCAGGCTCCCCGTGGAGGGCCCAATGTGGGACTAGATCCTGAGACACCAGGAGCACGCCCTGAGCCAAAGGCAGATGCTCAGCCACTGAGCCACCGAGGTGTCCCTGGACAGCTGGTTAAAACAGAGATAGCTGGTTCCTGTGCCAAGAGTTTCTGATTTGGTAGGCCTGGGATGAGGTCTCAGAATTTTGTTCCAAACATGATCCCAGGTGATGCTGATGGTGCTGGTCTAGGTATTGTTCCTTGAGAACCACTGGTTCAAGCCATCATTAATCAGTTTTTTATTTTATGAAGCAGAGCCCAATCTTAACTTACATAGCAAGGTCAGGGCTTCACACTCAAGAAATGTGATTACTGGGATCCCTGGGTGGCGCAGCGGTTTGGCGCTTGCCTTTGGCCCAGGGCGCGATCCTGGAGACCCGGGGTCGAGTCCCACGTCGGGCTCCCGGTGCGTGGAGCCTGCTTCTCCCTCTGCCTGTGTCTCTGCCTCTCTCTCTCTCACTGTGTGACTATCATAAATAAATAAAAATTTAAAAAAAAAGATTTAAAAAAAAATAAATAAAAAAAAAATAAAAAAAAAAAAGAAATGTGATTACTATTTGTACAGGGGTGAATTGATTGTTAGGGGGCTACCAATTCCCTTCTGGCACCCAGGATATCAAGGGGCTGGAAGGGAGGGCAAAACCATGATGGCCAACCTGCCCATCCTCCCCAAAGCCAGCCTTGACCTCAAGAATTCCAAAGGAGACTGGATTGTCCCAATACCTTTCTGCAGGGAGACATTGAGGCCCTACTTTGCAAAAATCCATCGTATGGCATCTTCTGTGCCAGAAACTTAACAAGTATGCCATACGATGAGAAATTTATTTTCTGAAAGCAGGGACCATGTGTATTATCTTATTTAATCCTCATGACCCATTTCACAGGAAATGGGTGAGGAAACTAAAGTCAACAAAGGGTATGGAATTTGCACCTAGTCACAAAACACTAGTGAGCGATGGAGTCAAGGTTTGAACAGTAAATGCCACAATCCAAACAGCTGTGTGAGGCTGGAGTCCCCCCCTGCCCTGGCATTGGGCTAGGCTCACCTGTGCTCTCAGAGGCAAGAAAGCAAGAGGGCTATGGGGTAGCTTTGGAAGAGGGTAGAGGGACCCGGGACCCTTGGACCCCTGTGTCCACGGCCCCTCAGTGAGGGCTGAACACCAAGCCCTGTGGAGTTTGAGGAACGGCAGCCCCTTGTCCAGGAAGGTGGGCTGTGTTGACGGATTGGGAGCCATGCTTCTCCTGAGGTCAGCGGCCCAGGCCTGCCAGCTGTTCTAATAAAATATGAAGTTCAGAAACTCCAGGCAATCCTCTCTCTCCATTGAGCGATGACCTTGTAATTGGCTCACAAGCTAGCTTGATTTATCAACTCCAACCTGGGCAGCCAGAAAAGGATGAATTAGTTTCAGAGGCCTGCAGCTGAGGGCAGGGTCCCTGGGAGCGGTGATGCCATGGGCGTGGGGGCCATTTGTCACCACAGGCTTTGCTTAATTGTGGGAAGATAAAGCGAGGAGGTGTCGGATTGCACTGTGTAAATCATGGTCTTTTGTAGAACAACCTGGGGCCTAGTCGGCCAGGAGGATACTCCTATTTGGAGGGGAACTTCAGGACGCAGACCTGTTCCTCTGCCCCCCACCACTTCATGAATGCGGCTCCTTGGTCAGAGGCCTCAAAAAGGGCCCTTTAGGGGAGGACTGGAAAGCTAAGGGGCGCTCCTGCCCAGGGGATCCTGGTGCACTCTGCAGTCAGAGCGTCTGGGGTCCAATCCTGATCTGCCGGCTGCGGGGGTACAGCCAAGTCACATAACCGCTCCCTGCTGGGCATCGTGGTTAAGAGCACTGACTCGGGATCGGAATCTGGGCCCTACCATTTACTAGCTGTGTGGCCTTGGGCAGGTTACTCAGTCTTTCTGTGCCTCGTTTTCCTTATCTATAAAATGGGGATGGTAGTAATCCTTAACTTACAGAGCCATGCTAGCTTTCTAGGGCTGTCGTGGCGAGGTATCATAATCTGGGTGGTTTAAAACAACAGAAAAGTATTCTCTCGCAGTTCTGGAGGCCAGAAGCTTGAAATCAAGGTGCTGGCCAGGGCCGTGCTGCCTCTGAAGGCGTTAGGGAAGTATCCTTCCTTGCTTCTTTCACCTTCGGGTGGTCCCAGGGTTCGTTGGCTTGTGGCTGGACCACTCCAGTCTCTGCTTTTGTCTTCTTATGGCCTTTCCCTCCTCTCTGCACCTCTACGGACCCTTGTTGTTGGACTCAGGGCCCACCCAGATAATCTGAGGTGGTCTCGTCTTAAGTTTTTCGCTTAATTACACTCACCAAGACCCTTTTCCCAAATAGGGCCACATTCATGGATTCTAGAGGTTGGGACTTGGGCATATCTTTTTGCCCATTCAACCTTCTTACAAGGGCTGCTGTGAGAACTAATGAATTAGTATTTATAAAGTTCTTAGACGAAAGGCTGGCACATCGTTAAGTGCTATGTAAGTCTCTGATATGTGAGGATGTACATATATATTATATAATTATCATATAATAGATCTATTATATATTATGTAATATGTTTAAGGATAAATATATTCATTTATCTATTTTATATATATAATATTATACATTAATATATATGACATTAATTTATACATATATTTTAAAGATTTATTTATTTATTTATTTGAGAGAGCAAGAGAGAGAGAGCAGGGTAGGCTCCAAAGAGGTACTCAGGAGCCCCCACTGTGAGTGGGGGAGGGTCACTGAGTTGGGCTCTGAACCCCTACTCTGTCTCCTGACTTTGCCCAGGGCAACTCTACTCTCCTGCTCTATAGATTGGGGTTTTTAGTAAGACATCACTTGATACAATCTACAGAATAGCAGGGAAAAGTCACAATACCAATTGCTGGTAAAGATGCCGAGCAACTGGAACTGTCCATCATTGCTGCTGGGAAGGCGAAATGCTACAAACACTTTGGAAAATTTTGCAGTCTCTTAGAAGTTAAGTACAGGGGTGCCTGGGTGACTCAGTCCATTGAGTGTCTGATTCTCGCCTTTGGCTCAGCTCACGATCTCATGGTTGGTGGGATTGAGCCCTGTGTCAGGCTCTGTGCTCAGCAGGGATTCTGCTTGAGATTCTTTCCCTCTCCCTCTGCCCTTCCCCTGGCTCACATGCTCTCTCTCTCTCCCTAAAATAAACAAATCTTTTTTGTTTTTTAAGGGAAGTTAAATACATACTTACCACATGACCCAGCAATTCCCACCATAGGTGTTTACCGAGGAGAAAATACACTTACATAAAAATCTGTACACAAATGTTCACAGAAGCTTTATTTGGAATAGCCAGAAAGCTGATACGCACAGCACCCTGGGTAAATCCTAGGGCATTGCTACCCGCATTGTCAAGTGAAATGGTAGGTAGCGCAGGATCCCATTTAAATAATATCCTGAAAATGGCAAAACTCTATGGGGGAGGGAGCAGCTCAGCGTTTGCCAGAGATGAGGGCAGGTGTGGACTAGAGTGGCCACGGGTCTTGGTGGGGCCGAGAGGGGACCCTTCTATGCCTCGATCGTGGGAGTAGTTACACTACTTGTTTGCTAAACTGGCAGAATTGTGTGCTCTACGGGTGAGTTTTACCCAATGTGAATTGTACCTTAATTTAGAACTTAAACAAACAAAAATTATCCGAAGCAAAGGTTCTGTTGTTCCAAAACAAAGGCTGGAAAGTCCTCAAATTGGGCCAATGGAAAGGTCCTCCCCACCCGCCAGTGTGGGATCCTGGGCACAGTCCGCAGCCGCCCTTCCCTGCTCTGAGCTGCGGCCAGGGGCTTGGTTTGTGGATCTGACACCCGTGTCTGCGTGTCTGCTGGGCACCCTGCCTGGGAGACACGGGTCCTCCCCCGCTGCCCCTGCGTGGCCTCCAGCGTCAACAAACGCTGACCCCTGCTGTCTCCTTCTGCTCCTCTTCCCCCCAACCTGCATCTCAAGGCCAGATAACTGTGGTTCATGCCTAGGCAGGGTGGAGGCCTGGAGGGGCCTTGGGGTGGGGGAACAGGGGAGGTGAGCTGACAACGAAGCAGCAGCTGGCAGCCAGCCCCTCAGTGGGTGGAGTCCGTGCTGGAGCTGGGCTTCTGTCCTGGAGGCTCCAGCCCTCTCTGGGCCTTGGGGCTGGGGCAGAGCAGAGCCCAGGTGGGGATCCCAGGACACCCTGCAGCCTACTTGCCTTGTGCAGGTGTCAGGCCTGACTGTGAGGAGGAGGGGATGGGGAAGGGGGAAGGCATCAAGAGGTTCCACTGGGGTACAGAGCCACAGAGGGCACAGGCCAAGCAGGCCTGGCTCTGCGGAGGGTAGCCAGCTAGGTGCTGCCCTTCTCTGGGCCTCAGTCTTCCTAGCTGTTAAGTGGGAATGCCAATCCGGGCCCTTCTGCTTCACTCATTCATTTATTTGTGTGCTGAGCACAGGCCGCATAGTGGGTGCACATGGCAGCCAGGGTCCCTGGCCCCACAGAGCTCAGAGACCCACGGTGACCAGGAAGGTCACAGTAAGTGGGCACCAACAAGCTGTGGACATGCTCAAGCCCAGCCTACTGGGAAGGCTGGGAACTGGGCTGCTCTTTTCTCCCTCCTGGAGAGGAGCCAGGGAACGAAGTGAGGTTAGGCCGGCTGGGGGCTGGGAGTCTGGGGCATGGAGCAAGAGAGATTCCGGACTTCTGGGGTAACTTCTCCCTGACTCTGCATCCTGGAGCCCCCTGACCCTACCCGGGGATGCTCATTCAGATGAGCTGGCCCCAGCCCTGGCCCCACTACCTCTGGGGTGATCGAGCCCAGGGAAAGAGGAGGTGTGACGCAGGGACAGTGTGACGCAGACTGTGCGCTTGTGTGTGCGCGCTTGCACACATGGATGTGTGCATGTGTGTACCTGTGCGTGTCTGTGGGCATACCTATAGGCACGTGTGGACACGTGCTGTGGGCTTGCCGGGACTTGCTCCCGTGTTTGTGAGTCTCTAAGGATAAGCGGACACAGTTGTGTGGATCTCAGCGTGCCCACATTGCAGCAGGTGTGTGGGGGTGCGTGTGTGTCGATGTGGATGTGGATGTGTGCTTGACATCACGGCCTGCGTGCACCTCTGCGCTGTGTCTGTGCACGGCCCCAACCTGCGTGCCTTGCTGCAAGGGCTTATGTCCGTGTTTCTGGACCTGCCTGTACCTGCTGGATGCCTGTGTGGGTGCGAGGGAATGAGGGCTGCGTGTGCTGCTGAGCCCCCGGGGGCGGTTTGTGTGTGCGTGGTGGGGGCCGAGCTGCCCGCTTCCACATCCCCTCGCAACCCCAGCGCCCTCGTCTGAGGAGGGGGCCGCACCACCAGCCGAGATCCCAGGCCAGCACGTGGGGGCCTTCTTCTGGGGGCAGAGCCAGAGCCTCCCAGGTGACACCGCCACCCGGGGCAGGGCCTGGCTGGGCCGGGCACCGTCGGCCGGGCGCTGATGAGCCCCCTTCATGTGGTAGCCTGGGCCTATTTCTGTCTTGTTTGGCTCATCCTGGCCGGGTGTTCCCGTCCAATGATGCCCTGTTTCTCCACCCGCCTATTTCAGTGAAGGAATGTGCTGTTTGTGTCTCGAGCAGAAAACCGAAAACCCCCATTATGGTTAGCTGTCCTGCGGCTTCGAGCAGCCACTCATTTACTTAGGTTTCTCCTACTCTATATTTGTCGACGGATGACATGTTGAATTTGGAAGGCATGGGTTGGGGAGACCAGGGCCTCTTTGGGGAGGCTGGGGCATCATCCTGGGTCTCCCCACTGTCCAGGGCAGCGTTTGGCTCCTCTGCTTGGGGGCGCTGCCCTTTCTGTCCCACCCCCTCCAGGACTGCCCAGCACCCCTGGCCTGGCTCCCCCAGACCTGCGGCCTCAGTGTGCCATCTGGGCCAGCGCCCCGCTCCCTGCTGGCCTCAGCTGCAAGCCCCCTGCCCTGCAACAGCATTTTCTGGAACTTTACTCTTTGTATCCAGGGCAGCATGGGGGCAGGTAGGGTATAGGATCTAGAACAAAGCTTTCTGGTCTAAACCTTGGCTCAGCCGTCACTTGACTGGGTTCAAGTGGGTTATTTATCTTCTTTGTTTGAGCATCCGTTCATCCACCAAGTGGGAGTAATTCTCTCTTTCTCTGTTTTTTTTTTTTTTTTAATTTATGATAGTCACACAGAGAGAGAGAGAGAGGGAGAGATACAGGCAGAGGGAGAAGCAGGCTCCATGCAGGGAGCCTGACGTGGGATTTGATCCCGGGTCTCCAGGATCACGCCCTAGGCCAAAGGCAGGCGCTAAACCTCTGTGCCACCCAGGGATCCCTTTTTTTCTGGTTTTAAGACCCACATTTTCACACTGTGATATTGGCCTTACAATCAATAGGGTGGCATTTTTTCATCGGTTACTTTTTCTCTCTGACATAACGTCACGTGAACTAATGGCGTGGTTTGCAATCGATGGTGTTTAGGATCCTATGAAATCAGCTCATAGTACTTTAACAGTCAGTACATTCAAATTCAGATAATTTGAGGAGGTTTTGAGAAAGGGACACAAACGTGTGAGCAGGAGGTCAGGAAAACACAGGCTGTAGTGAGATTTCTGGGACTAATAAGAGAGGCACTTTCAAGACTCCAGCCCTCAAGAAGGAGGAGAAGGGAGGGGTTACCAGAAGCTTCGGGAGACAGTCGGTGCTGAGGACCCTTGCTGGCAGTGGCTTTCAGTGGTGGTGGTGGGGAGGGGGGCACAGCCATCCCAAGGCAGGCCACTGGCTCCACCATCTATTCACTGTGATTTGGGCCAAGTTATTTATCTATGCCTCAGTTTGCTCATCTGCAAAATGGACATCATGATGGTTCCTACTTCATAGGTGTTGTCAGACTCAAATAAGTAAGAACACACCGAGAGTTTAGAACACACCTGTAAAGATGGCCTATTATGGTCATCATCATTTCAGTAATAGTGGCTGGAGTATTTCTTTCTGCCTTGGTGTTCTATGCTGCCCCAGGCCCCATCTGAACTCCAAAACTGATACTCCACTCTCCTGTCTGCTTTGTGAACTACTCGGTCTGCCTGTTGTTTGTTGCTTGCCACCAGGAAACCCTAACTCTATGGTGACACAGCAATGATACAGGATCGGGTCAGGGTCACCTCCTAGCAGATGCTAGTGATAAACACATTCCTGCTGAATGTCAGCGGCTCACCCCAGCCCGCCCTACCCAGCCCCTGTAGGACTAAGAGCCCAGATGGCAAGCTACCATGGAGAGTCTCTAATTGACTGGGAGGGAAAGTCAAGAGCCTTGTTCCTTCCACTTTTCCCACCGCCTTTCCCCTTCCTCTACACTCCAGCGCTTCAGTTCTAGAATCTTCCAGAGGAGTGGCTCCCTGACAGTGGTGTCCACAGCCCACTTTGGCCAGACCAAAGCCCCCAGACCATCCATCTCAACCTATCCTGCTGCAGGAGGGAAGGAGAAGGCGGTGATACCATCAAAGAGCCCCATGGGAGCCCTTGAGAGAGTCTGTGCACGCATCTGCTATAGAAATAAGGGCACAGGGGTGATTCATAACCAAACTGCAACACCTACTTGTTTCAGAGTCTAGTTGTTATTGGAAAATGATAGGCCCCACACTCCGCTGGTGCAAGTATGCATCCCTACATGCTGTGGGGTTAACCAACAGCCCGCCACAAGCTGCGCGGATGATGAGGGAACCAAACCAACAGCGATTCATAATTAAAACATAAGAACAGCAGCGACTACAAACCCGGAGCAGCCCGAGGCAGCCCCGATGGTGCCCGAACCTCTCGCACAGGACATCGCGGCCTGTGGCAACATGTGGTAGCATTTTGCGATGCTGCCAAGTGCTGCATGGCAGCCCGACTTCTTAGCCAAATGCTGAATCAAATCTTTGAGAAACTTCTAACGTGCTAATTTTCGTTTATAAATACCAAATTTTAGCAGCCCTCAGTGACTCACTGGATCTATTAGTGAGTGGCTATTTGTTTATAGAATTGTGTATCATTTGCTGAAGAAAGGCTGTTCACTTGGGGGAAAAAAATCACTGTTTCCAGAATCTTGCATTTTAGGGGAAAATAGCCATCATGTGAAAGCTAAAAGAACTGGGTTCGAGACCTAGTAATATACAGTCTGAGCCTCAAAGTCTCAGAAATCATCGTGGCTGTCGTATCTGCTCTAACAGGCTGATTTAGGGCTGAAAGCAGAGAAATGATGTAAACTGGCTCACCAGGAGCTTGGCATCGCAGTGCAGTGGGGATTTCAGAAGAGGGGCAGCGGGGCCAGTGGCTTCAACAGCTCCATGACGTTTTTTTGAGAAACCCACCCTCTCTGTCTTCCTTGGCATGGCTTCCTCCTCTGTTATTCCAAGAAGCAAATGTACAAGGATATCATCAGGGAACTGCCTTGGAGAGAAGCTGGAGACGCACAGGTGGGCCAGTCTGATGCAAGGTTGGGTGGAAGAGCCCCGGAGTGCCTGCAGGTCTAGGGAGGGGTCAACAAGGCTGTGGGAGAGTCCTAGGGCCAAGGTCACCCAAAATTTCCCTGGATGCAGCTCACCTTGGTGTCCCTGCCACACTCATTCACTGGCAGGGGGCAGCCCGAGGGAGGCGTGGTCTCAGGGCAGAGGTAGAGGTGGGTTTCTGGATGCAGCAGGTGCAGCCTTCAGAAAGTTAAGGTCCCTGTGGTCACAGGTCTGCAGGGGAGAGCTGCCACCGCACTTTTCACGTTTACATTCTCCAGTGCATCCCCGATGCCTTGGTGGATGGCGTGCCCACTGGACCCCCTCATGGGACGGAATCCTCAGGCAGGTCTTGTAGCCTCCATATGCCCGCCCACTCCCCTCACCTTCCATTCCTCCTCTGCCACCTGCCAAGGCACCTCGGGCTGGGAATCAGACTCGGTTTTTTCTAATAACCAAGCTGCGGAGCCCCTCCCTTCCCTCTTGGCCTCAGAGGCAGCGTGGGACTTCACCCTACTTACCAGCCCAGCAGCCGAGCTCCCGATAAAAGCGTTCGCTGCCTAGTGAGGAAGAGGCTGCTATGGTACCGCCCAGTGCAGAGGAAGCCCCAGCTCTTTGGGGACGGGTGTGCTGCCTCTATCAGCCCCAAGGGCTCAAGGAAGCCCCTATTCCACATTTCAGGAGCCTTGGTTTTCCCAAACAGAGCCCAGGCCTTTGCATAATAGAAGTGCCCTAGTGTTCCCTTCAGTCATTTCTGGAGTTGTCACACTGAGCCCTCTGCCTTTTGCTCAGCTATGCCTGCCTTTCCAGGGCAGGTGATAAAGGCCTCTCTGTGAGCTGCCTGCAGGGCCCTCTGGTCCTCACACTTGCTATTAACTGCTCACAAGTAGCCCTCAGTTTCTCATTATCTATCTACAGGCTACAGGGGTCAACACAATGTAGCATGAACCAGCTGGCTCTGCTGTCTTTATGAGCATTGCTCACCTCATATTTTTCTTTCTTTTTCTTTTTAATTGTTTTAATTTTTTTTTAATTTATGATAGTCACACACACACAGAGAGAGAGAGAGAGAGAGAGGCAGAGACACAGGCAGAGGGAGAAGCAGGCTCCATGCACCGGGAGCCCGACGTGGGATTCGATCCCGGGTCTCCAGGATTGCGCCCTGGGCCAAAGGCAGGCGCTAAACCACTGCGCCACCCAGGGATCCCTCACCTCATATTTTTCAAATGCCTGCACCACTGTACTTGCCACACAGCCTCCCATCCCTCCACCGGGCATTCTCCCAGGACATCCCCCGGAAAATCCTTAGCCACTGAACCACCTCTTTGCATCAGGGATTATCGGGTTCCACCTACAGACCAGGACAGCATCCGCTTCTCCTACCACGTGCTGGGTGAGCCAGTCCCAAATCCACATCTTACCATGTGTTTTCTCAGGCTACTCCTGGTACTGTAGGCATCAGTCTCTGAGCAGCAGATGCCAAGGAAATGACAGAGAAGGAACGTTGGGAAACATCCAGTAGTGCCATGCAGTGCACATGTGGTTGGACAAGGTCATTGCAGAGAGCTCAGAGGACGCACCTGAGTTTCCTCATTGGCTGGGAGCAGCTGGTAGGAAATATGGCTTCGGCTGCTGGATGGTGATGATGGAGTTTAGAGCAGACAAGACATGCTCATCTCTAGAGCAGCAAGAAACGTGCAGAATGTCGCATGCTGACTGGCTCTGAGAAACTAAAGTCTTGTCCTGGACCTGGGAATGATGGGAAGGAGGGATCTTGAACGATATCTGTGCTGTCACGGTGCTGGAAAGGCCCCCAACAGTATCTACTATAGAAGGGACTCTGGAAAGAACACGCCGTCTTACAGATAGGAGCACTGGGGGCTAGAGTGAAAGTGGGAGAGATGTGCCCAGGGTCTCATTGTGAAGTAAGGCAGAGATAGGACTGTGACCCAGGCAGGTTACCCGCGTCCTGTCCCAGGAACCTTGCTGTGCCCAGGGCTGAGCCAAGCCAGGGGACCAGGCCCTGCTCTAACTGAACTGGCCTCGGGCAAGGCCTTCCTTTTCAGAGTTCCCAGCTGGATTGGCCATTTTGGTTTCCGGCACTCCACCCGGGCTCTGGCTAAGTCTCCCTGGAGCCCTGGATGAGCACCTACGAGTGAAGTCACAGCCAACACCAGTGAAATATTTTTAGAGCCATTAAATGTAGCAATAACTCCTCACCTTCTCTTAAGGCTCATTTCCTATTTCTCTATTAAAAGGAATAAAAACCCATCCTGGAAGGCTGCCCGACACCCTTTTTGGGGAAGGAGGCAGGACCGGACGCCGGGCAGTGTGGGCCAAGGTCAGATGGAGTTTGCCTGTGAATTCTCTAGGCCGTTTGTCTGATAGAGCAGCTCCCCCAACCTCCGTCGGCTCTCTCGAAGCAATGTCTGAGTTCCTGCTGCGGTGACCTGGGCACCAGGGATTGTTCAACAAATGGGGACCAGATGGACAATTTTCCCGGTGTGGCTCAGGAGGGAGCATTATGTCCATGTCATACAGACCTCCTAAATCACCTCTACCTTCCTGTAGCCCTGCCAGCAAGTCTACCCTTGGGCATTTTCTTCTGTTGGCTAAGCAGAGGGATTATTTCACACTTCCACACTGGTTCTCATGGGCTGTCTTTCTGCAAGCCACCTGCTTTGAAACAGAAATATCCCTAGAAAGAAGACCCACTGTTAGAGTGACTGGGTTGGGACAGAGTGTTGAACCTGGTGTAGACTCCCTTATCTGGCATTTGTAAACTGAGTCATCAAGCAAATCATTTCTCCTTTCTGAGTCTCAGATAGGACCTCTTTCCTGGAGCTCTTACGAAAATCCGATTAAACAGTGGTTTGAGGGGCGCCTGGGTGACTCCGTTGATTAAGCATCTACCTTCAGCTCAGGTCATGATCTCGGGGTCCTGGGATTGAGCCCCAAGCCAGGCTCCCTGCTCAATAGGGAAACTGCTTCTCCTTCTGCCTCTTACCCCATCCCTACCTCCGCTCACGCTCATGCTCTCTTTCAAATACAAAAAATAAAATATTTGGAAAAACCAAACAAACAGTGGTTTGAAAAACTGCTTTAGAAGCTGTGAAGTTGTATCAGTCAGATCAGGTTAGGGTATGCCCCGGTAACAAACCCTAAAATTTCGGTGGCTTAACATGTAATTATTTCTCACTCATGCAAAGTTCCATCTTTTGGCTTCAAAATCTCAAATCATGGCTTCCCAAGTTACCACGACTGGGGTGTAAGGTCTGGAGAGTCCACACCAACCTTTAGATGCTTTGAATCTGAAATGACACTCGTCACTTCCACACTCAACCCGTTGGTCAGAATTAGGACATGGCTCTACCGACAGCAAAGAGGCTGGGGAATGGAGGGAAGCCCAGAATATTTGGTGAGCTGTCAGCATGCCTGCCACAAAAAAGTCCTACAATTAAGAGGGATTGTTATTATTATTTGCCAGAGCAAGTTTCTCTGTCTTTAGCTCATTTTTATTGGGAGCAGGAACAGGGATGGTGGAGCCAAGAATTTGCCTGTGGGACAGGATGAAGGTCCTGTGTGCTCAGGGCAAGAAGCAAGGAGCCAAATAAAAACTTGGGTGTACAGATATGGGGTGAGGGACAGCAGCCCACCTGGATTGCTCTTTGCTAGATTGAAGTTGGTCCTGGACCATAGGGTAGAGCTGCCTCCTGCCCAGCTCCAGGTCACCACAGTTCACTGGCTCCTGCCCAGGGTCTCACTGACACTTCTTGGGGCCCCGCCAGGCCCAGCCAGGAGCCCTTCAATCTCAAACTATCTGTGGCTAGAGACCAGCTTTGTTTCTAATCTCTGACCTGTGGTGGTCTTCTGTAAGAGACGATAAAGGGAATGACTTGAGAAGTCACTCAATCCAGAAATTAATCTAGAAAACAACAATAATAGCCTTACCTAAAATACTCTAAAAAAGAACCCAGTAAATATAAAATCACTTGGAAGATATCCTAGAAAAAAAAAATCTAGGGGCCTGCATGACTCAGTTAAACATCTGACTCTCGATTTCAGCTCAGGTCAGGATTCTAGGGTCATGAGATCAAGCCCCATGTCGGGTTCCACGCTCAGCCAGGAGTCCATTTGCCCCTACTCCCTCTGCACCTCCTCCTCCTCTCTCTCTCTCTTTCAAAATATAAAATCTTTTTTAAAAAGATAAAATCTAAATAAAATCATCTGGAAAATCATCTAGAGACTAAAAAATGAATTTGTGATGCATGTCTGCAAACTACGATAAAAAAGGACGACTAAGAAAATCAAATAGAGAGCATCACAACTTGGCGGAATCCTGCTGGATGAGACAATTCTATGGATCGAGCACCCTGATACCGTGGCAGGGTCCCATTGCTCTGGAAGTTGAGCCCTCCTCTGGGCCTCCGTACACACCTCATGGTGCACCAGTTACAAAGGTCTGTGGCTCAGCTCTGAGCCCTGCACACACTGCCTGCGTTTCCTTTACAAGAAATATGTGGGAGATAGAGGACCCCAGAGAAGCCTGAATGATGAATAACGGGACCTCCAGCCATGGCCAGGGAAGGTGCCAGAAAAAATCTCTCCAAGCCATTAGTGGAATGCATGCCCCTGAGTCGGAGCCTTGCCCCTTAGAGGGGTGTGCTTGGAGTGTCCTTCTCTCAAGTTCCCATGTGTCTCCCTCTGTACCCCCCCCCCGACACACACACTCCAGAGCCACTCACAGGCATTTATGGCTTTTGCCTACTCAAGTCTATATTAATTAAAGAGCAGACTCAAGATAGGAGAGCCAAGTGTCTTATTTCATCAAGTAGATAATGTTTGAGATTTTAATTTACAAGGAGAGCAGAGACCGGGTCTGTCTGCAGCAGAAAGAATCGTAGAAAGCTTCTTAGTTTCTGAATCTGATATCTCAAGACTCTCTGAGTTGCCATAAATTCTGATAAAATGTCTTCCCAGCGGCAAAAGATAATTTTTATAAGCTTTTGGAAGGGACTAATAAAGCAGTAATCTACCATCTTCCATTATTTAAAGACCTGGCTCAAGGGATGTGATTTGTAAGGGTTTTTATATATAAATATATAGACGTATATTAATTATATGTCTCAATCCATCATCCTCTCTGCAAAGGATTCACGGCAGAGCTTTGGTTTCCCCAGGACTGGCCTCTTGCCTCCACTGGAGCTGGAAAGATCTGCCTGAGTCCTACCCCGATAGATCTCCGTGCTTCCAGGAGAAGGGACCAGGGGTGATAATACAAACACTCTTTGTCTATCCTCTGGTCCTGTGTGATAACCTTAGGGTTCCAGCTGCAGCCTGACATACATGATTCTGCCGTGACAAGGCCTGGTGGCGATGAGGGCGGCTCAGTCATCATCTGACAACAGATGCATGTTGAGGATTTTCTCATCTGCCCCTTGCCCGAGTGTTCGAGCTCTGGGGTTATCACGTAGACACTAGCCTGAGCATCCAATAACAATAAGCTTAAACCCAGAGCCAGAGAAGGCATCTCACGCCAGGAGCCCAGGACTCGTGCCGGGTGAGGCAGAGCAGGATTCCAGGGCTGCGGGATTTGTATGGCTTATGATATAAGAGCACTTCATGCCCCCATGAAGTGTTCAAGAAGCTACCAGGCAAGCAGACTGTCCAAGTTCCTGCTTATCAGCTTTCCAGCCTTGCCCAAGCCAAGAGGCCTCAGGATGATGGCAAAGAGCAGGGTGACAAAGCTCCTTAAAAGGGACAGTGGTTATCTGCTCTGTATTTGTCACATTTCCACAGTGTCCCCTCACACTCTGAGCATACAAGGGGACCCAGCACGGGAAGATGCCAATGAGGAGAGGAAGCGTTCATCCACCACATCGTTATCCTTTTACCGTGGTCTGCGATCCCCAACACAGGCAGAGGAAGCAAATTGAGATTAGTGAGGTCCAAAGTCAGAACCAGGATTCAAATCTGGGGTCTGGGTGACCCCGTAGGCTTGTGGGGTTTCCACTACAAATATTGACTTACACACAGAGATGATAAAGAATAGAAAAGAGGGGCACCTGGGTGGCTCAGTCAGTGAAGCATCTGCCTTTGGCTCAAGTCATGATCTTGCAGTCCTGGGAGAAAGCCCTGCATCAGGCTCCCTGCTTCTCCCTCTGCCCCCTCCTCTGCCTGTGCTCTCTCACTTAAGAAAACAAAAATTTACAAAAATAAAAATAAAAGCAGAAGATAAAGGAGGTGCAGAGAGAAAGAGGTTGGCACCATTGGAATCAGCCACGTGGATCAGTTGTGGGTTTCTGTGCCGGAGGCGGGGAGACTGTAGGAGAAACACACAGCCCGCAGAAGTGGAGGCTGGCAGCAGAAGACCCTCTGAAGACTCAGCAAAACTGAGCAAATGCCAAAGCAAGAGGTCTCCTCGGCTCCGTAGGAGTGAAAAACCCTTGCCAGACTGCTGTGGGCTTCCTCCCAGCCAAGACTGGATCAAAACATGGTGGTGACCCTGGTTCGGACTGTCTGGCGGGACGAGGAGCCTGGACCATGAATGAGTCAGGGCCTGGTGCTGCACCAGCAGCCACTGCTCAAGGAGTTGCTTCAAAGCTTCAGGACTCAGGGGCACCTGGTGGCTCAGTCGGTTAAGCATCTGACTCTTGATTTCAGCTCAGGTCATGATCTCAGGGTCATGGGATCGAGCCCCATGTTGGGCTCCACGCTCAGCATGGAGCCTGCTTTGGAGGCTATCTTTCCCTCTGCCCTTGCCCCTCCCCCTATCCACGCACTCTCTTTTTTTCTCTTTCTCTCTCTCTCCAAATCAAATAAAAATAAAATATTATAAAGCTTCAGGTCCCAGGTACAGGCATTACGATCCACTGAGTAAGAGGAGCAAGAGGGGGAGAGTTTCCCAGTTGTGAACCAGCAGTGAATGGCTTCCCACGATTTCCAGCCTTCCTCCAGAAAAGTGCACACTCTGGGGCCATGTGCAGCAGCTTTCTCACCATCCATGAACTTCCAGAGTTCCTCAAAGTCACCAGCAGCCTTCCCAACCCCTGCTCCCACCCTCTTCCCCAACACCTTTCAAGAATTGCACAATCTCCCTATTTCCTGGAATGAAATCTTCCCTATTAGATGTACTCTGAGCAGCCCCTGGCCGCCTGGCTGAACCCTGAGCGAGACTGGTAGGGCTGGGGGTGCAAACCCAAACTGCCTGAGAGTATTGCTGCCACCCAAAAGAATGGAGGCTCAATTGTTTTGGAAAACTAAAATCACCCTCTTTGGACGTGTGAATACATCAAGTCATACCTGCTATGTATTTCTGAGGAAGCTAGAGTCCTCAGGGATGGTCCGCACTCCCCACCTAATCCCCAGGGTCTCGCACGGCCACCACTGACCCCATCAGAAAGCCCCAAGAGGTGGGGTATGATTCGCATTTAGTGGACTGGAAACATTGGTCCCCAGGACATGAAAAATTGGAACCAAGCGCTCGGACCCTGTACCAGGCTGCTTGGGCTGCCATAACAAAATACAAGTTGGCGCCTGAAACAACAGAAATCTGTCTTCTCACAGCTCTGCAGCCTGGAAGCCCCAGATCGGGGTCTGGCATGGTTGTTTCTGGCGCGGACTCTCTTCCTGGCTTATAGATGGTGTCTTCTCTCTGCGTCCCCCCATGGCCCGGCCTCTGTGTGCAGTGCGCACAATGCACACAATGAGATGAAGAGCGACACTAATCCTATAGGTCAGGGCCCCATCCTCAGGACCTGTTTTTACCTTAATTACTTCCATAGAGCCTCCATCTCCAAATACAACCACACCTGGGGCTAGGGCTTTAGCACATGCCTTTGGGGGAGACACAAACAGTCCAGCATAGGCCTTGTGCTCATTCTATCCTACTTGGAAACTGAATGCGGTAGGGAGAGACATCCGAGGAACGTAAAACGAGAAGAAAAAACACAGGGACCAAGGTCTGTGCCTAATTTCAGCTTCCAAGCCTCGAAGCAGACACCCCTCTGACATGCCGAATCTGCAGAGGCTTTTTCTTGGCCTGCAAAGCATCTTTTAGAAATCTGAATTTGTCGCCAATTTTTAAAGATTGGAAGACGTCCCGTAAAAACCCGAGTTTCTGGCTTCTCTCGAAAAATCAGAAGGTCTCTCGTCTCACTGGGGCAGCACGTCAGCCTGGCAACAGTTGCCCGAGTTCGGAAGTGGCCCTGTCCTGTTGGGGCATCTGACCCATTCCCTAGCTCACCCCGTCCCTGCCATTGGCCCTGCCGTCCCGGGCTCCCTCCAGGCACACCCTGGCCCCCCGGGCCTGAGGAAGACGGGGCGCCCCAGGGCAGCCCAGCCCCCGCGAGCTTCTTTGCAGAGACAACAGCACAGCGTGGGTCCTCTTTGATTCCAGCATGCCCATCCAACGTCCAGCTGCTCCTTTCCCCCACGACAATATTGCATAATTCACATGAAAGCGGATTAATATACGGTCAGGAAATTCAGACACTCGATATGACTTCTAACGGCCTCTTTATTTGTATGAAAAAAAGGATCATCCCAAAATATTCACTTCTCCTCCCCTCTGGGATTTGAAGGTGGTCCCCCAAGACCCCATCCCACCAACCATTTGGAGGATAACCAGAGAATCCTGTGGGCCGAGGGCGGGTGGCTTCCTGGGTACCCCATGCTGGCTGTAGGCACCCCAAGGTTTCTAAGTGAAGAGCCCGATCTTGGCGTTTATTTATTATTAAAAACTCAATCTCCAGTTCTGAATCCTTTGCTGGTTTTTGGCTCTTTCCTGAAGCCTCTCCCACAACCCAGCTCCTCTGATCATTCGTGTCGGAAAGTTTCCTCTGCTGGCCCAGGCAGAAGCAGGCCTGTTACCCCACAGCCCTGCTCAGTCCGTAAAAAAAATAAAAAAGCCAGCAGAGGAACTGGTAATAGATTCTAGGTGTGCTCATGCGGCTCCCTGCTCCTCAGCTGTGTGACCTTGGGCAAAGCACTTTACCTCTCTGGGCTTTTGACTGTTCCTCTGCCAAGGGTGGTGAGGGGGCCTCGGCACATCTCAGAGAAAATGCATTATGATAGTGGATGGGGAAAAGTCTTTGAAAAATATAAAATGATACATAACACAACAACAACGAATTGGTCAAGGCTTCCAAAGGAAGCAAACAATGCCACCCAACCAGGTAACAGAAGGTGAGGTCAGCAAAGACTATTGACAAAGGAGCGGGTGGGTTTGGGGCCACAAGGGATGGAGCAGCACCCTAGGTTGTATCCGTGGGGGTATAAGACAAGGAGGAACTTCTAGAACACAGAAGCATGGCTGTGTAAAGAGAGCCACCTGAACAAACAAACCAAAGCAGAAACAGACCCACAGACACAGAGAAAGAGCTGATGGTGGCCAGAAGGCTGGGGAGTGAGGGGAGGATGGGCAACACGGGTGAAGGAGAGTGGGGGTGCAGGCTTCCAGTAGTGGGATGAACAAGTCATGAGGATGAAAGGCACAGCGATGGGAATATAGTCAGTGACATTGCAATTGCTCTGTACAGTGACAGCTGCTAGCTACCCTTGTGCTGAGCACAGCATTCGGTGTAGAGAAGATGAACCCATCTGTTGTACACCTGAAACTAATGTGACATAGTGTATCAGGTATACGTCAATGAAAAAATAGAGAATAAATAAAGTTAAAATTAAAATTTTAAATTAAGAGAGAGAGAGGGAGAGAGAGAGAGAAAGACTCCTTCTGTAGGGCCTAGCAGCCAGCCCATGTAACCCGATGAGGCAGGGGAGAACCTGGAGGAATAAATATCCCAACATGCTCCCCTCTTACCCTCCTCAGTCCTACCGTGGTCTCCCATTGGCCACACCCAGCCAGACACAAGAGAGCAAGGAAGCTCTTGCCGCCATCCACAGATCTCAATCTCTCAAGCCACAGAGCAGCGTGCAGGAGAGTAGGTATAGGGTCCGGACGGGAAACGGAAGACATTCAGAGCCACCTGGAACACACAGGTATCGGGCCTGTGTTTGTAAAGTGCACCGGACACCCTGGCAATGCATGTGTCACCGTTTTGCTCACTCGCCTCACCAACCCTGGGAGGTAGGGACCCTGTTAGCCCCAGTTTACAGATGAGCAAACTCAGGCTTATGCAGGCAAATTGACACGCCCAGGATCATCCAGTCACTCACTGGTAGAAGCAGGAATTGAGCCCAGGAACCCAGAGTCCTTGAACCCACTGCTGTTTGGGCTCTCAGGTGGAGAGACTGGGCTTTTCCCTGCATCACCATTCTGGATCCCAGCATCATATTGATGCCTTCTGCATTATTCCATATGGAGGTGTCAGGCCCCATATGTGGTGTCACCACGAGCCCGTGAAGGCAGTGAGCACAGCCATGAACGCAAGCTCACGGGGCAGGTGGGGTGAACGAAAGACACGAAGCTGAACGCAACGCTCAGAGGTAACGAGGTCTGGGGACAGAGGAGACAGCCAGCTCCTGATGACCCTGGGGCATCCGCAGGGCTTGGAGCCTCATGTTGACGGAAGTGAAGGGAGCAAGGGGTGTGGATGAGAAGTCCCTTTTGAGGTGCCCGTAGAGCACGCAACTGAACGTGTCCAGGTGGCCTCTGGACTCTGTGGACTTTGACAAAGTTATTTAACTTCTGTTTTCCAGGAAC
Source organism: Nyctereutes procyonoides (assembly GCF_905146905.1). Lineage (NCBI taxonomy): Eukaryota > Metazoa > Chordata > Mammalia > Carnivora > Canidae > Nyctereutes > Nyctereutes procyonoides. Next base: position 24,786,502 of record NW_026575052.1, on the reverse strand, counting down.
TGAAGAAACAAGACAGTCTTTTCTTTTCTTTTCTTTTCTTTTCTTTTCTTTTCTTTTCTTTTCTTTTCTTTTCTTTTTTTCTTTTCTTTTCTTTTCCTTTCCTTTTCTTTTCTTTTTTCTTTTCTTTTTTTTCTCTTTTCTTTTTCTTTCTTTTTCTTCCTTTCCTTTTCTCTTCTTATCTTTTATTTTCTTTGTTGTCATCTATGGATTAATATAGAGGACAGCTGGGCCCAAGGGAGAGGAAAGTGTAAATATAAGATCTCAGGTCCTCTCATCGCCAAGCGAAGTCATCTCATGGACCAGGCACTCCTGCCTTAGACTAATAATGTGAATGGCAGGTAAGGTTCTATTGCGTCAAGCCACTGACCTCTTAGGGTTTGTTGGTTACAACAGGGAAGAGTTAAGTCACCGGTACATGGAGCTTTTGTGTGGATCAAATCCTGCAGGATGGGAAGCTCAGGCTGCCTCCAGAGGGACCCCTGGTTTCTAAGAGTGGCTCCACTAGGCAAGACAGAAGCACATCATCCCATAAGGAACCAGCTTTCGGCAGGGTGAGGCGAGCCCAGGCTGAGAATGGACACGCCGTATCCATAGAGGGCTGGGACACCTGGGTGATGGGCTTCTCCGAGGGGATCTGGGCAGTTGGGTCCTCAGCTCTGGGTCTCCAGAGACCCAGAGTGGCCAGAGCTCTGATGCTATACATGAAACTGTTCTGGGCTCCAACAGCAGGCGTCCAGGCGCAGTGAGAACCTATAGAACTCAGCTGGCAGGAAGTTTATGTTGGATCCCCACACTTTCTTATTGCATGTTGATTAAAGCAGCTTTTATTCAGCTAAAGTCTCCAATGGCTGGGGGTGGTTTTATTTTGTTGTGTTTTCTATTTTTTTAATTGTTTTCCCAAATGAGTCATTTCTCGTTGAGTTAATGGAGACCCATCGTGCTCCCCTCCCCACTTCAGTGCTGGCCCCACCATGGCTTTCCCAGGACAAAGCCCCAGAAGAATCAGTGGGGTGGCAGCCAGGGCTTCCCAAACCATGGCCTAATTCGGTGCTATTTGATATTCCTGCAAACCCAGGACCCACACGATGTGCTGGGACAGTGTTTGTTTGGAGAACACATTTCTACCCCCTTTGTACTGCAAGCCCAGGACCAAAGGACATGCATGACTTTTCTGCAAATCTGGAGTTTGCAAGCGCTGGAGGGGAGACAGCTTGAAACCAGGCAGACACACTCCACTTTCTCTATCCACGATATGGGCATGCTGCTACATGGCCCGGCCGCCTCAAAGGGTAGTTACAAAACAGTGTGGAAAATGTCTTTGTCCATTAGGAATGCCAGCTGCAAGGAACACAAAAGTCTACTACTATGATCCAAATTAATTGGGGTTTCTTCTTCTCCCATGACAAGCCATTGGGAGACTGGAGCGTGGCAGTTTGGGGCATCAGTTCGGTGGCTCAGTGATGTGATCAAGGTCTGAGGTTTGTTTCATCTTTCAGTTCCAACATCCTTGGGATGTTGACTTTGGACCTCATGCATTTGCTTCCTGATCCCAAAATGGCTGGTGGCTCTCTAGACCTCACATTTGCATCAAAGGCAGAGGGAAGGGGGTCAAGGCAAAGATTTTCTTCTAATAAAGCTTTGCCTTTGTATTTGATATGTAAGCCACATCCTGAAGCTCCCCCTTCACCTCTCATTGACTGGAAGGATTAGCGAAAGAGGAGGGGCCTTGAGTGATGGAATTGAGTAGGCAATGGGTAGCATCTGCCACAGAATCATAGACTAAGAGGCAACATGAGCTGGGTTGTAGCTCTGGCCCTGCACGGAAAGGGCACTGTGTGTCTTTGGGTTCCATCCCTGCCTTCTCTGGACCTCAATTTACCTTTTGTCCCCAGAAATATTTGAACTCTGGGACCTCAAGGACCCTTCTTATGTCTATAGATGGCTCTGTGGCTATAACCTGGACATGGTGACCATACTGTGGCATCTTCAGCAGAGGAGGCCCCCTGTGTCTGAGCAGGTGCCTCAGTGGGGAAAGCCAGGCACACCCTTCTGCTTGTGCTTCCTACTACACTGTACCGGCAGATTCATCTGCCCCAGCAGTCTGTCTCTAAGATCAAATTAATCTGCACTGATCTCAGAGTTAAGCCCGAGAGTGTGCAGGGGCTGCCTGGGACAAAGGGGATGGAGGAGGCAGCACAGGCTTGGGCCCTGAGAGTGCTGGATTCTAGTCTCAGTGATGCTTCTGACTTACTGGGTGACCTGGGATCAGATGCTGGGTGTGCCTCAGCGTCCCATTTGTTCAGGGAGGGAGCTACACAGGATGGCCTGTGCAAAACTGTATGGCTCTAAACTGCATCTGTGGAGTTGAAGAGGAAGATGGATGGGAAAGCTGAGGTCTGTATTCCTGGATCTGTAAGAAGCCCTACAGGTGGGGAGGGGCAGCCAGGACTGCTATAGAGAAGCAGGAGGCCCCCCTGAAGGAGGGGGTCAGCACTTCTTCTGTGCTAACATCACAGTTCCAGCCAAGACATCACACTGACAATTCTCAGAGATTCAAGCAAGGAGTGGGTCCTCTGGCTCAGTTCATGTTTCATAGACATCTCAAAGCATGGTCTGGAGATGACTCCATTCTCCCAAACTTAGGGTTTAAGGATCCATTCTAAGAGAACCTGGCAATGACTCATCTCTCTATATTTCTCCAATTCCTTCTTCCTTCCTCCTTCCTTTCCTTCTAGAAGCATTTATTGACCAACTACTATGCTAACCATCTAACAGTGAAAAGGGGAGACATGATATCTGCCTTCAAGGAGCTGACACTTATGGGGATCGAGGCATTGAATAAGTGTTTACCATATGATAGGGGCCAAAGCCATGACAGCATAGATAAGAACCAAGAAACAGAGCCAAAGAGAGAAGGAACAGGGACAGCTTTCTAGAGGAGGTGGCATTCACGTGGAAACCTGAAGGATAAGGAGGGGTTAGCCAGAGCAGTTGGCATAGGTGCATCCACCCTGGCCACTCTAAGTGGGGGATCAAGAGACCCACTATTTCCCCCACTTCAGAGAATCTTCAAGAATCTTCAACCAGGTGAGCCCTTTCATCTGGTGATTCCTATGAGATTCCATGTTCCCCTCATCACTCCACTGAGGAAGCAGACTTCTATCAATGATTGATGTAGGGCCACAAACCTGGTCCCCTTGCCTTCAGGTGGGACAACTCTGGGTCTGTCCACTCTCCAGAGCTCCCCGGAGGATTAGGCTTAGGATGGACTCTTGTGGGACCCACAGCTTCACTCAGCTTCTTCCCCTGCCTTCTCCTTCCCCTACTCCTTTTCAGGTTTCTCCTGGAACTATTCCTCAAAAAAAGCTGCTGCTATAAGAATCCCCATATTGATCTGTTTCTGGGCAACTTACCCTGAGACATCAGGTGACCTACTGCTCCAAGAGAAAGGAGAGCTTATATCAAGCCCCTTGGAGACAAGAAAGAATAGAAGAAGTTTGCAAACCACGATTCAGGGTGACTGGACCATGGAATCTCAAAGTAGTATGGTGAGCCCTGAAGTGGCCAACCCACCCTGCAAAACCCAGACTTTCTGCACCATCTGTTGTCCTGATGCAGGCCTGATGAAGTACCAGTTGGAAACTATCTGCTCCCTCTGCCTCGTCTTGGTTTCCAGAGGTACAAGCTAGCCCAGCCTTGAGAGAGGAAGATGAAGAAAAAAGCTTCCAAAGGAAGCCAGAGGTCTGCCTTGCTGACAATAATGCACAGTGTGTTCTGCAAACCCTGTCGATTGATAGCAATGCATAATTGAGTGGCTCAGCACTGGCTGGTTACTCACCCATGAGCTTGAGAGGTGCAGCCCCTTGCCAGCCCCAGAGTCCTTCTGAGGCATTACTCTTGGTCTCCAGCCCTCTCTACACTCAGGGACAACAGCGTCTGTCTAGGAGGGGAAGTATACACCAGACACAGGCAGTGTGAAGTGGCAGTTAAGAGCACAGGCTCTGGAGTCAGACTGTATCAGTCAGCTATTGCCACAATAGTGCTGTGTAACAGAAAAGGGGGAGAGAATGGAGTGGGTGGGTGGGAAAACTCTCGGTGGCTTATAACAACAAGAATTAGTTTCGCTCATGTCTCTGTGGATGGGCTAAAACAGCTTCTCTGACCTTTAGCTGGGCTTGCTGATATATTTGTGGTTCATCTACGAATTAGCCAATCTAGGCTATGGAGCTGGGGTACCTTTGCTAGACCTGAAGATCTGTGCAAAGTCTGTTCCACTTATCTGGTATCCTCCTTGGTCAGCAAACCAGTCAGAGAATATTCTTGCAAGTAAAGAAAAAGGAAGCATACAACCTCTTACAGGTGAGACTCAAAACTGGCACACTGTCATCTTCTGTCTCATGATCTTGGCTGGAGGAAGTCACATGATTTCACCCAAAGGCACGGATGGGGGGAATATACTACACTCCTTCACTGAGGGGTACTGTAAAGTCACACGACCAAGGATGAACCATCAGGACCCACAATGTAATCTGTCCCAGACTACTTCTTTGGAATTCTGGCTCTGCCACTTGCTAGTTGTGTGATTTTGAGCAAGTCACTTAACCTCTCTGAGCCTCAGTTTTTCTCATTCACAAAAGAGAGTATCTTCCTTTTCAGTGGTTGTAAGGATCCAATTAAAGCAGAGGAGGTAGAAAATAAATAAATAAATAAATTAATTAATTAATTAATAATAAACAAAGCAGAGGAGGTTGGGAATTGTCCTATATGGCTATTTATCTTAGCACCAAGCCATGAGGAAACCATCCCTGGGGCAGGAGCCAGCTCTGGGATGGCAGAGAAAAGATGAGAAGGAATCTAATCATTAAAATCATCAAACTGCCTGACTGAGTGACCGGAAGCTCTCAAACACTGGATTTCTATAAACACATATATTCCCTTACTGTTTAGGTGAGTGTGGGCTACTTTTTCATTACTTGCAGCCAAAAGCTTCCCTTCTGACGTAGATGGCTTAACTCATTTGGACTGTTATAACAATACCATTGAGTGGGTGGCTTATAAGTAAAAGAAATTTATTTTGGCAGTTTTGGAGGCTGGAAGTCCAAGACCAGGGAGCCAGCATGATCAGGTTCTGGTGAGGAGCCTCTTTTGAGTTACAGAAGCCAACTTCTCATATGTCTTCACACAGCAGAAGGAGGCTTTTCAGGATCTCTTCTATAAAGACACTAAATTCCATTCCTGAGAGCTCTGCCCTCGTGACTTCATCACCTCCCTAAAGCCTCAGCTCCTAATACCATTATCATGTTGGGAGTTAGGTCTCAGCATGTGAATTTGGGGGAACACATTCAGACTATAGCACTGGGCTAGCCTTTTCATGGTTTTACAATTTTTTCCTTAAACCTTGATTCTTTTATGAAAGAACATCTCTTGAAATGAAATATTCACCAATATTTTTAGTTTCATAATTTTATTTCTCTTCCACTGAATTCAGGTTAAACATATTTCATCACTTTTCTTTAAAGTAATGTATACAATTTCCTTAATGTACAATTGGAGCACATTTCGATAACTTGTTTCTGTTTTGATCCATTCGTCTGTCCATCACTCTACGGACTTACTAAATGTTCCATGAGCGTATATGTGATTGGAACAGTGGGAGTAATAGGCACTCATGTGAGCAAGGGTTATTTCTTAGCAGTAGAATTTAGAATTATTTTCCTTTTTTTAAAATTTTTTCCATTTGAAATGAGCAGACAGCTCTTTATTTTGTCAAAAAATAAAGTGATTACCTATTTTCTTTACAAAATCTAACCTGCTGATAAAATAAAGACAATGGCTGCCATTAATTGAGTGCCCACTACATTCTGGATGAGTGGCTCCCAAAGTAGACTACAGGTGGTATGTGGCTCCAGCCCTCATTCCTCATTCCCTCCTGCCATTTGGGCCAAGTTTACTTCTTCAAAGGTCTTTCCTCTCCATTCTCTTATGGCCTCAAGACACCTCTGTGAAATAGCACGTCAGAACTATAATTGGTAGCCCAATTTGACAGAAGGGCAAGCTGAATCCAAGGAGGCTAAGTGGCTTGGCTAAAGTCCCCTGGCCAGACCCCAGGTCTCCAGATTCCCAGCCTGGAGCCTCCTGAGTAGGGTTATGGGAAGCTTTGGGTGCAAAGCCAAGTACTCCATCTTCTATATCCGGGACTTAGCCCATCAGCTCTCTGTCTTCTGCTAGAATCCCACTTCAGTTCAATCTGATCTCCAAGACTCCCATCTTGAGGCTCAGAGAGCCTTTTATGAATAACAATCAGCATTGGGGAGACTTTTTAAAAAGTTACTAATATTAATTTTACAGAAATAAAATCTAATTGAATTCCTCCTGGCTTTCCCCATTAACTTAATGTTATGGACTTTTAACGGATGTTTTAATTAGATGTTCCTAGTAATGGGAATATGGTTCAATTTCCAAATGAAGGCCTAAGCTGCCAATAGTCCCATTTGGACTTTTAATTAAGGTGAGAAAATATGAACTAATCTGACACTGGGCTTATGCCTGGGCTTTTTGTAGGTTGGTGGGGTCACAATATACCAGGCACTTAGGGGTCTAGAGGGGAAAGGGGGGCTGGGAATCAGGGTTGGGATGGTGGGGACAGACAAGTCAGGACCCCAGCCATTTGAAGGAGATCCTGTACTAGTCTGTTTTTCTATGTGAAGATGTGATCTGGAAGCTGCTTCCAAATATTTACCTACATTTCTCTTAGACGTTCCTGTGTTTCTCAAATACTCAGTTACCAAATACATCAATTTGCTTTGGCTGTGTAACAAAAGATCCCCCAAATTTAGTGACTTTAAAAACAATTTTCTATTATTTCACAATTCTGCATGATAGCAATTTGAGCCAAGCTTAGCTGGGAATTCCTTCTAGTCTGAGCCAGATTTGGCTCATCTTGGCTGAGCTTGTCTATGTATGTGTAGTCAACCAGTGGGCCAGCTGGGGCTAGCTGGCTGATGACATTCTCAGCTGGGATATTTGGGATAACCAGGGTTTCTCTCCATGTAGTCAATCACCCTCCAGCAACCTCGCCCAGGTTATAGGGTTTTATGAGCTGTAAGAAGGTATGCCCCCATGCTTAAATGTTTTTCAAGTCTCTGCTTACATCAGAGACCTCAGTCACTGTCCAAAGCAAGTCATGTGGAAGGTTCTACCAAAGGATGAATATATAAGGGACATGAACAAATTTGGGACATTCCTGTAATTAACCCCCCACAGCAGCTTAGGTGAAAAGCCAGTAAAGCCTACTTCATTAAATCAGAGGCCTCAAACACAACTGCCTGCACTGCATAGCACAAAAATGAGTGAAATCAGCCTGGCAGTAGGTTTTGAGGAATGCTGGTAATCCACACCATGCCTAACGAGTCTCTTTGCAGCTTGGCCCCAGTCAGTCATGTTACCATACAGGGTAGGGTGGCCAAAGTTTATTTTTCCTGTAACCAGATGTCTGTATTTTAGTATATTGTGTCTCAATTTTTAAAGGTTGGAAACAGACTATTTATTATTATTTTTATTAAATAAAAATGTAAAATGCTGTAAAGCCAGTAAAGAAATAGGAGAAAACTTTGAACAGGCACTTCATGTAAAAGGAAATGCAAATGGCCAATAAAGTTACCAAGTGGTGCCTGGCTTTATTAGGCATCAGAGAGATACAGACTAATTCCAGGATGAGATACAGTTCACATCACAGTCTCAGACACTGATGGTGGGAGTGAAATCTAGGGCAAGAAATTATCTATAAGAGTCAAAGATATGTATAGACTATATACAGAAATGTCACTCTGCAGCACAAGCTAAGAAGCATGAGCCCATATTCACCAGGTGACACAGTTAAGGATGAACATGAGGGCACTGTACCCAAAAGCCCAATATTGGAAACAACCCAAATGCCCATCAGCAATAGATCTGTTACATGCTTTGTTGTGTGTCAATCCAAGGAAGTTCTATGCAGCAGTGAACATGGCCAAAATACCGATATATGTGTGAATGAGTGCAACAGAAGTGAAACGCACAGACATGATGCCAAGCAAAAGAAGTAAGACACAAAAGAATGCATACTGTATGATTCTCTTTATAGAAAGTTCAAGGAGTAAACTTAAACTATATACTTAAAATTTGTGTGCATAAATGGTAAGTAAATTCTAAAAGAGATGAAAATAGTATGGAAAGCCAAGATGGTGGTTATCTGTGAGCATAGAGAAGACATGGGGGCATACCGGGGGCTCCAGGTTGCTGTCAATATTCTCTTTCTTGACCTGGGAGGTGGTTACCTGAGTTGGGAACCTGAGTGGAGCTCTGCTTTTGCAGCAAGTGATATTTCCTGGAGTCACCTGGTGGTATTCAGTGGATGAGTGGGCCAGTTTGGAAGTTCCAAGATGCCTCAACTCACATTCGCGGGAAGGCTGGGCACCTCTGGGTTCCTGTCCCTCTCCACGTGGTCTCCCCAGAAGAGTAGGTGGATTCTTGCATGTGGCTCAGCATGCCAAGAGTAGGTGTTCCCAGAGACAGGAAGTGGGACCTGCTATCTCTAAAGGCCCAGGCCTGGGAACGAGCACACTGTCCTTCCACCATATTCTATTCATCAAAGCAGTAACAGACCACTCAGATTCAAGAAGAAGAAGTGGATACCCCCACAGCTCCATGGGAGGATGTCAAAGAATCTGTGGCCATCTTTATCCTGCCAAAATACTATTATTACCACTATTACTCTGTTAGTATTTATTATTCTTCCAGGGTTAGAAATTTGAGGAGACAACACTATTACCAAAAACTTCCCATTGCTCTTACTGAAGGAGCAAGCCCTGAAATTCAGCTTCTTCCTTCATCTGGGGTGGCAGTCCTGGTTCCTACCCAGCCGTCTGTGATAGGCCAGGTGAAAGGCGATGAGCAAGTTTTTAGCAGATGCGGGTCCCCAAGGATGTACCCTTTTTCTCCCCAGCCTCCTCGTACCCACAGCTCCAGAGTCTCTTCCTCCCCTCTGCCTCATGTTTGTGGGGTTCCTGCCCTGCTCCCAGGGCAACGGCAGGTGAGTCTGATGGCCAGTGAGTCTTCCGAAGGCTTGTGTGACTCAGTGTCACATCTGCTCCCTGTTCCCACCCCAAGAAATGTGTCTTTTCATGTCTTGTTTGTCAAGGTGCTCTTTATGGCGTGGCACATTCATACGCACACGACCTGTCTACACTTGGGAGCTGGAGTGTCAGCGTTCAAATTTCAGCTCTGCCTCCCCCTGACTGTGTGGCCTTGAGCAAGTTACTAATATCTCAGTCTCCTTGTCTGTGCGATGGGCATAATAATAATTATGAGGGTGAAGTCAGTTAATAAAAGCACCAAGGACAGGGCTTGCTCGTAGCAAGGGAGGACCATGTGAGGGTCTGCCCTATTTTTGTGATTTCGAAGTGAAAATGCACCTAGTAAGAAGTGTGCAGAGGAGCGTGCAGTGGAAAGTCAGTCTCCGTACAACTGTATCTACTGCCTTCCTCCCCAGAGGCGACCTCTGTTAGTAGTTTCTTGGATATGCTGCCAGGAATATTCATCCAAGTGTGCGTGTGTGTGTGTGTAATTTTTAAAAAATCATACAGACACACAGACACATGTTGTAGGATACTGAATACTTCTATAGATGCTTGTCTGTACCCTGCTTTCTTGCCTTAACTCATTATCAAGGAGATTTTTACCAGCTGGACTCAAGGAACAGAGCTCTAATGGTCGAAGTTCAAGATATTCGGGCCCTTAGGGAAGAGATTCACGGAAGAAGAAGGTCCATTAGGAGGTACTCCTCAAATTCTACTGTGTAGATAGGTCCTGATCCTGCTTGGGGATTTTTAGAGGTTTTGTTCCCAGTTCACTCCGGAACCTTGGTAAAATCTCCTTTCCCTGGCCTCAGTTTTTCCATCTGTTCAGTGGGTGTTGGCCTAAGCCCTTCTGAAGCAGGATACCCCCGGGCTTTGAGGATACCAGCAGACTCCAGCTCGGCCAGGGCCCTGGGACTCGGAGGCCCCGGTCTTCTGCAGCCCGGGAGTTGCCAGGCCCCATTCCACGCCGCTTCCGTCGAGGGGCCGGGGGAAGTGTGTCACCGAGGCGGGGAGAGTCGGGTAACAAGGCCAGAGCAGGAATGAGGCAAATGTCCTGGGACCGCCTGAACCGAACCCGGGCCATTTGGAGACGCCAGGCGGGCGGCCTCGGTTTGTGTTGGACGCCTCACAGCCCGCCCGTGGTAACCAAACCGGCTTTTGTTTGTTTGTCTAAATAGGAAGACAGAGGCTCAGAGCTGCCCGGGAAGGCTCCACAAACAGCCCGACGGCCAGAGGAGGCGGCCGGGGCCTCAGCTGGGCCGCCAGAGGCCCGCGGATCCGGGGAGGGGGCGCCTGGAGGCCAGGCTGACAGAGCCGGCGAGGCGATTGGCACCGGACTGCAGGACTGGCGGGGGGGGCTCCCCTCACTCGGGGGGGGGGGGACAGGAAGGGAGAAGCTGGACTGGCCCAGAGCACAGCCCACGGCAGGCCTGCTCCCTCTGCCCTGGCTCCGCCCTGCGGCCCGGGACACCGGCCTGGGGCCTGACCCCGGTGAGCTGCCCCTGCCTGGCCCGTCAGCACAGGCCAGTGTCGGATGGGCTACTGGTGTCCCGTCTGCTGTGGAGGGGGCAGCGGCCGTTCCTGAGGGCCTCCCTGGTCGGCAGAGGGAGCGGAGGGGACCAGCTTTCTCGGGGGCCAGGACAACTGGGCAACCAGCCTCGGGCCGCCTTTGCCTCAAAGCCCCCGAGGCCTTGCTTCCTTTCCATCCCAGAGCATCCAGACTCCTGAAGCCCCAGATTCAGAGGCGTCTTTGTGAGTTTGTGTTTTTTTTTTTTTTTTTTTTTTGTGAAAAAGAGATGTAGACACTGATGATACAGATTAGGCATAGGTATAGAGCTAATGCATTCAGAAGATCCATTTTTATGGAACAAAAATGGTCTAATGCTATCGATTTCATGTGATTCCAGCCAACGAGTATAAGGGTATCAACGTAACAACGACATCGATCTAGATCTACCTATACACACAGGTTTACAACCATATAAATACATACACATATTTTAAAACAATACGCTAGTAATTGAATTTATCGGTTTTTTCTGAGCTGGCCCAGAGAAATCTCACTGATTTTGCTCTGTGTCCCCCACGCCCCAAGCGCAGAGACCTTGATACAGTCTAGGGACCCTCTAGGGACCATTTCAATAACGATCAGTCCTCAGGGCTCTGTGATCAGGACTTCACCTTACTTATCTGCTGCAGCAAAAAGAGAGCTTTGGCATCAGGAAAATCCAGAGCCGAATTCCCACTTTGCGACTTAACCCCTAGGGTGACCTTAGCTAAAACGTCATCTCCAAGAACGTTTGTTTTCTCATCTGTGCACTGGGGGATACAGAGAGGACCTACTTGGCTCGGCCTTTGTGAAAATGAATTGGGTAACATATGCCAGGAGCTGGCCACTGGTGCGCAGGGTGGCCTTAGCAGGTGGTGATCCGCCCATGCCCTAACCCTTTCTTTCTGGGCCTCTCTTGGCTGTCGGGAAGGAGACATTCCTTTGGCCTTATGCATGGCAGAGAAACACGAATATTTTCCTTATATGAAACCTTTTTTAATTTTAATTACAAAAGTAATCCAAGTTCATTTTATAAAATTCAAAGCAGTAAAATAAAAGCAGAAAATAATCCCACACCCTGAGTCTACCACTTAATATTTTATCACAATGGGGAATTCTTCATTTACCCTTTGCAAGTAAAGAAACTCTGAGTCAGACTAGCTTAAGGCAAAAGGGAACTGGTGAGCTCACGTGACTAAAATGTTCAGGGGAAGCTTGTCAGGTGTCGGGCACAGCTGGCCCAGGTGTTAAATAACGTCATCAGGTGTATGGGTCAGCTTGGGGTACCACAACCAGCACCACAGACTGGGAGGCTTAAACAACAGAAATTTATATCCTCATAGTCCTGGAGGCTGGAGGTCCAAGATCAAGAGGCTGGCAGAGCTGGTTTATCCTGAGGACTCTCTTCTTGCCTTGTAGATGGCCTTTTCCTCTGTGCACACAAATTCCTGGCATCTCCAGTCTTATTACATGGACACCGGTCCCATTGGCTTGCAGCCCTACAATATGACCTAGTTTAACTTTAATTACCTCTTTAAAGGCCTTATCTCCAAATATAGTCACTGTGGGGCTTGAGGTTTCAACACACGAATTTTTGCAGGGGACCCCATTCAGCCCATAACATTGGGGATCTACTGCTCTGCATCTTTAAGTCTCCTTTCCTTTGCAGGTTTCATCCTTTGTCAGGAACAAGGGCCACCAGCAGAGCTCTAGGCTGACCTACCTTTTTTTTTTTTTTTTTTTTTTTTTTTACAAGAGAGAGTGCCTCTGTCTCTTGCTCCAGGATTCCATTTGATTGGCCCACGCCAGGTCACCTGCCCACTCCTGAACCAAGCGCTGTGTTCTGATTGATAAGGCCCATGCCACATGTTGCTGGGGCTCAAATCAGCTACAAGTGAGCACATAGCCTGAAGTGGGGGGCAGTCCCCAAAGGAAATTGGGGTTCTCTTTCCAACAGTAGGCTGCATGGAGGCTGGGAAGGCAAAAGAGCTCATGTCTACCACATTCTTGGAATGTAATCACATCCAAATATATATTCCCTCCACCCCAGCAAACATACGGTCAAAAGTGTTGAGAGCTTAGAGAAGCACCTATCTGAATGCCGATTCTACGGCCCTACCTAAGTCTACGCCCTGTAATGACTCCCACAAGTGCTTCTGCCTTTATGTCCTTCTTATACAGCCCCTCCCGCCCCACCACATAGGCTGCCACTGAAAGTTAAATTTCTCAGTAGGTATGTTTCCTCTAGAAAAATCAAGGTGGCTTCAGATCCTAACAAGGCCGAAGCCCCAGAGAAGAGATGGTGGACTTTGATGAACAAAAATGGCATCAGATTCCATCTGCCACCAAGTGGGAATGGAGCACCACAACCTTGGGAAGACTAGGGATCCAGTTCTGCTTCCTTTCTGACCTCAGCCGTCTGATCCCCAGTGGGCCCACCAAAAACAATAGAGAGTTCCTAATCTCAGGAACAGATCCTCTGGGGTCCCAGCCCCTGGTCTCCTAAAGTTGGCCTCCCGATTTCCCTGTGGAAATCTCCCCTCCCCTGAGGGGTAGTTTGGGTAGCATGACAAATGCAGCTGCATTGCATGCTGTGTGGTAGCCACCTGGACCAGGTCAGTCTTCTCTCCACTCTGCAGCTGGGGGTTGGCCGTGGGATCTAAGTGTGGCCCACCGGGTGCTCCCACAAGTAGTGGGACTCTGTTCATGGAACTCATGATGCAAGGATGAAGATAAAAGTGGATGCTCCTCACCCCAGCTGTGGCCTGTCCCATGACCAGGCCAATCTTACTTACCCTCCGGCTGTGGTGGCTACTCCCCGGGCTTCCAGAACAGCCCCACAGTATCCCGGTCAGGTGATTCCCTGACATTCTGCCAATAAGTGTCCTAATGCTCTTTCTGTTGCTTACAGCCAAAGGGGCCGGAACCAGTCAACACTCAGAGGGCCCTTCAGTGCTGAGGTTGTCTGGGAGAGACCCCTCCCGAGCACCCCTGCCACCTTCTCCTCTTCCTTCTGGCTGTACCACTAGATTGTATCTCCCAGCCTCCTTTGTGGTTAGGCAAGACCATGGGACTAAGTTGTGGACAGTGGAACGTGGGCATTATGTGATGTAGGTGGCTTCCAGGCCTGGCCCACAGACCCTCAGGGCAGTGCTCCAGGGAGACTTGGGTCCAAGAGGCAGGTAGGACCACCAGACAGAAGAAGCCTACAGTGAACGTTTTCACCAGCCCAGGATTGTCCTCACCTCCACTTCCTGCCATGGTTGCAGACTTCACATGAGTGAGAAATGGAGTTTCACTGTCTTAAGCCACAGAGACTTTGAGGGTTACTTGTCGCAGCATCTGGTGTTCTGTGCTTACACTAGTTCTCCTGGGACGGGGTCTCGTACTTTCACGTGAGCAAAAAGACACTCGTCAAAGCCTGGAAGTGACCCCCAGCCATGGCTCCCTTGTTGGCCAGAGGGGCAGGCTCCCCCAGACCAGAGGTCAGGCCCCGACTCCTGTAACACAGAACAGCCTTGATTAGGAAGGAGCCACAGCTTGAGGGGGGCCACACTGGGACCGCTCCTTTCTTGCTTCTTCAAGTATAACCTCCAATTACATTGAGAGTGAATTTTCATCAGGGACCCGGGGATTTTGAAGTGACTTTCGGATGTTCTGGAACCTTCCCTTCAGAGTTCACTGGGCTGGGCCCCTTTTCCCAGAGCACTCTGGGAAGATCCTTCCCTGAGTAGAGGAGCAGATGTTGATTTGCATATATGCATGTTTCTGGCCTCTGATGAGATTAGGAGGTGCATTTTTAATCAAAGCCTCCAGCGAGGCTGGGCCCTCGAGGGGGGAAGAGGAAATGTCACAGCAAAGAGGGTGTGGGCCTTGGGAGACAGAGGCTCTCAGAGCTCAGCCTTGTTTATAAAATCTGAGCGGGACTGGCGGGGCTCAGTGGCTGGCAAACAAGGCTGGCCCCGGCCCCTGCTCTGGCTGTCTAGAAATCCTGGACAAGTCCTAGCCAACCTGAGCCTCGGTTGGCCCTATTAAATAGAGGGTTGGGGTGATGTCATTGGACCCACTAACTCCTCCAGGTTATTAGAAGATAGAAAGCAAAATCTTTGTGGACACAAAATGCTTTGCTGGAACCTTCCCTAATGAGCTTCCCACAGGGTTGTGAGCAGGAGGGACTACCCTCCCTGACCCCTGGGCCCTCGTCCAAGTCTGAAGGATCGAAGGTTCTAGAGGGAAATTCCCTTTTCCCAGCAAGGTGCCCAGCTTGGAGCCTGGTGTTGGATGGAAACTGCCACAGCCCTTTGGGTGAGTAGGGACACCTCACTTTTTTGGGGAAGAGGATGTTCAGAAATGATTCCGAGGTGAAACCTGTGTTTCTCACTCGAGGTAGCTAATTCTCAGAGTGCAACATGCTACAGTCTTTAAAAAGGATGAGCTATGTCTCCCTGTACTCCCTGACCACACCAAGTCCTGCACCACCTCAGCCTTTGCGCTGGCTGTTCCCTACGCTTGGAAAGCTCTTCCCATTTTCATTCACGTCTCTGCCAAAATGTTACCTCATCCAGGGGTCTCCTCTGACCATCCAGGCTTCCGTGGTTCTTCTCTGTTACTCTCTTTCCTTTCATCTATGGCTTCTCAATCTCAGCACTATTATATTTTGCCCTGGCTAATTCTTGGTCGTGGGAACTGTCCTGTGCATGATAGGACGTTTCCTAGCCTCTCTGATCTCAACTCGCTAGATGCCAGTAGCACCCACCCTCCAAAGATGATCGTGACCCAAAAAAAATGTCTCCAAATGTTATCAAACATGCCCTGAGGGCAAAGCCTTCCCAGTTGAGAACCACTTGTCCAACCTGTTTTATTTTTCTGTATGAGATTTGGCCCCACCCAAAGTATGTTCTCCATGTATTTCTCATCATCATTTGTTTATTGCCCGTTCCCCCCACTGGAATGTGAGGCCTGCTTGGGCAGGGCCCCTGTTTTTCCTCGCTCACCAGGGTGCTCCAGAGTAGTACCTGACAGGCCAAGGAGCCCAGGGAATGCTTGTTGAATGAGTAAGGGAGCGAGAGAAAAAAGAAGCAGAGTCACGAGCACATGGATGTACGAGCCCCTCAATGCTTGTGTGCATGTGTGTGTAACAAGATGCAGAGAAATCCGTCCTTATGGCAGCTGGTGCAAAAAGCGTTTTAGGGAGACGGTAGTCTCCACCCAAATAGCTCTGCTGCTCACAAGTCCACTTGGAGGAGGCCTGCTCCCCCTTGGGCTTCTGAATGGAGTTGAAATTACTCTGTATGAGAGAAAGAGAACCTCCTGCTAGTTCCTGCCACATTTGGAATAAAAGCTAATGTGTGTAGAGTAGGGGATGTAGGAGCTTGGCAGTACCTACACTCCATGCCTCACAGACCCTCATCTTCTACCCTTCCCCACATAAACTCAGCCCCTGCAAACTGGCCTCTAGGATATTCCTTGAACTCTCCAAAATCCTGCCTCAGGGCCTTTGCACTTACTGTTGCTTCTCCCTGGAACACTCTTAACTTCTTACATGGGTTACTGTCATGGCTTGCATCTTTTCTACCTCCTCTCCACATCTAGGCAAAAGTCACCTCCCCAGGGATGACTTCCCTGACTACCTCATTTATTTAACGTTTGTGTTGTCTGTCTCCCCCCTTGGGATTATTGGCTCCTTAGGGGTAAGGACTCCTAACAGTTCTGCCCTCTGCTGCATCTGCAGCACCTAAATTATTGCTTGGCACCTTCTTGGTCATGTGCGGTATGCGTGGATGCTCATGCGTGACTTATTTAACACTGTAAGGCCAGGGAGGAAGACAACAGGGTTGATACACAGGCTGCTTCCCCAAGACAGACCCTGGGACAGAGTCAAGCAAAACTATGTTTTTAGGAAGCATTCCTGGGAGCAACCCATAGGGAGCAAGCAAGCAGGCAGGGAATGGGAAGAGGCCAAGAGAGGGTGCATATCAAGCAAAATTTTACAGGGGGTACTTGAGGGTCACACATCTGGGTTGTCCTGCCCACCAGCAGGAGAGGTGGAGCTTTTATACCCCCCACCCATCAGGCTGCTCTAGGAGGATGGATGCGGCCAGGCACTTCTGGCTGTACATGTAGGCAGAGTATGTTCCAGAAACTTGAGGGCAGTTCTCCACAAAAGAGACTCAGTGGTGCTGAGTAGTGGGTGAAGAAGTACACCCAGAATCGGCATTCAGTGCACAGCGAGACGGGAAGAGGATCCCAGGGGCTGTGGATGGAACTGCCATAGTGTCTACACTATGGCAACCACAACAGGCCCGCTCCGGATTCATGGAGGAAGTGCTCCAGCCTCGCTCAATTGCAACTGGAACACAATTGTGGCTCACAAGTGACTTCAACCCATGCCACCACACCATCATCGCCCGCAACTCAAAATTCATGCAACAGTGAGGAGACGAGGCCCTCCTTGCCGAGTTTGGCATGAGCTGGATGAGGAGCATATGCCAGGCCCCCCGCACCCCTGCTCCCAGAGGATGGGGCTGGGCTGCCCCAGCTCCAGCCTCGTTCATCTGCTTGGCTTCATGAGGTTGAGCCTGCAAATACCCTGCCTGGCACTGGGGCGGACCTCACTTCCGTCTGCTTCCTCCACTACGACTCAAGTCCATTTCTGATTTGTGCCTCTCACACTTTGCAGAGGCTGTCGTCCTCCACCCGGAATGCTTTCCTTGCCATTCTTGACCTGGAAATACATCGTCCCTCTCCCCTCCCTCCCTCCCTCCTTCCCTCTCTTTCTACCTTTAGCTCCTATATCACATCTAAAGTGAGTGAAACCTCCCCGCCCCTCAGCTTTATCACATGGGGCTGCTCATGCTGGTCTCCCCGTTTGGGCAGCAGCCGTGGCTCTGTCCTCTGGTGCCCCCCGGGCCTGCTAAGACATCTGGCTTCTAGTACATGCGTGGCATCTGCTTCATAGGTGAACCCATCAACCAACCACCCCAGGAGGCGAGGGGAGGGAGGGACACTGCTTAAGCCTGAGCCCTTCTCCGTGGCACCTTCTCCCAGCCCGTGTGGACCTGGGACTGAGCATTCAGAGACTGCTCGGCCTCTGAGGCTGTCACCAGGGACCCTCCTTTCCAGCATCCGCATTCTGCTCTGCCCTGTCTCGCTCCCCGCTGCCCCTGCCCCTGCTCCTTGCAGCTCTTCCTCTCCTGGCTCCCCTTCCTCCCAGGGGTCTTCCCTGGCCTTCCCCAGAACCTAGGGCCTTAGTGACTTCTCTCCACTTGGCTTCCTGCCCCCCCCCCAGAGTTCTGGAACCGAGTCAGACTCCAGCGCCCCAAGAGTTAACCACCACCTTCACCTCTGCTCAAACTGTTCATTGTCAAATGGATTTCTCAGGCCAGCCAGAGTGCCGGGAGCCCAGGCCGAGCTGGGTCGAGTGGAGGTTTATTTTTCTGCTGACTACCATCCCCCAGCTGAGTCTCTTTCCCAGGACAAATCTCCGGCCTGGTTTTCCCTGGCTCTCTCTACCCGTATAAAAACAACTTTATCTCTAAAGAGCAAATAACACCCAGCGCTCATAACAGATGCCAAGAACTGTTTCTGTTTTGATTTTTGAAAATAAAAATTCAACTGTGTTCAATAAAATTCAGAAGCCGCTTCCCTCTGTGGAAATTAAAGGCATCCAAGACGCCCGAGAAGCCACCGACCTTCCTAATTAAAGCTGCAGCAACGGCGGGAATCCGCTTCCTACAACCAGCCTGCTCTTGCTGAGCCGAGAACAAAGCCGGCCCCCATCAATATTTCATTCTCTCTTTTCTTCCACGATAACAATGCTGTGTGTTCTGAGTGCGCCCCCCAAAAAGACATGCAGAGCTATGTTAATTAGGGTTTAAATAATTGACGCCCCAGATCTCGCTGTGTTTCCGGAAGTGTGCAGGCTGGGTTGTGGGCTGAGCGGTTGCATCTGTTTAGGGTCACAGCCTGTCTGTCTGTCTGTCCTGCTTGGCAGGTATGGGCTTAAGGAAGGGCTGGTTCCAGTTCCCAGAAATTGCTTCCATCCTGAGGTTTTAGGTGATTTTTTTTTTTGCTCAAGCAGTAGGCTGGAGGCTGGTAGGATGTGTTAGGCTGGGGCCTACTCTGAGGAAGTGAGCTCTGCACTTTTTCCTGCCCGGGGTCAGGGGCCTGGCCACCCCCAAGACTCTGAGCTCATGCTGGCAACAATCTCTGGATGTCTGACCTGTAGGAAAGGCATAGCTAACAGATTTTCGTGCAATAGGGGAGGAAGGGAGGTTAAAGGAGAGGGAAGGAGGAATGGAGGGAAGGACAATGAAGTGAAGGAGGGAAGGCTAGGTGGATGGATGAGTGGATGGATGGGTGGGTGAGTGGATGGATGGGTGGATGGATGGATGGATGGATGAGCAGGTGGGTGAGTGGATGGGTGGGTGGGTGGCAGGAGGAGTAGTTGGCTAACTGGGTGAGTGGGTAAGTGGATGGATGGATGGATGGATGGATGGATGGATGGATGGATGGGCATGTGAGTGAGTGGATGGATGGGTGGGTGGATGGATGGGCAGGTAGGTGAGTGGATGGATGGATGGAGGAGCAGGTGGCTGAGTGGATTGGTGGGTGGGCGGGTGGGTGGCAGGAGGATTACTTGGCTGACTGCATGAGTAGGCAGGTGGATGGATAGATGGATGGATGGGTGGATGGATGGATGGATGGATGGGCAGGAAAATATAAACAGGGTAGATAGTGCCCTCATAGGTCCTTATGTGTAGATCACACCTTAGGACCTAGTTCTATAAGCAGCAGTGACGACGGGGCTGTGGCATGCTGGTTAGGAGCATGAACTCTGGACCAGACCATCAAGGTTTGAATCCCAGCTCTTCCACTTACTGGCTGTGGAACCTTAGCCAAGTTCCTTAGCCTTTGTGTGCCTCAGTTTCCTCATCTGTAAAACACCTGTACCTACCTCATAGGGCAGTTGTGAACATGACGCTGTTGTAAGGATCAGGTGTGTTTACATGAGGGATGAGCCCCTATCATGCTTGTGACAAAGGCTTGAATCTCAGTGTAGCAAGGAGAGTAGGGGAGAGACCACTGGGGGACTTCCAGGGATGCTAATACATAGAGGCAAAAAGAGCCCATATGGAGTTCTGGGAAGCAGACGGGCACTAAGCTGCCGGCCACTACGCTCCAGACATCTTTAGCAAGCCTCCTCTGGCTGCGGGGAGGGTCTAGCAACGGCCCACCGTGTGGATGGCTGTTCCCTGTGGGGCTGCGAGCCCATCGCTCTTCTCGGGTTAACTCCATTACCATCTCCTTTTGCAGAAAAACCTTCCCCGCTCCCATCACCTTGTGTTTCTTGTTTGGATGAAGGCATATCTCAAGCTGGGTCGCATGACTTCAAATTGGAAGTAGGAGGGAAATGCTGCCTTTGTCCCCTGGGCTATGAAACACTCGGGGAGGCAGCGTGACAGCCATCTTGTCACCCATGGGGTGCCCGTAGGAGGGCGAGGCCAGCACAGAGCCAAGAGGCGCTGAGAGATGGAACGAGAGTCACTATTCATAAATGCGTTCCACAGACCCAAAGCTCAGAGAAGTCTTCTCTCCTTTACAAAGGAGAGAGCCCACCTTCCTTTCTCCTGCCTGCCCAGGCCTTAGACCTGGCCAAACCTCCTTCGGTCCACCTCATACACTTCTCTGGGACCCAGTGTGACTAACCTCCTAGAACCTAGGCAGGGAAACCCTGGCTTCCCTTCCCTCCCCCACAATATCCGTTAAACAAACATTCAGCAGAGCAGATAGAAATGAAACGTGCGTGGTGCCTGTGTCTGAGATGTCCACTAGCCTAGTGAGAGAGATGGACATGGTCAAGGGCCTGCCACAGGGCCTTTGCCCATGCTGAACCCCTGGCTGGGAATGTCATCTCTCTTCTGCCTCCCGAAACCCTCCCCAATGCTAAGGTCCAGCTGAGATGCCACTTCTTCGGGGAGCCCTTCTCTGATGTCCCCTGAGTGTAGTCCCTCCTCCTTCTGGTCTGTCCCTTAGCTATCATGGTGGGGCTGTCTGTCCATGTCTGTCTGTGTGGGAGTCTGGGGAGGGGAGGGACTTTCCCTTGCTCCTTTGGGGCCCCCTCATGCCCCACCAGTTATCACTCACTCTACAAGACACCCATCTTTGTTTTATCTCTCTTGTTTTGTCCCCTCTGGGGACACATCAGGTGGGGTTCGGCTCCCACTGCTCCACGCTGCTCTAGGACTTCTGATCAGACCCGACTTTGATGCCGTTGTGAAGCCGGAAGGATCACCACCGCTCCTGGAGTCCATCCCATGCCCGCTCACCTCCCAGGCAAGCTCCAGGGATGATCTGCATAGAAATCCCATCCCCGTGGGCCAGGAACCCAGCAGCTGGGGTCCCTAATGGGTCTGCCCTTGAGCCCACTGGACAACTCAAGCCTTCCTGAGGCCATGTTTTGCACATGGTGTGGGTGAGGGGTGCCCCTCTCCTTGCCCCCTGGAACAGGCCTGGGGCTCCTCCGTTTCTGGCTCTGCCCTCAGCTCTGCCAGCTGGGCTGCTTCTCCTGGGCTCACCAGCTGGCAAGCACCAGGTGCTGCGGGAAACTTAGGCCTGGGGTGGTGCTGGCCCACTGGGTACCAGGAAGATGGAGCCAGACAGAGCCACACTGACCAGTGGGTCCTTCTTACCCAGGGACAGAGCAGCTGGGTGCGGCGGCCCCACACCTGGTAGGGTCTCTGGCACCACTTCGCACCTGCTGTTGTGGGCATTTCTGCACCACAAGACCTCGGATGCCCAGGACCGACCACAGTTGAGCATGCACTGCCGTGCCAAGCTGTTGAGGAGCTTTATTAGAGCCATTGTGTAGTCACACATCACATGAGATGGAATTCTCCTTGACCCCATTGCCCGGAGTTGCATTGTTCGCCAAGTGGCTGAGCCAGGATCTCAACCCAGATGTCTGACCCCCAGGCCTGCACTCTTACAGGCGACATTTGATCTGGACTCTTCCACCCTCACCTACATCTGACCCTTTTTGACCTTCACAGAGAGCCCTGGGAGCAGATCAGTGGAGATGAGCATTCCCATTTTATAGATGGTGAAACTGAGACCCAGAGAGGGACAGTGACTAATCCAAAGACACACAGCAAGTCAGGGATGGACCTGGGGCTTGAACGCAGGGCTCCTGACTCCTGGGGCAAGCCTGCCATCCTCCACCTGGCACCTGCAGGGGTTAGGGCTCCGACTCTCCCCACCTCGTGGCTGCTGTTCTCTCCAGGGCACCCGGAAGTAGTCTCTGCTCCTCAACCTAATGAGTACTCCCAGTCTTTCGTTGACTGGGACACTGGACAGCATTCCAACGATGCTAATCCCTTGGTCCTCCCCCCAGCATGCTCTTCCCTGACCTCTCTCCTCTGTGGTCCCCACTTCTCTGGCTGATCAATCTCAGCATGCTCCGGGGAACCCCTTCTGCAGCCTAGGCTTTGAGTGTCAAACTTCCTCAGGGCTTGGTCCTGCACTCTGCTCGCCCCTCCTCTGTCTTCTCCTCTTCTCCCCTCCCCTGCCCGCCTTCCCATTTAACCCACCCCTCCAGACCCCCTCGCGGACTCCCATGGGCCCACTAGCCACCCACAGGCTAACCACATGGAGGTGAAGCCTGAGCCTCGGACCTATCCTTTCACTGCTC
This sequence comes from Nyctereutes procyonoides, assembly GCF_905146905.1. Taxonomy (NCBI): domain Eukaryota; kingdom Metazoa; phylum Chordata; class Mammalia; order Carnivora; family Canidae; genus Nyctereutes; species Nyctereutes procyonoides. The sequence continues at coordinate 24,764,148 of NW_026575052.1, read as the reverse complement.
ACCTGCCAGCACGGCCCAGCCGGCCACCCCACCGCTCTCACCTCCGCGCATCGCAGGCTGCACACTGCAACGAGGTCGGGAGCACGCGCTCTAGAGCCAGGTGGGCTGTGTTCCAATCCGGCCCCTGACACTTGCTGGCTGGGCAGCCTTGGGGTAGGTCCTTAACCACCCTCTGCCTCAGTTTGTCCGTCTGTCAAATACGTACCTCACTGGGTTGTAGGGAGAATTAAAAGAGTCCGTGCAGGCAAAGCACCTTCGGACAGTCCTGACTCCCAGTAAGTGTCTTGTGCGTTTTTTTCTTATTATTAATACCTCATCCCCTTCCCCCTTCCCCCACTGCTGCCCCTTCCTCAGCCTCTCCATCTAGCAAGAGACACCACCATCTACCCCGAAAATTGAGCCCCCGAACCTGTCTCACGGCCTCCAGTGCGGCCCACTGCAATCTGCCCTCCCCCCACAGGGCAGAGAGGTCCCCCGATGCTTACTCTTAGTGTGTCATTGTCCGCGGGTACAAGTCTCAGTGCCTGAGTCCCTCCTCACTCCTTCTGGCCCGACCACTTAGCACTGGGCCTTTGGACCTGCTGCTCCATCCACCTGGAACCCACTTCCTCCTTCCCCTCACCCTTATCCCCTACCCCCCACTCTGGATTGGCCCCAACTCCTCCCTGACTCTGGCCCCTTGGCCAGGTCTCCGCTAGCCAAGGCACAGCCTCTTGGCTCATCCCTGTGCCATCCCAGTCTCATGAGGCAGCATTCAGGTGTTGGGCAGGCTCCACAGTGCTGTGGTCATTGGCCAGACTCAATTTCTCGAACCTGTAGGCTGAGGTTCTTGCTCTCTTGCTGGCTGTTGGCTGGGTGGTGGGGGGGGGGGGAGGGAAGGGAAGGGGGTTGCTCCCCTACCATTCCTTTCTGTGTGGACTCTTCACACACCCTCTCACATGTGGCAGCTTACTTGTTCAAAGCCGGAGAATAAAATACTTTCTTCAAGATGGGCCCAGTCTCTTTTAAAGACTTTTCACTTGATTTCAGGACAATCTCCCCTTTGATTATCTCAAAATGAACTGAATATCTGCTGATTGGAGACCTTAATTACATCTGAAAAAACTCTCTTCACCTTTGTTAGCTGCTGTGACCTAATCACAGAGTGAAATCGCTTTGTATTGCCAGGCCTGCCCGTGCTCACAGGACATCTACACCGGGGGCAGGAATCCCATGGGCTGACTTAGAATCCTGCTTCCCATGAGGGCGGGGGGCTGTCTACTTTCCCAACACTGTGTCCCAAGCCCCTGGCACGTGGCAGGTACTCATAACCTGTTATTGAATATGTGAATGAATGAATGAATGAATGAATGAGTCAAATGTCTGTGTGTCTCTTACCTTCCTCCTTGGGAGCATAGGGTGGGATAGGATTACACATTAGCCTGGAAGGTGACTCCTCATTTAGCATCTAATGAACTCCTTTGAAGAATCTTTGGTTGCCACTTTTCATGGCATAGACAAGGCCAGACCTATGGGAGCACCACCCCTGTCACTCCTCTGGGGTTATTTGACGTGACGAGCTGATGAACGTCACTTGAATGTAGGCCCTCGTGGAACAGAAGCTTGGACTCCCCAGTGTCCCCCAGGCTACCCCAAAGTAAGAGGTCACTTTCCCTTTGCAAGGAGTCAGCTAAGCTGTTTCTTTCCAGCCCCACGTTGGCACACGTTGTGTCCAGCTAGAGTCAGTGAAGGATCCCAGGAGACACCTTGACTTTGGGCAGGAATCAGGGAGAGACATTGTGTGCAGTGAGCTATGAAGAGTCACTCGCTGAGAGGCCCATGGCATCCTTTATTTATTTGCATTGAAATATTTATCGGGATGTGAGGCATCTATAATAGATATGTCAGCCACTCGGGCAGGCCTACCGGGGGAAAATCTGGGTGGCCTCTCCCTTAGGCATCACTGTATTCACTCAGTGAGTAACTCACCTGGAAAACATTTCCTGAGGACCTACTGCAGACGAGGCACTGTGCTATGGGATCAGAATTTGGGCATTGCCCTTTGGGAGGAGAGGAAGATGGCGAGTGGCGGGGGAGTGATAGTGTTTATAGAGTGCCTACTGTGTGCTAGGCATTTTGCACATATCCTCTTCCTTAATTCTCACAATGGCCTCATGGTGGCATAATCAGGCTCCTGTCAAGATGAAGAAAGTGAGGCCCAGAGAGTTTGAGAAATTTGCTGAAGTTCACATAGTCTTTTAAAATCTGAAGTCCAAGGTCTTTCCATTGTGCCTTACTTCCTGAGCCCCGAATTCAGAGATCTTTATACATTTCAACAACTGAGGTAAGTCTGGGTGTGTAAAGAGAGGCTGCAGACCTGGGGTGGAGGATGGGGAGGACAGGAGGGGGCCTAACCCCAGCTCAGAGGTTAATGATGGGAAAAACCATCATGGCCCTCACCTGTGAAGGCCTCACTCTGGGTCAGCGCCTGCTTGAAACACCGGAGCTCCTTTCACTGCCCAACAATCTTCTAGAGTAGCTGTTATAACCTTTATTTTATGGGGAGAAATGGGGGGCTCCAAGTGGGGAAGCAACCTGCCCACGCTTGTCAGGTATAAAGTGGCTGAGCTGGGTTTTGAAGCCAGGCTCCTGCCCCTGTGTGCCGCTCAGACATGGTTATGGGGGCAGCACCATTTACTGGATCCTGACTCTGACCAGGCAGCTGCTCAGCGGCCGTCTGTGCACCAGCTCGTACCCTTGCAAAACTCCTCTGAGTCATGCATGGTCCCTGGGCCCATGTTATAGAGGGGAAACCAAACTAAAGAGAGGTCAAGTCTGTCACACAGTGAGGGGAGGAACAGAGCTGGGATTTACAACCAGGCAGTTGGGGGCTCAGAGCCAAGTTAATTCTTATGATTTAGCACCCCTCTGCTAAGTGCCTTGGCATTGGGGGCTTGGCATTGGCCTGTAAACTGGAGAAAGTTCCCCCAGAGAGGTTAGGGGGCTTTCTCATCAGCCAGGGCTAAGGTGCACAGGCCCAGCCATACATGCTTCCTGAGATCCCTTTACCTGCCATCCAGTGGCTTTCTGGGACCCTGCCTATTTTGCTCCACCTGCTGTCTGGGATCCCATCATTCCCAGGTTGTTCTTGACCTTCCTTGGTAGGTGTCTAACACAGGACTCTGCAGAGCTCCAGAAATATCCTTCCTGGCCCTGCTCCCCATCCAGGATGAACCTCTCATCTCTTTAGTGCCGTTCCCTGATCCGACTCTGATGGACAGCAGTCTGACTGTAAAATGTCTCAGTAAGAGGGAACAAGCACAGCACAGCTACAAACAGTCCAGAGGAGAAATAACAGAAGCTTAACATCTTTTGGGGGCCAGCCTGGTTCAGAAGGGAAGGTGTGTGTGTGTATACTTAATTTTTTTAATTAAGAAAAAGTATCAGAGTAATCAAGGAATGTGATTTGTAATTTTCAATTAATTTTAAATTGATTTATAGTAATAAATATAACTAATGAAATAATTTAAATAATAAAAATAAATAATTTTTAATAAAGAAATGAATCTGATTTTGTGAAGTTTGGTGAAGGACAAAGGTCTTCAGGTTCCACTTCAGCCCTCCTTGCCTGCAACTTCCACTCCCCTAAAGCATTCACTTTTAACTCCTAAAACCCCTTTTTCTACTATTTACCACACTTCTATATAATATTCCAGGATTGTTTAACAGATTTGCTGGAGTGCAATCAACATACCATACACTGTACCTATTTAAAGTATATAATTTGATACATTCTGACATGTGCTTGTACTAGTGAAACCATCACCACAGTCAAGATAATGAGCATATCCATCACCTTCGGAAATTTCCTCCTGCTTCTTGCAATCCCCCCTCTGGTCTCCCCCTCTCCACTTCCCACCATCTCCAAGCAACCCATCATCTTTCCCACCAATATGTTTGCATTTTCTAAAGTTTTATACAAATATAGTCATACCACATGTACTGTTTTTTATTTGGCTTCCCTTTGGCATCCCAATTTTGATGCTTTGTGCATGTTGTTGCTTTAACAACCAACGAACAGGTTTATTGCTGAGTAGTATATTAGCAGGCGGATGTACATCCATTTATTTATCCACTAACTTGATGGACATTTACACTTAGCTTCCACTTTTTGGCCGTGAGCATTGACTTACAAGTCTTTGTGTGGATGTAAGCCTTCATTTCTCAAGGATGAATACTCGAAGTAGAATAATTCAGCCATATGATAGGTGTACGTATTGCTTTTTAAAGAAACTACCAAACTTGGGATGCCTGATGGCTCAGAGGGACGCCTGGGTGGCTCAGCGGTTGAGCGTCTGCTTTTGGCTCAGGGCGTGATCCCGGGGTCCCTGGATCGAGTCCCACACTGGGCTCCCTGCATGGAGCCTGCTTCTCTCTCTACCTGTGTCTCTCCCTCTCTTTGTGTCTCTCATGAATAAATATGTAAAATCTTAAAAAATAAAAATAAAAAGGAGCTACCAAACTCCTATCAGTACCATTTTACTTTTTCACCAGCAGTATATGAGACTTCAAAATGTTTCACACTCTTGACAACACCAGGACGCTTGGTCTTTTTATTTCTAGCCATTCTACTCGGAGTGTAGGGGTATCTCCTCGTGGTTTTATTTATTTATTTGTTTTTAATTTTTATTTATTTATGATAGTCACAGAGAGAGAGAGAGAGAGAGAGGCAGAGACATAGGCAGAGGGAGAAGCAGGCTCCATGCACCGGGAGCCCGATGTGGGATTCGATCCCAGGTCTGCAGGATCATGCCCTGGGCCAAAGGCAGGAGCCAAACCTCTGCGCCACCCAGGGATCCCCTCCTCGTGGTTTTAATCAGCACTTACCTGCTGACTAATGATGCTTAGCACGTTTTCATGTGCTTACTTGACATCTGTATATTTTCCTTGGTGAAGTGTCTGTTCAAAATCTTTGGCTCTTCTTCAGATTGGGTTGTTCACTTTCTTATTAAGTTTTGAGAGCTCTTTATGCATGTTGGATACAAATCTTTTATCAGATATTTGGCTTGTAAATATTTTCTCACAATCTGTGTCTTGTCTTTTCACACTTTAAACAGTGCCTTTCAAAGAGCAGAAGCCCTTAATTTTGATGATGTTCAACGAATCAATTTTTATCTGTCCTGGAGCATGTTTTTGATGCTGTTTCTAAGAAATCTGTGATCTAATCCGAAGTCTAATCCAAAAGATTTTTGTCCTTTTGTTTTCTTCTAGAATTCTATAGTTTTTGGTATTACATTTTAGGTCTTCAATCCATTTTAAGGTCTATGATTAATAGTTACATGTGATGAAAAGTATGGATTAAGGTTCATTTGTTTGCATATAGATATGCAATTAGTCTCCATCATTTCTTGTAAAGACTATTCTTTCTTCATCGAATTCTCTTTGCACTTAATGCTGAAAATTGATTGGCCATATATGAGTGGATCTGTTTATACATTCTTTGATCTCTTGGATTGATCTATTTGTCTATCTTAACACCAATACTACACCGTATTGATTATTGTATTGATTACTTAACGCTAGTCCTGCGAGTTCGATCTTCATTTTTCAAAAGTGTTTGGCTATTTCAGGTCCTTTGCATTTCTATATGAATTTTATAGTCAGCTTGTCAATTTCCCCAAAGAAACTTGCTGTCTTAGTGGGATTGCATTGAATTGATAGGTCGATTTGGGGAGAATTGGTACCTTTAACAAGATTGAATGTTCTGGCCCACAATTTATTTAATTTTTATTTTATACCTCTATCAATATTTTGTAGTTTTTGGTACACAGACCTCGTACATTTTTTTTGTCAGATTTAGCCTTAAGTAGTTCATATTTTCTAGCACATGGTATATTTTATTCCAATTTCCAATTATTCCGTGATAGTATGTAGAAATACAATAGATTTTGGTGTGTTGGTCTTAAATGCTGGAACGTTGTTACATTCACTCATTAATTCTGGTAGCGTTTTTGTAGATGCCATTGACTTTTCTACATAGATTTGTAACCTGTGAATAATGACAGTTGTATTTTTTTCCTCTTCAGGATGGATGGTTTATCATTGTTTTTCTTGCCTTATCACACTGGCAAGAACAATAGAACAATATTAAATTGCAATGGGGAGAGTGGACATACTTGCCTTGTTTTTGACTATAAGGGGAAAGGAATCAGCATTTCACCCTTAAGTATGATGTCAGCTTTGGGTTTCTGTATATATCCTTACCAAGTTGAGGAACTTTATTTCTATTCATAGTTTGCTACAATTTTTTAAAATCAGGAATTGATGTTGGATTTTGCTGTCTTGTGTGCATCTATTGAAATGCTCATATTTTAAAAAAAATTTTAATACAGTGAATTGCATCGATTGATCCTCATATATTAAACCAACCCTTCATTTCTGGGGTAAATTCCACTTTGGTCATGATGCAGTGTTCTTTTTATACATTTCTAAAACTTTGTTATGAATTTTTGTCTGTATGTTCATGAGAGATATTTGTAGTTTTCTTTTCAAGTAATATTTTCTCTGGTTTTGGTATCAGGCTAATGCTGGCCTATGAGAGTTGGGAAATATTACCTTCTCTTAAATTTTGTGGAATAGTTTTTGTAGCATTGGGATTATTTCCTTATTAAATATTTAGTAGGGTTCATCAGTGAATGAATTCTTGATATGAAGTTTTCATTATGGGAATGATTTTTTAACTAAAATTAAATTTCTTTAATAAATATGATTATTCAGAATATCCATTTGTTTTTGAGTGAGCTTTGGTACTTTGTGTTTTTCAAGGAGCTTGTCGGTTTCATTAGAATTCTTGAATTTGTTGGTATAAAGCTGTTCATAATCATAATCTCTTATTAACCTTTGAATATTTGTAGAATCTGTAGTGATTTCACTTCTCTAAATGTTGGTAAAGATAATTTGTATCTTCTTTTTTTTTTTTCCAGATCAGACTGGCTAAAGTTTTATGAATTTGAACTCAAAACATCAGCTTTTGGTGCTAATGGTTTTCTGTATTGTTTTTCTGTTTTCTGTTTTATTGACTTCCACTCTGAATTTGAACTCAAAACATCAGCTTTTGGTGCTAATGATTTTCTGTATTGTTTTTCTGTTTTCTGTTTTATTGACTTCCACTTTGATCTTTTTGTTCATTTTTTTCTGCTTACTCTGTTTTTTCTGTCTTACTCTTTTCTGTTTAATTTGTTCCTTTCATTTTTTTTCTAGTTTCTTAAGGTAGAAACTAATGTCATTAATTTGAGCCACTTACTCTTTTGTAATATACATGTTTAGAACTATAAATTTCTCTCTATACTGTCTCATCCAATTTTATATTTTGTCTTTTCATTTACAATCATATCCAATGATAATTCTTTTTATTTCTTCTTCAGCCCATAGTTTATTTACAAATGTATCGTTTAGTTTCCAAACGTTTGGAGGTTTTTCCAGATATTTTTTCTGTAATTGAGTTCTAATATAATTCCATGTGGCCAGAGAACATACTTTGAATCTTTTAAAATTTATTCACGCTACTTTTATGGCCCAGAATATGGTCTATTTTGGTGAATGTTCTGTGTGCATTTGTGAAGAATGTGTATCCTGCTGTTGTTGGGTGAAATGTTCTATAAATGCCAATCAGGTCAAGTTGATTGATACCACTGTGTAAATCTTATAGGGTCTTACTGATTTTCTGTCTACTTCCTCCATCAATATTTGAGAGAGGGACATTGAAATTTCCAACTATAATTGTGGATTTATCTATTTCTCTTTGCAGTGCTATCAGGTTTCCCTTCATATATTTCGAAGCTCTGTTCTTAAGTGCATAAATGTTTAGGATTACTATATCCCCTTGATAAATGGACCCCGTTATCATTATGAAATGAACTTCTTTGTCTCTGTCAGGACCTGAGCAGTGTTTAGTCTAGGGCTAATTACTCCTTGCTATTGAGGCAAGACCTTCTGAGTATTTTCCTCAAAGCTTTAAGAATTATGAAGGTTTTCCACTATGGCTGGTGGGAAAAGGTATCATTGCAGGCCCTACATGGGCTGCAAATACTGTTCTCTTTAATCCTTCTGGGTGGTTCTTTTCCCAACTTGGGAAGCATCCTCACGTGCCCCTGCTTATCAGTATCCTGTGAAAACTTCAGGGGACCTTCTGGAGATCTCTGTGCAAACCCCCTCCTCTTCCAAGCTCTTCCTTGTGCACTTGGGCTGCATGGTCTTCCTAGATTCTTCCCTCCACCTCCTTAAATCAGGAATGCCTGTGTCTCTCCTGGGTTTCCTCTCCCTGTGCCATGGTTTGGAAACTCTCTCAAGACAATTAGTGGGGGGAACTGCGGGCTTACGTCATTTGTTCCCCATCTCTCAGGGATCTATGTCCTTTACTATCTTCTGTGCCATGCTTTAAAAAAACCATTGCTTCACATATTTTGTCCAGTTTTATTATTGTTTCAGGTGGAGCATAAATCTAGTCCCTATTACTCCATTTTTGGCTGAAAATGGACGTCATTAGTTACTTTTTCACTTGTTTGGTTTTAGGTATAGGTGTTGACTTTATGGCTACAAAAGCTGAAGATTTAGATTTCTTACAGAAGATCCTCCACTGTTCCAGCCCCACACCTTTTTCCTTTCCTGCATCATCCCAATAGAGATTTGGTTGAAACAGCATTAAATATTCACATTATTATGACTTTGGAATTACTACTCTAGCTGAGTCATACGGTATACCGGGACCGAGGTCCTTTCTTTTATATCTGTTATTATCAGTAGAGTTAATATTTGCTTTTTAAAAAGGTTTGCTTTCTTGTCTAATGGTTTATTCTTTTACTTTAAGAGCTTCATACTCAAATAACATGAAAGTCAGCAGTGTCTGGAGGAGGAGGTGGCTGAGGGATCTGGGCTACGGGGGCCAGCATGTGTCCCGGCATGGCAGAGGAGTGGGGCAGGGACCTCACTTTGACACACAGCCCTGGCCTCTGCACACGTTTCATGTTCCTGGCATGTTCTGGCAGTGAACGAATACCTGGTAATTGAGGTAAATAGAAAAGGTAGGAAGCATGATCCCACAACTGAACATGAGATTCTAGTCTGATGTGTGTTGCTAATGTTCTGTGGGACCTCAAGCAACTCTCGTCTTGTGAGCTCCCCAATTACTGACCTGGGACATGGGCATGAGGTTAGATGACTAGAAATCTCTTCTTGGTCTCCCAAGTTATGCAGGACCTCCAATGTCCTGCAGGAATGGAGGTGGCCATGGAGACACTGGAGGGCCTCACAAGTTCCCCCAGTCTCCTGCCCCAATTTGGCCAAGACTCAGGTATTTCTTTGCCTATAAAAGGGTGCAGAGATGGTCATTTAGGGCCATCAGCAGATCTAATGATGGAAGCCACAGGAGGCAGGTTTCAGATCAAAATGGTGATGAATTCAAGAAAGATAAAGCCTCTGTAGGTAATGAGCTACCCATCACTGAAATGTGTGAGCAGAGCCTAGACCAGCATTAGGCAAAATTCTGCATTTCTCCATTCTAATCATCACACTGTACTGTCATTGACCATTTCCTTCACCAGCTCCCTGACTGGATAGCGAAGTACCTGGGTGTCAAGCCCAGGGGTTCTCAAGGCAATTTTCCCCCAGGTGACATTTGGTGATGACTAAAGACATTGCTGGCTGCTACAACTTAGTGTGGGGGCAAGGGAAGTACTATAGGCATTTAGTGAATAGAGGCTAGGGATGCTGCTAAATAAACACCCTAAAACATATAGGAGACCCCATACAACAAAGAATTATCTGGTACAAATGTTAATGGTATTGAGGTTGAGAAGTCCCAGATGAGCTACCACCCCAGTCCAGCACACAGCACCACGGCTGGTACACCATAGGTGGTTAGGACATTCAGAGTAAAGAACTGGATGCAGGGCAGGGGCTCTGCTTGTCTGACTTCCCCTATGCTCACAGAGGCCCCACAGGGGCGAATTACCCAGCATGGCTTGGGGAGGGTCCTCCACCCTCATCTGACCAGGTATTCCTTCTTGGATTTGTGACCCATCCTAGCCAGACAGGAGCTGGACTGGAACCCTTGGCACCAACTGTCCCATTGTCAGCTGAATGAACCAAGACTTGGGTTTTCTATCCATATTGTGGGACAGCTAGCTAGTAGACCTGCTTGTGCCCGGAGCCCATCAGGAGACAAAGGGACAGAAGGTGGTTCATGGAGGACTCTCAGGGTTTTGTCTTACTAGACTCTTCAGAGGGCAACCAGCAGATCTGACAGTGCCAGAGGGAGATATTCATTCACCCTCCTAGTTGACAAGTGTGTATTGAGCATCTATTATGTGCGAGGCCTAGGTGTTGGGAATACAGCACCAAATCAGATGACAAAAAAAAACCCTCTGCTTCAATGAGCTTCCATTCTAGTGAAGGAGATGGACAATAATTATTTTTTTTAAAATTATATATGATTAAAAAAAGAAAGACAATGAAGAATAGGGCATGCACATCCACATTTTCCAAGTTAGCTAAGTTGAGTAAATATTAATATTACACCTCGTACTAAGACAACTTAATATGTTGAAGAAATTCTCCATTTCCACCACTTTCTAAAGATCCATTTTCTCTCCCTATCTCTCTTATGCCCTCATTTGTTTTCCTGAAATAAATTCGCTATCCACCTCATTCAAATCCACTCGAATTTTGACCATTCAACAGATTTCATATACAATGCTGAATACCAGAGATAATAAAATAAATGACACTGTCCCTGCTTAAAAATATATGATAAGTCAATTATAGAACATGATGCACAATATGATGTAAAAGAAAAAAACCAAAACAAGGTCCAGAGGGTCAGAAGTGAGCGGGGTGAGGTGGGGAGGAAGGCAGACACGGTAGGCATCCTGGAGGAGGTGGCATCTGATCAGAGACCTGAGGGAGGAGAAAGAGGTCAGAGAGTGGCTATCTGGGGGAAGAGTGTCCAGGCAGAGCGAACAGCCAGTGCAAAGGCTCTGACGTGCTTGAGCAACAGCAAGGAGGCCAGTGCGGCTGGAGCACAGCGAGTGAGGCTGGCAGCAGGAGGACAAGAGATAAGGCCAGCGGGGGAGTGGCTGTTGGGAGGCGTAATGCGAACACATCACACTGTGGCTGGTGGATGCCCCTGGCTTTGACGCCGCAATGGGGAGCCGTGGAAGGACTTTGAGCAGAGGCGTGGCGTGATCACACTTGGGCCTCTATTACTTTCCTATTGCTATTGTAACAACCTACCACAAGCTCAAGAAACTAAACCTATGCAGACAGCCCAAAATCAGTTCCACTGGGCTAAAGCCAAGTTGTCACAGGGCTGGTTCCTTCTGGAAGCTCTAGGAGAGAATCATTTCCTTGCCTTGTGTAATTTCTAGAAGACTCCTGCATTCTGTGGCTCAGGATTCCTTCTTCCCATCACTTTGCCTTTTGTCTCTTGCTTCTAGGGCAACACCACCTTCTTCCTCTTCTGATATCACATTTCCCTCCGCCTTCCTTTATCAAAGACACTTGTGACTATGTCCGTGGGCTCGCCTGGACAATCCAGGATGCTGTCCTACTTCCAGGTCCTTCATTTGGTCACATCTGTGAAATCCTTTTTGCAACAGAAAGTAACATATCCACGGGGGCCCAGGACTACCATGTGCACACTTGGGGAAGGGGGTAATATTCAGCCTACCACAGAGGGCAAGTAGGGGACAGACGGCAGTCCCAAGCACCCAAGCCATGGAGGAAGCTAGAAGCCCAGCCCAGTGGCCAGCACCAGCTACAAGGCCATTTGTTGGACTCCACTGTAGGCCAACACCTTCCCCCCCAGGGGTTCCCCTTGGCATGTCAGTTCCATTCCAGGACCCCTCAGAACAGTACACATGTTGGGGAGGGGATACATGGATCGATTCACAACATTAGTCTCTATGTGGCCTCAGGCCAACTTCTCTCACTCTCCTCAGTTTTCTGATCCTACGTAGAGGTATAATCAACCCCATCACTGCCTGCAGGACTTCACTTATCTCAGATGATCTGGCCACCCCCAACCTCCTCCCCACCGTGCTTCTCTCCACTTGCTCAGCCACACCAGCCATCTTGATGTTTCTTAAACATATCAACCTTGCCTACCTCAGGGCCTTTGCACTAGCTGTTCGCCCTGCCATGGCTGCTCTTCCCCAGATACTGACATGGCTAGCCCCCTCACTTTCATTTCTTTGCTCAATGTCATCCTCCCGGAGAAATTATCCCTGATCGCCCTATCCAAAACCACACTGCTGTCACCTTGCCTCTCTTCTGGCTAAATTTCCAGTGATATCATATGCATATAAATATTCATTTGTTAACAGATAAGGTCTTGGGAAGGCACATTTGGCTGGGATTTCAAAGAGAATTCAAGAGGGTACTACTGACAGTGGAGTGAGCAGGGTTTAGGGACGCCGAGACACTAAGGACTGGCAACACTGGGAAGCTGTTAGCATTCGTAGGCCTGAAGGAGGCTGGGAGAGGAGTGGCGGTGCCGAGGCCAGAGGGAACTGGCATCGTGGTGGAGGGCTGTCTTAGTAGGAGCTGGAACCACAGTGCTGAAGCAGCGAGGGAGTGGGGGAGAAATATCCTGACCTCTCTCTCCACCCCTGCCCTCCAATCTCCAGCCAGTGTCTCTATTGGCCCGAACCACCAGAAACCAGAGCACAGGGGAGCTGAGAGCCACAGTGCATGGAATTTGGCCTCCCTGGGCATGGAAGGCAGAGAAGGGTGGAGAACAGATCCAGCAGCTAGAGGCAGGTGGTAGCTGCTATGCCAAGTGTCTGTGTGCTCCCCAAGTTCATATGTTGAAAACTTGGTGCCCCAGCTTTTAGGTATTGAGAAGTGGGATCTTTAGAAAGTGGTCAGGGTGTGAGGATGGAGCCTCCACGAATGCCATCAGTGCCCCCATAAGAGAGGCCCCCCGGGAGCTCACTCGCCTTCCACCATGCAACGACCTAGCAAGCGTGGAAGAGGATCCTTACCAGAACCTGACCGTGCTGGCACCATGATCTAGGACTTAGAGCTTCCAAAACTGTGAGAAATAAATATCTATCACTTATAAGCCACCCAGGCTGCAGTATTTTGTTACAGCAGACTAAGACAGTAGTGAACAACAATACATTTGCTCAATTAAAAAAAATTCTCTATCTTCCTATTCAACATGTAAGATTCATGAGGATGAAGATTTTGTCCCTCTTCATTATAACCCTGTCCCCAGGTGCTTGGAACGTTGCCTGGATGCTCATAGGTGCCCCATACACGATTGTTAATGAATAAATGAAACAAAGCCGAACAATGGGCCTAACAGTAAAATGCTTTGCGAGCAAGAGAGTTGCATGCATACACAGGAAGGATTGTTTTTGTGGTTGGATTCGCTCCTTTGTGAGTGGTTTCAGAATTGCACAAAGAGACCTGGAAACCCATCCTGCCGACGACCGGCACCGCCACTGCCACCGTGCATTCCCCATCCCCACCCCAATTCAACTTCAGGGGAGATTTCTGGAGACTCATCTTTGACACAGGTGGCAGAGAACAGAACGAGAGGAAGGAAGGAAAAGTTCAGGCCCCTTCTCCCAGTCATGGTGAAATGGGCCTTGGGACCCAGTGAGTGGGTGAGATCAGCTCCGTACCCCCAGGGGGTCAAATCTCCCTGCCAACTCCGGGTGACGTGCCCAGGGCACCTGCTCTACCAAGCTGCAAGATGTGCAATGCTTGCTGAAGAAACCTCCAGATGTGCTCTGGCCTATGGATTCAGCCAAAAGACTCATGCCAGGCTTTTCCCTCAGGGAACCATAGCATTTTGAGACCCACGGCCCTGGGATTCAGAGGGGGTGGCTATCATGGTGGCATTTGGGGCCCGGTGGCGGTGCTAGGAAAAAAGGACTGTGTTTGGGGTGGCTTCCCTAGGCTCTATGATACTTGGCTGCAGAAGACCCGGGAAGCTCCGGGGTCACCGCAGCGCACAGCCAAGTTTGGCCCTGTCATTACCCAGCCCTGAGGTACAGCGGCTGGGAAGGCAAGTCGCTGGTGATGTCGCCGGGCCCTGGGCTCAAACCCCGGAGCCGCCGCCTCTTGCCGGCCCCGGGCCATGGGCCATCCCGTTGTCCATACACTAGCTCTGACGCTTTCTCTGTGCCGGTCCTTCGGACGACGTCCCAGCGGAGCCTGGCACGAGTGGGGACGCCGCACACCTGGGCCTTCCTCCGCGCCGCTCCGGGGGTCTCTTCCCAAGAGCCCCCCCCCTCCCCCCGGGAGGCCAGCGGGGGGCGGCAGCCAGCAGCGCGCTCGGCCATCAGCCTCCTCGGGCTCCCAGGCCGCTGCGTGCCGCGGCCCCCCCCCCGCCCCCCCCCCGGGGCCCTGCGCCGGCCGGAGAGCGCCGGGCTCCGGCTCTGCAGGCGGCGGCGCGGAGGGGGCCGCGGGCCGCGCTAATGGGGGCCGCGGCGGCGGCGCAGACACAATGGATGAAAGGGGAAGCGCTTCCAAACACGAGCGCTTGTTCGGAGAAGAAGGGCCAAGTCTGACTTGAGAGCAACAGCTTTGAGAGCAGCAGCGCTGGGATTTCCTGGCGGAGGTTCCGCGGGAAAATCAATAAGCGGGGCCGCCGCTTGCAGAGGCGGCGAGAAAGGCCACTAACGAGGCCAGATTGTAACAGTTCTGCGAGCAGCCGCGGTGCTCACCTTACAGGCGCGGCCGCGCGCGTAAATAATAAATCACAGCGGCCGGCGGGCGGCGGCGGCGCGGACACGACGCGGCGCGTTTGACTGCAAAGCGGACCCGAGGCCATGAATTATTCACCGCGGCGCGGAGATAAAACGCGGCGGCGGGCGGAGGCGGAGGCGGAGGCGGAGGCGGAGGCGGAGGCGGAGGCGCAAGGCGCAGGCGCAGGCGCAGGCGGAGGCGCAGCCCCGCAAACAGGTGCGGGCGCCCAACGCTGCGCTTTGACGACGCCGGCCGGGGAGGGCGCGGGGCGGGGCGTGGGCGCTCGGGGCGCGGGAAAGGGTGGGATCAACCGGGGGCGGCGGCCCACGCCCCGCAAGAGCGATTTGCCGGACTCCGCGGCCCCGAGCAATTGCGGGCGGCCCGGCAGGGTGCGCCTGCTGCCTGCGTGCACGCGTGCCCTGGGTGGGTAAGCGTGCGTGCGTGTGTCCACGGTGCGCCCGTGTGTGCCCGTGCACAGGCGCTGGGTGCGTGCGTGTGTGGTTACGCGTCCCTGCGTGCTCCGCTTGTGTGCATGTGCCCTGGGGTCTGTGTGCACGAGTGCACCTGTGAGGTGATGGGCGACCGTGTGTATATGCGGTGTGGGAGTGTGCGAACATGCATGCGCATGGCTGTTCGTGTGTGTGACTATGTGGTGCATTCCCCCGTGCATACACGGGGTGTGTGGGTGTGTGGAGGTCACACACTCATGTGAGCATGTATACGCAGCGCATGTGTGCTTACATGTGGTGTATGCATGTGCGGACATAAGCAAAAACCTGTGGTTGTCCTGCATGGACAACATATACGGACATGCACGTGGCAAATGCAGGGTATGCGTTTGTATGTGCTCATATCTGCACATGTGGTACTTGTGAGTGGGTACATGGTGCACGTTTGTGCATATGCGGTGTGTGTGGCAGGCATGATTGCACAAATATGGTGCATATGCGTGTGGTTATGCATGCATGTGTGCATGCACAGTGCATTTGTCCATGTGCATGATGCGTGTGTGTAGTCATCCATGCTCTGTGAAAATTTGAAGGTCCACGGTGTGCATATATAGTCCACGTGTGTATCCTTGTGAATAGTTATACACTTATGCATTGCTGCATGGCAGCAGGTGTGCCAAAACACTCACACGCACTGTGGGTACTTACATGGTACGGTTTTACGTGGCAGTTTGCCAGTACCAATGAGCATGCACATGGCTGTGCATGGGATTATGTGTGCTCATGCACATCTAATAGTGTACAGGTGGACACATGGACCTAAGCATGTATGCTTGTCCTCACACACATGGCACTGCAGCTGGACCAGCTACATGTTTGGGCCAGCCATGTTCTCCTCTCAGTGCTCATCTGAAAGTAAGTCCTGATGTCATCGTATCCATAAAACTAAGCACAACACAGTATGTCTCCAAAGCACTGATGATGACTGCTTTTTACTGAAGGTTTCCTAGAGCGATTGAAAGGCTTTACGTCCTGTAATTGCATTCCAGATTTCTTGGAAAGCCGCTATGAACACCTTTGTCTTCTTCTTGCCTTGAGGGGGGAGCCCCATCTTTCCCTTCCCTGCTCACTCCCTTCTCCTATCAGCAAGGCCTCCCCCTCCATGACTTCCTTATTGCACTCCTCTTTTACTAGACACTCTGTGAAGCTCAGAAGCAGAGTTTCCCTCTCTTAGATTTCCTCAGTCTGGTTTTGCACCTGTTCCATCAGCAAAACAAAAGATCTTTCCTCAAGATCCTCTATTTTAAAAAAGAGTGGAAACGTGAGAGAATATAAATAAAATATAAATTAGGGTTTTTTGGTTGTATGCTCACATTTGATTATGTGTGCATGCATGTCTGCTTCTGCATGGCAGTGTGGGTGTAGAATCACCTCCTCCTCTACCTAGTAGCTGGTGAGGTAGAAGAGGAAACAGAGAACAAGGGTGTCCCAAAGCCTGGGGCCAGGGGAATAATGTCTTGAGGATCATCTCATGTTCTTAAGCTCTATTATTTTGACACAAAACTTGACAGAACTTAGAAGTTACTTTTCATTTATTCAACAAATATTTATTGAGCACCCATTCTGAGCCCAGCGTTGTGTTAGACCCTGGAAGGTACCATAAAAACAAAACAAAACAAAACAGTAAGACAAAGACTCTCAGTCTTGGGGAGCCCAGGAGAATAGTGTAGGTTAGACCCATGAACAGTATGAAGTGGTTGGTGCCCTAAGATAAGGGAAGTGTTAGAAAGCTCCGAGCAGGGACAGATGCCTCCTGACTGGAGAAAACCCAGAGGTCTTCCTGGAGGAAGCAGCATCTGACATTGGGCTCAGATGAGTTGGGAGGATGTGGCCATGCCAAGATAGAGATATGAGCCAGGGAGGCAGTAGGGAAAATAAAAGCCTAGGGACGTGTCTCAGTCAGGGTCCGGTTAGGAGACAGAAACCAGGTATTTGAACAGAAAGAATTTCATATAAAGAATTGTTAACCAGGGATTAGAACTGAAAAGGTGAAAAGAACACTAGAAGTTTTCATGGCATTGGCAACTGCAGGAAGGGACTACCAACCCTCGAGCTAGGAAAACAGAGAGAAGAGGGTGGAATCATGAAAATTTAGAAGCTTAGAGGCAGAGCCCTCTGGGCCTGGGATCCAGACCTTTGAGGAGGGAGCACCATTTGGCTAGCGCTGGCGTCTCTGGGCTTGGAGGAGGGGGGCCTTAGGTCAAGGAGCCAGACTGCTGGAAAGGGGGTGCTGGCAGCTGTTGCTGGTGTGTCCAGGGGGCAAATGAGGCTGGTTCTACAAGAACTGAAAAATTGCCAGGATCACCTGGGTCAGTTAAGCTCAGTGGGTTAAGCGTCTGACTCCTGATTTCGGCTCAGGTCATGATTGCAGGGTCCTGAAATCGAGACCTGCCTCAGGCTCTGTGCTCAGCTCAGAGTCTGCTTGTCCTTCTCCCTCTGCTCCTCCCCCGACTCGCTGACTCTCTGTCTCTCTCTCTTTCTCTCTCAAATCAATCAATAAAAATATCTTAAAAGAAAAAGAATTGGGGATCCCTGGGTGGCGCAGCGGTTTGGCGCCTGCCTTTGGCCCAGGGCACGATCCTGGAGACCCGGGATCGAATCCCACGTCGGGCTCCCGGTGTATGGAGCCTGCTTCTCCCTCTGCCTGTGTCTCTGCCTCTCTCTCTCTCACTGTGTGCCTATCATAAATAAATAAAACAAAAAAAATTTAAAAAAAAAAGAAAAAAGAAAAAGAATTGAAAAATCGCCAACCGGGTTTGGCTACAGCCACAGAGGGGAAGTGCCGCTGCCCTGGTGAAGAAGGTGGTGAAGCGCGGCTGGGGAGATGCCCACAGGAGCCTCTAGCAGACAGGACCATATGCAGTCTTCCTCTTCCTCCGGCCTTTGGCTCTCCCTCCAGCCACCCACTTGGCAGAGCCTAACATGGAGCTGGGATTGTGGCTTTTGGAGCTGCAGCCCTCACGTCATGAAGCTGAGGTGAGGAGGGCAACTTTGGGGCTGAGAGATGCTGACCTGGTAACTGTCACAGTCCACCCCTTCGGCTACTGGGCATAGGTGGGCACCCTTTATGTCTTGCCATGACAAAGCAACTGCCTCTCTGCCTGTTTGACTTGCATAAATAAAAACATTCTCTCCACCTACGAAATGAGGAGATAAATTTTCAATGGACACTCTATCCATTTCTGAGAGATAAAGGCAACATGTGAGGGGAAAAGAAGAGTTATCCTAGGGACAATGAGGAATCCAGAGTGACCTTCCTGACTGGAGTCCACTGAAGGGCTCCGGGGAGGACCAGCACCCAGCTGTACATGCACTGGAATAGAAAGCTAAAGCCCCTGGCCTCTGGCCCTTGGGGCCAGCTCCATGGACCTAGAGTCTGAGAATATTCTGGATCCTGCAAGTTTTGTCAAGCCCCTTCCCCACGATGACCCTCGATTTTGTCTTCTGTCCCAGAGACTGTCTGCCTGCAGTCAGAGCCAGAGGAAGTTGTCAGCCTCTTAGAGCAGCCTGTGAGGAGTGGGATGGCAGGTTCCAAGACTAGACTTCCTATCTCCTCTGCCACTTTTGATGGCTGGTGCTCTGACCCCAATGGCTCTGATTTAGAAGGAGTGTGGGAAGTGTTTCCATGAGTCCTTCTGTGTGGTATAGAAGAGGAATGGTGAGGCTGGGACCCCGGGCCAGGAGGGGTACCTCCATCACCAGCCCAGCCCCTTGAGGAGGGGCTCCTGCTTGAGTCCCCAGAGTTGGGGCACAGATGCAAACAGGTCCATAGAGCGCAGAAATGGTCTCTCTCTGCTGCTTCCTGCCTTAGCACCTACCTATGCTGAGCCTCATGAATGCAGCTCCTCAGGATGCAAGGTAAGATCTGTCTGTACCCAACCCCACCCCAAGGATGACCACTTTCTTATAAGTACTCCAGGGCCCAGCCATGCTCATCCCAAGGAAGAAGGGGCTGAGAATAGAATGTCAGACATCCTCAAGGCTGCCATGTGCAGCTGTGCAGGCTGTGCACTGCTGGAAGGCTAGTGGCCAAGGGGGCAAGCAGGAACCCTTCCCAAAGCTGTTGTCTAATTCTTACAAAGGCACTATCTGAATTAGTGCTGGAGCTGGGTATCAAGGCACAGAGGACAAAAGAAGTCACCAGAATGATTCTACACGCTACCGAGCTCCCAGGGGCTGAGCCGTCCTCACCTGCTGGAAGATCGCTGAGCAAGAACGCCTCACAGCTACTGATGATCTGTAGTCTGACATGCTGTCCTCTACTTCCCACGCACCGGGGAGGCCTCAGAGGCTGGGCCTACTCCGTCGACCCCCCAGAACCACAAGGATGCATATCTTCCCAGGCTGCAGGCAGACCTAGTGGTCAAGCCCAGCATCTCTGGGCACTGACTTTGGGAGAAGGCCTCACTTCAGGTGCCTCAATTTCCATCTCTATAAAATGGGGATAATTCCAACTATTCCCAGAACCTCTGTGACGATTAAAGTGACAGCAGGAATTGCTACCCCTCCATCTGAACTGCTCCAAGTATTTCACATACATTGTCTCATTCAGGGTGAGCAATGTCAAGCTCAGAGAGGTTCAGTAACTCAGTCAAGGTCACAGCTGCCGCTGGCCCAGACCCCATGCGGCTCCAACTACCACCCCGTGCTGCCTCCCTCGTGGGCCAGATCCCTTGGAAGCCTTCCGGCGCCGTGCCCAGCACGTGGGAGGTACTCCAGAATTGCAGCCGCGAGTGTAATTTTGTGTTATAATGGGTCCCGCCTGGCTTGGGGTTATCTCTGGAAGTCACTGACTGTGTCAGCCGTTGCCACGAGTCCCTGGCCAGGGCCCCGCGTCCCTTTCTTCCTGACGCCAGCCCCTCGCTCCCTGGAGCCAGCTGTAGGTCTGCAGTTGACGGACACTTAATTTTGTTCAACCAGGTCCTGATGCGCTGGCCGGGGCACTGTCTGTCCCTGTTTCAGGCAGTGATGGGCTCCCTGGGAGCAGCACAGCAGGGAGATCCGAGGCGCAGAAACACATTTTCTACCTTTCCTGCCTACAGATAAAGCAGCAAGCGACCCAGCGGCCTTCCTTTTGGAAGAAGGCGTCCAGGCTGCCCAACGGGGCACAGAAATGGCTCATTTCCAGCCGGGCACACTGGACCCATCAGCAAGTGCTCCCACTCCCCGGGCCTGTGGTCTCTGGGTGCTGCCACCCCAGATGCAGAGTGCCTTGGCTGCATGGGAGAGCCTGGGGAGCGAGGCTCACAGCCCTGGCTGGATGCCAAGTGGCCCAGTATGAGGGCTACCCTGTGGTGCTGGTCCTCTGAGCTGCCCGCACTCAGTCGGGGGGCAGGCGTGGCCCAGGGTCCGAGCCTCCCAGGCTGCGCTAGGCTTCAGGCACGGGCGCAGTCTGATCATTCAGGAGGAGCCGCGATGCTCCGTCACTCTGATGAATGGCACTTTGTACCTTAACTGGCAGAGGGGGCACGTTAAGCACCTGGCTTTGACTCCATGTCCCACCCCTGAAAAGTGATGTGACCCTCAACAGGTGACTCGACTTCTCTGTCCCTCGGTTTTCTAATTTAAAAAATGATGATGAAGTTATCTATCTCATAGTGTTATCGTAAGGATTAAAATGTATTACTCTGTGTGAGGAACCTAGGGCAGTGCCTCGTGCAGAGTAAATACTTAATAGCTCTGAGTTGTCATCGTTTGTGGGTTTCCCACACTATACACCTTTTATCATAAAGTGTAGTATGCTACATTTCCCTTGGGGATTGAGGGGTCTGTTATGGGGCAGGGTCAGGACAGTAGTTGCCATTGACCCTGTGACAGGAGGTCTAGGGACAGAATTTTCAGATTTAGGGCTCACTGCTCCATGGGGAGATGAATCACAGTTGCCCAGGGATTTGGGCAGAGAAGGATTCTGAAGCCTTGTCTGAGCCCAAAAAGAACAAGGGGATGTGATATGCTAGTGATGCTTGTCCACAGCATGAGATAGATGGGAAAGGGCCTTTATTTTGGCTTCCCCAACAGGAGGCCAGGCCAAGACAAGTGCAAGTTTATTTGGCAGGTGATGCCAAGATGACCCAGGAGTAGGTGGGGCATGAGAAGAGAAAGCAGAAGGGGCGCCTCGCTGGCTCAATCAGAAGAGCATGCAACTTTAGATCTCTGGGTTGTGAGTTCGAGCCCCAAGTTGGACGTAGAGATTACTTTAAAAAAAAATCTTAAAAAAAAACAAAACACAACTGGGGTAGCTGGGTGGTTGAGCATCTGCCTTTAGCTTATGGAGTGATCCCTGGGATCGAGTCCCACATCAGTCTCCCTGCAGGGACCCTGCTCCTCCCTCTGCCTGTGCCTCTGCCTCTCAAATAAATAAATAAATAAATAAATAAATAAATAAGAAGAGAGAAAGCAAATTTCCGATGAAGGGGGCAGTACTGAGAGAGGTACCACTGGGGCAGAATGGGCTCATATCTTCTGGGGGCTTTCTGAAGCCGGTAGCACACCCGTCAGGATTACCTCGCTTGCAGGCAGGACGGCTGGAAGGTGTGGCCACTGATTCTCCTGGCTCATTCCCGGAGAGTTGCTCTTTTGGCATTAACTCTCCGGCACTTGCAGGGCCCTGCATGTGGCTCCTCCGGCAGGAAACAGCCCTCCAGTAGAGAGATTCAGTAAGCTGAAAGTGAGGCCAGGAAGGTCTGCAGCCACCTTTGGGTGGGATGGGGATGTGGCTAGGACACCTGGGACACAGGCCATGGGCACTTTGTGCCTATGCTGCCACACACGGTGAGAACAGAGCAGCTGTCACCTGCCTCCCCTCCTCCTTGCCTCTCCTCTCCTCTGCTCCCCTGACCTTCCTCCTTTCTGAGCCCCCTCCTCCCTAACCCCCTGGTCCCTGCCCTCCATCCTTCCTTTTACTTCCCCCTTCCCTCCCCTCCTCCCCACCCTCCTCCTGCAATTATCTTTGGTGCATCTATGACTTGCCAGGCCTGAAGCTGGGAACCGGGAGTGACAAAATAAATAAAAGCTCGCCTCTGCCTTAGCTGTGCAGTCTGGTGAGAATGGCTGAGACCTTCCATCTCCCTGGAGGGGGAAGAAGACACCCAGAGCAGCTAATAAATGGTTCCAAGTGGTTCCTTTTCAGGCACTTTCATTTTTAAAAGCAGGGCCCAGGGGCTGAGCTGGGACTGGCAATTAGAGTCTGAGTCCATGTCTGAGAGGAGGGTGCGAGGACTCAGGACACCTTGGAAAAAGTAAATTTATCAGCCAGAGGAGGATCTTACAGAGTATGAAATTTACAAAAGCTCCATCCGAAGGAACACTAATTACAGGCCACTTTATTGATGTTTAATTCAAAAACAGAAGCTAATGCAAGTGCCCTTCCCTTGGAGTAAGAAGGAGGCAGGAGACTCTCTTCCTAATAATTTACTTAAACTGAATTTCATATGGGAAACTAATTTGCCTGCAATAAAAGCATGACACTGCTCCAGAAGTAAGAAGTCACCTTGAATGAGTCTATCCTCACAAGGAGGCAGCTCACTGTCTTCCAAGACTGGAAACTTCCATCAGGCAGGAAGGCTGGGGAAAGCACTGCTGTATTTTGGGGTCCTTGGGGCTGTGTTCGTTTTCTATTGCTATGTAACAAGGGACCACAACCTTATCAGCTTAACACAAAACAAATTGACTATCTCACGGTTTTCTGTGAGTCAGGAATCCGGGCATGGGTTAGCTGAGTCTCATTAGATCCTCTCAAGGTGCTGGCTGGGGCTGCAGCTCATTCAATTCTCAAGGTCCCTTTCCAAGATCATTCAGGTTGTGGCCAGAATTCAGTGCCTCGAAGCGGTACAGTTCATGGTAGCTTTCATCTTCATCAAGGCCAGCAAAAGAAAGGACTCAAGGATCCTCGCCATCACCTGATTGAGTCAGGCCCACCCAGGATGATCTCATTTCAGTTAACTCCTGGTACCAAGATTAGAAACTTCATCACAGGGACCCGTGGGTGGCTCAGTGGTTGGGCATCTGCCTTCAGCTCAGGGGGTGATCCCGGGGTCCTGGGATGGAGTCCCACATTGGGCTCCCAGTAGGGAGCCTGCTTCTCCCTCTGCCTATGGCTCTGCCTCTCTGTCTCTTATGAATAAATAAATAAATTTTTTTTTTTAAAAAGAAACTTAATCACAGGAGGGAGCTGGACAGGGTAAGTACACCAAGGGGGGGATTGTGGAGTCTTGGGAACCATCTTAGAACTGTGTCCCACACAGGCGGAAGGCTAGATTCAGCTGAACCTTCATCAGCCTGAACTTGCAGACAAGCCGTTTTGTGCCTCCTTGGCCTCTGGGTTCTCATCTGTCCAACAGGTTAACAATCATAGCCCTGCTGACCTCCAGAGAAATAGCAGAAGTGTCTTAAGTGATTAGCTCGGCAGTGACTCCAGTAGCAAAAAGGACAGTGTGAAATCATTAGAAATAATATCTACTTATCTCTTGTAAGCATTTTAACTTAACTTGAATTTGATAAATGAGCATTCATTTTTTAAACGTTTTTATTATAATTTTAAAGATTTTATTTATTTATTTGAGAGAGAGAGAGAACAAGCAGGGAAAAGGGTCAGAGGGAGAGGGAGAAGCAGACTCCCCACTGAGCAGGGAGCCAGACATGGGGCTCGATCCCGTGACCCTGAGGTCATGACTTAACTGACTGAGCCATCCAGGTGCCCTTATCATCATCATCATCATCATCATCATCATCATCATCATCACTTTATTTTATTTATTTATTTATTTTACATAGGACCAAGGCAGTTCTGAGCATTACCCTCCCCACTGGAATCCCAAGTAATCATTCTTACATGAATGAAACCCATCACATTCCAGCGATGATTTCTAATGTTCTTCAATGTGGAGTGAGAACTTTAGCACACATGCAAAGCCATGTGAATGCAGAATCTGTCCAGATCTTTGCAACTTTCGCAGCCTTCTCTAATTATTTTGTGCTCTCCTGATTTGGCAGCCCATTTTCCTAGAAAATTGCCTTTACTGAGAGTTTCCAAAGCATTCACCTCCGTGGTTTTGCACTCTCATTTCATCGGCTTATGTAATAGTTAATGTCATTATGTAATTAATTATAAGAACAAGCACACCTGGCATATAAACAGGTTGGGGAATAAATTCAACCAACTGGGAATGGATTTGGAGCATGTATGTGTGGGCTCACTGCAGAGTGATGTACCAGCTGGGATATTTGAGCCACAGTGGGCAAGAGCCAGGCTATTTAGGGAAGAAAGGGATAATCGTGGCTCATCTGGCGAGCTGGTTAGAAGATTGGTAGGGGGCATCTGGGTGGCTCAGTGGTTGAGCGAATGCCTTTGGCTCAGGTCATGATCCTGGTGTCCTGGGATGGAGTCTGCATCAGATTCCTTGCAGGGAGCCTGCGTCTCCCTCTGCCTATGGCTCGGCCTCTCTGTGTCTCTCGTGAATAAATAAAATCTCATGAATAAAATCTTAAAGAGAAGGAGGAGGAGGAGGAGGAAGAAGAAGAAGAAGAAGAAGAAGAAGAAGAAGAAGAAGAAGAAGAAGAAGAAGAAGAAGAAAGAAGAAGGAGAAGGAGAAGGAGAAGAAGGAGAAGGAGAAGGAGAGGAAGGGGAAGAGGAGGAGGAGGAGGAGGAGGAGGAGGAGGAGGAGGAGGAGGAGGAGGAAGAAGAAGAAGAAGAAGAAGAAGAAGAAGAAGAAGAAGAAGAAGAAGAAGAAGAAGAAGAAGAAGATTGGTGGGTTGGGAGCACTTCTACTGAACCCTGAAAATGGGAAATGTTTTGGCAAGTATGAAGTTTGCCATGAGTCTGAAGGATGTTGGGGGTGGCCCTGCTGTCCCCAAGTCTCCTATTTATCTGATTGCCTTGAGGCCAGACCTCCTGTGGAATGTTGTGGGAGGGAGCTAATGCCCCCATCCTGCCCCTGGGGAAGAAGAGTGATGCTGGGAGTCTCTGTGGGCTTGGTCCAGGCTTCCCCTGACCAGCACTGCCACTGCCCTCTGGGGGTTGTAGGAATCTCTGCCTGATGACAAGATCTATAACCGAGTGTCCAGGACACTAAAACACACTTGGTTGCTCTGCCCAGATCCAAAAGGAAGGGAGTGGAAATCCCTTGGGTTTTTTGCTCCTGTCCTGAAATTCTGGGCAGCCTCCACCCACGCTGGCACTCACAGGCACTCAGGAGTAATGGAAGGAAAGGGAAGAGCCTAACAGCTTAATATAGGTCATCCCCTATATTAAATCCTGAATATGAACCGTATCTGGGACTACGTGCTTTACACTCATCAGCTCTTTTAATCTTTGTATTAACCCTATAAGGTAGTTTTAGTTGGCCCTGTTTTACAGATGAAGACTAAGGCACAAAATGTCACGTGTTTTGCTCGTGATAAAAACAGTGGTGCTGAATTCAAACCAAGATCTACGGAATCAAAAGCCATTGCTCTTAACCCTACTTTTAATGGATTTTAATGTGCAAAGAATCCCCTCGTGGGGGAAAGCTTGATAAAAATGCCACATCCTGGGGCCCTACCACCACCGGTTCTGATTTTGTAGGCTTTGAGTAGGGCCTGGGAATGTGTATTTCTACCAAACATCCCACGTGGCATGAAAGCTGAAGGTCACCCATGCACCGTGCAGATCAACGCCCCTGAGGACTGCCCCTTATGTATGGCTTGGCCTGCTGCATTCAAGAGCCACGAGCCAATTCGGAGCCTTGTCCTGAGTCTGCTGGGGACCCTGCCCAGAAAAAACTGCTGCCTGTGCTGGTGGAGACCCTCTCATGGAATGGGCCACCAGGCCTGACAATGGCTCTCAGGCTGGCTGCACATGAGAATCACCTGAAAGCTTTAAAAATACTGATGCCTGGACCTTTCCTCAGAGGTTCTGCTTCAGAGTCTCTGATTCATCTCAGTTGGTTTCAAGGTGCACCCAGGATTGAGAACACATGAGTCAATGGAGAAAGATTTCAGCTCAGCCTAGGACAAGGAAGACCTATGTACTAATCAAAGCTGTCCAGCACAGAGAAGAAAATCTTGGGAAGTCATGAGTGCTCTGATTTAAAGCATGAGAGACAGAATCGGATGACTAACTACTATTTGTTACAGAGGATTAGGGGAGCATCGGTGGGGGGTGGGTGGAAGCTGCTATTAGGAGACAGGTGGAGTGTACAGCCTCTAACCTGGACAGTCTGTGCTGTTCTAAGTGAGCCAAACAGACAGGATTGGGGGGAGCAAGTCAAAGGAATATGGGAGGCCAGAGCCAGGCCAGCCCACCTCCCCATTCCAAGGGAGGGCAGCCCATCAGCCCTGTCATCATTAAGATGACATCACTCACGGTAACAGTGTAGTGAGGCCTGTCCTGGACCCTTTAGGTCACGATTGTGTAATTTAATTGTT